>NC_053158.1:73958950-74613450 GCF_016835505.1 Polypterus senegalus
CTTCCTTCATCAGAAAGATCTGAATGAGAGCATGGGGCAGCTGTTCACATTGGTATATTTGGCGGTGGGCATAGATAGATATATTGTGTGTGTGTGTGTGTGTGTATATGTATGTATGTGTATATATATATATATATATATATATATATATATATATATATATATATATATATATATATATATATATATTATTTTATATATATATATAAATATATATAAATATATATATATATAAAATATATATATATATGACAGCAACACTCATCACAGTGACAAAACAATTACCGTACATTGACAATCATGTTACGTTATTTTCAAAATGTTTCCTTTTCTTTTTCATTACTTCTTTAACACACTACTTCTCCGCTGCGAAGTGCGGGTATTTTGCTAGTCTTGTATAAATCTAGATTACCTTGGAGAGTCTTGGAGGAGTATATTAGTTCTCATTAAAATAACTTTTTTACTAGAAAGCAATAAGATTTTCATGAAGTATCCATGATAAGAGAAGTCCATTCTCAAATGTTGTTATCTTGCTGTATTTAAGCAGGTATGTTAGTAAAGCCATGTTGTTGCCTTACACCTGCCTGAGATATTGGTGGAAGGCATAATAATGATAGTTGTGGATAGTCAACACAGCTGCAGCTAAGAGTGTCTAAGTATAGTGTGTGCCTTAGTGTAGGCTGCAAATTCTTCTAAAGTCGAAAATTTATGGCAAATTGGTGCACTGTAAAACAACTTAAAAAGGCTAAATTTACATTAACAGAGTTGTAGTGTTACTTTATATCACTTGTTCAACACATGGACAGTATAATTGTAGTATTTTTCCAGTATATTTCAGGTCTGTTGTCTCATGTTTCTGGTTTAACTTTTGTGGTGTGTTTGTTGTTCTGTGCTGAGTCATGCCTATATTTGTCAACAGATTGCAAAATACTGTATATTTATCAGAGCTATAATGAGATTCCCAGATTTGTTTGTGTCCTTATTTTATTTAAAGGGACTGTGACTACAAATTAGCCTACAAAATGTAGTGGTGTCTATTAAATACTGATTTTGCAAGTAATTTTACTGCACTTATGTATAAAATAATAAGATGATAAACAATGAGTCAAAAAAGAATAGCAGTGGACATCAATGTGGTCCAGTAATAATGATGTGAGGCATTCACTTAAATACTGCCTAGGGATTGCAAAAAAAACCTAAAGGTAGTGAAAAACAGTTTATTGTGGTTTGTTGCATTTCTTTTAAAATTGTCTTGTATATGGTGTAGCGTGCGGCCAAGGGCTTGCCGAGTCGGGACGCCTCCTTGCTGAGAGGACCAGGGGAGCAAGTATGGCCAGAGCGCTACCTCCCCTGGGAAGCTAGATGACAACAACTCTGATTTGCAGTGGTGCCTCAGACTCCCACAGGGCTTCATGGGAGTTGGAGTTTGGTGCAGCCCTGTTGGGATCACCAGGCACCGCCTGGAGGTGCTGCAGCAGGAACTGCTAAGCCCTTGTGGGCAGTTCTTCCACCACACCCGGAAGTGCTGCCAGATATGAGTAATAAAACACCTGGAGCACTTCTGGGTGCCTTATAAAAGGAGCCAGCAGCCACATGCAGTTATGGGTAACTGTTCAAATTAAGGTAGGGTCTGGATGATCCAGAACATATTTGATAGAGGGAATTGTAAACTAATCAGGCATACAAAGCAGAACCACCTGTCTTTTACAAAGACTTGAAGCAAGATTTAGCTGTTGCTTACACAAAAATCATCTGCATAGAAGAGTATTTAGAGGGAAATCTTTCCAAAAAGCCCAACATATCAAGATACACTAGATAAACACCTTTACCATTGTTTTTTCTTTTTAAATTATTCCAAAGTCACTCAGCAATGTGACACTTAAAAATATAAGAATTATATGTGTGTATATATATCCATCCATCCATTGTCTAACCCGCTGAATCCAATAGGGTCACGGGGGTCTGCTGGAGCCAATCCCAGCCAACACAGGGCACAAGGCAGGAACCAATCCTGGGCAGGGTGCCAACCCACCGCAGGACACACACAAACACCAAGCACACACTAGGGCCAATTTAGAATCACCAATCCACCTAACCTGCACGTCTTTGGATTGTGGGAGGAAACCCACGCAGATACAGGGAGAACATGCAAACTCCACTCAGGGAGGACTTGGGAAGCGAACCCGGGTCTCCTAACTGCGAGGCAGCAGCGATACCACTGCGCCACCATGCCGCCGTGTATGTATATGTATATATATATATATATATATATAATAAAAAAAAAATCTTGGGAGGAAGACTAGGGAGATGAGACGTGATCTTCTCAGAAGACACTTTGACATCCCGCGAGAGACACCTTATCATCACACGAGACAAAGCAGTGAGACAACATTTAAAACAAGTTCATGGACATTTAACCTAGCAGTTGTTGGAATGCTCTCGGCAGACAAACTTGATGTGCTCCCAGCTCTTAAAACATTGACAAGCGAGAAGCAGGACACGCAGCTCGCCAGGAGCAACTGCAGCAAGCCAGCAGATGATCCGACCGCTTCTCTTTAGCGTTCGTTCAGCCCCAACCTCATTGCCACCCACTTCCCAAAGCGAGCAGCAGAGACGCGAAGTGACTAAAGGATAGCTGCTATACAGGCTTATAAATGATCGTCATGCAGCGTGACAAGCAGAACACAGAGCTCACCAGCAGCAGCAGCAGCAGCAGCAAGACAACATGATCCGACAGCATCTCCTTAGCATGCGTTCAGCGCCCCCCCACCCTTCACAACGTGAGCAGTGTTATATGTCCTGCGAGAAAGAGATTTAACCATACCCGGGGCTGGAAAAAAAGTATTGTTTTTACAAAAGTTTTAAAGTAAAAGTGAAAATAATGCCTATGTAACAATTCCCATGAAAATAACAATCTCTTTAAATTATATATCGGGTAAAACAAATCGGGGGGGTGGCCAAGCGAAGCGAGCAGGGGGTGGAGCCCCCTAGTATGTGTGTATATATATAAACAGGCAATAAAGCACACAATGATTCTTTCTTTCTTTCTTTCTTTCTTTCTTTCTTTCTTTCTTTCTTTCTTTCTCCTCTGCTTCTCCCTACAAGCTTTGTCCACTATCTACCCAACTCTGGCTCCTTTTTGTGAGGTTGGTCAAGTCCTTTTATATTGGCCAACTTGGAAGTGCTGCTGCTCTTCCGCCCACATGGTCTGCCAGCACTTCTGGGTTAGGCAGAAATCTCATGCCATATGGCTTCTGTATATTCACAGCACCCCCTGGCACCCAAAAGGGCTGAGATGTAGAACTCCAAGTCCCATGGTGCCCTGTGGGAATCTGGGGCACCACTGTCACTCAAGGGAGCTGCCATCTGGCATTCTGGCGGAGGTAGTGTCCTAAAGAAGTTGCCTTCCCCCATCATTTCTGCCGGGCATCCCTTACAATATACGAGAGAAAGAGAGAGAGAAAGAGAGAGAGAGAGAAGTGAAGTCTGTGATATGGTTTGCAATAAAATGCAGTCTTTTATTCTTGAGCTTTCGACACCTGCCAAGATTCATCATCAGAGGAAAATGATTAGACATATAGGGGGGTAGCTATATTGATGATACATTCATCATATTAAAAAGCGATCAACTAAATGAATTCCACAGCTAAGTCAACTCAGCATTTCCTGTAATTTAATTCACTATGGAAAGAGAAAGGAATTGACACATCAACTTCCTAGACTTTACCATTGAAAGAGGTAACTTCGCCAGTTTGAGTACAATTGTGTATCACACAGAATGGTATGTGGACAAAATATTACACTTTGATAGCACTCACCCCTTATCACATACAGTAAATGGAGTTGTGTTAAGCCATTATTCAAAAGGATATACACACACTGTAATACAAACAAAACTATAAAGAATGAAAGATGTTATCTCCTCCATTTGTTTGCATCAAATGGCTACTCCAAAATATTTATCAAACAGTGCTTACACAGGAGATGTCCCAGATCTCAGCAAACAATTGTCACCATCCCAATCTCCCATTCTACCTGGTACAGTCTTCCTTATTACCGTGACATATCAGAAACGACAGCACACAAACTCTTCAGATCGGGTATTAAAGTGGCACATAAACTGAGAAACACTCTGCAGACACTTCTTTTTAAGGCCAAGCGCAAGACATTTACAGCAGAGACACAAAATGTGACATAACGTATACCATGCAGTGTATGCCCAGCTGTATACATGGGACAAACATCCAAAATATTCACAACACCTATACAAGAACACTGCAGTGCTGTCAGAAGGAAGGGCCCACAGTCTTTAATATATGCATGTACCACAACAACCGGCACACATTTACTGTAACTGAAGCACAGTGCAAGTGAGATTCAAGGCAAATACTAAGAGTGCCAGAGAAATGGATGAATTGTGGCAATCAAATGAAAATGCCATTAAAAGACACTTGGACATAAACCCAGCATATGCAGGTTTAAAAAGAAGAACATCCAAATAATAAGACTTTAAGACTAACACCCTCTGAACCCCACCTTACTAATCCACCCACCTACCCTCCAATATGTAGATCTATATTTCAGGAGATCGACTGGAGAGTAATTTCTACATTCAACTGATGTCTCTCCGGCGAACAGAGGCATTCCTTTATGTTTTATTCTCCCTTGACAAGAGCAGCCTATAGACTATAAAAGAGCTAGAGAGATGAGAAAAGCAACTTATCACATGTTCATGCCTGTACCATCATTGGGAGAGGCTGATGGAAATCCTTTGTTCTTGTAATTACAATACATATAATCGTATACATAGGTATAAAATGAATCTAAGAATATATTAAAAATCTAAAAGTTTATAGAAAAATTCATAAAAATGTTTTTCTTCGCACATTTTTCAGATGAAAATTAATGTGGACCAGTGAAACCAAAATTGAGTTGTTTGGTCATAGTCACAAAAGATATTTTAGGAGAAAGCCAAGTGAAACATTTGTAGACAAGAGCACATAGCCCAGCTGTATCTAATATGCTATGGTGTTGTGTGTCACCCTGTAGCGTTAAAAATGTTGTGCAGATGGAAGGATGCATGTATTTAACTAATGTCCTAGAGTCTTTCAAAAAACTGAAGTGGATACGAGACTGGATATATATAAAACATAAATCTTGAATAAAGTACTTACTGGAGTATATAGTTAAGCTTTTGGAATAACCTTAACACTTTTCACACTAGGATATAAATGAAAATATGTGGGTAAATGTCAAATATGCATAGTATGCATGAAGATGTAAGAGTATTACTGAGTTAGAAGAGTGCTGGAGTGAGCAGTGGGACATTTATTTAGCAAGAATGGCTACAAAAAAAGTTTGAAAAGTTTGATCTTTGCGATAGGACGTTTTACAAACTATTGGTTGGCACCTGACATGTTGCATGTGACACATTCACAGTTTTGCTTGTCTTTTTATTTGCAAGGTTGCCCAGATTTTTGCGTGCATTATCTTTGTGCGCATGCAAAGAACTGTGTATTAAATATTTACCTGTAGCAAGCAGTGGTCATTAACAAACACATTTTTCAAAACTCGCTACAGGCAGCACAGATGCAAGCATTGCATCACACTACATTAAAAACATGTCCTTTTTGAGACATATCTGATGGAGGTTGTGAGCCTTAACCCTACTTATTTTTTTTTCTCTTGGCAACTTTAATTGTCTAGTAGTTGTGAGATAGGTAAGGTATGAAATAAAAAGGCAGCCTAAAATTAAGGGTTGCTCATGCATTATACCATTAAGCTACTGCAGAAAACATTATCTAGTGAGTTTCTAGTAAGTTATTGTGTATTTTTCCTCTGTCTAACATATGCAAGTAGGTCCTCTAACTTACAGGGAAAACCTGGGGGTTGGTGGCAAGATTGGCATTCCAGCCAGCATAAAAAAAAAAAAACTTGCACCATTCCGGTGTGGAGCTGAGGTGTCACCTGCTTCACCTGGATCCCAGTCCTGGTGGTTCATCCTGTGGTAGGTGCAGCAACGCACTATCAACGCAAGCTCCCGACCTGTCTCTGTATAACATTTGAGTACCTTTAGCATCTTTTCCTTTTAGCAACGAAATAAAAAAAAAAACACTTTTTTGTTCTTGTTAATTCTTTCTTTTTTGTGTATTTTTCCCAGTTATCTACTTTTATCTCCCACAGTTGTGATATTGTGCTATCTTGCTCCTTAAACATAATGCTGGGATCCATTTATCAGAAGCAGGTTTTAGTGGATAACCTCTTTATTTTTATGTGTACACATAACAATAAAATACTTACAGTACTTGCATGTCTGCCACAGATTAGTGATATTACTATAATGCCTGCACCCAAAAATAAATACAAAACCATAGACCAAATACAACATCAGACAATAGATGTGTATAAGTAAGGTACACAAATCAGGCTGTTATTCAGCCCCAGGTCCCAGGAATGTTGAGGCTGTTACACAAACTACTGCACTGTGGAGCTGCTCATGTTTTCGTGCCACTCTTCTAATACAGCATTACAGCATAACATTACCACAGGCCAGAGGAAGAACTTGGTGTGAGTCTTGTCTCTCAGGAAAAACATCCACTATTTAGCTTAAAGAGTAAGTTTGATAGTTTTCAAAAGTTATATTTTTCTCAAACATGATATATATGTATTTGCCATACAAAATTGTGTTCTAAAGTTAAGTGCTTTCCATAAATGAATGGCCACAACACCACCAGAAAATAAAAGCCTATATATAATGTTTGTGAAGAAATAACTTCAAAAATACCAAACGTATTCTTTAAAGTTCATAACCAATTAACGACATAGTCTGCAATGCTACACAGTTATATATCATAAAGATAGTAGACTGCAGTTCATAGGGCAGCATTTTCCTTCAGGTGACACACTAGAGACATACCAAAAATTTATGTGATTAAGAGACTTCTAAAAATCCTTTTGTAGAGGCACATTTTCAGTATGCACATTCATCAGAAAGAAGCCCTGATAAACAAAAGGTTACAGTACTTTACATTTCTCTAGGCTGAACTCCGCTATCCCAGAATTTAAGGGATGACATCTCATTATAATAAAGTTAGTTTGATAGGGCCAGGTGGTATAAACTATATCCACTTACCTGCAGGCCATTACTGGAGTCATAGTCAGAAAAAAAAAAAAAAAACAAATCCAACTCTGACTAAATGTATATTGTAATATAATGAGTTACAATGTCCAGTTTCACATATACTAATTTGATGAAACTATTTTTTCTTCGAAAGTTTTTTTTTTTTTAATTTTATAAGGTTAGTCTTATGTTTTATGTTTAATGTTAAGCTTAGGCTTGTTTAATGCCACAACAAAATTGCTGCAGCCTTTAAACCCAAACTTTTTTTTTTTGTTTTAAGCAACTCCTCATTTATTTTGTTTATAATCTTACCAAAAAAATAATCATATTCAGCATCATCAAACTGCAAAAAACAACCAAATTAAATTAATTAAGGTCATTGTTCACTAATCAATGGAAGCAGCATAAGTTAAATTAATCTACCCATATTTGATTGTCCTAAATTTCTGAATGAACATTTTGCTAGTATGACCACAAGTGGGCAGAAATACTGCCTCATTAGAAATGAATATTCATTGTGTTGTACACTGGCTATAAACCCAAACTTTTAACATGTTAGAGTGCCAAAAAGTAGCCTGAATGCTTACTCTGGCAGGGATAAAGTGCCTTGTATCTTGTATTTTATGCGCTTTCAATCAGCATAGAAAATATATTGGTGGTATCAGAAATTGAGGAGTCGGAGTCAAATGTTTTGTGTACCAAAATCAAAACCACACCTACACTACCTGATAGATGGAACTGGGAGGAAATCTCTTTATATGGAAAGGGATGCAGAGCATAGTTATTCTGTGTTACAGCAAGTAAGAGTTACAAGTGTGTAAGACCCAACTAACAGACTGGGAATCTAGAAGACCGTTACAATTATATTAAACTTATCTTGGGATTTAAAGAATCAGCACTTCAATTAGAGGAAAGAGACATTCCTCTAGTGCCCACAATTATTTTTAAAAATATGGCACTATAGGAAGGCTGCACTTAACCTATTATTACAATGTTGTTAAATCAAAGTGGTATAAGGATGCCATCAAAACACATGATGTTTTTGTGGGATCTCCAACAATTATCTGTATGGTCTTCTGGAAAGAAAGAGAAATGTTACAAAGGCTTGGGCAGCAGGTCTTGATTATTAATAGGTGATCTACTGTGCTATTCTAAGTAACCCATGTTTTTGCTCTATAAGTCTTTTGCTTCTGTGCATGCAGCTGACCATCCATCCACTCTTTTCACACATTTTTATTTTGGTTTGCAGGAAAATTTGGACTTTTAAGTCTATATCCCTTCTAACACCATGTTGTCTTCTTATATAATGTCTAATTACTTAGACTTTTCTAATGTAATTTTATTGAAGTAGTTACCTGTCAAATCTATACATATGTTGCAGTGAATGTGTGTTTATGTTTGGAAACTGAATATTTATAGGCTCATAGAGCTCAGCAACTTTTTTTTCTTGTTTATTCTTCATCTCTGTCAATGATTCAGTAAGAATGTACTCATTGAATTGAAACAGGAAATAGTGATTTTAAATGGGGCATGGTCATAGGCAGGAACAAGTGAAGGACTTTATATTCACAGTTTGGTTTACAGAAAGGTGTGATGCAACACTGATGGAGTGTCAGTGTGTAAGAGAGATAGAGAGAATTTCTACTTAAATACATAAATTTTCCACATAAAAAATTATAATTATGGTCATTAACTAAAGTTGTATTTTGGATCTTCAGATACTGTCTTGATATTAGTTTGGATACCTAAGGGAATACAAGCTAGTCACCTATTCCATGGTAAATGTCCTATTCTCATTAAAATGTTTTCACCACTTCTTATGTTCTTGGCTATGAGAGAAACGTAACCTTTTTCTAATTCTTTAAAACACTTTCCTACTAATTGTCTAAGCATTCCATTATTGGCAATTCATATTGTTCCTTGCTATTGCATTTGAAAGGCAAAAGATTGTTTTCTATATTTTGGTACTGGATCAAAGATTATGTATTATGTTGTACACTTGGACAGATCTGACACTAAGCATGGTTTCTTTTTAAAAATAATGCATCAGTTTACGTGGTATCTGCGTTATAGTGTTCATTGCTTTCTAGATATTTTTATTACTATGGCAAAAAATGCAGCCTACTCTTGAAATTTTAATGTATGCAGTAAATATCTTTTTCACAACTTTCTATATTCTAGTAGTGACAAATGTGCAAATAAAACTCACAGTACAAAATATTGTGCATAAGATCTGATGTGAGTGATGCTTCTGCTTTTACTCCTGAAGTGACCCCTCATAGCTGTAGCTGCAAATCTGATCAGTGACATTTGCAAGACATTTCTGTTTTTAGAACTGGCATTTTCTTCCAGGTTAAATCTAAGAACTTCACTTTTGATTTAACTACTTCATTTTGATAATGTTCCTTGGTATATCTATAGGCTTTTATTAGGTTTCGTGTCCGCAGTGAGTAAGAAGTAAATATTACATTTTGTTCATGCTAGATATATATTTACAGTATTTTATTTGGTTTGCATTATTTCTGAATCCTGTTGTACAGTTTTAAGTTGGCAAAAACAAATGAACACTTCATTGTTTATCTTGTGCTAATTTAACAAATATGGCTAAATGCATAGTTTATATAAAACATCAAGGGACTTCAGACTGCATTGTTACGAAAGTCTTATATTAAACTGTATTATATTAAACTTGCACTCTTCTGAATTACGAATTATCTTTCACCTTCCTGTAACATTTTAATTTTCTTACTCAAACAATATAACTATATATACACACACTCACACACACAAAAAGAAGTTACAAGAAAATTAACTGTTATAGTTCCTTTTTTCAGCCCAGTGAATGGAATGTTTATCACTTCCCTGCTGAGCCCAGCAAGTTCTGGTAGAATTAATCTGTGGCCTGCATGAATCATCTGTTTGTCCCACCCATTTACCATAACACTTGTAGATTGTAGCTGCATGCTGCAAGGCTGGAAAATTCAGCAGAATGCATTGATATATGCTGAAGATTTACTGGAGAATTCTGGGAAGAATGCCCTAAACTTCACTGAATGATCATTCTTAACTTATTAGTATGAAGCATCAGTTGTTTAGGTCAGCCTTGACTAGTCTCCTTCTTCCTCCTGCTCTCAAGTCATGTAGTATGAGACTTGTCAAATAGTTCAGTTCAGCAAGTTTCAGTGCAGCTTCTGTGGCTCAGGAAGATTTGAGTGTTCTCTGTTAGTTCCAGTATTTCAAATCTAACTTCTACTTTTTGGGATAATTTTGTTCAGTGTCTGTTTTAGCAACTGAAATGCAGTACAGTTATTTCCTTTTGATGTAGATACACAGAGAATTGCTGAAATGTACAGGCACAATGGAGGTTTGCTCTGTCCATACATCTGTCCAACCAGTTTATGATTCTGCATTTTGAATATACAGTTCATTTCATTTCAAACCTTTATATGGCGTTTAAGGGAGAGGACGGTTTTGCTGTAAGAAGCTGTTTGAAATTCTTTTCCAAGTATCTGCTAGTTCCAAGTAGCAATGTAGCAACATATATTATGTAAAGAGTAGTCAGGGAAAAATACCAAAAACTCTTATTTCGCAGAATTAAGTGGAAAGGACTGGTGAGCATCCAGATTGTTCTAATGTAAAAAAGTCCATTGACAATGACAGTAATAGTAACAGATTTCCTTGAATTATGAAAGTGATCATTTACATTTTTTCCAATATCTGTGTTAGTGTTGTAGTCTAACAATAATATTTTACATAAAATAATCTAGTTGTAGGATCTGTAAAGCAATGATGATCTGAATTTATATTAAACGAATTATGTTTCTTTTCCTAGAAACCATTACCATACTTGTTTTATGTTGGTTGGATATGCAAGTAAGCATTTCACTCTACTCTGTAGATGTGGCACTACTATTACAACCCCAAATCAAATAAAAAATACAGTGATTTGTAAATTTACTTTGACTTTTATTTCATTGCAGAAAGTATGAACCCAAGATATTTCATTTTTTGTCTTGTTAACTTCATTTCTGCATTTCAGGCCTGCAACATATTCCAAAAAAAGTTGGACTCGTGGGAAAACTAGAGCCAGTAATGAAGTAGAAGAATTAAATAATGATGTGATTTTAAACAGGAGATGTCAACAGGTGATTGTAATTATGATTTGGTACAAAAGCATTGTCCATGAAAGGCTGAATCTTTGATGAGCAAAGATGGGGAGAGGATCTCCAGTTTGTCAACCAATGTGTGAGATAATTATTGAAGTGTTTGAAAACAATGTTCCTCAAAGAAAGATTGGAAGGGATTTGCACATTTCTCCCTCTACTGTGCATAATATCATTAAGCGATTCAAGGAATCTGGAGGAATTTCAGTGCATAAAGGGAAAAGGTGCAAACCTACACTGAACACCCATGATCTCCAATCCCTCAGATGGCACTGCATCAAGAACCATCACTCATCAATAGGTGATCTAACCACATGGGCAAGGGATTACTTTGCAAAACTTTGTCAAGCACATACAATACAAAGTCCATCCATCCATTATCCAACCCGCTATATCCTAACTACCTTGCTAAAGGTAATGTATACTTCTTTGATGGCAGAAATAATGCAGAAAAATACAGCAACATATGTTACCTTCAAGACAACACCTATCCCAGAAACATCCATGAATATTTCAAAAAAACAATGCAAAACCACATTCTGCCCACATTATAAAGGCATGGCTGTGGAAAATAAGGGTACGGGTACTGGTCTGACCTGCCTACAGTCCTGATCTGTCCCTAACATAGAGCTGTACTGTTGCACACCTTAAGATGTATTGGCAGGAAGAATGGGACAAAATAACACCAGAAATGCTCCATTGAAGAATGGCAACATTGCAAAGTGGTGAATGTTTAACCGTCCAAACTTATTTTTAGATGTGTTACAATTGCAACAAGTTTAAGTTTGTTACAACTGAAATGCAAGAATGGATGTATATTAACAAATAAAAAGTTGACCAGACAAAAAAATGAAATATCTTTGGTTCATACTGTCTGCAATGAAATAAAAGTCAAAGTAAATTTAAGAATCGTTTTCAACTTTTTCTGATTTGGGGTTATACTACTACACCTACTGTTCTGGGGGTAAATAAAACACTGAAGTAGGTGCTCCTAGTATACAGTCAAATTAATGTTGTAGAAGTACTATAGCATTTTTAAAATTAGTAACTATTATTCTAGCAAGTGCAATCTTCTCTACATATCAAAAAATAAATAAATTAAAAATACATCCATCCATCCATCCATTATCCAAGCCGCTATATCCTAACTACAGGGTCACGGGGGTCTGCTGGAGCCAATCCCAGCCAACACAGGGCGCAAGGTAGAAAATAAACCCTAGACAGGGCACCAGCCCACCGTAGATTAAAAATACACTTTTTTTAGATATCTATGCATCCTAATTTTCCTAAATTTTTAGGACAGTGTCACAGGAGATTTTTTTAATATATATTTTGTTAATTCTCATGGGGACATTTTATTTTCATATGACCCTTTGGGGGATTGAGTGCAGAGTTGGCTATTGTACAGTGCCCCTGAAGTAATTTAAAAGTTAAGTGCCTTGTTCAGGGGCCCAACAGACTAGGATCCCTTCCCTGCAGTAATGGGGTTTGAATAGATTGGAGCTTGCTGTAGCAGCACTGAGTGAAAACTAGGGATCACCATGAAACAGGACATGGGTCCATTCCAGGGTACATTCATGCACACACCTGCCCATGGACATTTTACCTACCACCAAGTATAATGAAGTAACTGGAGAAAACATAGGTGGCACGGTGGCGCAGTGGTAGCACTGCTGCCTAGCAGTAAGGAGACCTGGGTTTGCCACTGCCTTATTGACAAAATGTGTTCTAAAGATTTTTGAAGTACACACGGCCCTATGCCATCACATGTCACATTTCTAAAGGCATGAATTGGTATAGTTAGGTTTAGAAAATGGATGGATGAGTGGATAGCATAAACTGCAATAAATGATTTTTCACTTGCTTTATTTAATCATAGCTTTATTGTACCCTTAGTGCAACTGAGAAATTATTTTGTCTGTTCTGCGTTATTATCCAGGCCTCTGTCCCAAAATAACCTCTGTGAGTCACACAATGTCTCATAAAAAGCACTCTGACAAATTAAATTAGACCTAACTATTCAGCTGTCCAATGCAAAGGAAACAATACATTGTTCTTGTATTTTTTCAGTTGCTTTGTATCATAAAAGAATAACACATTACTGTTTTGATCAGATGTGAGAAATGTCGGTCCACGAGGGCTGCTTTGACTACAGGCTTTTGTTCCAACCAGTTGCTTAATAAAAAGTCAATTGTTGCTGTTGAAGCTCTTATTGATCAAGAAACATTTTTCTGCTTCATTTTAGATGTCTTGCTTGTTAATGTTTCCCACCCTAATTACTTATTTTAGTCTTAAACAGCTGCTTTAACTATTTTTAATTGCTACTTATTAGTGAAAAGATAAATGACAAATGAACCATCAGCCCTCCCATCTAAATTGTTTCCATTTACACCTGAGTGCATTCATTGTCGTCTGTCTGGTTTAATAAAATATTTGGGTGGAAACGGAAGGGAAAAATGGTAAAGGACTGAAAAGTATTCATTTGTTTTAGGCTTAATATGATTTGGATGATATGCTTGCAAAGGGAAAAATCTATGATGTAAGAATAAGCTGACATTTCAAAGTTAAACACTGATAAGCTGAGACACTGAATAAGATTATTGGCAAGGACTGGTTTCTATTCAAGCAGCTAGGTTGGAACAAAAATGCTGCAGCTACTGTAGACCTCCAGGATCAACATTGATCACCTGTTTTAGATGTTGTTATCAGCACATAGTTTGAATATATTAATTATGAGATAATGTTATTAATACTATTATTATGTTTATTATTAGAATTTTGGAATCTTTATTGACCATTATTTCCTGCATTTTGAATATAAATTGTATCTGCTTTAATAATATTATTACAGAATTATAGTTTCCACAGCACAATACATAATAATACCCTTACTCAAAGACCCTTTCCTGGAGACATCAGAAGGATTCACAGAATTCGCTGTGAAGTGGTCGAAGTCACATGCTTTGTAGACCATCTGACTTTGGGCACGAATATGCATTTGAGGTTAGAAAAGTACAAGATGCTTCTGTTTTTGTGAAGATAATGACAAAATAGAAAGCTGTAAAATGAGGAAGGACACCACGTGAATATTATCATAGCAGAATAGTTTCAGTTTTCAAGTGTTAATGCCTATTTTACATTTTGGGGATTTACATATGTTAATGTTAAAAAAGCAATGAGGTCTGGAGTAAACCAGCACAACTTGTTAAAAGTTATAGTATAGACCAGGGGTTTTTAAACTCGGTCCTGGGGCCCACTGTGGCTACAGGTTTTTGCTCCAACCAGATTCATAATTGGTAACAACACCTGATAACACTGATCTCATTCAATTAGCTTGTATTGTTTTCTTTTATTCTACATTCATAAAAGCACAACAGCATGATTTTTACATTTATAAGATACTTAGAAATATTTCTACTTTTGCTATAGATTTAAATGTTTAACTCTCTTTTGTTGATTTCATTATATTTTGCCCTTTCTCTGTGCAGTTTTCCCCCTTTGTTGTATCTTATTAATGACAATTAAAAACGAGTTGATCAGACACCCAAGCAAACAACACTGAATAATCAAATTCTGCAACTACTTTAGCATCAGACCCACTAATTAGTAAATAACGGATTAATTAAACAATTAGAACACCTGGAAAAGTAGAATGAGAATCAAGAGGAAAATATTGTTAAAACAAAAAAAAAAATACATTATTCCCACGTAAGTGCTTGGTATATTTTAATACATATATATATATATATATATTTTTTTACCAAACTTAGCTTTCTAATTTCTGTATTGTTCCCAAAACACAGAACTTAGGAAATAACAGTTCACTTAATTAGCCCAGAAATCCAATTAAAAACAGAAGCTGGTTGGAACAAAAACAGCCACAGTGGGTCCCCAGGACTGAGTTTTGGAAGCACTGGTATAGACCAAACAACCATTTTTATTTTGTAGATGCCCGTTAATGCTGAACACTGATACCTGCTCTGTAACACTACTGACTGAAGCAGGTTTTTTTTATTTAAAATTTTTCAAAAGTTTAGGCGTTGGATGAAAAAATGCAGAGCTAACAATTTCTTTAGTGGGTATATTAAAAAAGAAATCTCTTAACACACTCTTTTGAAAACGTAAGGCAATTGTGCAATCTGAGTCTAATCTAGTGCACACAAGAGTTTCTGTATCTTGTAGATCAAAATAGCATTAATAGCCTCGAGTACTCATAAATGTAATGCCCTTCACACCACATTGTGTGAGTGGCGTAATTCCAATATTGTAGTAGCTGAATGAGTAAACATTAAAGTAAATATATATTTAAAGAAAATTACTAAGCCTTTACTCTGCTTTACATATTTGTCTGCCAGCTATTAAAACTTTATCCTTCTCAATGCTACATCTTGAATATTACTAATAAATTTTATGGTGTGTTTTACAGTAGTCTACAAATTCTATTGTAATCCCCAAATTGTAGTAAAATTCTCAAGCAGTTTCTCAAGATAAGGCTACCCCTCTCCCCCACCATGACGAGAGATATTTAGATATATTTTATCATCAAAACTGAAAACTGTAATATATTGCACTGTATACTGTAAATACAGATCAACTGTCCCCATAATATAACATACAACTTATATATTTAAACTAATACCAATCACTAAATACAGAACTAGCACATGGATAGATACCAATTTGTTGATAGTTACCGATTTTGAAATCCGCTCTAAACTTAACTGAGAACAAGTGTAAGGATTTGAGACCTGGAGTTATGTATTCATACTTATGGTCCTTGTAATAATTGTTGCAGCAGCATTTTGGATTAACTGAAAACTGCAATAGGAACGATTAGAACAGCCAGTAAATGATGTGGCGCGGCAGTCAATCCTACTAGAAAAAAATACATGAATTAATTTCTCAGTATCCTGCATATTTAGAAAACGTTTTAATTTTCCTACATTTTTAAGATGGACTGTACTCGAGTCCCCCTTTTCAGGTCAAATAATTTTGAAAATCTTCCCATCCTGTAAATAATCTATATTCCATGGGTGATCAAACCCTAACTACTCTGGCGCCCACATTTAAATTGCCCCCATAATTTAATTAAATGCTTATTAAACATAAGACCCATCAGTTTGCTTATTTTGTGAAAAAACATGTTTAAAACTTGTCAAGTATAATAATAATTCTTTACATTTTTGTAGGGCTTTATCACTACACAAAGTGCTATGCAATTCCATGCAAGGAGGACCTGGGATGCGAACCGATGATCTCCTTATTGTGAGGCAATGGCGCTACTATTAGATTGTGCTTGATAGTTTAAATTTACAAACTCAGAATTTCCAAAATTTAAGAATATTAACCGCAGGTTAATAACAAGTTCTGCATTGTACAAAAAAGTTGTTATGTAGTCCTACAAAGCAATCTGTGCTTAATTTGATTGAGCTTTAACAAAAATTACAAACTTTTTGCATGTTTTCATCAGAAGCAGTCTTTTTCATTTGTTCTTTGATTTGAGTGTCAATGGCTGATCGTCATCCTTGTAGCAGTCATGAATCCACAGGATCGAAGCTTGTGAATAGAGGGCCAACCATTCTTATGAAGAGAAGTGTAGAGATGGTGCTTGTCAGTAATGAGGCTTTCATTGGATTAACAATTAGATTAATTTGTGAAAACCCATGTTCGCAGTCACTCGCACTAATTAAACTGGAATACATCCAAGACTCAGCACATAATTGATTATAGAATCATTGAATATGTAGTTGATGCCATGACCAACTATAGTGTCTGAGGTGCCAGTACATTGTACTGGTGCATACAGTAAAAAAAAAATAAAATAAAATCACTGTATCATGGACTACTACCACCACTTCTAGACACCTTACTATACACTGTATTGTAGGTTGAATGTTGCTAGACTATGTGGAGTATTGCATTCATTGTCTGTACTTATGTAGGAATTTCTGAAGGCTTACAAAATGTGTTTTTCTCAGTTTTTCTTTGCATTTCTAATGGGACAATGGGCTGGGCCACTCAGAGGTTGCTTCTGGGCTGCATGTGGCCTGCAGGCCACCATTTGAATAGGCTGGCCGTAGGTTATAATATAAGCCCCATTCTGGGGCTTGAGGATTCCTAGTCCACTAGGGTCAATGATTTGTAGCCTCACAGGCATAGTGGAGAGGACAACCAATCTGGTCATCTCCAGTGCACCTCAGCATTGAGGCTAACATGCAGGAATCTCTGGTGCCACTAGAGGGAGTTCTACCCATATGATATCAAAGATTGTTGACATCAGCCAGGACCAAAGAAGTGCTTACAGCAAGTTAACTGAAAAGTGGTTGGGGCATGATGTGAAAGGGACAGGCTTCCTTTGATCAGAGAGCTTAGAGTTGGGTGGTAGCTGGCAACACAGCTTGGACACCTGTGTTGGTGTTTCAGGTTGTGAGACACACCCTACAGGCCATAACATGTATAAAAAAACTCCTGTACAGAATATCAACAGGCATAAACTAGAACTGCTCAGGTAGTTCTTTATGCATGGGTAAACAAAAATAATAAAGACAATCACAAAATATCCACATACATGTACAAGTGGCCAGAGTTGCTTATAATTTACAGAAGTAAAAAGTATAAGCAAATTGCCAGTACTGTAGATTATAATAAGACATGCTATAATTTACTGAGTACATCTACCTTAAAGCAACAAAGGCTATGATTTCAGAAAACATGCTTTCTGCTTTTCTAAGGTATGTTTATAACAAAACTTTAAATGAAACATTCTGAGTTTAAGAATAATTGGATACAAGTATTTAACAAATTTCTTATGCTTCATTATTTATCTACCATGTTAAGTCAAAAAGATTTTCTCTTAATCTATCCTTTGTCTGAGAGTCCATTTCAAAATTATAAGGAATGCAGCTAATGCCAAAAGTTCATGTTAAGGTTTACTGCCATATGTAACATGCACATTACCATTCTTATTTGTGCTTAGTTCTTAACAATGAAATAAAAGAAGATAATACAGAAGAATAAGCAGTACAATAAACAACAATGTACATAACATGCTTTATAGAATGTAGGGATATTTGACTTTTGCAGCAGCTGTAATTCTTTATAATGGTACAAGATTTGTTTTGGCATGACTTGGAAAAGGTCTTGTCAACTGATGTCATGTCAAATTCTGTGATTTTTTTGTGGATCGCCCAAACCTGTAAATTGTCTATATACAGTATATGATAATGAAGCTGCTAGTCCTAAATCAGCCAAACCTTTTGTAGTTTCTTAATAATGAGTTAAAATATCTTTCCCACAATGTTTTCGTCTAACTCATTCCACCCTCTGTCTGTTATAGACAGACAAATGGACTAGAGGATATATTTAGTGAACCCAGCAGCAGCTCAAGTGTAAATGGTGTTAATTTGGAAATGTGACAGGATTCATAGTGAATTATTTAGTAGTCTGGAAACAGAATGTTTAGAAATTGGGATATTCTTAAAACATTTTTCCAAACTGAGCCCTGAAGCAACTGAAAAATGCAGTTTCCATCCATCCATCCATCCATCCATTATTCAGCCCGCTATATCCTAACTACAGGGTCACAGGGATCTACTGGAGCCAATCCCAGCCAACACAGGGTGCAAGGCAGGAAACAAACCCCGTGCAGGGTGCCAGCCCACGGCAGAATGCAGATTCCATCATTTTAACTTTCAGTACTACAGTATTAAGGAGGTATTTAATAGTTTTCTGTTATGCAGAAACAGCATATGTCTTGAGAGAAAGTCATAGTGTAGCATTTTACAAGTAAAAAAAATCTATTTTTGTTGCATACTAAATTATTTACATTTCAGTTTATAAGAGAACTCCACATTGTATACACTATTCAAACCTTTATTGTGAGCAAATGTTTTTGGATAGTTAAGTCAATTGCCTGAATTCTCTAAAATAGTAGCTTTGATCTGCATTGTATTCCAAACTTGCTGACATCTGTTGCAAAGTAAAAACCATATATGCTCTTGTTTTCTGAATCTGCTTTTTTTCAATGCAGGGTTATAACAAGCTAAAGCCTGTGTCTGCAGGATTAAGTGGAAGGCAGGAACTAATTCTGGTTTTAACGCTAGTCCATTTTAAGGCTCAAAAATACCAATTTAACATGCATGTCTTTAAAAAAAATGGAATGAAAACCATGGTAACCAGAGATAAACAAAAAAAAAAGAGGAAATGTGCAAAAAAAAACCAAAACACATAAACAGTGACTGGCTTAGAAATTGATTTTTACATATATTGAAATATTTTAAATTATTTGCCAATTTTTTCATCTTCTGCAATGTTGTTTGGGTTATCTGTGTACCTTTGATGATTTTGCCAACATAAAATGAAGTTTCTTTTTCACCTAGAAGCATAACTGAAATGCAATCTGAATAAAATTTTTGGATTTTGAATGTGAAAGTCAGTTGTTTTCATTTTTGTCATACTAAACTATTTGGTAAATTGCTGAATCTGTTACATCTTAAAAAACATCAATTGTCACCATTTCAAATATCTGTTTAACTTTCAATACTGTAAGAAAATTAGTAATGTTAATCTTTACCTTGTGTGGCCCTTTCATAAAGTGACTTCTATGGGGATTGCCTGGAAAATACACTTTTGAACAGATAAAAACATAATGGCAATTACAGAAAGCTTAAAATGAGATGATAAAGAAAGCAGAACTAGAACACATTACTAATATATTATGGGTCTTTAGACACTATATAACATATATCAGAGCAACAGCTATCGCTGTGTTAGTCTGAATGTGTGACCATGGAGAAAACAATTAGGCATTGGTCTCAAAGGAATAATACAGTGGGCAATTTTTTCCTTATTGCCTAAAACTGTACTGGAGCTGCTGCATTGTTGTACGGCACATCCCATGAATTGCTGCTGTATTTATCTTGTGGTTCATGCATTGTACTGAAAACTATTCAGAACAGCTAAAGTCTTTGTACTTCCTGTGTTTATTTATCAGGTGAACAATGTTTTTGTCACTATCCCCACAGATAATATGGTTCAGTACCTGGAGACTCTTAAGCTTTGTTTTATTTGTAGTTCTGTACATTTTTCTCCCTCATACAGGCTTTTTTTTTTTTAGTATGCAATGTTTCACAATTATTTTAAAAGTAATGGACACCATTGTTTCATGTATGTACAGTATGTACGGTAAACGTCAACACGATAAGCTCATAATGTATGTAGACAAATAGCACAAGGATTATGGACCATAGGCTAAATGCAGGGATATCAATTTCATTTATCAGGGATGTCAATTTCATTTAGTTTTAATAATTCCCAAATAATTACCAATAATAATAATAATAATAATAATAATTACCTAACTCATTAAACACTCAGATCACAGTAACACACTGATTAGCATTCATCTTATATTGCTATAGTAAACACCATTTCCGGATGCTTTAAAAGTACTGCACACGTTATGTAGTTGTTTGAATGGACCATAAACAGTTAAAGTGACTTGCTTAAGTTCACACAGTGAGTCTGAACTAGAAGCTTGAAAGTTTTCAGTTCGATGCTTTAGCCACTCCAAGTTGCATCCTGACACTAAATGGCAGGAAATAAAATTCCGTGTTAATGTGTTTCTCTTTTTATTTGGAGCATTTCGTGCATGGTAGTAATGTGTTTAAGTGTATGAATAGAATGTTTTAACTTCTAGGGTAGCCGTGCAGATAGAAACAATAATGCGAATCAGACAGGAAACAATAATGCGAATCAGACAGGCAATTTTAGAACCATTACTTGTCAGTAGCCTAACATTTTGCCCTTGGGACTCGAGGCTAGTAAGGCTGAGGTCACACAATTAGGAAGGCAGCTTTCCCGAGGCCGAGTGTCCACACTTTGAGAGTCCCCTTCTGTTCATCTGGTGTATACTTCTGGGATTCACTGTACTATAACAGTACTCGGCTGTTTGCGTGAGCGCGCGCCGAATCGCGCGCATGGTGGGAGTGGGTTTGCGAATCTGGCTGTCCTAAGTATCCCAGAATGCCACGCTGCGCTGTCCCGACTTCTCTTGCCTGAACAGCGCTACAGTACGATTTTGCTCGCCGTAGTCAGCATCCAGCCGCTGGAGCAGCAGCTTGCCATACACTCTGGATACCTGGTAAATACAATCGACGCCAGCGGTGAAAAGAAAAAAATGTTTATTTTCTTTCAGCCATCGAATTTGGGTGCATTAAACAGAAAACAATCATGGCTTAATTAAGGAACTGGGGGGAGGATTTAAAACCACTGGAAAAGGAGAACGTGGATGTTCGCGTCAAGCTCCGTGCTTTGCCCCCGATGACAGTAACGTGCTACTCGAGTGAGGAACGGTTAATATCGGGGAATTCTAAGCAGCGGTGTCTGCCTATCGGGGGTTTAACTTCACCGCCCCTTCTTTTAATATTGAATTTCAGGGGCGGAGGTGCGACGCGGCTGTCCTTGTGCTATTTATGGCAGTTTTGCCAAAGACAAAACACAAATCCCACACCAAGCAGCGGTAAGCGACAGTTGCGGGCATTCTCACGTGCACCGCACCCTCGCTGCAATAACAGGGACTCTTCAGACGCATAACATATATAGAGTCGCATGACTAAGGTTTTATGCAGAGGAGGACATTACTGTGCACTTTTGATTTTGTGCACATACACGTTTTGACTGTTTCTGGAGATCGATGCATAGCCGACCGTGGGGTGGGCTGAGCTGAGCTGATTGTGTACACCCCAGTTTTAGGCATCACACACCCCCTTGTCAGGGGAGCTCGCTTCTGCAATGCGGTGGGTGTGGTTTGGTGAAGGAGATGTGGACCTCCGCAGTGACTCCCCTCCCGTGCATGTAGTGCTCGCATCGACGTGACCTCATCCGGCCGACAAGATTCTTCCTGAACAGCTGTAATGATGGCAATAAAGGAATGAGAAAAGATTAGCAAAACGATTGAAAGGCACTCGACGCCTTGCCTTTTGATTGTTAGAATTGAACAAATACTTCCCAGAAGTGAAATTGTAATTTTTTTTCTACTGGAGTTTGTTACTGAGAAAGTATGGTATCGAATAAGTAATTATGCATAATGTACAATGTTTTATAATCGAAACTCTTCTTAGCGCGTACTATATCAGAAATCATTCTTTGCATTTATTGAGAAAACTTTCGTTCTTCTGCAGAATGTTTTCAGAAAACTGGACCAGATTTCCTTTCGGCTACTGCTCAGAGTTTGAGGACAATTTAACCAGAAATAAAAATCGATGTTAAATGCTTTTAAAGGGATTCAGTAAACGGTCAGGTAATCCTGTGTAGAGGATGTGGTTACTCCCTGCGTTATCATCGGCTGTGTTTTTTATGTAGTCTTCTTAAAGATGCACAGCATATTGTTTCGCGTTATGCCGTCCATCCAACAGATAATGTAAAGAACAGAACAGAAAAGTTCAGTTATGTGGGAAGTGGTTACACAGCAGCTGGCAAGTCTTCTTCCAAGAAGATCGGTTTGTTGCACATGATTTCAATCGGAACAGACTTTCTTCTCCTTACCATTTCCAGCATATCTGTGAAGCCACCTAAATTTGTTGCCTGTGATTGTAAAAACACAATAGTTCAGTGCATTCACAGTTCAGATAGTAGACATATTCATATAATCTGAACACTGGTTAGTTAAGTGCAAGTTAATGTGGGTTAATCAGTTAACTAGTGATGAGAATTATAATTGCATCAGCCTTTTTACACTTTAGTCATGTAGTAATTTTATCACTGAACCTAACTGAAGTTTTGTTTAGTTTTTTTAGAAAAAATATGAACTGTGAAAAACATCAACCAAGAAGTAGCACTAATAGAAATGATAGATTTATCATGTACAGTACTTTTTTTTTGAGAGGGGTGGGGGCAACAGTAAGTACTTGGATTGATCAGTATACCAATAGGCTGGGAATGTAACTTTTGAAACTCATGCGATACACACTAGATAGCATCTTCTTGTTTTAGGTACTTACACTAAAGGTAGTATCATTGTCGGCATCTATAATGAATATTAACAAAAAGCATTCGCTCATCTTCTGCCCCTATTCTATCCTACACTGTAGTGCAAGGAGCAGAAGAAAACAATGTTACTAAAATTTAAACTAAAAGCAAACAACATAATTAAAATATATTCAGGTGAAAGTCTATGAAAGTACTCAAATAACAATAGTTAGAAGGCAACAAATATCCAGACACATAAAACCGTAAAAACATGGGTGTATTAGAAAATATTATCGTGAGTCAGTTTCATGCCACATATTTTTGCTTCTGGAATAATAGTTACTGTATATTAAGGTTAGAAACAGTATATTAAACACTAGTTAAACAAGGCATTATGATCATTAGTCCAGGTATGAAAAAATAACCAAAAGATTTTGATATATGAAATGGTCATGCAGAAATATATCTTGTTTTAATTTTTCATTCTCAATATGCTTGTCAGGAATCAAACCAGAATAGGTCATCAATTTATCATCTACCCTCGCATAGAAGTGATTTTTGCATTGCCAGTTGGCTTAACATTTACAATGACCAGGCATAAAATTGGTACCTAGAATGCCATATGCACAAGGCAGCAGTGCTATACATGCACTTATCATTCCATTGTAGTTTAGCTTTTAGCACAAATTGGCATTCTGAAACCTGCTCAGTCTCAGGGCTGCCTGAGCCTATTCCAGCAGCACACAAGTCCTTTGCAGGGTTCAATTGTATACAGATTTCCACTTGCACGGAATTACAATTTAATTAAGCCTGGACATCTTTTGGGATGTAGGACAAAATTTGTAACGCTAAAAAAAAAAGTGCAGAATAGCTTTTTGTGAGAACTGCAATCTTTTTTAATTTTTTGAATTCATTCAATCAATGACTTGAAAATGGACAGCTGCAAATTATGCCAGCTAATCCAACACTTCAAATTTAGGGCTGCTTAACTTAAGGAGGAGATAGCCAAATATGCTTTATAACAGAGAACTGGAAAAACTTGTTCACATGTATTTTTAAATTTAATGTAACCAGAAGGCACAAAGGAGCTTCCAGTCTTAAGAGGGAGAGATACGTTGAATAGTTGGTGGGAAGTTAAGAGAAAAGGCTGTGTTTTGCTTGAGTCCATCCACCTTGAAGTTAGAGTCCGAAAGTTTTGTGCACATTGTAAATTTGCACGAGTAGTCACTTCTAAACCAAATGTAGAGGATTCAGTTATTAGAGGAACAGAAACAAATGCTTTTACCATTGACAGGAAGGAAGTCTTGTAAGGTGTGTTGCCTTGGTAATTCACTGGTGGTGGGAGATGTTCCTGATTGTGAAGATGACCTCCTAGCCAGAGATGGGATGCATCCAGTTGTTATTACTCTTGTTGGAATATTTGGCATAGGTAAAGTATAGACTACCTGTTCTCTGACATTTTTATATACGGGTGCTGAGTTTAGGGTCAGAACTAGGATTACCCCTAGGGTTGCTACTCTTTTTGACGCTTTTAAATAATCCAGATAAAATATGATAATAAGTCTGGTTTTATTTGCAGACACTAAACTAGGCAGATTGGTGAATACCCTAAAAGCAGCAACATCATTACAGATGGATTTTAAGAAAATATAAAGATTGATAAAGATGAGACAGATAAAGTTTAATGTAAATAAAGGTCTACCTGTACAAAATAATAATAAATTACAATTACACATATATATGACTTAAACTGGAAAGCACAACTTATTACAAGGACATTGACTACTTGTTACTGTCTGCAGCCAGGCAGTGTACATAAGCTATTAAGAAGGCTGGTGAAATATTGGATTAAATAACATGGTTTGTCAAATTTAGAACAAGGGAGGTTGTTCTTAAGACAAAATGCATCCCAGTGGCATTATATGGTAGAACATTGTGTTTGTTGTTTTGATCTTCATATTTCAAAAAGGATGTAGCAGTGGTAGATAAATAAACTATGGTGTAAGGGTCATTGACTTACTTTGCGATTATGGGATATCAGCCAAGAGGAAACACTAGATGTGCTGAATCATATATTTTGCCAACCCTGGCTAAGATAGAACACATTGAAGTGTATGAATATATGAAAGGAGGGGGTAAAGAAGATGTCAGCTTTTGCTTTGTAACTGCTTTTTCAGCAGGAGCTTGGCAGCACAAATAGAAGCCTATTGACGGTACAGTACATTTCAGAAGAATTTCTTAATAGAGAATGCAATATATACTTGTGGTTCCAGAGAATAGTATTATAGGTAAATTTAGATTTTAACTTTGAAGATGTTTTGCAAGAGGAATTTACATGTTATGTTTAGCTGAATAGTCTGTTCTTATTAAATATTTTCTTTGTAAAGTGGAATATCAGGAAATGCACACAGACAAAATGAAGTACCAACTTAACACGTACACAAATTGCCTTTGCCAGGTCTCATGCACTATTTCCATGAGCTGTGGGCCAGTAGCAGTAATCAGTTCAGGTCCTTATTCTTAAAGTTAGATCTTATTCAGAACTAAACAGTCTTTCAATTATAAGTGAAGTAATTTGCTTCAATTTTATGTATTACTAAGCAGTGGTTATGTTCAGGAGGGCTATTTTCAGTGTCTCTGGGTACTTGGTTTCTGGAGAATATATAGTACAAATAAATAAACTACCTCCTTTTTAATAAGAGGAATGTAGCTTCATTTTCCAATGAGAGAGGCACAGTATATTGTACATATAGTCCATTATAAATATAGTGTACCAAACATGCTGGTAACCTTTTTCATGTTTGGCAGATTGTTTTTTCTTTTATTGGTTTTGTCCTGTCTTTAGACTATAATTACCAAAAATGAAAGAATATTTGTAAGTCATGGTAGAATATAAAACAATCTATAAGTTGTATTTTTTGTATTATTGCTTGTCATTCTTGGTACATGTATTGTGGCCGGCAAGGGGTGCGTCAACTGGCCAAACCCTACATACAGTACAGCAGATAGACACCAGGCACAAGTTTCAGCGCAACATGTTTATTTATAAGTGGGAAGGCTTCCCCAACTATTCCTAGCAGCAGCACAGGACAGGTAAAATACAATCAAACACAGTACATTCTTCTTCCTTTCTCTCTCTCATTCCTCCATTCCTGTTCCTGCTATCTTCATCTCACACCGTCCTGACAACGGCTCCTAGAGTAAAGGCAGCCAGTTCCTTTTAAGCCACACCTAGGAGTGCTCCAGGTGGCTCATTAAGGAGATCTGGGATCACTCCCAGTTGTGGTGAAAGCCCAGAAGTAGGGTTGTGCAGCTTGCGCCACTCCCTCCAGTGGCATCCACAAAGCACAGCAGAGCTATAGCAAACTCCAACATCCCACGTGGGCTGCCCTTGGGGGGTGTAATGCCCTAACCACACTCTTTCCCCTGGTCCTTCCACAATATTAGCGTCTCGGCTGTGCAAGCCTCCTGAGCCTCCTGTGATTGTGTGTGTGTGTACTGTATATGTATATATATATATATATATATATATATATATATATATATATATATATATATATATATATATATATATATATGTATATGTATATATATATATGCACACAGTATATAGTGCACTTCTGATTCATATTGATGGCAGTGCTACAAGCAGTGCATTGCTAGAAATTGCCAAGTGCACTCCCTATTCCACAGTTCCTTTTTGTAAATATACTGCAGCTCTTAATTTAATTGCTTCTTTTCCTTTACTTCAGCCATTTTTTTAAAAATGCAATTTGAAGTCCTGTATTGGTTATAATTTCACATACTCTTGCTCAGTTAGTTTTAGGCAACTTGTTGGTTTCATCTATTTTATCTAACCACAGATACTATAGCCAGTTGCAGTTGTACCTGCCATTTCTTTCGTCCCAACCTCTGCAGTGGAAATTTAATATTTCCCTTATGAAAAATAAAAGTTTTACATGAAAACCATTGCTGTTAATCTAGATTGGGCTGTCAGATTAGCTAAAATTTTAAATGAAAATATTCAGATTAGACATATGTAAATATTCAAATATAACTTAATTATACTGTATATATTTTTATACTACTTGCATTGTTTTTTTTTATGTTGTTCCTCATAATACATCTTCATAATTATGATTTGGGCACTGTTGTTTACAAGAAGCAAATGAAAAATGGTAACCTTTAAGTGAACACCTGAAACCACAGCCCTTCACCAAATGGGATTGTCAGTAGGCACCAAGTGGCATAATAAAAGAGAATGCACAGTTTGTACATAAAACATGCAGGTAAAATCACATGTGGTTGCTCAAAGACATGAAATGCAATCAAAGAACAAATAGAAAAAATATAGTAGTAGACAACTGTTTATGTGTGCAGGATCACATTTGATTTTATACTTTTCAGCCTAAGACAAGAGTTGAGTTTTGTGGGCTGGAGCATGCAATCAGTGAATCCAGAAGGGAATAAGCTCTGTTTCCCTTTCCCCTCCTTTACAGTTGTAACAAGAATGTAATACAGGTGAGTTTAATATTCTGAGTGCCACACTCATATTTATATTTATACAATTATGTTTTATAATTATGCTATTGTTTTTTCACAGTGTGTTTGCAAAGTATTAAAATATTTAGTGTGCTGTGACTTAAAAGATGCACATTAATATTTTAACAAATGTGACACATGGAAAAATTAACCTTTCACAAAAACAAAAATGGTACTCTTAGAGCACACGAAGTGACAAAATCAGAGTGAAAGCAGAAACACATAATAAACGTAATAAAGTATCTATCTATCTATCTATCTATCTATCTATCTATCTATCTATCTATCTATCTATCTATCTATCTATCTATCTATCTATCTATCTATCTATCTATCTATCTAAACCCAGAAAAAATCACTTGTGACAGCCTTTCTTTTATTAAATTGAAGGACTGTGAGCGTCTACGCATTTCACAAGCACAACCAAACAAATTAACATTACGTTATATTATTGGTCCTTAAATATTTTAATTTGGCTGGTGGTTTTATTTGCAGCAACTTAGAAAAATTCTGTAAACATTACTTTGAGCATTTATCTGTAACAACTGTGTTAACAAACAGTACAGAGGAAAATTTTAAATCAGAGCACAAGCATCACGCTTTGCAGCCTGGAACACCAGTTCAGTGCTATGGGTGGGAATAGTTGGTTAGGAAATAACATACTGTACATGACTGAATTAAACTGAGTTTCTGTCTTTCTTTCCATTTACATTTGCAATAAAAATGTGATCTGAATATTTACATTTAAAAATTACACCTCATTGTTAAAAGCAATATGCATCGAGTCAGCAAGTAAAAATACTTGTTAGATGAGGCAGGTAAATTAGCATTGCTAAACACTGAAAAGGCACTTTAAAATGGCATTTATAATAATAAAAGCAAAATCGGAATTGTAGCAGTTATTTTCCATTGTCATTAATAGTTAAGGAATCCAGCTTTTGCTTAGTACAATGGTTACTTAACAGTTATATCATAAAGCAGCAGAATTTTTAGATGTCTAGACTGGGCTACTTACAAACACTTCTCTATGCATTATCAAATCACTCAGTGATAACTTTCTCCGATCTCACCTCAAAAAAAAGGGGCTTGTTTTTTTGATGCTCACTTTTTTTTTTTTCTGAACTTAAAAAGACATTAGATGCTGCAAGTGCTGTAAAGGCTCTGGAATTAGATGGGCTCCCTCCTGAATTAACTTGCTACTTTTGAAAACAATTATCTCCCACCTACCCTATATATAATTACAAGAAGCCACTGCATCCTGCCATCTAAATTCAATATTTAACATGACAGTTGTCATTTTACATTTAATGTATTTAAGGGGACCCTACACAGTCTCAGAGTTACAGGCCTCTTTCACTTATGAACACATATGAAAAACTTTACTTTATGTTCTGACCTGTCTCTTAGTAAATGTATCTGTCCTGATTAGTCTGACTTCAGCAAATAGAGTTTAGATAAACATTGTAGTCCATAATGTACAACATGTTAAGACACAGCTGCTATTTTGTCATGGCCTGTTTACATTTCCAGTTAGATCGTAATGTTAAACTAAAATTGTTTAGTTATTTGTTTAGACATTCAGTTGGAATGTGAATGCTGTGTAGCCTTATCTCTGATGTTACCTGTGTCGTTAAAGCAGATTTGTTGATTTGGATGTTTTCAGTATGAAATCTGAATCTCCTGTGGCTCTTTGTCTCTTAATGGCAGTCCTTTTGATGGACTGTGACACACTGTTTACTTCAAATACATATTTTGCAGTTCAGATTTTCAGAAGCATAACTGACCATTCTTTCAAGGTCACATCTACTACACTATCATCGTAACTTTGAACAACAGCATCTGTGGCAACACATTGTTTACATTTACCGTTCATCTTTTGAATGGCAATGTATGTATAAACTGTGTTTTTACCACAACATGATCTATCTTAGTGATATTTTTTAAATATATATAATGTGTTAAGATGAAAAAGTATATAATATGTTGATATGAGAGTATAGTGGGATACCCAAACATTTCCTTGCAAAGAAAATTTGTAGGACATTGCACATATAGGCAGAAACAGATAAAGATTTAAGTTCTGAAGCTGGGGTGGCATTAGCATCACCGATAACTTGTTAATATTATGCTGGTTATTGGACAGGCAATAAATAACAGATCAGAGGCAGTAGGAGGAAAGCTATTCTCTTGGCGTTTGGTTAGCAGTGGAATGCCTGAAAGATGCTTTTTGCTTAAAAGTATGCCACAAATCTATAGTAGATTCATTTATGGTGAACAAATATGTTCCATTTCCAGATTATAAGAACAGCAGATACGGAAGAGGAAGCTGAAGTAATTTAAAAATACCTGAAGAAACACTTGAAAATGCAGCTTAATGTAGTTAAGTGCAAAGTGCTACAGGCAGGAAGAATGATCATTAATGAGAAATGCAAGATAGGAGACACTGTCCTACAGGCAGCAAATTCTGAAAAGGATTTAGTGGTTTACAGGAAGACACTATTCTCGTCCATTCAGAAATTAAATAAATTAATGAATTAAAGTAATAAAATGCTTAATAATATTTTAGGCTATATTGTATAAACTAATGATAGTTAAGGTTAATCATGTATTTATATTCTCACGTAAAAAAACAAAACTGACTTATAAAATTAGTATTTGCTTCCTTTATATAGCAATTAATAAGGAAGACATTTTAAATGAAATGAGGTAAGAAATATATAGAAAGTAATCTGGTCTGTGATCCTATGCTTGTTTTTGCTTTAAAAAGCCCCAGGGCACCGTTTCCATTCCATCAAACAGAAAGAACTATGCAATGGCACCATTGTTTTTTTTTGTGAAATCCACATCTGGCTTCAAGAGCACAATGTTAAACAGGCTAACTAAGAAGTTTTTTTTAGTATCACCATTAAAAGTATATTTACAAAGATTAGTCTAATTATTAACTATAACAGTAAAAGATATAGCATGGAATAAAACATCTTGGGCGGCACGGTGGCACAGTGGTAGCGCTGCTGCCTCGCAGTTATTAGACCTGGGTTTGCTTCCCAGGTCCTCCCTGCGTGGAGTTTGCATGTTCTCCCCGTGTCTGCGTGGGTTTCCTCCGGGCGCTCCGGTTTCCTCCCACAGTCCAAAGACATGCAGGTTAGGTGGATTGGTGATTCTAAATTGGCCCTAGTGTGTGCTTGGTGTGTGGGTGTGGTTGTGTGTGTCCTGCGGTGGGTTGGCACCCTGCCCAGGATTGGTTCCTGCCTTGTGCCCTGTGTTGGCTGGGATTGGCTCCAGCAAACCCCCGTGACCCTGTGTTCGGATTCAACGTGTTGGAAGATGGATGGATGGATAAAGCATCTTTTGAGAGTGTGCTCTTTGAAAGTTGCTCTATGGTATAAAGATGGTCTAGGAAAATACACACTTGACACTGATAATTTTCTAACAAATGTTCATTATAAATTAAAAACAAAAATCCACATCTTGCAGTGCTACTGTAGTGTACAGTAGTCACATGAGCTTCAGAACTGGACTATGTAGCAATGGAGGGAGGTAGCCTGGTCTGATTAATCATGTTTGTTTTTTACATCATGAAGATGGCCAAGTGTGGGCATTGTTTCTCTGGGGAAGAGGGTGCACTAGGATACATTATGGGAAGAAGGGAAGCCAGTGGAGCATGCAATGTGATGCCCAGGGCAATGTTCTGCTTTGATACCTTGGGTCCCGTCCTTCCTGTGGATGTGACCTTGATGTGCACCACCTACTTAAAAATTGTTGCATACCACATATCCCCTTTCTTGGCAATATGATTTGTCATTAGCCTCTTTCAGCAGGATATTGTACCCTGCCACAATGCAAAAATTATTTAGGAGTGGTTAGAGGAACATGCCAAAATGTTTAAGGTGTTGACTTGGCTTCCAAATTCCCCAGATCTGAATTCGATCAAGCATTTGTAATTTGTGCTGGAAAGGACTTTAAATATTTCCTGCTAACGTCTTCAAGCCGGATACCACAGGACACCTTCAGAGGTCTTGTTGAGTCCATGGCTTGACAGGTCAGAACTGTTTTGGCAGTATATTGGAGACCTACACATTATTAGACAGGTTGTTTTAATGTTATGGCTGATCAGTGTATATACACACATGTTTACAGCATATATATGGCTGTTAAATGATTTTTAATTTTAATCAATCACAAAAGTGTTGTTTGATTAATCATGGATTTAACCAAGGTAGATTAGCAATATTCAGTAGTCCCCTGTGAATGACACTGCTGTACAACTTCTAAGCAGCTCACAGGATGAAGATTTGTGCCTTTCATATAAATCCTTGCTTAATACATAACATAGTTGACCTATGTGTAATAATGGTCAGACCTCCATGAATGATGTCTGTCATCCCTTTGTCTTTAATTATTTTTAAGACTTGTGCAGTCTGATGTAATACATTTTGCAATAAATAAAGGGTGGTTAATGCTTTATGTTTTGTTTAATTTATTGAAATGTTAAATTTTATATTCTTGGGTGGTAGTGTGCCACAGATTTTACTTCCTAACGTTAGTTTTTAACAGTGCATCATGCATGTTTTGCTCTTAAGTGATAAGCCAAGGACATTGTATTGTAATATTTAAATTTACCTGGACTAAGTTTACAGGTATCAACAATTTTGTCTTTTGAACTGTCTGGGAAAGTTTTAAATGAAAAGCAACCATTGTAAATTTTGTGTTTCTCAACCATAATTAATGAAATAGCTTAGATCGGGGTTCACACACTTTAAGTCAAGGACTTCCAAAATGTTGTACATATGGTCAGGGCCCCTATGAGTTAGGGCTGGGTATCAGTACTGATGTCCCGATTCAAATCAATTTCGATTCAAAATGTTCCAATTTGATTCAGTATTGATTTTATCTTGATTGATTTAGCATGCACTGATATATTTGCAGTGCTGTTTTTTATAGATCACTTAACCGTGCATAGAAAACATTAATATAATGTGATGCATTTCAGTAATAGTTTATTTAAAGGGTGTCTACATAGTGACTTTTTAACATATGCATAAGAATGGAATGACATTTAAGGAGCAAAACTTGATTAGCAATGAAAAGTTAACTTCAGTATTTGCAAGATGTGGAACAAAATATGATTGTTTTTTTGAAAAAAAAAGAATTCACAACACTGCACACATTCAAAGTTCACCATAATTTAACCAACATGTATTGCCATATCAGAATCCACATGTTATTATGAGGGACTCCTTGTTTGAAAACAATGCAATGACACCTACTTTATAAAACATCTACAGTAGAGTCTCGTTTATCCGACCTTCGCTTATCCAACATTCTGTATTATCCGACGTCCCACCGCAAAAAAAAACGCATCAATCGGCAACAAGAACTGCAAGTTGCGAGTGTGAGCATAGTCTATTTTTAGTTGGCAAGTTCATTTTTTCAGTTGCATTTTTCTGTTGTTTTGTTGTAAAACATGATTACAGTGGATTATGTGGCCAGCCCTCTCTGGCGTGTGCACGCGCTTGTGTCTCTCGCTCGCGTGTGTGCGCGCCTGTGTCTCTCTCGTGTGTGTGTGTGCATGCGCCTGTGTCTCTCTCGTGTGTGCGCATGTGCCTGTGTCGCTCTCGCGTGCGTGTATGTGCATGCACCTGTGTCTCTCTCTCACGCTTGTGTGTGTGCACGCGTGTTTGTCTCTCTCGCGCATGCGCGTGCGTACGCGTGTGTGTCTCTCTCGCGCATGCGCGTGTGTGTGCGTGCGTGCGTGCGCCTGTGTGTGTTTCTCTCGCATATGTGTGTGTGCGTGCGTGCGTGTCTCTCTTGCGCGCGTGTGTGTACACGTGTGTCTCTCTTTCTCTCGTGCGTGTGTCTCTCTAACGCGTGTGTGTGCGTATGTCTCTCTCGCACTCGCTCTCTCTCTCTTGCTGCACAGGGAATGCACAGGGAGAGGCTGAACATGTGCGGAAATCATCGGCGCTCACAAACCGAACGGGAAACTGGCTCGTTCGTATACCTAGTGTGTGGTCGTGAACAGATGCAAAAGTTTGGCGAACTTTTTGGTCATAACCCAATTTGTACGTGTCCAGAGACGTTCATGAACCGAGGTTATCTATCTATCTATTAGGTTCGTAATGTGTAAAATTATAACATAGTTTGACGTTTAATATTCTTTTTCTTGACACCTCCCATTATCCAACATTTTTGCTTATCCGACGTTCTGCCGGCCCGTTTATGTCGGATAAGCGAGACTCTACTGTATATCATCTTGTGAATAATATATAACAAATTATTATCATTTCTTAAATAATCAATATGTTATTCAGTAACCTATTCATGTGTTATGAATCTCCAGGTAGACACCCTTCGACTAAACTGTTAGCCAAATTTATTCCTCTTTTGGACATTTAAAATAATCTTGAATTAGTAGAAATTAAAGATACAGTTGGAAGATTTTATCTATAATTCTGCCAGTTACACATATCTTTAGTTTCTCACATGTAGCAGTCACATTAATCAGTCTCAAAAAATGTATCCGCACAGTTCCTCCTTAGACAAAACAGACGTATTTTAAAATGAGGGATCTTGATCTGATGCATGTTGAAATCAGTGTTGGATGAATGAAACATGAAAGACAAAGAACCAGCCATCGTGACTGACAATGCCATTAATATGATCCGTTCGGTACTGCTTATGGAGGTACTTCACGTAGACTGCTTTGCAGAAAAGCTTACTTTGGTATTGCAGGCTGCTCTAAAATTTCCTGCTTGCACTGCTGGGTGAGAAGCGTTGCAAACGTTTTCCACCATAGCAGTACAGCTAGCCACGTGCTTAAAGAGTAGCAACGTTTGTTGGACTTGCCAACATTCATACTTGGTATTGATACGTTCCCGGAATGGAACAGCGCATTGGAAATACTAGAAAAGTAAGGGTGGTCTAGATCTAATTATGCAGATTCAGATCGTCTGGATGACTTTGATTTATGCGGAGACGATTCTAGTTCGGCGTAAAGACCATTTTTCATATCATCAGTTCGCACATTTCTTGATGGTCCGGGATTTTTCGGGTGACTTTCTGTGTAATAAACTTAATAAGTTATAGCGTAATGAAAATTGCATAATTAGATCTGGACCATCCTATAGTTAATGACTTAATTTTTGAGATTTGCATCACCACCATTGCCACTACCTACAACCAAGAAGTGCAACCCACTTTTGTAGTGTAAATCACTTAATTGTCAAAATATAAAAGCCATAAACTTTGTACAATAGAATACAATGGTCCTTTTTTTCTTTACATTTCAAAATTTTTTTTTTTTCATTATAAAGATAATGATTTTTTGGAAAAGACCACAGCTAACTTGAGCAGAAGCAAAAGACTTTTCAAATATATTTAGTGTAGGGTCACTGTGTATATTTCTGCTAATTCAGTTTTCTTTTTAATTTAAGTTACTGTGATAACATAATGTAAAAGAAATATAAACAGTGTTGATAAGCAAAGAAGAGCAAACTAATGAGAAGTCATCTGCATAATAATGAAGGAAATAGCAGGAGTGCTGTTCTGTTGTAGTGTTTAATGCCAAGGAAAGTGCTGCAGTTGTGTTATTTGTTTGGTAAGTCAATGTCCTGTTTAAAACAAGTGACAGAATACAAAATATGTAAATGTAACATTAAAACAGCACTTAGTTGTAATTTTGATGCTAATTTAATACTCCCATGTGAGTGCTGCACATCAGCATCATTAAACAAGAATTCTCTGGTCAAGAGGAAAAAGACCAAGTTTCTTGCTGATGGCTGAGTTCTTGGTTACTCAACCATTTCCAGGAGTCTTGCTTTGTAGAAACATCCAAAGGTTAGATGAATTGCTATAGCAATGTTAGAGAAGCATTCTATAGAGTGAGTGAGTATGTATCAAGCTGCTCAAGGTTTTCCACTATCCTCTTACTCACTTACAAAAATTAGTTCAATAAATTATGGATTTCTATATATATTCCTTCTTCCTTCTCTTTTGATATATGAACAATTTATTGCCTGAGCCTTAGCTCTAATCATGTTGTGTTTTTCATCTCTGGCCATACAGTATATGTTTCAAAAGAGCCTTGTTTCACAGCTCACATCATGTTTCATATTCGAAGAGCAAACTAGTATTCCAGCAGCAGTGATAATATATGTGTGCATGCACACTAAATCTAAAAGCAAATATTTAAATATAGCAAAAATATATACATGTCAACATAACTGTTTAAAGCATGAATCACATGTATATACTAGTTGATGCTAATATCTGCTGCTCACTTTATCGTGTAGCAATGATAGCTGCTTGCCTCAGTCTCCTTTAATTAGTCAAACAGATGAATTAACAGACATAGATAAATAAATTAAAATCCAGGATATCGGTTTAAAATTAGCCATATTACCTGACCAAGAAAAATAATACAATCTAATTTACACACCAATATTTCTGTTTTGTGCTTATTTCAGTGTTCACTAGTTTCAGACATTACACTTGTGATTGTTATAAACCATTTTAACAGTATATCATAAACAATATTATTTCTGGTTTCATTCCTTGGATCTTTTTGAGCTGACTTATGATTTTTGTTGTTGTGAATAATGTTTATTGAAATTCTGAGTCAGTTTTGAATTCATTTGGAATTTTTGTGTGCATAGCTTGTTGTTTGTTACTTATGTTGCAAGTGACTTCCATTCCCATCTTTTGACTAAGTTAATCAATGTCTTTGTCCTGATGCTGTTTAGCACTACCTGTCACATCCAAGCATTTGATCTGGTTTTTATATTAGATTTTGGTGAGAAGTTAAGCAATAATGGCTAACACGGTACAATACTCTAGTTCCGGTATATTAGATTTTGGAAATTAGTTTCTTTTTTGTATTCCTGACTTAGTTCTTGGTTTGATTTTTATTTTATTTTTGTTTATCTTCTGTTACTGCACAATATGTTTTTACTGCTGATTTTCATTCTAGCAGAAGCAATTGAATGAAACAGAAGTAAAGAAATACTAAATTTAGTATTAAAAAAGCTTAAGTGGTGGGTGTTCCCTAACCTTTTCTCACAACGTAGCATATGGTGGTATGGAGATGGATAAAGAAGACGAAGATGGAGCGACTGAGGCTGTCTTGTACCTATATGGCATATACAATGAATTGCTGGTTAGGAAAAAGTGTGTGTTAAAAGTTAATGTTCATATGAACTTTAGTACTGTATAGCTTGCTGATTTTGTTTTGGCGATTGAATTTATATAAATGTGTGTATTGCAGAAGATACATATTATAATAATAATAATGTTAGACAGCGGAATCAGATGGCAGTAGGGCTCTGAAAACTTGTTATATTAATGTTAATTGTATTTTGCATTGTTATATTTGTTTTTCTCTACTAATTTTTGAAGGGGTCAGTTCAAATTCACAAATAGTTATGGCACTATCAATTAAAGCACTTTCTGCAGAATGCTCACGTATGCATTCTACAAACGATAAAACTGAGCTAAAAATAATGTAGAGATGTGAAAATTTGAAAAATAAATACTATAAGCCAATGACATTATTAAGATGTTTTCAGGACAGTTTGCTGCCAACAGAAAATAAATTTGTGGTGTGTTTTAATTTATACTTGCAAATATTTATCCACGGTCTATAGTAATGATCGCAAGGTAGCTATGGAATTAACCATTAAGCAATATAAGCAGATGATTAGGGCACCAAGGGAATGGTGGCACCACAGTTCTTCTAAAAAGGTAGGGGCAAACTTCACGCATACATAACGTTATATAGTAAGTAGGCAGTAGTAAGATTTATTTTTACATCTTTTGATCCATGTAGGTTGATGTATATCTTCAAGGCTAAAAGGCAGTGGAATAGAAGATGTTTTGTTTCATACAAGTAATATTTCTTCAGTAGAATATATTTTTTTTTAATTGTCTACCAACCTTGATTTCTGTAGAGAGAGGATTTTGAAAATTGAAGAGTATGCTTTCGAGATCATTTAATTTCAGTAGTGTGACAAGTACAAAAGCTTTCTTTAGTAGGCTGGATTGTAGGGCTTGTTATGATAACCTCTACTGAAGCAGTATTCAGCCAGTGTGTAAATTTTCATTGATTTGTTGTTATATTATTTTTCAAAAAGATGTTTTGAAAGGCAATATTTAAGTCAGGTTTGTTTGTTTTTGTTAAATGGGAAACCAAAGGAATAGGGAAGAATAACTTTTTGAATACTAATTTTATATCATCAGTCTTGTTTCATTTTTCTGATGGTTTTGTGTCTTAAAAGGCATATGCAACATATGTTGAATTATCTTTCATGCAGTACTTCTTATTTTATTATTTTGCACAATAAAGATATTTTGAAATTACTTAAGTTGACTAAAATGATCCTTGTGAAAAGAGACATCACTCTGTTAACCTATGAAGTTGGGCCAACAGAAGCACCTAAACTGGATTCAGTATGAAAAGTATATGCACATAGATTTTAATTGTAACAGTTTTTAATTACATTGTAATATAAATTTTTGGCCTTTAATGTCCTTTAGATAAGCATTGAAAGTAGTGTTGTGCTTTGAGGTTATTCAACTGAAGCTGTCCTATACTTGCATTATTTATTTTTGCTCAGTACAGTAATGTACTCTTTTTTTTATGCAGAAAAATCCACTATGACTACAGATTCAGGTTCAGACTCTGAGTCTAAGCAAGACAAGGAACAGGAGGAGCAGAAGGGGCCTAGCCAACAACAGACTACTCCACCGCAGCAGGCTCCAGCTGAAGGGGTACAACAGTTTGATGCTGAGCAGTTTCCAGCTGCAGCTGCTCATAGCACTCCAGCCAGAAAAGAGCAGGTAAGTTAGTCAGCAGATTTTTGTAAGTACAGAAGGGGAAGCTATTCGGTGCTTTCGCATTACCCGATAATTCCCTTCTTTCCAGTGTCTTAAAGATGGATTTACTGTTGCACTTCTTTTTGTTGTTGCTTTTTTCTTTCTTTCTGTGATTCCACACCCATAGCAATTTAAAAAACATAGATGCATATGAAAATCATAATTAAATTTGTTCACAATCTGATGGGGCATTCATATATTCTCCTAAAGGCAGTACCTTGGGATTAATAAAGTATCTATCTATCTATCTATCTACACCACATGTTCAGTGGAGTCTTTTTGCTCAGATATTGGTTTAAAATGCATGCACACATATGATACTTCTAATAAATAAACACCTTCTGTAAAATTTCCAAAATATCCAAAATATTTACTATTTCTTAAATAATTTCATGTAATTCATACTATACGGTAGACTAAAGTAGAGTGAGTAAGATATTAAAAAGCCCAAATCATTTGATCATAAAAATACATGTACATGCACTTCAAAGCAAAAGTAAATTTTGCACTGAAATAATGGCACCCTTTCAACTTGTTAGGTTGAATGTGTGTGTCCACAGGCAGTATAGTAACAGTGCTAGCACTGAGAGAGGACCAAACTATACTTGGCATCTGTTTGAATTTTTCACAGGGGTTTTGATCATGTCTTTTCATGGGGTGTAGTAAAGTTTGGTGCTTCTTTGATTAGGTGTGCAGTTAAATTTCCTGCTGTCCTTATATTGAACAGTCTTTGTTATTAGTCCTGTTGGTGCAGAAAATGCAGCAACAATAAAGTATCTGGTAAAAAGATAGAGCACACACAAACTACTAAACAAAAAGATGATAATAAACCGTATCAATATCAATAAACATAATGAACACAGCAAAATAATAAAGTAATAAGACAAAACATTTATTAGATGGAACAAGTGAAAATCAGACAATACAAGTAAATGAGCTGTGATTAGCAGCGTTAAATTGGTAGACAAAACGGATTTGTAGCTGAATCGGATCATAGTCAGATGTATGCAAGTTACTAGTTTAATGACCTGGGGCCTCATGTATAAACGGTGCGTACGCACAGAAATGTTGCGTAAGAACTTTTCCACGTTCAAATCGCGATGTATAAAACCTACACTTGGCGTAAATCCACGCACTTTTCCACGGTACCTCATGCCTTGTCGTGCAAGTTCTCCGCGGTTTTGCAGACTGGCGGCACCCAGCGTCAAAGCAGTGCTACTGTTCCTGTGTGGTTACACCTTATTTTCCTGACGCGGCTTTATAAATACACCGAAACTAACCGCATATTGTTTATTAGTGTAATGCATCTGATTGTAATTAACTTGTAACAATATAATGGTCCAGGGAACAGCCATAGTATTCCAAATACCATAACTGCTTTAGCGTTGTTACTCTCACTTCTTCTTCTTCTTCTTCTTCTTTCAGCTCCTCTTGTTAGGAGTTGCCACAGCGGATCATCTTTTTCAATATTTCTCTCACTGCACCACTCAGAGTATTTATATCACTGTATCTGAGTGTGAATCACAGCAGCAGCTGATCGGAAAGGGAATTATCGGTATACAGCTTCAAGGACATGCTGTCTCAGCCACTGCAAAATGTTTTAAAGCCTTTCCTGTACGGACCTCGCGGTTCAGAAACAGAAACGATATCATTTATAAGGTGAAATTCAGCAAAATATGTTTATTAAATTATACAGATAAAACTTTAACTTCATTTAAATAATCTATATTCTTCACTGGGAGTGTCGTTAAGGATAGAATAATTAAACATGTACTACGAAGACATTTCAATGTTCTTTAAACGTTTTGAAGAATCGGCGCTAAGCTTACAGATGGCTTAACGTCTATTACAGAGCTGATTGTATGGCGATCGGTTACTTGGGTAAAGAAAAGCACTGACTGCAGTGACGGCTACGCCAATATATACTGAATATAAAACAGAAAGAAAATAACAACACAGCTAAAAACACAGCGACAAATTTCGGCAAAAGTTAAATGCTTGTGTCATGAGCACGAGGCGGCTATGCAGCCATCCACTGTGCATAAGCTACCTTACTGACGGGCGGGCGAAGGAGCCACTGATTCTTCCTCTGCCCAGTGCCACGACAAGCCTAGAGCCGCCCCTGATTGTACTGCTGCAATAAATTATTTCATCCAAGTGAAACACATGTTTAATAACGTGCTTTAACTCCTATCATCATGAAAATGATATCACGTATACATCTCAGTATTTTAGTTATTCAAAGAGCTGTAATATTACGAATTGAATTGATTCTGTGTCCAGTTGGAGGAAGTGAGCCGGTTTAAAAAGCAAGTAGTGATTCACACACATAGAGCACATAGAAGATCAAATACAAAACAAAGCATTTAACGTGCTACTTTAATTACGATGTGATTTGAGAAACTGGTTAATTAAACGATTTTAAGATGAAGTTTATGATGTTCTACTTTAATGACAAAATAAACTACGTGATTAAAGTGGAAATGTCGAGATTGAAGTTGACATTTCGTGCTTTTTCCTCACTGTGTGCCTTTTTTCTCTGTACCCTAATAAGCTTTCATATGACACTCAGACAGTGGGCTTACAACTCGGCTTTTCACGGCTACTTTGATATGTGACTTCTTTTTTATTTCCGGCACTGTGCGATTTGTGAATGTGAGCTTTCAAGTTTCTCCAACACGCTATGTCACTCGATCAACTTCCTTTTGTTGATTATACCACGGTTTATTTGAACAAATAGTATGTTTTTCCTTTGCCTCCACTTGGTATTCGCTGAAATTCTTATATTTTCCCCGTGCTTTTCCCATTGTCTTTTCACAGAAGGCTGCGCTTTAGGGCGATTTATATTGATTTGCATATTCAAATAGGCGTAATTCTGGGAGGATTTGGGGCGTTACATAATGCGCTTGCACGAGCGTTAGTTTTCACGCTGGTTGGGATTTATGTAGCGGAAGAACGTGGAAGTTGGAGTACGCACAGATTCCTGCATCTGGATTTTTCTGTGCGTAAGCACGTTTCAGCTTTTGTGCTTACGCCATGTTATAGTGCGAGTTCTACGCACGGCGTTATACATGAGGCCCCTGGGGTTTAAATTGGTTGCAGGTATGTTGGTGTTTCAATGATGGCTATGATGCCATTTACCGAGAGGCAGGAGAGCAGTTAGATACTGTTGTGAATAGGGTCTGTGGAAATGTAAAATGCTTTAATTGGGTATCACTGGTCATAAATATCTAGTATGTCTAGACTAGTATACAGGTGAGTTTAATACTTTTTTTTATTTTTAATTTTGCCTTATTGTTTCAGGTATTGCATGCCAAGTCAGCAGCCATATAAGATGAATACTATATTCAAAACTGAATTTTGATTGTGCCTGAGGTGACTAAAGGGAACATTTTGTAAATGTGGTGTTTGTATTTTCATTTTTCTTTTTAAACTGTAGAACGGTGACAGAGACGGAGAGGCATTGCCTGTGAGTAAGCCAGAATACCAGCAGTTTGAAGACGACAAGGCATCGCAGAAGTCCTCTTCAAGCAAACTCTCCAAATCCCCTTTAAAATCTGTAAAAAGGCCCAAGAATATGCAGTGCAAAGTTACTCTTCTGGATGGCGCGGACTATACCTGTGTTGTAGAGGTTGGTGAACTTGTTGAAGATATTTGTATGAAGGACAATGTCTTTGCTTGTTTACACTCTTATTATCACCACTTGTGGGAAAATATTTTTGTGTTGTGTTGCAGATTTTTATGAATGTTGAGGCTGAATTGTAGAGAAGATAATAAAGAAATCAATATTTGATATGTAGGAGTGGATGTAAACTGTCTTATTTATTAGGGAGGCAAACAGTTACAAGTACTCTATTTATCCATTGGCTGTTTCAGATTGTTTCTACAATATTCAATAGCTCCATTGTCATTTTGCACAAGTCAGGAACTGCTTTGATTTAGCACAGCAGTCTATCACAGTGCACACTCACTTTCATTTGGACAGTTGCAGATCATCAGAACATGTCTTTGAATTTATGAGGGAACCGGATTCTCTGGAGGAGATCTGTTTGAACAAGTTGTGCTAAAGTCTATTTCTGAAACATTGATAGCATTAGTTCTATCAGTTCAAATTAAAACTTCACATACATGTCGCCCTAGCTGGTAACAAAACAGGGAGCTATGAAGGTGATTTAAACCTCTTAACTACCATTTTACGTACTACATTTTAAAAACTGCATATAACTTAGCAGATTTTAAATAGTAAGGCTCTTTACAGTAACTTGGGACATTAATGATGGAAGAAAATGTGTGGTATCTGGAAAGAAAACTTTAGGTAATTAAGGGTTGCTTAAAGTTATTACCAGTTTCACTAAAGGAAGACATTTGAAAGCTAATAATGGAAAATTAAAAAAAGCATTTCTTATTAACATGGACAATACCAGTTGCGGTGTTCAGTAGTGCTGTAATGATTATTAAAAAAATTATTCAAATCTGATTTAAAAATGCTACCAATTACGCCTCAGAATTACCTTATGTAAAATGAGGGCGCTATATTGCGCCTGACCCGGTACAGACTGACCCAGAGGCACGTGTAAAAGCACAGACTTTTATTTTTCTTCACCCGTGGGGCACGTCTTCCCCTTGAACCCCACAAGCAATACACAGTCCCACAAGCACTTAACTCCACATAACACAATCCTCTTCTTCTTCTTCTTCACCACCACTTCTTCTTCTCCTCCTCCTCCTCCTCCTCCTCCTCCCAGGCAACCTCGTCGTCTTCCTCCCAATTCTGGCTCCTGAGTAGTGGCTGCAGGCTCTTTTTGTAGCCCTCCAAGAAGTGCTCCAGGTGGTAATTGGCCTAATTAGGCTGCACTTCCGGGTGTGGCTGCATTCCAGCCCACAGAGGCTCATTAGGTCTGAGTCCTGAAGTCTCACACCTGTGGCCCCGATGTAACCCCAGGAGGGCTGCCACCTAGCATTCCGGGGGACATAGAGTGCATCCCATTGCTGTTCCCCCGGATCCAGTGTTGAAGAGGCGTCCTGGCTGGGCATGGGACCCAGCCGCCATCACACTTATCATATTATGAGTTTCAGTAAATGTCTAGCTAGGAAAAAAAAAAAGTAAAACTTATTAATTACTTTTACCCATTCAATCACTTCATCAGCAAGAGTGACTCAGCATGTGCTATAAAATTAAATAATTGGTTTATTGAACTCCATCACATAATCTGTCTTTTTCATTCCTCCAGTATTTTTTTTATAGTTTATGCACTTGACATGCCACAGAAAGTAGGTAATGCTGAGTGTTGATTGGCACTGTGAACTTAGTGTTGGCATAAAGTTGACCTTGTCTCTTTCAAAAATCTAAGGCTTTGATAAAAATGTGATGTAATGAATCCAGATTGTGTGCATGCTGATGCTTGGTGTGAATCTTGCTCCATATGCCATTTACAATATAATAAAAGCAAAAAGTAGCCCGTGCTGTAATTACCCCACCCCATAGGTCATGCAATTCTTGTATATATAAAATTACCAGGAAGGGCATTACATTTTTTTTTTCACACACTTGGAGTAATTAAAATTTAGCTTGCACCAGTTTCCACATGGAGAATCGAGAAGATGACACAAAGTAAATGGGGTGAGTTTAGGGTAAATAGCATAATGCTGAAAGACAGCATGCTTTGTATGACAGTGTATGAAAATTGGACAATAAGTAGTCTTTTTTTTTTTTTTTTTGCTTGATGCTGACACATATCCAAGATTATACCATTGCTGGAGCAGTAAGGACAGATGTGTCTCTATATGATTCATTGTGTATACCTGCATTGCATATAAACAATATTATTTGAGTACCCCTATGTTATGAGGATAATAGAAATAAAAAGACCTGTGACAGGCTTAGGAATTTAAGTATAGTTTTCAGCCAAGAAGGCTTTAGGAGAATTTTCAAAATTCCATTACAGAAGGAAACCAACTGCTGTTTCCTTGCTGCGATGAATGCTTGCTGTTTCCTTGGTGTGATGAATTCTTCAGGGTGCTGTACACAATGGCAATAAATCAAGCACCACTTAAAAGTAGATGGCAGTAGCAGTACTGGTGAAGTGGATGGTCTTTAAGAAACAGAAAGCAGTCTGTTCCATTAGTTCAAGTCCAGCGTTGATCTCTAGGTTAATTTTAAAAAAAATATCCTCTTTTCATAATGAATATTGTATATGTTTAAGTCATAGCAGCACATTGTTCTGAATACTGATTAATGATTTCTCTATCTCTTTAAGTTTGATGACTCAGTTGTAACTGGCTATCTTATCAAAAGGTTTTTTTAATTTAGTATATGTCATATGGTATGCTCCATTATAGTGAACTGCTTGTATAGAATTCTAATAGACCCCCTGTATATTTGTAAAACATTTTACCATGTCTCTACACATAGGTTTACTGTCCACCAGCACACTGGTACTGAATAGTTGATTGTCCACCTTGGATTTTATGATTGTTTCAGTTAGTTGACCCTTAATAGACATTAATGTAAATTGCCTGTGAGTAACAGGGTTAGCCTATAATCTTTTACTTTCCTATGTACCCCACTGGTATATAGTGTTGTGATAGGGTTTTGATTTTGAGATTACAATGGATTTACACATTGTAGATGATCCCTGAACATGATTTGACCACTTCTGATCTGATATCCATGTGTGCTTGTCTTTTCTGTATCTCTGTTTTCACAGGTTTGTCAGAATTCAAGTCTTTGCGTGTTATACTGTAACTAAGAAATGATTCACTCAGCCTGAATAAAATTTGACACACTTATTAATGTTATAAAATGCTAGAGGGCTACTGATTTAAGCAAAATTGTCCAAACATTTTGCTTTACATTGGTAACAATTTTATTTTTTTCCACTAGAAATGATGCTTCTATTTCCTTCTCCTCATTAAAATTTTGGAATATGATATTTTACTACATGATTTGTAGTTGCAGGAGTTTCCTCAATATGTTTTTCTGAAAGATACATGCTAAGATTTCTGTTTTTTCCATTCAGCATTCTTTCAGGTCTGACAACTTGCTCTGGTTAGGATATTTGCATGTCTCATTATGGCCCAGGAGCTATGCTGGTGGAAGCTTTGAATCTTGGTAGAGCCAATCAAACTAGGCAGGTCAAAGGGTAGGGAGGGGATAGGTCAGACAAATACTAGGCCACAAGCAGCCAGAGAATAGGGCAGGGTGGGGTGGGTTTTTCTCTGCACTATAGCAATGATGAAGTCAACCCTAATAAAAAACTGGCTAGTATACATCCAGTAGGAGGTACCCCCCTCTTAACTACTTGTATACCCATTCCCTACAAATTCGGAAAACAAAATTATGAAAAGAAAGCAAAGAGAATAAAGGAGCAATTTCACAGACAGTGAACTATCAAGATTTGAGGAGAATTATTTTAAAACATAGAATGTTAGACACCTAATTGGCTAGGAAGTGAACTTTTGAAGGAGATAGGGAGAACTTAAGTTAACATGCTTGCAGTTATTACAGAGACTGAGAAAAAAAAAACAGGTACTATAAAACTTTAAGATCGCATCCTTTTATTACTCAGGAGTAACATATATGAAAAGAGCCAGAGAGTCCCATAACCAAAGATATCCCTGTATTATAAAAAAAATCCTGGTAGGGAGACTAGGGAGACGAGACGTGATCTTCTCGGAAACAATTTGACGTCCTGTGAGAGACACTTTAACGTCACGCGAGACAAGGCAATGAGACAACATTTAAAACAAGTTCACGGACATCTAACCAAGCAGTTGTTGGAATGGTTTTGGCAAACAGACATCATGTGCTCCCAGCTCTTAAAACAACGACAAGCAGAACGCGCAGCTTTCCAGCAGCAGCAAACCAGCAGATGATCCGACCGCTTCTCCTTAGCATGCATTCAGCCCCCCCACCCCCCACTTTCACAACGCGAGCGACAGAGACACGAAGTGGCAAAAGGACAGCTGCTTTATAGGCTTTGAAATGATCAACTTGCAGCGCAGCAAAAAGAACATGCAGTTCGCCAGCAGCAGAAAGACAGCAGCTGATCCGATGACATCTTTTTAGCGTGCGTTCAGCTGCAACCCCTTCACAACATGAACAGCGTTATACGTCCTGCAAGAAAAATATAACCACGCCCGGGGCCGGAAATAAAGGACAAGTATTGTTTTTACAAAAGTTTTAAAGTAAAAGTGAAAATAATGCATATGTAACAATTCCCATGAAAATAACAATCTCTTTAAATTGTATATCCGGTAAACCAAACCCGGGGGTGGGTGAGCGAAGCCCCCTGGTAACACAAAAGATTAAAGAATGGAAATTTCTAAAAGAAAGATCATGAATGTGAATGGTCTGGAATGTAAGAAGACAGTTTCTATTATGGTGTTGTATATACCAAAAAACGTGTCAGCATGCATAGTACAAGGAATAATCTTATGAGCTACTAGAGAAGATAAAGCAGCAGGTGAAGTGATGATATTCTGAGAGTTGAATGGTTGAGTGGGAAATTATCCTGACCAAAGGAAAAACATAGGTTGGCACATATGATAAAATGACTGTTGACAGCAAAGGAGAAAGGATTCTACCGATGTGTTTTGCAAATAAACATGAAACTGTTCATGTATGGGAAGAAGAGATTTGGTAATTTTGAAGTAGAATAAAACTGTGATAGTTACTAGAGATGAGGGGAATCATCAATACAACTATTAGTAGTTAAGTTTGAAGCAGTTAAAGAGATTAAGGTAGTTGGGAGCTATTATTAGCCAGGACTTTTCTTTTCACTCAGATGCTTTACAATATACAGTGGTATGAAAAACTATTTGCCCCCTTCCTGATTTCTTATTCTTTTGCATGTTTGTCACACAAAATGTTTCTGATCATCAGACACATTTAACCATTAGTCAAATATAACACAAGTAAACACAAAATGCAGTTTTAAATGATGGTTTTTATTATTTAGGGAGAAAAAAATCCAAACCTACATGGCCCTGTGTGAAAAGTAATTGCCCCCTGAGCCTAATAACTGGTTGGGCCACCCTTAGCAGCAATAACTGCAATCAAGCGTTTGTGATAACTTGCAATGAGTCTTTTACAGCGCTCTGAAGGAATTTTGGCCCACTCATCTTTGCAGAATTGTTGTAATTCAGCTTTATTTGAGGGTTTTCTAGCATGAACCGCCTTTTTAAGGTCATGCCATAGCATCTCAATTGGATTCAGGTCAGGACTTTGACTAGGCCACTCCAAAGTCTTCATTTTGTTTTTCTTTAGCCATTCAGAGGTGGATTTGCTGGTGTGTTTTGGGTCATTGTCCTGTTGCAGCACCCAAGATCGCTTGAGCTTGAGTTGACGAACAGATGGCCGGACATTCTCCTTCAGGATTTTTTGGTAGACAGTATAATTCATGGTTCCATCTATCACAGCAAGTCTTCCAGGTCCTGAAGCAGCAAAACAACCCCAGACCATCACACTACCACCACCATATTTTACTGTTGGTATGATGTTCTTTTTCTGAAATGCTGTGTTCCTTTTATGCCAGATGTAACGGGACATTTGCCTTCCAAAAGTTCAACTTTTGTCTCATCAGTGCACAAGGTATTTTCCCAAAAGTCTTGGCAATCATTGAGATGTTTCTTAGCAAAATTGAGACGAGCCCTAATGTTCTTTTGCTTAACAGTGGTTTGCGTCTTGGAAATCTGCCATGCAGGCCGTTTTTGCCCAGTCTCTTTCTTATGGTGGAGTCGTGAACACTGACCTTAATTGAGGCAAGTGAGGCCTGCAGTTCTTTACCGTTGTCCTGGGGTCTTTTGTGACCTCTCAGATGAGTTGTCTCTGCGCTCTTGGGGTAATTTTGGTCGGCCGGCCACTCCTGGGACGGTTCACCACTGTTCCATGTTTTTGCCATTTGTGGATAATGGCTCTCACTGTGGTTCGCTGGAGTCCCAAAGCTTTAGAAATGGCTTTATAACCTTTACCAGACTGATAGATCTCAATCACTTCTGTTCTCATTTGTTCCTGAATTTCTTTGGATCTTGGCATGATGTCTAGCTTTTGAGGTGCTTTTGGTCTACTTCTCTGTGTCAGGCAGCTCCTATTTAAGTGATTTCTTGATTGAAACATGTGTGGCAATAATCAGGCCTGGGGGTGGCTACGGAAATTGAACTCAGGTGTGATACACCACACTTAGGTTATTTTTTAACAAGGGGGCAATTACTTTTTCACACAGGGCCATGTAGGTTTGGATTTTTTTCTCCCTAAATAATAAAAACCACCATTTAAAAACTGCATTTTGTGTATACTTGTGTTATATTTCACTAATGGTTAAATGTGTTTGATGATCAGAAACATTTTGTGTGACAAACATGCAAAAGAATAAGAAATCAGGAAGGGGGCAAATAGTTTTTCACACCACTGTATAGTTGAGGCCATACGTTTACATACACCTTGGCTAAAAGCTTTGAACTCAACTCTCCAAACTCCCGAGTATCTGCTTAATATTTTTTTTCCAAAATAATGATTTAGAGACTTATTTCATCTTTTAATCACTATGTCATATTTTCAGTAGATCAAAAGTTTACACAACCCCAAGTTGACTGTCTTTTTAAACAACATGGATGACTTCAGGAATTAACGTAATTACTTTTAGGAGCTTCTGAATAGTGTTGATTACCGAATCTCCTCAAAGTGTTATTTGTAGCGAATTTGCTGCATTTGCATTCACCCTTGTTCATCATATTGTTTACTGATAATTCAGTTAGTTTAGTATAGCTTTTTTCCCAGCATCCATTATTTGCAAGGCCAGTGTGACATCCCATGGAGCTGTAACAGCCAACTGATCATTTGCATTTATAGACTCTGTGGTACTTAGTGGTAGAATAGATAAGCAAATAATGCAAGTTCTCAAAATTTTATTTTTATGAAACATATACAGCATAAATAACGAGTTACCTCTGTTTGTCACCAAATATGCAGGTCGATCTTCGAGTTCCATATCAATATATGAGAAGGAGGCGTTTGCCTTATGCATGCATAATTAGCCACATGGAGATAAAAAAATAACCTTAAAGGAGCCTGACAAGCAAACCCCAACCACAGGAGACTCTATGAAATAATAGAATAGAAATAATAATGAAAGATTTACTACAATTTACAAGGCATTTCTATGTTTTTGATAGAAGAAAAGTGCAAAAATCAGCACAGACAGTTTGAAGACCCTCCAATCTGTAATTTTTTTCTGACTTTTGACAATGTTTTTGCAATTTTTGCTTTGTTTTGATTAAATATATGATTGCGTGTTTGTGACTGCGTTCTTTCTTTTTTGATTTGACAGAGGCATGGTGGTGCAGTGGCTGGTACTGCTGCCGCAAAACTCGGGTCACCTTTTAGGCCACAATAATCGTCCCAGTGTAGTTTGCAGACAGTTTGCTAGCCCTAAGGGACACTTATTGCACCATTATAATCCAGTCAAATCTAGTTCATTTAGTCCTTCCCCATTGACTTGAGTTCGCTCATCACTACTTCTGAGTTTTTAATTATCATGATTAGTGGTTAATTGAGATTACTGTGGCTTTATTTAATGCTCTACATGTTGATGCCAGTGCCTTCATGTGGTTATGACAATGGGAATATATAATCCTTAGGGGGCCATCTCCAAAAGATTCAAGGTACTATGAGCAACTGTGCAATCAATTGCACAAAAATATGAAAAGCTTGAAATAATATGGACTTTGCATCGTTCAGCAATGAGGTAAAAATTGACTTCCAGGAATGAAGTTTGTTTTGAAGGGTTCAGCAGAACCCCAAGATAACAATAAACAAACTGGTGAAGGAGTTGGAGCATTAACTGGAAATTCTGAAGCAATTCCTCAAGGCATCAGCCAGAAAGTTAAAGCAAGGTCACAAATGGGTCTTCCAACAGGACATTGATCCCAAGCATACTTCCAAAGTGGTAACAAAATAGCTTGCAGACAACATTGTGACAGAATTGGATCTGAATCAGATGAAATGTGTCCGATTAAGGCAGCCCAGAAACTTGATTTAATAACACTACTTCTGTCAGGAGAAATATCTGAGGCATTTGCTTCAGGTTAAGCACCACCAATGCTAACTTGGTGTATATAAAATTTTGACCCACTGAAATATGACATAGTGATTAAAAGTTTAGATAAATCTGTCCCTTAATCATTATTTTGAAAAAAACATTTATGGAAATTAAGTAGATACTCCTAATTGACCTAACACATGAATTGTTTGGCAATGTGATATGTATGAAGTTGGAAAATTTTCAGTCTGACAGTTTTTAAACATGTATGGAATTATATGGCCACAACTGTATGAATCAATACAGACACATCCAGACCACAATTTAAGTTTGGAAAGTATCAATACACCATAAAATAGATCCCTGTACATTACACTGTTTTACATTTGATATACAGTATAATAGCTCGGTTCTTTAGGCAGCCTTAAGTAAACATTAGCAATTGTGTGTGATTTGTTTTTAATTTGTTTATATTAGTATGTTGGTACTTTGTTCTCCAGAATCTTAAATATTTTAACATTACTGGTAAAAGCTGACATATTAGTGACCGCTTTAAGTTATGAGTTTAAAAAGAAAAATAGGAATTAAGTGGAATTGCTATTTCCTTTTCTGTATGTTTTATTTCCTCCTTATTGGTCTTAGAAAACTTCCCCTTCTCCCAGACATTTATCTTAATTTTGTAATTTTGGGTTATCGTTTTATTGATAGCAACATTCTTCTTTGTCTTAATTTTGACAGTTCTGATTTATTTTTTAACTTTTGCTTTTATGTTTTTATACACCCAAAAGTTAGCACTGCTACTTATCTTTTTGCATTTTACAACTGCCCTTTTGTGTCTCCTTACTGCTGTACCAATGATGTTTCCTGATGATTTTACTTTTTGATATAAACTTACACTGTATTGTTTGAAGTGTTTTGTACAACCCTGAACTTTGCAAATTCAGCTATAAGCAAACAGATCTTGTAACATTAAAAAAGAAACAAAAAAATACAAACATTAAAATTGGAAACATGTTTTTCTTATGACACAAAAAGATCTTTTTGTCAATCTTTTCTATACACAAGAAGCTCTATGAAGTGAGTTAAACATGGCAATAGTAATGGAGGTATGGTTCTCATTCCTTCTTGTGCTATAGTGAGCATGAGAATTAGAGAAAAATGTCTTATTTAGCACACAGCTGTGTACAGCTATAGTGTGAGACAGAGTATGGTGAGCAGTGCATCTAATTGTTTTCAGCACATCTGAGAATGAGATGGAGTATGGGAAACGTGCATCTATTTTGTGCAACCAGGCACAGATGCAATTGTGTTAAGTGTGAGATAATTTAGAAGCACACCTTCAGTTCTGACAGACATTTACCTGTCAAGGTGGCAAAAAAAGAATAAGTGTACAGGTTGGCACACGTTTTGGTTTTTCTTGTACCCCAGTAAGCGTGAAAGCGAGAGTAAAGAAGCTACATGTTTACTCTTTCTTGTTCCATCACATTTCCACCCTGAGTGAGAGGGGGAGTGCTTAGCACCACTTTTGTACTTTATAAGAAATTATTTCATCACACCGATTTCAATTCTTTTCCCATTTTTATGTTCCACTGCCAGTTTATGTAAAGGTCTATTTGAGTAAATTTAATTTATGTAAGATAAGGTTCTACTGTAATTTCATTAAAAGGATTATTTATTTTTGTACTTGTACTTTATCTCAGTCTTGTTTTCTTTGCCCCAGATACTTGATTTTTAAAGTTAGCTGTAATTTTAATTTTTTTAAGTATGTCCTCAAGTAATTTTCAAATGTGACTAATTGGAGGATTACTTCAAATGTAAAACCTTAAAACATGTCAGTTTCTCCACTATAAAGCAGAGAACATTCATGTGTACTGATTCACATATTATGTAAGTGTGTATCCAAATTTTTTTTTTGTGATACTCCCACTAATAGCGTTGGAAGGCCAGTCACACTGTTCAGTTTATTCCTCAGTGTGTACATAACAGCCTTTCATCGTCAGAGGTGTAATTTGAAGACAAAAAATAGTTACAGTAATGTATGTAGTATTGGGATTAAAGCAAACTTTGGAGTGTGACAGGACAACTGCATTTTTGACGAAAATGTAGCCAGCAGTATTTCCTTCCTTTCATGGGTTCTCCCTTATTTTATGATATGTGTCACAGGATTTCTTCTTTCTCACCTGAAGCTATTAATAATATGACTCATTAAATATGAGGATTGTTTTGAAAGAGGTAGAGAAAACTCCTAACCTCTTACAGCGGTCAATGTATTTACTTATTCCCAAACTTCAGTCCAGCCACTTCTACTGCTGCAAAAGCATACAACCCATTATAAAAGAAGTTTGTGCTGCTGGGTTACACACATTCATTTTCTTCTCTGCTCATCTGAAGTGGTTTCACACTTCATGTAGTGTCAAATATGATGATTCAAAACAGGCCATAGAGCCATCAACATCTAACCCTAACTGTTATGAACTCTGCAATTAATGTTTCTTCTGTGGAGTCTTAGGCCTGTCTTCTTGCCTCACTCTTCTAGAAGTTTGAAATTTTAAGTTTTTCCACTCTAGGGGGTTGAGTTCTTTGTCTCTGTTCCTCTTTTGTGTGAGGTGCATAAATGTGAATTGAGTTTTTATGGGTGACTTAAATATCATGCCTACACTTTTTTCTTCCCTTGATACTTTATGCACAGGAGCTCCCACTTTTGGGCATGTGTGTAGAAACAGAAGCCCAGCACTTGGTGTTTGTTTCTAATTATGTGATCAGCACATGCTCCCAACCTCATGTTTGGAGAAGTATACTAAAAATCTATAAAATGGGTTTGAGCATTTATTGGGGAAGAAGTTAACAAGCAATACAGATCAAAATGACTATGACTATGCTGGGTGTGCAGAATGGTACTTGATACCTTGCAACAGGTGGATGTCAGTTCAGTGTTGCAGGCAAAAGCAGTTGGTCAAGGAAAAACATGGGTCTAATCAAAACTGAGTCTCTTTTTTACTCACGTAACAATAGAAATTGAATTACTGGTGGACCTGAATATTTTTTTCATTGTGCTTCATTATTTCGAGCATTTTCTGTCTAGTCAGCAGTCAATTAAATTGAAAGTTGGCTAAGGTAAATAAATTGAGCATTTGCGAATTTCTAAAATTTAGGAGATTCTTTAAAGCTGTTTAAAATTGAGATTTGTTAAAATAAAAGTGAATTTTGAAATATGGCAGTTATTTTCAATTGTCTTTTGCAGTGGAACTTTAGACCTTTTAAACTCTGGGAGTGCTACAGACCTGGACTGGCTGCCGTTTGAACTTGTTTTGGCATTTTGGAAACAACTATATGACCCTCTTTTTCAAATGCTTAATGCTGCTATCTTTTCCTGTGGATGGAACAATTAAATTCCATTAACACTGCCATGTTTCAGCCTACTTGATAAAATGAGGCAAAAAACTGATTGTTCAAAGTATCATCGTGTGTCATTGATGAATTTGGAGGCAATGTTACTTGCAAAGCTTTTGGATTGTCATCTTCAATTAATAATGTCTAAATTTGTTTATTCACTAGACAAGTCTCATTCATGAGGTGTCATTTTCTTATTATTGACACTGCTCCAAATTTTCCATGGGCTTCAGCTCTGCTTTTTGTACATGCTTAAAGGTCTTTGAGTTTCTAAAGTAGAATGTCCCTGTCAGGCTTGTATCAGATGTTTTTTAGTGCAATTACATTAATATGATCTTAAAGTTGTATTCTTTTTCCCACTGCTGTCATTCTGACCGATTTGGTAACATTATCACCTTACCAAATCTTTAAAGGTGTGAAATAAAGGCTGCCTACTTTCTCATTTCTTTTTTTTAAATCTTTCTCAGGAACCACTTGCAGTTACTATACTTAACTCAGACCTAGCCTTTACCTTACACTGTAACCACCACATAATCTTTCTGTATGCTGATGACATCTTATACTTTCTCAGAAACACTTCCTCAGACCTTTTGTATATCTCCACCTTGTTTTGTTCCTTTGAAAACCTATCTGGTTATAAAATTAACAGAACTATTCTGCTCTTTTCCTTTTTAAGTTGTCTGCCATTGAATCTTTCTACTTGTTGACAGTGCTACATTCGTCAAGTGTCCAGCTGTTTTACATTTCTTTCATCTTACATGAGATTGCTACATTAAATTGTAAGCACATTTTAAGATTGCTAGAATTTCTGTACTCTTGGACTAACATGCCCTTATCCTTCCATTCTAAATTCTAAAGTCTCCTGTGAAATGGCAAAAAACCTTCCATCATCAGCACATTCCAATTAAATTTGCACTTTGCTTGTATCTGACCTTGTAAATGTTTGTTGTGGGTCTTTCCAATCATCACCTCTGCATTCTTGGCCCTTCCAAAATATAAGTGCATTTTTACATGCAGTATGTACTTGAAATGTGCGATGGTCTCAGCCTTTAAATGATCTGTGTCAGAAGTTTTTTTTTGTCTGTCCTCTCCCTTTTACTCCTCAAGGCTTCATTTTCCTGGTCCTTCCAGCTCTATTTCTAGGTTTGTTTTCACTAGTTTTTGACTGTATGGGACTGTAGGGTGTATGTTCTTACTTGTATGATATTTTAATGGTTATATAATGATTTGCACTACTCTTTATTGGCATATATTATTTAATAAAATTTGACCACTAAAAAGCATCTGTATCTCTTGTAATAGATTATTTCCATATTGTGTGTTTTGTATATATGCCTGCTTCCTTAATTAGTTGTTACCATGACCCTTCTTAAATTAAATGAGTCATTCTATTCAGCGCATACTAGCTTTAAAACATAACGTAGTCAAACCTTTTCCATCCCAAGTAATGAACAGTTCAAACCCATTGGGCTTTCCTGGAATAGTTACTTCATGTTACAAACTCTTCAAGTTCTTGTCACTTTTTAGTTTGTTTTAGATAATTGTTTTTATGAGATGACTGATGTTCTATTTTGCAACATTTTAAGTGCAAGATTTTAAATAGAATGTGCAATGGTGCATATATAAATTCATCAGACTTAAAAATCATATTATACTGTAAACTCAGCTTTTCATGACTTGGTAGCATTCCAGTTGCTACCTAGATATTCTTGTGAGAATAATACTACAGCAGTTTTTAATAGAGTAGGGACTTGGATCAGTTAAGAAGTTGAAATGTGTGAGTCTGGCAAACAGTGATATAATTCCAGTAAAATTTGACCTCAGATACTTCATAGCCCAAATTCATAATTTAGCCATTTGTAACCCCACATTTTAAGTACTACATTTATGGTAGAAATCCTTGGCAAACAGATGTGTTGTATTGAGCAAGAGGGAGTGACTGGCTCATTTTGGTTAAAAAGTTGCTTTGTTACTCTCCGTTCAGTTTTAGTTTTGTCTGGGCAATAATAATTTTGTAGTTGATTAAGATGACATCATTTGATTACCCTCTATGCGTTTGGGAGTTAAAAAAAATTGTTGAAAACTGTTTTGGCCGTATACAGATGAACAGCAAAGATTATATGGTCTTAATTACCGGCTTAATGAACAGTTTGTCTCAAGAGTAACCTTAAATGATTGGGAGAAAGCTTTTCAATATGCAGTGCATTGGTCTAAGATCTCTACTGATTAAGCTTTTGTATGTGTGTTCAGTTTTTGTTTTTGCATTAAATTGTATCTTTTTGCCTTCACCTTTATTTTTTGTAGAAACGTGCAAAAGGACAAGCATTGTTTGACAAAGTATGTGATCACCTCAATCTCCTTGAAAAGGACTACTTTGGAATAACATTTCGAGATACAGAAAACCAAAAGGTAAGCTGTAAAAGATGATTAGATTGGATGCCTTAAATGAAATAAACGTAAAAGTGTTCCTATTTAATATCACTTTGGTTATCTTTAATTGCTGCAGATAAATACTTTGTAACTGTTCATTAACTATATAACTATGCAGTGTTTTCATCATATATTTAATAGTACATGCTAATTGCAAATGATTATTTGCAAATTGCATGTTTAATTTGAAGCACATTTTTAAATTTTACAGTTCAAAGTCATGCGTGGTTGTTTGATTGCATAATTACATATTTGTAGCAAGGTGATGAGGAAATACTCCATCTCTCATATTGAAAACAACTCTTTCTTCAAGTTTTTCTACTTCTGTGAAGGACTAATTTGTGTAGATAATATAATGATAAGACCTGCAAATTTTAATCTTTCCTTACTAAAAGTGTTGATTATGAAACTTAAGTTTGGTTGAATGTCACTGTCACAAATTTTATACAGGCATACCAACATATTTATTTTATTTACATGTACACAAGAGAAGTGTCTGCTACATATGTAAACTTGTGAATAGGACAACATCTGTTACTCTACAAATTATTCCCCCCATATCCAATATCATGCATCAAATCAAATGGTCTGCTTCTTGTAGTAATGGACAGGGCTTTACTCAAAAAGTGTGATATACAAATTTTTACATTTTTATTCAAATATATATTATATATTTAAAAAAGTGAGACTTGTTTTTTTTTACATTGTATTATAATGCTGGTTAATTATTCATTTCAAATTATGTTTATGCTCTCTGCAGTCTACTCCATAATCTTTGATTAACCAGCAGCTAAATCTGACATAATGCATTTCTGATGTAGCTCATTTTTAGTTTCCCTATTATTTTTGACATTACATAATAATATACTGTATGATTAATTTGGAAATGTGCTAATTGCTATTGTTGTGAAACAAAATTATTATGAACCAGTGCTGTATTCTTGTGTGTTTTTGCCAATTATAATATAAAACTCAAAAACCAGCTTTAAAAATCATGTATTCAATGAGCTATTAAGTATGAGTTCATACTATTACATAAACAATTATGTAGATACATGACCAGTTTCTTTAGGCTTTTAAAGTGCAACATTAATGCTTATTAATCTGTTACTATACTTATGTGCTTGGTATATTTTGGATAGTAACATGAAATGGAGATATTCATTGTTTAAGTTCCTTATATAATAACTAGACATTAAGCCTGTTACAATAACTGGCGCTAGAACAGTAGTGCATAAACATTAGTAGGAACAGTCTATATTAAATGGCAAGGGACCTTGCATGTGGCTGTAATATGCGTCACTGTATTATGTGCCTTTAATTCTCTCTCTCAGTAATACTGGTTTGTATTTCCATAAAATGCCTGTAATTTTGTCTGACAGTAATACAGTGGAACCTCGGTTCACGACCACAATTCATTCCAAAACTCTGGTTGTAACCCGATTTGGTTGTGAACCGAAGTAATTTCCTCCATAGGATTGTATGTAAATACAATTAATCCGTTCCAGACCATATGAACTGTATGTAAATATATATTTTTTAAAGTTTTTAAGCACAAATATAGTTAATTATACCATTGAATATACAGCGTAATCTATACTAATGAAAGGCAAAGCCCTCACTGACTCACTCACTCACTCACTCACTCACTCACTCATCACTAATTCTCCAACTTCCCGTGTAGGTAGAAGGCTGAAATTTGGCAGGCTCATTCCTTACAGCTTACTTACAAAAGTTGGGCAAGTTTCATTTTGAAATTCTATGCGTAATGGTCATAACTGGAACCTATTTTTCTCCATATACTGTAATGGACGTTAGCTCAACGGCTGTGGGGGGCGGAGCTGCGTGTGACATCATCACACCTCCCACGTAATCACGTGAACTGACTGTGACCGCAGTACGTAGAAAAGAAGGAAGAGGTCCCAAAGATTGCTTTTCTCCTGGACAACTATACAATGAATTCTCAAGAGTGAGCTCGCGCAGCTTCTTCATATTACAAACGGAGTGCAGCCAGAAATTTTTAAGTGCCGGGTCTTAGCTATCATTAAATAAAGCCATTGACATCGCAACATCACACACGAGAGCAGCTCATGTGAACTGACTGAACGCAGTACGCATCAAACCTGTTCAAAAACCGCATTACACAATTGACAAGGTGATGGCTTTATATGTCGCTCGTTTATAAAAGAGCGGAGAAGCTGTGTAAAGGCTGTTTCACAAAAAAACAGTGGAGCGTCTTATATGAGCAGGCGGTCAGCTAAAGAGGACATTAGAGGACATGGGGCCCTTGGGTCACCCTCATGAAGTCTTTCTGGTTGTTTGGTCAGAGACATTCACACCAGTGGCCTGTTGGAGGTCATTTTGTAGGGCTCTGACAGTGCTCATCCTGTTCTGCTTTTCCCAAAGGAGCAGATACCGGTCCTGCTAATGGGTTATGGACCTTCTATGGCCCTGTCTAGCTCTTCTACAGTAACTGCTTGTCTCCTGGAATCTCCTCCATGCCCTTGAGATTGTCCTAGAAGACACAGCAAACCTTCTGGCAATGGTACATATTGATGTGCCATTCTGGAGAAGTTGGACTACCTGTGCAACTTCTGTAGGGTCCAGGTATCACCTCATGGTACCAGTAGTGACACTGACTGTAGCCAAATGTGAAACTAGTGAAAAACAGTCAGAAAAGATGAGGAGGGAAAAATGTCAGTGGCCTCCACCTGTTAAACTATTCCTGTTTTGGGGGTCCATCTCATTGTTGCCCCTCTACTGCACCTGCTGTTAATTTCATTAACACCAAAGCAGCTGAAACTGATTAACAACCTCCTCTGCTACTTAACTGACCAGATCACTATCCAAGAAATTTCATTGACTTGATGCTATACTCTCATTAAAAAGTGTTCCTTTAATTTTTTTTGAGCAGTATATATATATATATATATATATATATATATATATATATATATATATACAAACCCTGATCTACATACTGTCAAATCAACGAACCACACACCGCGCCGCAACATGAGAGGCTTCACCTCTAGCGCTGACATCCGAGGTTCTATTCCCGAGGGGGCGTGCAGTGAGTGTGTACTGCCTGATGAGCCCAGAATTGGGGCGAAACATGTGCCGTGTACTGTTTGCATTATTTGACAGTAAAACTATTTCAGTATATTCAATATATAGGCAGGCAGGCAACAGCTCAATAGCTCGAATTTGGATATAAGTAGGTTCTATTTAGTCACCAGAAATATCTTTGGTAGGAATGGAAGTTGAATTTAGTCTTTAAATTTCTATGGTGAAGAAAAATGTATGCAATGATGACTAAATTTAACTTACATTCCTATTAAACATATTTCTGTCGACCAAATAAAAATTACTTATGTTTAAAATTTAAATAGAATTTGAATGGATACGATAGTTCATAATACCCACGCAGCACTAAGTGCATGTAAGACCAGGAGTCATCCGTTTTAACAAGCAGCGTATTGCACTGATATGAAATAGCCCATTTAATTATTTAGGAATGGATAGATAAATTAAGATTTTGTACAAATAATGTTTTTAAGTTTTCTTCCTCGATGGATTGTGGCACCTCCAAAGGAGACATATATATATATATATATATATATATATATATATATATATATATATATATATATATATATATATATATATATATATATATATATATATATATATATATATATAACATATACATGCAGAACCATAGGTGAAGGGCTTAAGCATTTCACTCTTCTTGTGCTCCTGTGTGGTATAATTATCTCCTGTACCGTCATCAGTCCACACCTTGAACCTGTCCCAGTCATTCAATACACAAGACACAATGTTCCTCCGGATATCAAGAGTGAGCCTGATATAGCCGTGCAATATGTAACAAAGAGAAAGGAAAAGGTAGGTGCCATCTTCGGGCATGGAAACCACTCGGTTAGTGACAGTTCTTTGATCAATAGTGATCACCTCGATAGACATGGTAATGGGGGTTGGAATGATAAAGAAAATGGGTACCTGAGAAATGTAAAGTAAGTCTAAAATACCTATATAATAACTATAATTGTAATAAACAAACAATAAAACAGTGGAGAAGCCGTGGATTAAACAAAAAGGCTGTAGTTATCAGTAGGGAGACGTGAATCCCGTGGCGAAGCAAGGAAGAGAATGTAGAGACCGGAGCAATGGACAGTCTTATATAGGCAGGCAGCCAACAACATGGGAGGCGTAGGGATGGGGGACCCAACGCCACCTCACACGGTGACCGAGCTGCAGGCTATGGACATATAAATTTACGTAAGTAGGATTCAGGTAGCGTTGGGAACCCGTGTACCAAGTTTCTTAAAGATGGGCCGATAAGTAACAAAGACTGTTGAAAAGTTCAATATGGCGGCCGACAGTGGCATCATACCACCAAAATAAGTACGTACATTGGTTTCGGTTAGTGCAGGGAAGCCGCCTACCAAATTTCGTGAAGATGGGGCCATAAATAAGAAAGTTCAACATGGCAAACATTGTCGACCGTTATGACCATTACATGTAGAATTTTAAAATGAAACCTGCTTAACTTTTGTAAGTAAGCTGTAAGGAATGAGCCTGCCAAATTTCAGCCTTCTACCTACACGGGAAGTTGGAGAATTAGTGACGTTGGAAGGTTCAATATGGCAGCCGACGGTGGTGTCATACCAACGAAATAAGTACGTACATCGGTTTCCGTCAAAAGTTCAATATGGCGGCCGACAGTGGCGTCATACCACCGAAATATGTACGTACATCGGTTTTGGTTAGCGCAGGGAAGCCACCTACCAAATTTCGTGAAGATGGGGTCAGCCTTCTACCTACACGGGAAGTTAGAAAATTGGTGACGTTGGAAAGTTCATTATGGCGGCCGACAGTGGCATCATACCATCGAAATAAGTAAGTACATCTGGAAGCCGCCTACCAAATATCGTGAAGATGTGGCCTTAAATAAGAAAGTTCAACATGGCGAATGTTGTCGACCGTTATGACCTTTACGTGTAGAATTTCTAAATGAAACCTGCTTAACTTTTGTAAGTAAGCTGTAAGGAATAAGCCTGCCAAATTTCAGCTTTCTACCAACATGGGAAGTTGGAGAATTAGTGATGAGTCAGTGAGTTAGTCAGTCAGTCAGTGAGGGCTTTGCCTTTTATTAGTATAGATATGTATATATATATATATTGTGAGCTGGAGGGCTGATCGCACCCCAAATAGAGACAGACGCCCCTGGGAAAACCACAAACCCTGAAACACTGCCTACACATTGCTCCTTATCCTTGCACTATAACGCGTAATACAAGCCTCGCGCGGTACTCCGCCGACTTATAAGCCTTGCGCAGCGCTTGTCAGTTTGGGAATTGATTGTTTGCTTTTATCTCTCTCTGCTCCTAGCGGAACTGTTATATCTGACTTGTCATGGAGCACGTTTAAGCTCATGTGTTTGCGGTGTCTGAATAAAAATCCTTCTTTTTTTTCTACGACCTTCTGTGTCTCTGTGCAAATCTGTGACCCAAGCGTGACAATATATGCGTGTGTGTGTGTGTATTTGTATCCATCCATCCATTGTCCAACCTGCTGAATCCGAATACAGGGTCACGGGGGTCTGCTGGAGCCAATGCCAGCCAACACAGAGCACAAGGCAGGAACCAATCCTGGGCAGGGTGCCAACCCACCGCAGGTGTATTTGTATATATATGTTTATATGCGTGTGTGTATGTATATACACTGTATATATATATGCCAGCAACACTCATGACAATGACAAAACAATTACACTGTCAATCATGTTACGTTATTATTAAAATGTTTCCTTTTCTTTTTCATTACTTCTTTAACACACTACTTCTCCGCTGCGAAGCACGGGTATTTTGCTAGTAGTAAACTAAATGTAAAAACATTGAATAACACTAAGAAAACCTTGAACAACAGAGAAAACTAATACTGCAAGAGTTTGCGCTATAGCCTTACGACCTGCTCGCTAAAAACACTTTTTTTAATGAGTTTTAAGCACAGGGAAAAAAATGAACATTTTAAAAATCCATAATTTAATAAACAACCAAGAAAAGTAACGTTGCAACAATGCACACGCACGCCTGTGTGTGTCTCTCTCTCGCGGGCCTGCGTGTGTGTGTGTCTGTCTCTCGCCTGTGTGTGTGTGTGTGTGTGTGTGTGTGTCTGTGTCTGTCTGTCTGTCTGTCTGTCTCTCTCTCGCGCCTGTGTGTGTGTGTGTGTGTGTCTGTCTGTCTCGCATGCGCCTGTGTGTCTGCCTGTCTCATGCGCACCTGTGTGTGTGTATGTGTCTGTCTTGCACGTGCTGAACACGTGCTGTGTGGCCCCACGCATGCGCACTTCACCAGACACGGACACCTGGACGCACATAGGGTTTTTTTTAAAGAGGATTGTTTTTTATAGTGTAAAAACTGCATGAAATATTCTGGGGTCATTTAGGAATCTTGGAATCGATTCAGTGGTTCCTCATTTTTAGGTAATCTCAATTTAGAGAGCTAAAATGTTTTTTTGAATCTCTTGGGCAAAATTCTACTTGTTGGCCATTGTTTATTGTGTGTACTTACTCAATCAAATGGGGCAGGATAATGATATAAGAGACTTTTAAATGTTACCAGAGTAACTGCAGTAGCTAATGTTAGTTATCTTTATTGGAATAGCAACACTCCTGATTTCATTTTACATTTAATTTGTAGGTTGAGTTAAACTTTTGGAGTGGTAAATTAACTCTATTTAAGACAGTACATGAACACATATTTCAATAACCCGATTATTCAAAAGAAATACTAACTACTAAAATGCCATGAAAACCCCTATTCCGATTAGAGAAATCAGATAATTGGCCTATGAGATACCTGATTAACAGTGGTAGATTTCTCCACTAATAATCTTTTTATGTTGCCAAGTAAACCTTTAACCAAGTTACATTTAAGAATTTTATAGTCTGCACGTGGCCATTGCACTCAGTCTGTCATATTTGCCTGGCATTCTGTATCAGAGGTAGAAATGTCCACAAAATCCATTTCTAGAGGCAAATGTTCAGGCAATCACATTATTTTTCCTCCTGGATGAAATAATCTGCCCCAATATTTCAAAAATTGCTAAATTTATGGAAATGAACTGAACATACAAAACTAAGCTCAGCAACACAATCTTAAAAGCAGTAGGGTAACACATTAAAAGTAATATGCATTATGTAGTTAAATTACTATTTAAAGTAAAGAGTAACTTGTTTTATTAAAGTATAGATCTATGAATTATTATTATTCCAGCAGCATTGGATGTAAAGCAAGAATCACACGTACCGAGTCCTTTGTGGGGCTTAGGAGAAAAGAGTTTGCTGTGTGCAGTCAGGTAACAGAGACATGTAGCAATTGCAACAATGCTAAGATTCACACAGTGGTGATTTATATATTTTATTACGGGGACCCTAGGAACATACCCAGCCTTGACCCAGCACTCACACACACACAGACCAATAAAGAGACTCCATGAGTCAATAAAGAAGATAATACTAAACATAAAACGTATATATTAAAAAACAAAGAAGGCAAAAAATATTATTAATTCTTTCAGGGCTGATGTTGACTTTTGTCAAAAGGAGGAGTTGACGATGGTAATCAACTGCAAACTGTGACAAAACCTACCATTATGTTTTAGTTGGACTTTCGTTGCTAGAAGGAAAGTTAGATTCATTGGTTTGACTGAGATTCCCTGCGCTCTAGTGAGTAAAAAGGCACACACGATGGCAAAAATGGCACTGACATCTGGCGAGAGATCAAAGTGAATGCATAAAGCAAAATACTCCGTAGAAGACGCTTTACCTATTATCTCTGAACTGGACTATGACTTGTCGGACGTTTGATACAAGTGATCGAATAATGAATGTGAGGTTCCAGCTTCTGCTTAATGGTCCCCAGACAATGGTACAGACAGCGTTCACCAGGGAGGACTACCACTTAACAATGATAAGAGGTAGAAACCAGATTGTAATGCACTGCTGCTGTTCCAGCCATGCGAAGACAGCCTGGCAGCAAGCCTGCCACACAGCCACAGCACGCAGCAACAGACTTTTTATGTTGATTTCTGAGTGAAACCATTGTTTATTGGAAAAAATAATCAGCCCTCAAAGAGTTAAACAAATAATGCGTATACAAAAGTCATCCCCAATTCCCAATGGTGAAAATTATTTAGAAATATTGCAGAAATAAACTGAATGAAACACTAAGCACTACACAGTAAAATACACAGGTGCCGATGACAGTGGTGTGTGGAATGAAAAACCCCTATGAACAATTCCTCTGAAGGAAATGTAAAGTTTTGTCCTACTAGATTCCTGATGTTGCATGACGATTTGGTGTGATTAGGAACGTTCCTAGGACGAAGAAGAAATCACATGGACAAACAGGCTCAGGACACATCCAGATAGAAACTATAATCCATTGTGGTTGTTGTTGTAATCAAATAGATTGTGAAACGTACAAATAAAAATACATAGAAGATCAAGATCCCCTTGGTATCTTTTTGGCTCCTTTTTAAAGAGAGTGTCTAATATATTTCTTCCCAGCAACCCCCACACCACTCTGAAGGAGCCCAATGGTGTAATCCTACTGGGGCTGCTTCAGAGTGGTAGGAAATTGAAGTAGCACATCTACAAAAGTATATGAATAAAGTGTCAGTTTGACTTAACATATTTATAAAACACAAGCAAATGATCACAGCCATCATGTTTTTTCAGATTTACAATGACCAATGATAATGCTTAACTCTAAATAAACGCTAAATTATTCTTTTATAAGGGTTTATCAAAAACGTTTTAGCCTAAACCCAAAAATGGATTCTCTGGTCCATTTTGTAAGTAGCAAATCACAGCATTCAAACATTTGTTGTTTGTGGTGTATGTTTTTTGCTTCAGAGCTAGGTCATCATGTTGAGAATAGTACACCTAATAACATTCGTTCTTGCCTAGTCAACACAGCACAGAACACTGTCTTGAAGTTGGCCCTGGATATAAGATCATAATTTGGAGTCAAAAGTAATGATGCTTAAGATAGCAGACACTATACATATAGTTATAGAACTGTTGAATCTGTTTAGCATGATCAGATCAGTTAAACATGATCAAAATCTGTGTGTTCTGGGCACCCAGAATGTTGATTTTTGATTTGAAGCATTGAACCAAGGTGAACATTAAGCCAATGAATTTGTACCTGGGTGCATCCCTTGGACCTCATAGTTTTGAAAGGCCCATAAAATGTGTCAGTGTTAATCTGAAATGCCTTGGTGTTTGCAATGCTCAGTTTGTCACAGAAAGCTGTCAACATTCCCCCTTCTGCTACAAAACAACCCCCGGGCCAATCAGCATGGGTTGCTGCTCTGAGATGCTACTTATTAAATAAAGATGCCACACCGTGTCTTCTAGACCCACTGGATCTTTAATATAAAGGGCTACCTCTGTTGGACCAAACATGAAAATATCAAATAAGCGACATAAGAGTGGTTGACCAAAGAAAAAAAATTGTTTTATTTGAGGGGCATGGAAAAATGTTTGAAAGTTATAACAAGCGTATTAGTATTTGAGGACTGAAAAATAAAACTGGTTGTGTTTATATTTTGGTTTCATTGGTGTGTCTCTTAATAGTTCAGGCATACAAATCTTTGATCACCCCATACATATTAACTTGAACACAGTAGTTTGTTAATACATTTTCATAAAATATGCAAAGTGACATATGTATTAGTACAGTGCAGTCCATTATTGTTTGGACAGTGACACAAATGTTATTAGTGTCATCAGTCTGGCTCCAGTGGCATTCATACATGTCTAGGCCAAAACACTACCTCCAGTATACTGTATTGCACATAGAAGCTCGTACTTTTAGGATCATGAGCTGTCCACACTTTTCTTTTTGCATCACTTTAGTAAAGGTGAATCTTCATTTCTTCTATCCATAAAATGTTGTCAGGAGTTGATTAACTAATCTGGAGACTCCTGAAGCCAGCCTGAGGCCCTATGACTGTCCTAATAGTGCAAGCCCCAAACCTGTCCCCATAACTCTCTGCAAATTACTTTCTTGTACTGACCTATAGCAAGCATGAAATGCAAATTAATGATGCAAACAACATTGCTGTTAATATACCAATGCAACAAAGTATCATGGGTCATAGTAATGTGTTCTATGAAACAACATAGTTGTACATAGTAGACCAATCATGTGATATCAGCAACAGTAACTGGGGGAATAGCTAGTGTCAATCAATTGCAAACAGCACAGAAATAGCAATATCTTATAGCCCATCTTCAGTCCTGCACTGGTGGAAGTCCCTTGCAATTGGAGTAACTGATAGGCTTTTGACCACACTTGATACACCCTCACCCTTTGTGTGACTGCCTTTCACTGCTAGTCAGCAGAGGTTTTCCATGCAGTGCTGCAGTCCAGCCTTGTAAGGGTCGTGCTTTTTATGTATGGATGTGTATTGTAGATATTCTAATTCAGTATTTCAATATTGTATTACACAGTTTGCACACTTTTCTCCAAATGCTATTAAATTATGTTTATCATGCTTCATTGTCCCTGAAAGCTTCAATTCTGCTTCTAGGTAATTGTGTTGTGATGTTTAACTTATATGCTGTCTTCCTGTGCCTGTTTATATGAAAGACAAGTCTGAGAATTAGGCTGTTAGTAAATGCTTTGCCATGTAGCGAGGTCCACTTTCCCAATTTAAATTGGGCATATAATACAGTAGATCAAGTTGTTTAAAATGAATCAAACAATTATTAAGGGTTTAGTATTCTACCAGCTCCTGTCATAGTGAGGTGAAGGAAGTACATCAAGTGTTAGAACTACAAAATGGCTGAACCAGATGTGATGGGTCTAAGGTGTTATTACTCAGCACAAGTCTAATTCTTTACTGGTTGTCATTTTTCATATTCTGTGGTAAATTTCAGCTGCTATTAATGAAATATAATGTGATGACTTAGCTAGTTTTGATTTTGTTTTTATTTGATTGTATTTTTGTAGAGAGACATAATACTAAGGTTATTGTAATTGAGTTTAAATGGTTTTCTACACATATAGAAACTGACTTATTTAATAGATGAGAACTTTAAAAGGCACATTTTTATATATATATATATATATATATATATATATATATATATATATATATATATATATATATATATATATATATATCTGTTTCAAGATGTATTTTTATTATTTTAAATGTTTTTATATGTCTTGCAGAATTGGTTGGACCCTGCAAAGGAAATCAAAAAGCAAATACGAAGTAAGTTTATTTTTAAATGTTCAAGTATTGAAAAGGGTACATCAAACTAGTAGATTTATAAGAAATGTGTCCTGACATACAGTGTGCATTCTGCAGTTTCTTTAATAAGTTGGTATTGTATGAATTGCAGAAATCCCAAATAGTTGAGTTTTGGAAAAATTATATGTGGTCAGTTTTTGGATGATAATAAAGAAGCATACTGGTTTATGTTAAAATGCTATTTAGGAAGCTGGGTTTTCTCTCTTGAATGCTTCTAAATATTATGTAATACTAAAGCATAACATGATATGGATGCAGAATTTAATTTTTTGTTGTTTTTGTTTAATCTTGTTGAGATAATATGAAGTACAAATTTATAGACTGGTCACCTTTCAGTACTGTACAATGTAAATATTGTTTTATACAGTGGAACCTCGGTTCACGAACGTCTCGGTTCACATACAAATCGGTTTACGACCAAAAAGTTCAGCAAACTTTTGCCTCTGTTCACGACCACACACTCGGTATACGAACAAGCCAGTTTCCCTTTTGGTTTGTACGTGCTCAGTCTTTTCCTGTGCAGCAAGCGAGAGAGAGCGCGACACACACACACACACACACAGAGGCACGCAAGAAAGACATACACACACACACACACTCAGAGGCGCGTGTGAGAGAGAGAAACACACACACACAGGTGCGCGAGAAAGACACACACACGAGAGAGAGAGCTGGACGCATAAGGTAGAGAATGCAGTTAAAGAATGCACTGGGCTAGTTTTTGTTTTCATTTCTGTTTACAGCGATCGGTTTGTTTGGCGGTATACCGGTTCATACCAAAATTTTTGTTATGATATGGATTTGTTTTATACCGGAACACTGGTTTAAATAGCTTAAACAACGTTTGGAACATGGCACAGCGAGAAACTGTTTAAGGGGGGACCTTTTTCCACTGCTGCACCACTAAACAGGAATGCCGCAGAGTACATGCGTTAGTGGAGGTATTGAGCAGTGAAAATGGACAGAGAACATTCCTAAACGGAAGCTGTAGCAGACAATAAAGTTGAACGTGATGGCACAGAACAACTTTTGACTAAAAAAGATGCCGTGTCTGTTGTTTGAAGATACTTTGGTTTTAACAGTTCGGATGCGGACCATTATGTTCCAATGTGTGAATACTGTTTCCATACTACTGGATAATACTGCAAGCCAACTTTTACTTGTTTTATTTTTTTTTCTCAATACTGTGTAATGTACCTGGTTACTGTGTAATAAATAGTGTGACGATGCCGGTTCCCTACAGATTCCCTCTTCCTGCATGGGAATATGTTGAACCAACACCGTCGATCGTTATGACCGAGATGAGCTGAGAAATCTCATTGAAGTCAGGGGGTGGTGGAAAGTGCTTTTGTTAAAAACAGTCAAAAGTAAAACTAAAAGTGTCCATTGTGCAGTGTTCAGAAAAATACAGTACACAAATAAATAGCAAATCCATAACACCAGTGAAACGTGGGGATAAAATCCATAATAAATAAATCCGTTAAAATAGAGGTTAAAATGCAGTCTCTCTCCTCACCCGATCGCAGCACACCATCTTCTGTCTCCAAGTGCTCACCCTTTACAGGCGTTGCTGGCGGAGCCTTTGCAGCATGAACTGCTCTCTGCCAACTCCTGTGTTGGCTGCTGCCACACTGCCCAGCCAGACCGGCACACCTCCCATCTTCCTTCGCGCTCACTCAGACATACCTCAGATCCATTGGGAGGTCTTACATTTCGTTCACCCCACTCTACATGCTTATTCAGTGGGATGAACCAGCCCCTAGATCGCCTAAGCCTGTGCTCCCTCACAGAGCCCCAGCTCGTGCTGCCTTCACCTTCCCGGTGTCTGGATCATCTCCCATGACTGCCTTTTCCCTTCTTTAACCTCATTGTGTTCTATCTTTTCTTTTTTGCTTTCCCCTATCCTGACAGCCCATAAACATACATCTCCGTGGGCACAGCGCCTTATTCACACACCGCAGTAAGCCGATGAAGCAATAGGGAACGATCGGATGCGACTCGCCCCAATCACCTCATCAACTCCCCGCGGTTGTGCAATCACGCCCACGGAGACAGACATGGCGAACTGGATATAAAAACTGACCTTTTTTTTTTTTTTTTTAAAGCTGCGGATACCACTAGCCACTATACCACAAATAGCATTATAAATGCAAGTTGCAGTTTTATTATTTATGTATATAGCTTAGCTTGAAGCAAGGTCCATATTAATGCAATTTGCCTTAATGACGGTTCAGTTGGTAAAGATGTCATCACCAAGTTGTACTTGTTTTATTTTATTTTGGTGAATACTGTGTAAGGTACCTGGGCTTGAAGTTTTGAAGTAATAGTATTTTTACTGGAAGTTGCACTATTATTTTATTAATAGTTATTAGTTTAAATATTATGCTGTTTAATGATGGTAAAGTTGTTTAAAAAGTCACTTTAACATGTCAGTGGACAGAGATTGTTAAAATTAACAGAAAGTTTAGTTGGTTTACAAAAAATATTTACTATTTATTCCTTTTCTAAGACATATTCAGTGCAATACAACTTTTGAAAGCACCTCTGGGTATTTTACTATGTCTAAATGCCTCTTTGGATGGTTGACAATATGTTGTCAAAATTAAGGTTTAAGTTTTCGCAAAATTTGTTCAATAAAAAGGCTCTATATTTTGACTGCATCTGTCATGCAATGTGATTCCTTCTCTTCATTAATGCCATCCTCTTAAAAACTATCACTTTATGGGGCCATGCAAACCTGTATTAATACTTGTGTGCACATTAAAATGTTTTTTGTACACTGCTCATGACAGTGGAATAGGTTATTCTTAGCCAGTCTACTGAAGTAATTGCAGTGGAAAATGTGGTTAACATCCATTCATAAATGGGAAAGAATACCGTGAAACCGGTATAATTTAGAAAAATACAGTGATATAGAATTTTGGTCATACCGCCCACCCCTAGTGCATTGTTGCAATGATACTTTTCTTGGTGGTTTATTAAATTACGGATTTTTCAAATGTTCATTTTTTTTCCCTGTGCTTAAAACACTGTGCTTAAAGTGTTTTTAGCGAGCGATTCTTGGCGCTATAGCGCGAACTATTGCAGTGTTACTTTTCTCTGTTGTTCAAGGTTTTCTCAGTGTTATTCAATGTTTTTACATTTACTTTACTATTACCCTGTGCATTCTATGGTATAATTAACTGTATTTGTGCTAAAAAACTAAAAAATATTTATATTTACATACAGTTTGTATGGTCTAGAACGGATTAATTGTATTTACATACAATCCTATGGGGGAAGTTGCTTTGGGTCACGACCAAATCGGTTTACGACCAGAGTTTTGGAACGAGTTTTGGTCGTGAACCGAGGTTCCACTGTATTTTATTTGTTATGTTTATCTTGTACAATGAGATAATATACAGTTAGGTCCATAAATTTTCGGACAGAGACAACCTTTTTCTAATTTTGGTTCTGTACATTATTACCACAATGAATTTTAAATGAAACAACTCAGATGCAGTTGAAGTGAAGCCTTTCAGCTTTAATTCAGTGGGTTGAACAAAACGATTGTATAAAAATGTGAGGGAACTAAAGAATTTTTTTTAACACAATCCCTTTATTTCAGGGACTCAAAAGTAATTGGACAAATTAAATAACTTGAAATAAAATGTTCATTTCTAATACTTGGTTGAAAACCGTTTGCTGGCAATGACAGCCTGAAGTCTTGAACTCATGGACATCACCAGATGCTGGGTTTCCTCCTTTTTAATGCTCTGCCGGGCCTTTACTACAGCGGCTTTCAGTTGCTGTTTGTTTGTGGGCCTTTCTGTCAGAAGTTTAGTCTTTAACAAGTGAAATGCATGCTCAACTGGGTTAAGATCAGGTGCCTGACTTGGCCATTCAAGAATTTTCCACTTCTTTGCTTTAATAAACTCCTGGGTTGCTTTGGCTGTATATTTTGGTCATTGTCCATCTGCGTCATGAAACGCTGCCCAATGAATTTGACTGCATTTAGCTGGATTTGAGCAGACAGTATTTCTCTGAACACCTCAGAATTCATTCGGCTGCTTCTGTCCTGTGTCACATCATCAATAAACACTAGTGTCCCAGTGCCACTGGCAGCCATGCACGCCCAAGCCATCACACTGCCTCCACCGTGTTTTACAGATGATGTGGTATGCTTTGCATAATGAGCTGTTCCACGCCTTCTCCATACTTTTTTCTTGCCATCATTCTGGTAGAGTTTGATCTTGGTTTCATCTGTCCAAAGAATGTTTTTCCGGAACTGTTCTGGCTTTTTTAGCCAATCTAGCCTTTCTATTCTTGAGGCTTATGAGTGGCTTGCACCTTGCAGTGCACCCTCTGTATTTACTTTCATGCAGTCTTCTCTTCATGGTAGACTTGGATATCAATACGCCTACCCCCTGGAGAGTGTTGTTCACTTGGTTGGCTGTTGTGAAGGGGTTTCTCTTCACCATGGAAATGCTTTTGCGATTATCCACCTCTGTTGTCTTCCGTGGACGTCCAGGTCTTTTTGCGTTGCTGAGTTCACCAGTGCTTGCTTTCTTCCTCAGGATGTACCAAACTGTAGATTTTGCCACTCGTAATATTGTAGCAATTTCTCGGATGGGTTTTTTCTGTTTTCGCAGCTTAAAGATGGCTTCTTTCACCTGCACGGAGCGCTCCCTTGACCGCATGTTGTCTGTTCACAGCAAAATCTTACACATGCAAGCACCAGACCTCAAATCAACCTCAATCAATCAGGCCTTTTATCTGCTTAATTGATAATGACATAACGACGGACTTGCCCACACCTGCCCATGAAATAGCCTTTGAGTCAATTATCTAATTACTTTTGAACCTCTAAAATGAAGGGATTGTGTTAAAAAATGCTTTAGTGGCCTCACATTTTTATGCAATCGTTTTGTTCACCCCACTGAATTAAAGCTGAAAGTCTACACACTTCAACTGCATCTGAGTTGTTTCATTTAAAATTCATTGTGGTAATATACAGAACCAAAATTAGAAAAAAGTTGTCTCTGTCCAAATATTTATGGACCTAACTGTAGTTTGACTTTTAGCAGGCTATGTATGCAGGCAATGTAATTGCTGCCACTAGTATTCATCATATCCTGTAAATGGTAACTTCATTCATATTTGGATATAACATTTTGTTAGTCTTGTAGCGTTACAAGATTTGTAGGGTTAAGATCAAAAAGCAATACGCAAATTGAAACATGCTTAGTGTTTGGAAACAACAGTTTACCTTGGAGAAAGTAAGGAACTAAAAATTGCAACTAATAAGAACTTAAATAAACCCCAAATAAACTTAGAAAATGGAAAACTATGGAAAGTACAGCAAACTGCAAATCTAAACTTGCCTTGTACACTGCTATAATAGAATGGTAGCAGGCAAACTTAACTAAAGTCAACTTCAGATATGGGTTTTTACTTTGATCACTGAAGAATTTGCTTTTAAGTTTAGCGGCAGGTGTATGTTCACCTCGTTTGGGGGGTTAACATGCAGAATGCAGTCCTATAATATTATTACTAGATTTTTTTTAATTTTATTACTACGGCTTTGTAACAGTCCTGCTGTGCCCGAAAATGGAGGAGGTAACACAATCTTCTACTATAAGTATGGTCTCGGTCACAATAAAAAATTAAATCCAAAAGGAGGTTCATCCTTTCCTACATGTTTACATTGTCTATTCGTTTTTCTTGCTTCTATTTTAATCCGCCTTTATCCACTGGAAGCTTCATTTCTTCACATTATCACTTGTTGGGGCTGAGCTGAAAAAGGACAAGGTGCTTAAGAGTGGCCAGCTCTCTATAGTATTATCATTAAGACATAAAAGAGCATGGGTTGGCTGAATTTCCTTTTTCTATAACATTGCCAGATTTCAATCAAATTAGTCAAAGCATTGTCAAGATTTTGTGGTACAGTAATCCCTCCTCAATCACGGGGATTGGGTTCCAGAACCCCCCGCGATAGATGAAAATCCGCGAAGTAGAAACCATATGTTTGTATGGTTATTTTTTAAGCCCTTATAAACTCTCCCACACTGTTAACATTATTAGAGCCCTCTAGACATGAAATAACACTCTTTAGTCAAAAGTTTAAACTGTGCTCCATGACAAGACAGAGATGACAGTTCTTTCTCACAATTAAAAGAATGCAAACATATCTTCCTCTTCAAAGAATGCGTGTCAGGAGCAGAGAATGTCAGAGAGCGAGAGAAAAGAAAACAATCAAAAAATCAATACGTACTTTTGGGCTTTTAAGTATGCCGAAGCACCGCGGTAAAGCAGCATTTTTTAGAGGAGCGTCTGTATCCTCTAGGCAAACAGCCTCCGTGCAAACAGCCCCTCTGCTCACACCCCCTCCGTCAGGCGTCCCTTGTATGAAATCAACTGGGCAAACAAACTGAGGAAGCATGTACCATAAATTAAAAGACCCATTGTCCGCATAAATCCACGAACCAGCGAAAAATCCGTGATATATATTTAGATATGCTTACATTTAAAATCCACGATGGAGTGAAGCCGCGAAAGTCGAAGCGCAATATAGCGAGGGATCATTGTATTACATTTTTTCTGTTGTAGGAGGGGTTTTTACCACTTCTACAATATTGATTTATCAAAATGTCCTTTCTTTAGCCAATGCCTACTGCCCTAGATGTACCATGCTGCCAAATTTCAGCTTTTAACTGAACAGAATATAGTTTTTTCTTGTTGAACAGTGAGTGAGTGAGTCAGTCAGTTGGTCAACTTTGCATTTTTTTTATAGATATTTGTATATATAGAGATACATTTATACTGTATATGCCTACCTGTTACTGTGCTACTACTGCTGTAGTATGCTGCAAGCTACACACATTGGAACAGCTCTCCCTTGTACTAGCACGTAGTTTTCTTCCCCAGCACAACGTGTCATGTCGCATTTTGAAATCCAGTGTCAAGTTACGTACCTTCAGTTTTAATAGCGTTTCCTAGCTTTTCTCTTTTTTTTATAATTAATCTAGTATGCATTGTTATGACTGATAAATGTATGCGTGTAGTGTTGGAATTGTCCCAGAAAGTTATTGTATTATTATTAATTAAATTATTAAACATTTACGAAATGGCGAAAGTGCTTGAAGTAGTGCTTCTATTTACAGAGTAGGAAGAACAATGGTATAAAGCGTGATGCAGACAAAATTGAAAAACGGTTCGAAAATGGTAACCACAAACGGTAATGCTATTTTGTATTAATATTAATGTTCTTCGGTTACTTTTCTTTTTAAAATTTCTGTTATAGTATGTTTTCTTAATATATTGTGACATACAGGCAGCTGGCGTTGGGCTGTGTGGGAGCAGAACAGGAGGAATGAATATTGTAAGTGATGGGACTGGGTGAAGGGTCTCTTTTCTGTAAGGGGTGGATATGTCTTTAAAGAGATGAGTTACAGGAGATGTTAAAAGAAAAAGGAAGATTCAGCAGAAGGAAGGTTTGAGTATGGAGTCAGGAGACAATAAGCAGGAGTTGTTGCAGTATAGAAAAAAAACAACGTAAATAGCAGGAGATAAACTGATTGGTAGGGAAAGCTTTTTTTTCATTGTTTTGGAGGTATGCTCTATAAGTCAGAGAACAAATTGTAAGACAGGGTACTTATTTTTTGCGGAACGAAGCCTCCCAAGTAAAACGTAGAAAACTCCAATACCTTTGAGTTGTATTTGCTTATTACGCTGGTTGTTACAATATTATATGAATTAATTTTGTTAATACTATTTTATATTTTGTTAATGTATTTTTGTTTTGTAAATAAATGTGACTAATTGCTAAACTAATCTACTGTATATCATTTTAAAAGTGTCGTGTTAACCGTCTTTTCTCTTATTCGTCATGGCATTGGTCCTGGCCCATGATGGATAATCAAGGTTTTACTGTGTGTGTGTATATTGTGGAACGTGGCCCGGACACAGACAGACGGACAACGGTTTGTCACCCAGCACACACATATTTATTATATACAATATTTTCAAGTCAAGTGCACCACCCACCAATCCCCCAAAGTCCTGGCCTCACTCTCCAGTGCCTTCCTTCTGGCTGCCTCCACTCCTCTCTCTCCAGACTCCAGTCTGCTTGCACCCAACTCTTGACTCCTAATGAAGGGAGGCGGCCCCTTTTATACCAGCCCGGATGGACTCCCGCTGCTTCCCGGCGCTCCTCCGCAGACACTCCACCGTGTGGCGGGAGTGCTAGCTGCGCACCCGGAAGCTCTTCAGGTGTCCCCAGTCTTCTTCCCCCCAGCACTTCCTGGTGTGGCAGAAGTGCTGAGATCCAGGGCTCTTCAGGCACCGGGGTGACCCCTGGCGGTGCCCACGGGCCCCTACAGGGTTGAGTTTCCAAGCTCTGAACCCATGACCCCTAATGCAACCAGAACGGTCGCCCCCTCGTGGTCTGGAGAAGGAGTAAGCCCTCCTCCGGTCCTCCTGGGCGTCCCGGCTGGGTACCACCCCAGCTGCGTGCCACTATATATATATATATATATATATATATTTATATATAGTACTTTTTAATGTTTTATTATTTGTGTTACAACATTGAAGCACACTGAATTTAATTAGGAATTAATGCCTCTGATCATTAAAGACCATTAAGTGTCAATGTTACCATGAAGAAAAATGTACTGAAAACTGAGAGTTACAAACATCCAACACTGAAATGGGAAAGACTATGCATACAGCTGTTGCTTTTGTGCTTTATTGGAGACTAGCAAAATACCCGCACTTCGTGGCGGCGAAGTACTGCCTTAAAATTTTTATTAAGAAGAAAATTAAACCTTTTTAAACTGAGCGAAAATATACCAGTAATTATTTGTTAAGGATCTCTTTGTATACAACATTGTCAGTTCGGCCCTCCGGTTGTAATATGACCAAGCTGTGCGCTGAGCTTACTCTTGAGCGTGAAAGTTACAGTTGGCCATATGAAAAGTAATCTTGTTTCAAATCTCACAGCTTGGATTGCTGCTGTCATAATCGGTTTGAGTTTCATGGTTTGTTTCAATTACGACAGTATTTGCAGGACTTGTGTTGAAGTGACATTCCGCATCTGTCAAGTATTGTAAGCATACAACCGGTTTCATCGATTAACTTCACATCCAGCTTTTGAGAGTTTAAACATTCATAAACATCAAAGTGTCCACTACTGAAATCGTCACCTGTGAATCGAAGATGTTTAAGAGGCACTGGCGGTTGTCGAAAGGTGTAAAATATTTGGCCATTTCGGTACACTTGAAAGTGACAACCGAACAATTCAGCGGCAGCCATCAAGTCACATGCAGAACCACAGGTGAAGGGCTTAAGCATTTCACTCTTAAAGTGGTCCTGTATAGTATAATTATCTCCTGTACCGTCATCGGTCCACACCTTGAACCTGTCCCAGTCATTCAATACATAAGACGCAGTGTTCCTCCGGATATCAAGAGTGAGCCTGATATGGCCGTGCAGTATGAAAAGGCAGGTGCCATCTCCGGGCATGGAAACCACTCGGTAAGTGACAGTTCTTTGATCGATGGTGATGACCTTGATAGACATGTTAATGGGGGTACGGTTGGAATGATAAAGGAAATGGGTACCTGAACAATGTAAAGTAAGTCTAAAATACCTACACAATAACTATAATCATAATAAACGAACAAATAAAACAGCGGAGAAGCCGTGGATTAAATTTAAAGGCTGTAGTTATCAGCAGGGAGACGTGAATCCCGTGGCGCAGCAAGGAAGGGAGTATAGAGACCGGAGCGACAGACGGCCTTATATAGGCAGGCAGCCAACAACGTGGGAGGCGTTGGGATGGGTGACCCAACGCCGCCTCACACGGTGACCGAGCTGCAGGCTATGGACGTATGTAGGATTCAGTTAGCGTTGGGAACCTGCGTACCAAATTTCTTGAAGATGGGCCCATAAAAAGACCGTTGAAAAGTTCAATTTGGCAGCTGACAGTGGCATCATACCACTGAAATAAGTATTTACATCGGTTTTGGTTAGTGCAGGGAAGCCGCCTACCAAATTTCGTGAAGATGGGGCCATAAATAAGAAAGTTCAACATGGCAAACATTGTCGACCGTTATGACCATTACATGTAGAATTTTAAAATGAAACCTGCTTAACTTTTGTAAGTAAGCTGTAAGGAATGAGCCTGCCAAATTTCAGCCTTCTACCTACACGGGAAGTTGGAGAATTAGTGACGTTGGAAAGTTCAATGAGGCGGCCGACAGTGGCGTCATACCACTGAAATAAGTACGTACATCGGTTTCGGTTAGCACAGGAAGCCGTCTACCAAATTTCGTGAAGATGGGGCCATCAATAAGAAAGTTCAACATGGTGGATGTTGTCGACCGTTATGACCATTACATGTAGAATTTTAAAATGAAACCTGCTTAACTTTTGTAAGTAAGCTGTACGGAATGAGCCTGCCAAATTTCAGCCTTCTACCTAAACAGGAAGTTGGAGAATTAGTAATCAGTCAGTCAGTCAGTCAGTCAGTCAGAGCTTTGCCGTTTATTAGTATAGATTGTCTAAGAGGAAGCCACGTTTAGAAAAAATATCATATGGTATCTCAGGTAGACTTGCTTAAAAGCATATAAGGAACTCTGACATCAAGTGGGAGAAGGTGCTATGGTCTGATGAAACCAAACTTGTGTTTTGGTCATCATACTAAACACTATGTTTGTCATATACATAAGAATGCATACTATCAAAAACACACCATACCCACCTTCAAGCATGGTGGGGCAGTATGCTGCTGCAGGGATGCTTCTCTGTGGCATTCCCGGGAAAGATTGTAAAAGTAGGGGGTAAAATGAATGCATCTAAATATAGGGAAATCCTGTAGGAAAACCGGTTGCAGTCTGCAAGATAATTGCAGTTTGGAAGATGTATTTTCCTTTAAGAAATAACCCCAAGTACAAAATAAAGGCTACACAGGAATAGCGTGAAACCAACAATGCTAATGTCCAGGGGTGGCCAGATAAGAGCCCAGACATTTTTCAAAGTGAGAAAATGTACATAGATATGAAAATAGCTGTTCACTCCAGGTTCCTATGCAGTTAGACAGAGCTTGAGCAGTTTCACAAAAACAATTCGGAAGAATTACAGTAAATAGATTTTCAAAGCTGATGGAGACCTGTGCACACAGACCCCAGGTGCCTATAGTAAGTACTGGGGTGAATATGTAAGAAATCAATTGTTTTTGGTATAATAATTGTAATAAATTTAGACCAATTTATATAGATTTGTTTTCTCTCTTACATGTATAGCAGTACTTTTTTCCTGATGATTTGGGTCAAAAAACTTAATTAAATCTACTTCGATTCAATGTTGTTAAACTGTTTAATAAAACATGAAATCCAAGGGGTAGTAAATAATTTTATAGGTACTGATATTCTTGACATACGTTTAGTTACAATTAATGGAAGAGCACGTTATACTTTCAGAATGCCAGTATGAGAAAGAATAACACCATCAAAAATCCTGTGGCAAGTATGCGGAGCATGCAAACTTTTGGGATGTAGTTGGTCGTTACAAATCAGTATCTTGGTCTCCATAATACTATATGGGAGAACAGTGAGACATCGACCAATCAAATAAGTGTATATTGAATCTTATTTGATGCAAACAAAAGCCACATGTGATACAGCAGATGCTAATATTTTGCATTTAGGTCAAAGAGTTCTTCTTTTTAAAAGATTCATGTCCAGAACCTTTGTTGATTTCTGTCCTGTTTTGTTCTGCAGTTTGCATATAATATTAAGTAAAAAGTGTATGTTGTACTTAGATGTCACTTGTGCATTAAGTACAATCACCTAAACATGAAAGTGTGTAATTAAGTCTGTTATATTAAAACTATATACAGTATAAGGTAATCCTTTGTTATCTAACAGTGGGGCACTCTATAAAAGGCTTCACCTTTCCTAACTTGTCCATGAATATCATTAGATTATCGGCTTGTTGTGGACACAATACATTCTAAATAATCAGCGTTAGTGGAACCAATGCTTTTTGGATTTCTGAGTCTCGCACTCCAGCAATCATTGAAATGTCTGGCTACATCAAGTGAGATTCACTCCAGGTGCTCCGAAATGTAGCATAGGTTCACATAGTGCAAAAAGACAAGTCACTTTCTCTTCAACTGACTCAAGACACAAGCTGCATTACATTTCACTTTTTATTTATTGCTCGACTGCCTGCATCATTTTATCTTTTGAGATATGGTCAGTCTTGGCAGCTGGCTGAGATCCCATTCTTTCTCAGATCTTTGAGACTTATGGTGATTTGCATGAAAAGTGAAGGCTGGCTTCTTTGGATTCTCTGGTTATACAATATCTGATACAATGAACTTACAACCATCCACTATAAGCCTCTGCTCTGCCCCTCACCCCGCAACACCCAAGACCTTGCTAATTGAGGTCTTCTGAATATTGCATATAGTACGTTTAATTGTATGAAGTCATTTGTGTTGTATTGTTCTTTTGTTTTCCTAGGTATTGAACTTAGTGTGTTCTTGTACTTTCCTTTATTATCTTTTTACTGGATTTTGCTTGCTTTTACTAAAGGCAAGTATAAGTAATATTTCTGATATCTATATAATATAAGGCAGCCAATCAAAGATACCCTGACTACTATAAAAGCATAGTGGTGGCCTAATTCTGCTAAATGAATTCTGTCCATAGTACCACTAAGATTAGATAGAATAGTAGCTGGGGGAGGAAAAACAATTTTGTAAGGATACCTGCTGCCTTCTGAAAGTAAAAAAAATAATTGTATCCTTTATTATGTGGTTTATTTGTAACTACATAAATAAAGAAAAGGTGAATTGTATAAGAAAAATGTGGCAGTTAAATAAAGAAAAATTGAATAGTCTAAGAAAAATGTGTCAATCTTTTGAGAAGGTCAGTGAAAGGTCTAACTGAACCCAATTTGAAAATTTGCACAATTATTTGAAGGATGCAGTTTCTCAGTAGTTTGCTTGCATTTTGACTAGACTGAATAATTTCTTCATGGAAAGGACAGTATTTGCTGAATGTGGGTATGGTACCTTGGTACAGAGTAGGTCTGTGCATTGCTTTTAAGAATTAAAGATTTAGCATTATTAAATAAATAAAACAGAAAGTAAATATTAAAGCATAAAAAACCTACATCTAAAGTACATTACTGTACTTCTAGTTGTTTACTGCAGCCATTCTTGGTATGCATCTGCCACCTTGTGGCCATTCAAACTCGCATATCTTTCACTAGCTGTTCAGTTAAGTGTAAGATTGAGTATTACAGTAATTACATTTATAGATACATTTTGAGACTACCTAATCATTTGATTTCAACTGATTGTGTGAATAAGTGCATCTAATACACATACACAATACGCACAACAAATTACAAGATGCTAATACTCTTCACTCTGAAAAAATTTAGAGTAATGCATGATTTGACCAATTTGCAAACTTCTGTTGTTGGGATTGTCAGTACTGTACTATGTACAATGATTTTTTATTTTTTTAGTAAAGATTACCTGAATAGCCCTAAAGGTGCACATTTATTTTTATTAATTGACAAAAAATCAGATGGTCACTCATACAGACTAGAATTCAGAGATGAAGGCGATTCTTTAAAAAATAGGAGTCTGTTGCGCTCTGCTACATTATAGAAACATCTAATCCTCCTATGCGTTCAGTTTAATGTTATTAATAATGTGTGTTATTTTTCATCACAAAGATTATATCCATGATTCCATTCATCATCGAACCCACTGCCATTTCAGTTTTGCATGAGCTGGAGCTTCTCCTGACAGTATTCACTGAAGAAAAGGAACCAATCCTGGAAACATCACCAGTCCAGGGCAGGCATCAACAACCACCAACACACTGTGATGAATGGTCCATGGCAAAGTGTGAGTTCCATGGATTATTGGGGTACTTGGCCAATCACACCACATACATGTGCGCAGGTGGGCGGATTGGTTACCTGCCTCAGTTGGGCCTCAGAGGTAGTGGCTTGTCATACCTGCACCTGCTTACCCTGGAGCAATAAATAGTAGCCTGCATGGCAGATAAGAAAAGAGAATAGAAAAGAGAAAACAAAAAAAAAGAAGGTTTAAAGACTGAGAGAAAGGTAGGAATGGGATAGAGCTGGAGTGGAAAATAGGAGGGAGGCATCTAGGAGGAGAACCCCTTGGTGGAGTGTAGGGCTGATGCTCAGGAGCTGAATAGGATCACTCTGGCTGAGCGGCTTAGGGAGCTGGAGTGACCCAGAGATTGCTCCCGTGTATGTCCAAAGAGAGGCAACGGGTGATGGAAGGAACAATGCGGGTTTGAATTGAGAGTACTGCTAGAAGCAATGGACAGCAAGGACAAGACCTGTAAAGGAAGGTTGGCTATGCCTGTCACCTGGACTTCTCATCTGCTGCGAGGTCCCATTCAGGGTAAGCAGAGGAGATGTCAGTTTTAAAGGGTAATGCTATTTTAAGAACAGTTTCCTTCTGTGGAATTTTAACCTCCTTTTTATGGATTATTTATTGATTTTTTAACCTCCACATTCATGACTTTTTGGAATTGTTTTTAATAAACGCACTATTTACTTTCGTACTTACCCCTTGCTGCATGTATGTGTCCTCATTTGGCGGCTCATCTCAGTTATGATTATCGACAGTGATGGGTCCAAGAGGCTCCTAAACAGAAGAGGGAACATGGAATCAGCCCGCAGCGCCACACTTGCATTTACTAATATTGGGCCAATACAGAGCTAACATGAAGAAAAATGTGAGGCAGACTCTCCAACCATTGTGCCACCTTGCTGTGTGCAAGATTTTGCTGTCTCAGTATGTTAATATGCTGCTATTAAAATGTTGCTGAATATAATAAATTTCAGAATATCTTCCATCTGGTTATGCCATTTTCTTCTGACTTCTGACGCCATGGGAGTGTAAATATTTAATTGCTTTTTAGAGGATTTCCTTATAAACAATATTTTTTGTTTCTTTATTGGGCAGCACTAATATTACCAGGCTCATGGGCGAACTTACGCGTGAGCAAGCTACGTAAAACTGACTGTGGGAGAAACAATCTTCCCTTAAATCTACACCAGCGTATTTCAAAGTTTGGCCCTGAGACTTATTTATCTTCATGGCGAAGCAAACTTTGAGGGGAAATTGCAGTCTCTTAAAGTCAAAGGGGAGGTCATTGGATATTAGAGGAATACGTGGCTGTCGCTCACTTTACCATCAGGGAGAAACAGAAACATCCCCTTCCTCATTCCACGCATGCGCGCTGTGTCGTTCGCAGAGAATACGGTTTTCCACACAAACATATTGGAGTGTCCCAATTCACCCCCTTCGAGATGAAATTTAAAAAAATCCTTTCTTAGCGGTTATCCATGTCAATATAGGAATGCACTGTCAAAATTTCAGCCCTTTAGGTCCAGCAGTTTGGTCTGTGTGTTGTCTGTCAGTTAGTCATGGAACTGTTTTATATATGGCGAAGCATACTTTGAGGGGAAATTACAGTCTCTTAAAGTCAAAGGGGAGGTCATTGGATATTAGAGGAATGCGCAGCTGTCGCTCACTTTACCATCAGACAGAAACAGAAACATCCCCTTCCTCATTCCAGGCATGCGTGCCGTGTCGTTCGCAGAGAATACGATTTTCCACACAAACATATTGGAGTGTCCCAATTCACCCCCTTAGGGATGGAATTTCAAAAAATCCTTTCTGAGTGGTTATCCATATCATTATAGGAATGCACTGTCAAAATTTCAGCCCTTTAGGTCCAGCGGTTTGCTCTGCGTGTTGTCTGTCAGTCATGGAACTGTTTTATATATATATATATACACTGTGTGCACAATTATTAGGCAAGTGAGTATTTTGACCATATCATCATTTTTATGCGTATATTCCAACTCCAAGCTGTATTAACTTGAATGCTTATTGGATTTAAGCACGTCAGGTGATGTGTATTTGTGTAATGAGGGAGGGTGTGGCCTAAGGAGATCAACACCCTATATCAAGGTGTGCAGAATTATTAGGCAGCTAGTTTTCCTCAGGCAAAACACGCCAAAAAAGAGATTTAACTGACTTGTAAAAAGTCTTTCAGAGGGATGCAGCACTTTTGGAATTGCTAAGATATTGGTGTGTGATCACAGAACCATCAAACATTTTGTTGCAAATAGTCAACAGGGTCGCAAGAAACGTGTTGAGAACAAAAGATGCAAATTAGCTGCCAAAGATTTGAGAAGAATCAAACGTGAAGCTACCAGGAACCCATTATCCTCCAGTACTTTCATATTCCAGAGCTGCAACCTACCTGGAGTGCCCAGAAGTACAAGGTGTTCAGTGCTCAAAGACATGGCCAAGGTAAGGAGGGCTGAAACCCAACCACCACTGAACAAGAAACATAAGTTGAAACGTCAAAACTGGGCCAAGAAATATCTGAAGACAGATTTTTTCAAAGGTTTTATGGACCGATGAGATGAGAGTGACTCTTGATGGACCAGATGGATGGACCTGTGGATCAGTAATGGGCACAGAGCTCCACTCCAACGTGGAGGTGGGGTACTGGTATGAGCTGGTATTTTTAAAGATGAGCTAGTTGGACCTTTTTACATTGAAGATGAACTCAAAATCAACTCCCAAACCTACTGCCAGTTTTTCGAAGACACTTTCTTCAAACAGTGATACAGGAAAAGACCATGATTTTTATGCAGGCCAATGCTCCATCACTTGCATCGAAGTTCTCCACTGCGTGGCCAGCCAGTAAAGGCCTTAAAGATGAAGGAATAATGACATGGCCCCCTTCCTCATCTGACCTAAACCCTATCGAGAACTTGTGGGCACTTCTTAAACGCTAGATTTAGGGGGGAGAAAAACAATACACCTCTCTGAAGAGTGTCTGGGAGGCTTTAGTCACTGCTCCACAAAAAGCTGATCGTCAACAGATCAAGAAACTGACAGACTCCATGAATGGAAAGGCTTATGACTGTTATTGGAAAGAAGGGTGGCTATATTGGTCATTGATTGATTGATTTATTTTTTTTGAAATGTCAGAGATGTTTATTTGTAAATTTTGAGGTGTTTGTTTATTATTCTCACTATAACAGATGAAAATAAACAAGTGAGATGGGAAAATTTTCATTTTTCCTTTAGTTGCATAATAAATCTGCACACTAATAGTTGCCTAATAATTGTGCGCACATATGTATTCCCCTGATGATGTTCACACTCACATTTCCGTTGTGAAACATTCAGGTTTCAGGTTTATTAACATTTTGGATTGACTGATAGCACTGTGTTTGTTCCATATTAAAATTAATCCTCAAAAATACAAGAGACAATGAATGCAACATAATGCTTGGAATTAAACATATGTAGTCAGCCCTCTTTGTCTGGTGGGCTAGGTTTCAGTTTTGACCCACTGCTGTTCTAAATTATTTTTTAAAAATTCCACAATATTCTTGAAAAAGAATATTTGAAATTCCCACATGCAGCAATGCCCACTAAATATCCACATGAAACAACATGCACAGGCTGATACTGCTGAGGCACAGCATGTCCAAGCCCAGCCAATCCTCAGTCCTGCTATATCCACCCTTGTCTTGGGTATACAGTTGTCTTTATGCCGTTATATAAGTCCTGAGCATCCACGGTTTTTGCACATCTCTGGGGGTCCTGCAAACATATACTGGCAGATAAGGCAGGCCTACCTGTATATAAAATGTAAGTGCAAGAACAAGTATTTGTCTGTCTCAGTGGCACTTTGATTCTGCTGTTGCACATGCTAATGGTTTTGTACATTTTGCAAGTACAGAGAAGGGAGAAAAGAGACTGTGTAGAATGATTGATGTCTTCAGTAATATAGTTGCCCTTCTAAGGCAGCATGCGTTATACCTCTTGAAAAAAGGCAACTATGTGCCAGTAATATTCTTTGCATATTTTACCACCTTATATAGTGATTTCGTGGTCCTGAGTTTAGCAGATTCAATATCTGTATTTTCTGTGACCAATGATTATAAAGTGAGCATAGACTGAGGCATATAGGCTTTCCTCAAAATTCTAATGAAGATAAGGCTTAAGTAAGCCTTCATTATTATAGCCCAAGTGTGTTGTTCCCACTTCAGGTCATCAGTGAATGTCATTATAAGACATCTGAAGCTGCAAGCCAAGGACTTTGGTATTCCTTCTGCTTCTTGAAATCTGTAATAATTTTGTTGGTTTGTGAACATTAGGGAGAGCATATTTTCTTGTTACCACTTCTCTATAAGCTGTCTTATCACTGTTGCTGATCAGGCCTATGATTGTGGTGTCATCAGCAACATTAATGATGTAGTTGGAATTATGTTTGGCTGCTCAGTCATAGGTGAACAAGGTGTACTACCCTGTTTCAGGATTAGTGTAGAGGAAGAAGGAAAACAGAAAATATTTGCAGAATTACATAATATGTATGCATTTAAATTTATGTTATTGTTTAAGATACTCTAGTATTAAAACCTCTTACTTCTGAAGTTATAGAAAATATTTTTTTTTTATTCAGTAGAATTATTGGCTTGTCAGTTTGCTTCAAATGATTTAATATTGGGCAGGATGAGTAGCATCTAAAACACTTAGAGCATATGTGCATATAGGTGTTCTGCAGCTATTTAATTCACCCTGATTAATCTACTCATTGTTTTAATAAGCTGTTTTAATTTTATCTTAAGGATAAGTTGAAAAAATCTGGATCTGCAAAATAAAAGCTAATAATATTTGTTGGTATTTCTCAACTGTAGGTACAATCAAAATGTTTCAATTCACCTTCAACTTGGAATATATATAACATGTTCAATTAATTTTGCCTTTTTAATTTGTTCAGGATTTTTTTATGCTTACTATTAAAAACACAGTCACAAACACAGTCTTTTAATAAACATTGTTTCCTCACTGTTAAAAATATATATGATAAATTATTCAGTATAAACAATAATTTTCAACTGAGGTGCTGCATCTAAGTAGGGGACCCAAATAATCTTCTAGGGAGCTGCAAGATGACTGAAAGTAATTAGAAAATAGTCAATTAAAGTCAAGCTGTACACCAGGGTTTCAAACATAAGGCCCATGGACCTTTTTAAAAATGGCTTGCTTTATCAATGTTCAGAACATTTCACACACAGCAAGCAATAGCTGTTTTTTTTCTGTAAGACCCCCTTTAAAATGTGCTCTATATATATATTGTATTAACTATCCACTATAGTTTAACTGGATTACGCTTATACCTGGCATTAAAATATGTATCCAGTGTCTGCATCATGCCCGGGTAGAGATTGGGTAGGCTCCCTACATACTCACAGTAATTTAGGGTTTACTGGTGGCTCGTGTTTATCTGCACAGCTCAGCACATCACAGCTACTTACCGGTAGTTAGAATGGAAATGGGCTGCTTGTAATGACCCAACATGAAAAAGTGAAAAGAAGGTGACATGTCTCACTACCATAAAGAACTTGAGTGTGTTAGCATAATGGCAACACAATTGTCTTTCCACCCATGTTAAATGCAGTTGTACTTGATGGAAGTGCTCCAATGGTGAACCCAGGGGATGTCAAAGTAGCTTCTGTAATTAAGTTATAAAAATTTCTGCAGTGACTAATTTTATGTTTTAAAAATAACTGATATTTTTTTAAATTTCAGAAATATGGAACCATTTTATTGTTAATTTAAAAAGTAATATTTAAGCCAAGAGATTAGTGAGATGCTTTTGTTTTTATCAGAAATATCTGCAGTGAAAAAATCACTATTTTTGCAATTAGTGGTTATTATTTATCTCTTTAAAATACCTACTCGTTTTATGTTATGATTAAGAAATTCAGGCACTGGTAAAAAATAACTTTTAATATTACTTTTTAATTATAGTTTAAAGAACACAGTGTAATAGCACTAGCTGCAAAGATGTTTTTGTTAATAAATGCAAACTGACAATCAAGCCCCTTTGTCAAGTATAGCAGCAAACTTACAATAGAATAAATATTGTGGCTTGTGTACTACTCTTTGGGACCTTGGAGTAATAAAGGTTGAGAACCACTGGTATATAAAACTCCAGCAGTGAAGTGCCATAATCTTATTCAAAGAATTGTGTGATTCAGGTAATAGTTGTTTGTCATTTGTATCCAAAACAAGACAATGGTGACATTGGATTTTGTTTACTGGATGTAATTCATAATAAATTTGTAAAATCAAAGAATATGTTTTGGCTCAAGGTTTCTATCAACTTTTTAGTCTTGTACCACAGTCTATACAAAATTGAATGGATTTTTTTAAACTTGCCTTAGAGCATCAAAGCGTTTATTTAGCATGGCTTAAAAGAGAATCCAACCACTTTCTCCTGCTTTATATTAATACTAGCCATGTGCGCCCAACTACGTTGCGCGTGTTAAAGTTGTCTGTGAAGGGCTCCCTGTTTAAACGTGGCTGCCAGTTGTGAACTGGGCCTTTTGTTGCACAGCATTATGATTTTTCATAAATGAAACAAAATTACAAAAGAAAACCCTTGGACATTGATTTGATAGGAACGGCCTACTCGGAATCACTGTCCGAATAGTAATTATGTGGTGCTGTGTGAGCATTACTGCTTCTGTCCGTTCACAGTCCGTCTCGTTTTCACAACGCTATCGTTTCCTCTCACGATGTCTTCTCAACCTTTCTCCAATCTCGCAGGTTGCTTTGTGGCAATCCAAAGAGTAAGGCAATAAAGACAGGGCAATGGTTATAAAAGGGGGACACATAGGTATCTATGCTCTTTAAAGCATAAATAGGGATCACTTCACTGACATGTGAGCAAGCCACGGCACAACTGTGAGACGCGCAGCACTCGCCGGCTACAACGTAACAATAATAATTTCCGGAACGTGCTGTTACGTTGTCATTCATTTTACCCACTGCCTTTCTTTCATTCATATGTTACGTAGGCACGTACCTTTTATCTTCGGCAGTCTCATTCTCTAACCAGGCCTCAGGAGCTAACCAGCGTAACACTGTCCACCACCCCTTTCGTTATTCCGGCACATTGTTGATATCCGTGTGCAACAACAACGTACTAAACTGGAAGGTGGTCTACGTATGCGTGGAATTCGCGGACAAACAAAGATCAAGATCTAAATGAAGATCTCTTTAGTTAATTTAAAGCACAACAATTTGTTTAGTTTGAATGTCTGTGTTTTGAGGTGTGACTGGAGTACTACAGTCTTCAGTAGTAAGCCTGGAGGAGATTCTTAATGCAATGCCTATGTTTTAGCTGTCTCTCTACTGCCATCTAATGCTTCTTCTGATTCATTCATGGACAAACAAAGATCAAGATCCAAATGAAGATTATATATAGACATTGTTTTGGTTTTAAGGGAGGTATAACCTATACCACTGGTCTCAAAATCTGGTCCTGGAGGGCTGCAGCAAAAACTGGTCACCAATTAAGAAAAGGGTTAGAATGAAAACCTTTAGCCACTGCAGCCTCCATGACTGGAGTTTGAGACCACTGACCTACACAACAGGGTGTTTTAGTAGAATTTTCTCAAAGCACATTGTTTGTCCTGAGATAACTTGAATCATTCATTGCTTTTTATTAGTTTTTGGCCATTGAATAATCTTTTGATATTTTCCAAAGGTGAGGGACAGTTTTAGTATCTGTTAACCACTGAAATTGCTTCTGAAAAGGGTGGAGTAATCAATAGATGCTCATAAGGTTTTACAACTGACTCTGTCTGTGTCATAAACTGTGCTGACTTTACACATAGGTGACAATTATGATCCACCAAAAGAGAAATTCAGATAATTTCCAAAACTATCTGATAACCAAGTGTTATACTGTGTTTTTGAGCTTTTAATTTATATTAGATAGAAATGTTATGTTTGCAGTAGGGGAGTGAAGCCATATTTGAGATTGTTTCATGTTTAAAATGTATTTTTGAATATATTAAAATGTAGCTTACAAAAAGTAAAACCTGAATGCTACATATCAGTATGCTTTATTTCTATGTATGGTTAACATATTGTTTTCATAATAAATGATTAATTAAACTTTTATCAAGCAAAAGCAAATTGTGTTGAAGATGAAAACTGTTTGGTTTTTAAATGCAGGTAAAAAGTTTTTATCAGTTAAATATGGAGTAAGTATACCTTATGCTTATGAATTAAGGGAATGCAGGATAGCCATTAACTCTGTCGCCAGATATAATAAGTAATTAGGCCTATGGCCTTTTTATTTAAAAGTTCTTTGTCACTACTCCAGTACCCAATAAGCAGAAATAACCCATGGCATTAAATGTGTGATTATCTACTTTACTTTGATTGAATCAGTTTGTGCTTGTAGGAAAGGTTTGTATTTATGAAAAGGTTAAGGCTGCTTTTCAAAAGCTGCTGTCAGCAAGATGCTAGGGAGTCAGACTCTCCACTGATTGAAACTAGAGAAATTTGCTTTCCATTGGAAAGAAAAGAAATGCTCTTTTTAAGAAGTTCTTTCAACACTATACTATTTTGAACATGTGGGGCATTAGGATATTTTTTATCAGAGTTTAAGCAGCAGTCCTCAAGGGTACCAGCTGTGTAATTTTAGAAGTTAAACAGTTACTGAGATGGATGAAAATATGTTACTTCACATACAATATTGCTTGGATGTTTAAAAAAACACATTTTTAAATAGGTTTTTATTGCACGTGGCCCATTTCCTTAAAATTTGACTGATTTCTTTCTCATTAGCATGTTTGTTCATCTTGCCAAATTCACAAAAGTTAATAAACTGTTACTTCAGCTACATTTCTTGTTTTCAAGCAGTCTACTACATATCACTTTTTATGTTCATAATCTGGTATATAAGCTCCACATGTGTTGAGGGTATATGTAGAACTATGTATATGATTTCCTAATAATCTGCTGTTATTTGAGCTCAGTAAAGGTGGCACAAGTGAGTGGGTGTGTAAGTGACCTATGTTGAAGTGGTGCTCCTTACACTGATGGTTCTTAATTTTCATCCAATATTACAAAGAGATATCCCATGTCCCTGTGACCCTGAACTGGGCAAGTGAGTTGGAATATGGATTGATGGATAACCCACATTATTATCTACCTTGTTTGATTAATTTTTAAAGATAACTTTGGAGAATCTATGACTTCTTTCTCTCCTTTACCCAGTTGTTGACAATAATTAAAATTTTACTGCTTGGTGTAAAAAGTTGATTTACTGTGTCTTAAGTATCCCTTAAAGAATTCCTTTAATGGTCTGTATATTTCAGATTTCCTGTTATCATATATAAAAATGTTGATGTTATTTTCTTTTAATAGCGGAGATATAAGAACAAATTTCACCTTATGTTTTGGCAGGTGGTGCATGGCAGTTTGCATTTAATGTAAAGTTTTACCCTCCAGATCCTTCCCAGCTTTCAGAAGATATCACAAGGTAATAAGCAGGAATGGGGAGGGTTATTAAAGTATATCATAAGATGATTTTGCTGCTGTAAAAATGGACGTACAGGAAAATACCTTCAGTTTAAAGTCTTTTGTTTATATATCAAACATAGTTGTTTAAGTTTCTTACTTTTATTTTAAATTATTTATTTAATGCATAATGACCCATTATGCTTGTTTCAGTGCAATGGTTTGGGATTATGTTTGATGTGAGGTTTATGTGTGCATCTGTATGGGTACATTTCAGCTTCTTCATCCCCAGTGCTTGCTGACAGCCAAGATAAACAGCTTTCCTCTGATCTTTTTTGGGAACTGCTTGATGTTATCATTGTGACTTTCTTTGCTGTTAATAAGACTGCTGTTTGTTTTTGAAGATATTTTTCTTGCTTGTGTCTACTGTTGTTTACTTTTCCAGTTACCCCTTGTTTTAGTTTTAAGAATGTCATAAAAAAACCTTTTAGTTAAGACTACCTGTTATTGTTGCCATAGAGTATGTCCTGCACCACATATCCAGAACACAACTGCTTATGACCACAAGTTTTAACTGGGTCATTCCATGTTAAATCAACCAACTGCCCACTCGCTTCAGACTCAAAAAATTCTGGAGGAATTACGATGTGTACCCATGTTAGTCAGGAGACACCCGGTATTTTTTTTTATATGCAAGATCAATACTTCCCAAGATGCAGCAGGTTTACCAAGGGTGGGTGGAGGGGGTGGCAATTTTATCTGGCCTCATTTTTTTCATCAAATTTCACAAGTCCATAGCTGAAGAATTAAACCACAAAGCAGGCTCAGACTTTGCACACTGGTACATTAATTAGTATAGTATGTGACAAAAAGTCAAGCAAAATGGCACCTTTTATTGGCTAACTAAAAAGATTACAATATGCAAGCTTTCGAGGCAACTCATGCCCCTTCTTCTGGCAAGATGTAATCCTGAAGAAGGGGTCTGAGTTGCCTCGAAAGCTTACATATTAAAATCTTTTTAGTTAGCCAATAAAAGGTGTCATTTTGCTTGATTTTTCACTACATTCATAATGACTAACATGGTACAACACCCTACTATAGTATGTGACGAAATTAAAATATTTGGTCCAGATGACCTAGCATTGTCAAAGCAGCCCCTTGAAATTGATTAAAATTTTATTTGAGTTTTTGACTTAACTATGTGTAGTAATTTATTTGAAAACACACATCGTTGTTAATTTAGACTTTAATCAATCTTTGTTTGTATTAATTCTGCTATTAGTGTTTACATGAGTGAATAGTGAATAAATATGGAAAACAACATCATTAAACAAAAGACTCTGTATACAGCTCTAGTTGCTGTCTTCAGGATTACTCTTCCTTCTTTATCCTGGCTCGTTGAGTCCTTTCAAATCTACTCTTTTAGTTTTACTTGTTAAGTGATATGGCCATTATACTGCGTGGGAATGGAAATGCACATTGCCATAGGTAGAGCTATAGACTTGCAAATTTGGATTCCACTGGTCTAAAAATATTCATGTACAGTATGTAAGTATGTGTGAAATATGACAATATTTGTATTTACTTATGGTGGAAGTATTTCCTGTAAAAGTTGTTGCAGCAGAGGGAACAATAGGTGGTTACTGACGCACATGCAAAAAAAAATGGTGATCATTAGGAAAGATAAGAACACAGCACTGGCAGGACACTTCTACTGATAAATGGATGTGCAAAAAAGCGTAGGGCGATAAGTGAGAGCTTTAGTATTTTAAAATAGTAAAATTTTGCTGTTTGCAGCAGCAAAACTACCTCTGATACCATGTCACCAGGGCTGTGGGTTTGGAATCAATTATTGGGTTACTGTAGTCTACATTTTTACCATATCCGACTTTGACTGAATATAAATTGTAATGTAATGTGTTAAAATTTCCACTTTCAATTATACTGATCTGGGGTGGGCTGGCGCCCTGCCTGGGGTTTGTTTCCTGCCTTGCGCCCTGTGTTGGCTGGGATTGGCTCCAGCAGACCCCCGTGACCCTGTAGTTAGGATATAGCGGGTTGGATAATGGATGGATGTGTAGGCCTCAGAAACACATATTTGTAACCAAAACAGACTTTAGTTTTTTTTTCCTTATTCAGGATACTATATGGGCTTTCCGAAAAAGCAATAAACAGAAAAGTAACTGTATCAAGGTTTGAACAGCAAATCTCTCAAATCCAAAAAATCGTTTTGGATTTCATTTTTAGAGGACCCTAACTGCATGTGGGAATGTGCAGATATTTAAAATATTTTTCATTCTGTCTACATTGTCCCTTCTTTCTCAAAACACAAACCTTACTCTTCTTATGCAAATCTTCATGTTTATTTTCCATCCTAAACATAGGCTAAATGTGTCATGTGTCAATCATTGAGTTTTCGCTCAGTAAGTTATCAAAATGTCAAATTTTTTTTCATATCAAATGAAAATGTCCTATTTCATGTTGCTGAATAGAGAATGTGATTCTCCGTGGCTAAAAGAGTACCTGATACTCGAGAATACCACTGTTACATTCCTACAGAAGATGGCAAACTCAAAGTCAACTTTGTGTCTGGTGAAAACAGATAATTGACTGTCCAAATATTCACCACTGAAGCAGCAGCTGAGATCCTGCCCATACACGATCACACCCCTGATGGATCAGATGCGTCTCTCACATTAAACCAGTGTCCTATTGGAGGTTATGTTGGGTGCATGTATGATAAAAACTGTTGGAGTGGTGTGATTTGTGACAAGAGTGAAGCAGAATTGTACATCCTGATATGTTTCATGCATCCAAACTATCCTGCACAGTTTCTCCATTAGCCACCTAGAAACGATCTTTGTTGGGAGCCATTACAGTGTATCATTGCACTGCTTAGTGCACCTACAACAGTCAGTGGGAGGCAGTATCATCTTGATCTCAAAGGCAATGATGCCCTACACTCTTTGAAACAGAAATGAAGTGGGTCACATTAGTGTTGCTGCAATTCCAAGATATTAACATTTCATTATACCTAGTGTTGTATTTAATGATAAATCTAGCTGTTGTTCTGCAGCCGTGTTGTTCATGTGTTGTACTTAATATGCCTTTGGTGATTTTTTTCTCCATTAATCCTGCACAAGTTTGTGATGAAGAACTTGATGATAATCATTACTGACAAATGTTGAATTTAATCTAGTTTTAAAATGGAAAATAAAAATGAAAGATTCACATTTGAAAAAAAAGACTTATATTTTGAAAAAGAAGGGGCCATGTAGGATACAGGAAAATAATGTTAGAAATGTCCCACAGTGCATTAAGCTGGTCTGAAAATTAGACCCAAAATTATTTTTTTCACATTTGAGAGGTCTGCTTGTTTGAAATACCTGGGTAGGTATCTATGAAAAAAAATTTCACCAGGCTGTAGAGATAGAAGTATGCTTTCTGAAAGTCCAAAGATACAAAATATTTTTTTTCCAATTTTGAAAATCTGCTTTTACCAAGTGGTGTCATCTGGACCAAATATTTTGTTTTCGGTATTATATCTATAAAGTTACCAGTGTGCAAATGTGAACCTGCTAGACGGTTTAGTTCTTGAAATATGGTTTTGTGCAATTGATGAAAAAATAAAGCCATGTCAAATTTGATACCCCTCTCCCCTCAAAACATTGGCTGTATCTTGGAAAGTATTGCTCTTACATCAAAATATTTTTTCAAGGTGGCACCTGGTAACATGGGTACACCTGGTATTTTTTTCAGAATTTTTTTTAAACTGAACTGCGTGGATTTCTGGAAAATTGGTTGATTTTACATGGAATGACCCAACTGCAATAAGACTTTTTTAATCTTCAGAAGTAACTTTTGCAGCCTTATTATTCACAATACCCAGTATAGTACAATTTCTCCTTCCTTTTCTGTCTCCACACCTCCCTATGTGAGCTTTGTCCACCTCTACTTCCAACTCTGACTCAACTGAGGTTGAGGCACTTCCTTGCAAGCTAGATACAGGAGTACTTCCGATGCAACAGTATCACATTCCAAGAAGCTTTTTCAAACAGAACCTCTACAGGATTTGGTAGACTGGCTCCCTAGCAACTTGATCCAGCTGTGAGAAAATTCCCGAACAGGGCTGCCCGTTGAAACAGCAACTCCCAAGCAGCCTTGCATGTGTCTAAATGGGATCTCCACCTGAGTAATGCTGTCACCCAGTGTAATGGAATAGCCCATTACTCCTGGGTAGTCCAACAGTCTTCTGTTGTCCATTTATTATATTGGCCTCTTGGCTTGGTAATCAAATCTTATCAGTCCACACAGATATATTTTATTATGGTCAATAAACCTTGATACAGTCAATCCTCAACTTTTGCGGGGGTTACATTCCTAGGAAACTATGCAAAAGTTTAAGATGCGAATGTTAATACATTGAAAATATTGGAAATAGGGGGTTAGGTTCCAGCAACCACCAAAATCTGTAATCTTTCACTAGAGCTTGCTCAAAATAGTCTTGTCTTCATAGAAATCTTTATAACAAATTACTATTTTTGATATTATGCACTTTTCATAACACAGTAACCATGAAATAACCCATAAATGCAGTACACAAAATGTAGTTGGTAACAAAACATTTTTTTCTCAGTAGTCATGTGACCTTTTGTGCTAACATCTCCAAAAAAAACTTTAGTCTGTGCTGTTGGAAGACACCAAAGCTGGTGAGGTCTCCGCATCCCCTCCAGAACACTGTCCTTTATGGTTGGTAGATGGAGCTGGAGATTGTGAAGGATGCACCAAAGGCTCTGTTGTAGGCACGGAGCTGGACAGTTTGACATTTATGGCAGAGCAACGGGCGCTGAACAGGCTCCAGTCAATCATGAAGAATCCAATGCATCCAGTGAACAGTATCATCACCAGACAGAGGAACAGCTTCAGCAACAGATTGCTGTCACTGTCCTGCTCCACTGACGACTTAGGAGATTGTTCCTCCCCCACACTATGCGACTCTTCAGTTCCACTCGGGGTTTGGGTGGTAAACGTTAACACTACACAAGATTATAGCTCTTCACCTTGCATTTTTTAACTTGCACTGTGCTTTTATTGCTCTTTAATATTGTTTTTATCAGTATGCTGCTGCGGGAGTATGTGTATTTCCCCTTGGGGATTAATAAAATCTATCTATCTATCTATCTATCTATCTATCTATCTATCTATCTATTGTGACAGATTAGGGCTGTATCGCTCCCTTGAACCCATGTCCAAAACTCCAGACACCAGATAAAAGTCCAAATGATGACTTTATTTAAATGCCACAGTGCACAAAGCACCCTCTCCTCCACTATACTCATACAAATCACAATTCCAAATACAATAAACCAATCCTCCAACTCCCAGACGTGTTGCCACCCTTCCACCTAGCTCAGCTCACCGTCTGGGAGCTCCCACAGTCCTTTTATCGTCCCTGACCCGGAAGTGTTCCCAATCCCCATGCCACGTGATTCTTTATCACTTCCAGGTCAGGTACAAGTTGTTCTTCTCACCCCAGAAGCACGTCGCTCTTCCTATGACGCACTTCCAGGTTATAGGGCACGAATGATTCTTCAGTCCTCCCTGCAGCTCCCTCTTGTGGCCCCTGCGGTATCCAGCAGGGTCGAGTATAAAAACTACGTAGTCCATGACTCCATGCTGGTCTTCGGGGCACCTCCATACTGCAGGGAGGGCTCCATCTGGCAGCCTGGGGGTATTGGCCGGGTTGACAAGCCGGCCATATACCACACTATCTATCTATCTACCAGCTTGAAATAATCCATCAGTGATTTCTTCTTCATGTGCTACATGAGATCCATAAGGGTCGTGGCATGTGGGACCATAGCAGAGGCGACTTGATGTTTAACCTTGTGGCTGTCTTTGATGATATAATCAGCAGCCTCAATGTCTCAAGTCAAATGATCGATTTACTATCTCCAAACTCAATGCCGACGTGGCTGTCATCATTACGGCAGGAAGTTTATCTAACACCTTTATTTTCTCAGTGAGCTGCATCATTGATTTTATAATGCTTTGGCTTAGGGTCTGTAGGACTTGCACTATGCTTTGGGGATATAATTGCAACGCAGTGCTTTTTTTTTAAGCAAAACAATGAAAATGTGCAAGAAATGGGTACCTACAGTGGTGTAAAAAACTATTTGCCCCTTCCTGATTTCTTATTCTTTTGCATGTTTGTCACACAAAATGTTTCTGATCATCAAACACATTTAACCATTAGTCAAATATAACACAAGTAAACACAAAATGCAGTTTTTAAATGATGGTTTTATTATTTAGGAGAAAAAATCCAAACCTATATGGCCCTGTGTGAAAAAGTAATTGCCCCCTTGTTAAAAAATAACCTAACTGTGATGTATCACACCTGAGTTCAATTTCCGTAGCCACCCCCAGTCCTGATTACTGCCACACCTGTTTCAATCAAGAAATCACTTAAATAGGAGCTGCCTGACACAGAGAAGTAGACCAAAAGCATCTCAAAAGCTAGACATCATGCCAAGATCCAAAGAAATTCAGGAACAAATGAGAACAGAAGTAATTGAGATCTATCAGTCTGGTAAAGGTTATAAAGCCATTTCTAAAGCTTTGGGACTCCAGCAAACCACAGTGAGAGCCATTATCCACAAATGGCAAAAACATGGAACAGTGGTGAACCTTCCCAGGAGTGGCGGCCGACCAAAATTACCCCAAGAGCGCAGAGACGACTCATCCGAGAGGTCACAAAAGACCCCAGGACAACGTCTAAAGAACTGCAGGCCTCACTTGCCTCAATTAAGGTCAGTGTTCACGACTTCACCATAAGAAAGAGACTGGGCAAAAATGGCCTGCATGGCAGATTTCCAAGACGCAAACCACTGTTAAGCAAAAGAACATTAGGGCTCGTCTCAGTTTTGCTAAGAAACATCTCAATGATTGCCAAGACTTTTGGGAAAATACCTTGTGCACTGATGAGACAAAAGTTGAACTTTTTGGAAGGCAAATGTCCCGTTACATTTGGCGTAAAAGGAACACAGCATTTCAGAAAAGAACATCATAACAACAGTAAAATATGGTGGTGGTAGTGTGATGGTCTGGGGTTGTTTTGCTGCTTCAGGACCTGGAAGGCTTGCTGTGATAGATGGAACCATGAATTCTACTGTCTACCAAAAAATCCTGAAGGAGAATGTCTGGCCATCTGTTCGTCAACTCAAGCTGAAGCGATCTTGGGTGCTGCAACAGGACAATGACCCAAAACACACCAGCAAATCCACCTCTGAATGGCTGAAGAAAAACAAAATGAAGACTTTGGAGTGGCCTAGTCAAAGTCCTGACCTGAATCCAATTGAGATGCTATGGCATGACCTTAAAAAGGCGGTTCATGCTAGAAAACCCTCAAATAAAGCTGAATTACAACAATTCTGCAAAGATGAGTGGGCCAGAATTCCTCCAGAGCGCTGTAAAAGACTCATTGCAAGTTATCGCAAACGATAAATTGCATTTATTGCTGCTAAGGGTGGCCCAACCAGTTATTAGGTTCAGGGGGCAATTCCTTTTTCACACAGGGCCATGTAGGTTTGGATTTTTTCTCCCTAAATAATAAAAACCATCATTTAAAAACTGCATTTTGTGTTTACTTGTGTTATATTTGACTAATGGTTAAATGTGTTTGATGATCAGAAACATTTTGTGTGACAAACATGCAAAAGAATAAGAAATCAGGAAAGGGGCAAATAGTTTTTCACACCACTGTATTTAGTCTACAATGGTGGACTGAACAAGACAGCTATTGTATCCAATTCAGTTCTTCCTGGCAAAAATGTCAATCAAACCTCGAAATCTGTAATATTTCAAAGAGGTTGGTAGGCTGGGAGCATGCGTTGATACAGCTTCCTGCTGCACCCATCACACAACGAACCACCCGGATTGGGACCCAAGTGCAGCCTTGTAAGTTGTGACACCTCAGCAACAGATTGGAATCATGTGAGGTTTTTAACAGTAGCTGGAGTGCCAATCCTCCCACCAACCCCCAAGTTTTCCCCTGCAAGTTGCAAGACCTGCTTGCAGTACTGGATACAGGTTAACTTCATACCCAGGATGAAAACAATTGCAGATTAAGGACCTTGCTCAAGAGCCTAGCAGAGTAGAGTCACCTCTGGCATTTACTGGATTCAAAACAGCAACCTTCTGATTGCTGGGGCAGATCTGTAGCCTCAGAGCCACCATTCACTCCACCCATATCACAATCCGGGCTTGTGCAGGAATCAATACTAGTGCACACCCATCCCTATGGATCAGTTCAAGGTCCAAATTCCATTCACTTAAAAAATAAATAAATAAAAGGTTATTACCACTCCACAAACTTGAGCCTCTCAATTTTTTCTTTACTGCACATAGCCATATAAATAGCCGTGAATGGGCAAGGTTGCCAACATGGAAGTAAAAGCAAAGGTTACAAATAAAAATCGACTGCATACTTGAAAGTTGCAAAATTTAAACATGCAAATGTTGAGGATTGACTGTATGTACTATTGTCACAGTGGTTTTGAATAATGTGGTGGCAGCCATTGCTAATCAAGCTTAAACATTGTCTGATACACAATTAAAATCTATTTAGAACCATTATGAACAATGCAGGCTCATATTATGAACTCGTACAAGAATTTTAGTCATAAATTCTTTATCATCCGAGTATGGTGCATGCATCATAACCAGACCTATTTTAGTTTTCTTTACTTTTCCCATCACCCTTTAGTGTTTACTGTTGTCTCAGTAGCTGTGAAATTTATTGCCCTGTGGATCAGAATTTCCACTCTTAATGTCTTGTTACAGATGGAGTTCAATATTTTTAAGTGAAACTGGTTTCTCCTAATTAAATGTACTTCTTGCAGAAATATTATATGTGTTCTCATGGAGCTGAAACATGAGAGCAATTTTCTTTTTAGCACATGATTGAGATCTTTAACATTCCAACCTAGTAACCGTAATGAGCAATAAGTATTCTATGGACTATTTTTCCTATAGTTCTTCTTCCTGTGTGTAAGCAAAAAAATAGCATCTCTCCAGGCTCATTAGTTTTCTGAGAGATTTTATTTTACATGTCTCTAACCCCACTGTCAGTTGTAACATTCTGCCAACTATTACACTTAAAATATGGGCATTGAAGACAATGTATATAACTATTGCCCCATCCAGCCTAGTCCTAGTCCTTTGACAGGCCAGTCTCTGTCAGAATTAATTGCTGAGATTTTCAGGATTAATAAAGAATAAGCAAACTAACATAGTGACACACTATATAAAAAAGGTTGCCACTAAAAACAGAATTTAATCTTTAAAATACAGGAGAAGCAGAAGAACCAGTGTCTTAAGTGACAGTATTCTTATAATGAGTACGAAGAAAAAACTAATAAGATTTCAGCTCTACAAATATATAAAAAGAAAGGTGTAAAACAGAATAGCAGAGATCAAAAATGTACATGGGACAAAATATAATCAACATATAGTGTATAGTGGGCAGCTGTTATGAAACTTTTGATACCTGTTAGACATAGAGTACACTCTCTCAGCAACTAGGTTCCAGGCGTTTTAGTGTGTCTAGACAAAGAACTGTCATTTCATAGAGTAGAATGGGAATATCTCTTTAGGTTTTTGCACAAATTTGGGTTTGGTCCAGATATTTGCATCTAGATCAAGTTGCATTATTCCAGCCCAGAAGCCTACATAAAGATAAACAGTATAAACTCATCTTATTTCAGATTACAAGTTGGAATCTGACAAGAAATCCCACAGTCACCAATGAGTGTGCTATCCAACTCCAGGCCATTTGGCTTCAGCAAAACAGAAATATAGGAAATTATAAGGAAGGGAAGGAAAAAAGTTTGGACGTGAGCATCATTAGGTTTTGCGCCCTAGGAACCAAGTTACCTGAACTATTCTATAATATTTCAGTTATTACTTACTGCTCTGATGATTATCTTTCTGATCATAAAATAGGTCATTATGATAGCAATTGACGAGAAGAACTCATAATTAATTGAAGAATTGCGGTATTAGAGGGTTCCTCTAGAGTGCCTCTTTCTCTTTCATGGTTTTGTTCAAAAACTAATCAGCACATCGTCATATCATAACAAGCTTAAGTTTCACGTTTGGTATTTTTCCGTCCAGCCGTTTTAGCTCTAGACCTTCCTCAAGAAATTTGTGACACACAGACAGACACACACACACACATCATTGAGATATCATTGTTTTCTGTATCGGGGACCCTAAAACGTTGAGATCCATCGAAAACTGGAGATTGAAATTTTTGACGAATTTAAAGCTTTCACTCCTCCCCATAGATAACAGGTTATGGTGGGAGAGTTTGCAAAACAAAAAAATATATCCGTGTGGACAATATGGTTATGTTTATCACCAAGTCAAATATGTCATTGCTGGTCTTTAAATGTATTACGATTTAAAATTAATATAGAAAAAAGGTCTTGTTTTTCCAGTTGATTGTTTAGCATGTCATAGTATATCTGCTGAATTTTTCAGAGCAGCTCAAGTATTTGGGAGTTACAGTTACAGTGAAATTTCAAGATCTTTGTAAAAACACAATTTTAGCCCTAGCTTAATTTACCTAAAATAGTTATACTCATTCATATAATCATTAACAAATCCTTTTTTTAACTCAGTTATAAGCTCAAATATAAGAAAGGCGAAAAGAGTACATACTGTATTAGAATGATCTTACTTTCAGCTACACCAATGGTTTGTGAATATTTGTAATTTAGAACAATAGAAAGAAGAAGAATGTACTGAATGCACAGCTGCCTGGTTAGATACATGCAAGAACTCCTACTTTGTATGCTTTTCTTTCTGCTCCTGTCGTTAATAATTATCAACACCTTAACTAGTGATAACACACTCTAAATATGGAACCAGTGTAGAAAACACTATAAGGAAGACAGACTACTGTCTACTGCTCCATTACAAGATAACCCTCAGTTCCACTGTATGTGACATTATAAACATTTTAGGCATCTCAGCTTTTAGAAATCTTCATATTGACAAAATATATTTTGTGTCCATGATTACTGTATATTCTAGGTTTATTTTACTAAATAAGATGCAAAATGTTGCAAGAAATAGGAGACAGAATGGTCGCTGCACAAGCGAATCACATGTTAAGAGGCTGGCTGCCACCTCTTAGACAAAGTGTGTAGTTCAGCGGTTCTTTAATGAACTGTAACTATTTACAAAATTTAAATTATTATAAAAAATGTGTGGGTATATTTATTGATAATAAACAACAGAAATGAATAATATTTGAAATACAAAAAAAAATCCAATAAAACACTAAGTGTTAAACATAAAGCAATCAAGACATGGTGCAGTTTTGCAGATGTAGATATGATTGTGGTGTAATTAATTAGTGTCAATCAAGTCTGAAGATAACGTCCACTTTGATGGCTGAATAGGCCTGTCCTGGACCCACAAGTCCTATTGCAGATTTGACATATATATGTGGTAGCAGCAACCATGGGTGTGTTCCTCCTGGGACTCCTCAACCACGCACTCCTGCCTGACCCCTGTATGTACAAAGGAAGGGTAGGACTCTTGTCTTCCTGTTGTCACCTGAGCAGTCATTCTATCATAAAACTGGTGGAGGATGTTAACAAAATTGTAATTTGCAACAAAAGTTCACTCTGGACAGTGTTGAAGGCTTTGGAGAGGTCGACAAACGCCATAAATGGGTCATTGCATTGTTCCTGGCACATATCCTGAAGTTGTAGGGCTATGAAAATCATATCAGCCGTGCTCCTGTTTTCCTGAACCTGCACTGTGATTTAAACAGCATTGATTCTGTAATGTTGTTGATCTGCCTCTGAAGATTCACCCATGCTGTTGCTACAGATGACGCTGTCACCCTTCTTTTTATAAATAGTGACAATATTAGCATCCCTCAATTGTTGTAGGATGCTCTGATCAGGCCAGACATTGGTGATATATTAGTGTAGAGTCCTTGTACAGAGGTGTGTCCTCCTTGATTTAACAGCTCTGCAGGTATTTCGTCAACACCAGGAAACTTACTGTTTTTAAGGGAACTGAAAACTGACAGAACCACCGAGAATGTTGGAGATTAGTTGAGATTGTAATTGGGAGAAAGCTCAGGCAGCTCATCCAGAATGGTGAAGTCTTCATTAGAGTACTGATTAAGTAGGGTATTAAAATGTTAAGCCCACCTCAGCAGAATGCTATAAGACTATAGGGCCATCTGCTGTTTTGAGGGAAGTGATGCGGCGATTTCTTGGAACATAATTAGCTATGATAGCATTATAAAAATTATGCATGTCATTTCCGTCGGAAGTGATTGAACTTCCAGTGCCTTTTTTGTCGACCACTTACTCTGTATGGTCCAAATAGCCCTCTGTACTTAGTGTCGAAATCTGTCTTTGCTGCCTGATTGTACTGATTGAATGTTTTCTTTAGAGTAGCCTGGTGGGCTTTATGCATGTTCTTCAGCAGATCATGCACAATCTCCGAATTGTTATCGTTCTTGCTTTTATAGTTTATGGTTCAGGCTGCTGACTCATAGAAAGTAGAGCTGATATAAACCCACTTCTAGTCCATGTTGTTCAAGGAAGGCTCCATTTCTTTAGTTTCTGAGCTAGGGTGCGACAGAACTTATTTCTTATATTAATGTTTGCCAGGCAACTGCAATCTAGTTTTCTCCCATTGGGCCCTCACCTCTGCATAGGGGAGTGCACTTTAATTTGTGTCTTGGTGATAATGATACGGTGAGCTGTCCAGCATTCTGCACCTCTCATCATCACAGATGATGAAAACATCTCTGATGTCACTATGTTTCACTGTAACATAATCATTCAGATACCAGTATCTAGAGCAAGGTTGCATCCATGATGTCTTATATTTATTTCTTATGACCAGGTCAGAGCACAGAGCAAGTAAACTCATACTATTACTATTTGCACTAGCCTGGCCAATAGCATGTCTACTTGTTATTCTGTCCCACTCAGGCATTAAAATCCCCAAGCAAGAAGATTGTGTTACTCGTGGGGATCTGGCACAGGGCCTTGTCCAGTGTGTGGTGGAAGCAGTCCTTGGCCTCAATGTCAGGTGACAAGGCTGGTACATAAGCACTGATAAGTGTGGCAAAGCGGTTCTTGACCAGGGGGATACAGAGGGACATTAGTCTTTCACTAGCATCAAAATATGTTTCAGTAAGTTTTGGCAGTAGCATATTCTTAATGGCCATTCCCAATCCATGCAAATGTTGTCCACCTGCAGGGTAACCTTTCCAGAAGAAGGTATAACCTATCCCTTCCTCTGTTAAATAAATAAGGAAAGATCTATCATTCTTGTCTCACTTAAAGCAGCAATATTGATACTATAATGACTCTGTTCGGCTGCTACTATGGCTTTTCTCCTATGGAGTCTGTCAGTACCGTCATATGAGTCCAGGAGAGTCCTTAAATTCCATGTTGCCAGTTTTATATCATACAACTTATTATTTCTATTGGAATGACCCAAGAGATGCAGTAACCTTACCCATGCATGAGCTGAGTGGGCATTTTGTAAGTCCACTTTTTCTAGACCCCTTCTCAATTGTTGGTAAGCAGTGCAGTCCCCAAATAGGGCTGCTCAGTCACACAGGATTCTGCCGAAAGCAGCTGCCACTTAGTCCCAGGTGTTAGCAACCAAATATCCTGTGTCACTGAAATGCAGGTTTCTAACTAGGAGTTCCTCATCCATTCGTACCTGCTCCCGTCGTCAGACACCCCATTGCCATTGGATTTCAACCAGAATTAGGTCAAGGTATTTTTCATTGTGGTCAGAGGTGGATACCTGCGGCAATTTTTAAAGTGCCGTAGGGGGCGCACAGTCCCCAGTAACACTATCTTTTCCAAAAATGAGGTAATTCCAATGACATGGGTGAATCCAAGATAAATGCAAGTAATGAGTAGAATATTGGTAGCATTTCTAGACATTATCATTTAATGTCACACCTCACCACTCTGGGGGGGAAAGAACTCTTATCAATATTTCAGGCAAAGAGTAGAATTCAATAATTAAAACAATTTTTTCCTCAGCAATTTGTGAAGCATACGCTGTAATTCAGCTTAAAATTGTACATCTAGAACACCTCTTCTAATTAAAATTATTTAAAATATATTAGAAATTTGACCCTAATGTAAACAATGGCAGGTAGTTCACCCTTACTGGGATATTTGTTTTGGGACTGTCTGCAATTAAAATCCCTTTGCGTAAAGAGATTTTGTTATCTATCGTGCAGTGGGATTTAAGATAATTACAGATTCTCATGTGAAAGTGTTGCACTGTCTAGTTATAACTTCACTGTGATTTACTACAGTACATTTTTATCACTTTGACTAATCCTGCTTGATTGGTAAAATCCTAATGTTCCCTCTATAACTCAATTGAAAAATGATATATTGTACAGTAACTAGAAAAAATTGTAATTTTCTTTCTATGAAACTCTGCAGAGCTTCTTTAGAATTAGTCAAAAAATTGATTTGTTATTAAAAAAAAAAGTCTTGTAAGGATCTTGCCGATGTTTCTGTTAAACCCCTTTTGTTTTAATTAATAATAGGATATACACTCACCTAAAGGATTATTTGCCACACCTGTTCAATTTCTCATTAATGCAATTATCTAATCAACCAATCACATGGCAGTTGCTTCAATGCATTTAGTGTGTGTGGTCCTGGTCAAGACAATCTCCTGAACTCCAAATTGAATGTCAGAATGGGAACGAAAGGTGATTTAAGCAATTTTGAGCGTGGCATGGTTGTTGGTGCCAGATGGGCCGGTCTGAGTATTTCACAATCTGCTCAGTTACTGGGATTTTCACGCACAACCATTTCTAGGGTTTACAAAGAATGGTGTGAAAAGGGAAAAACATCCAGTATGCGGCAGTCCTGTGGGCGAAAATGCCTTGTTGATGCTAGAGGTCAGAGGAGAATGGGCCAACTGATTCAAGCTGATAGAAGAGCAGCTTTGACTGAAATAACCACTCGTTACAACCGAGGTATGCAGCAAAGCATTTGTGAAGCCACAACATGCACAACCATGAGGCGGATGGGCTACAACAGCAGAAGACCCCACCGGGTACCACTCATCTCCACTACAAATAGGAAAAAGAGGCTACAATTTGCACGAGCTCACCAAAATTGTACAGTTGAAGACTGTAAAAATGTTGCCTGGTCTGATGAGTCTGTTGAGACATTCAAATGGTAGAGTCAGAATTTGGCGTAAACAGAATGAGAACATGGATCCATCATGCCTTGTTACCTCTGTGCAGGCTGGTGGTGGTGGTGTAATGGTGTGGGGGATGTTTTCTTGGCACACTTTAGGCCCCTTAGTGCCAATTGGGCATTGTTTAAATGCCACGGGCTACCTGAGCATTGTTTCTGACCATGTCCATCCCTTCATTACCACCATGTACCCATCCTCTGATGGATAATGCACCATGTCACAAAGCACGAATCATTTCAAATTGGTTTCTTGAACATGACAATGAGTTCAATGTACTAAAGTGGCCCCCACGGTCACCTGGGGCCTCAAGTATAACGCCGTGCGTAGAACTCACACTATAACATGGCGTAAGCACAAAAGCCGAAATGTGCTTACGCACAGAAAAATCCAGATGCAGGAATCTGTGCATACTCCAACTTCCATGTTCTTCCGCTACATAAATCCCGATCAGCGTGAAAACTAACGCTCGTGCACACGCTTCATGTAACGCCCCAACTCCTCCCAGAATTACGCCTCTTTGAATATGCAAATCAATATAAATCGCCCTTAAACTCAGCCTTCTCTGAAAAGACAATGGGAAAAGCACGGGGGGTAAATATAAGAATTTCGGCGAATACCAAGTGGAGGCAAAGGACAAACATACTATTTGTTCAAATAAACCGTGGTATAATCAACAAAAGGAAGTTGATCGAGTGACATAGCGCGTTGGAGAAACTTGAAAGCTCACGTTCACAAAATCGCACAGTGCCGGAAATAAAAATGAAGTCACATATCAAAGTCGCCGTGAAAAGCCGAGTTGTAGCTCACTGTCTGAGTGTCATATGAAAGCTTATTAGGGTACAGAGAAAAAAAAGCACACAGTGGGGAAATAGCACGAAATGTCAACTTTAATCTCGACATTTCCACTTTAATCACGTAGTTTATTTTGTCATTAAAGTAGAACATCATAAACTTCATCTTAAAATCGTTTAATTAACCAGTTTCTCAAATCCCATCGTAATTAAAGTAGCACGTTAAATGCTTTGTTTTGTATTTGATCTTCTATGTGCCTATGTGTGTGAATCACTACTTGCTTCTTAAACCGGCTCTCTTCCTCCAACTGGACACAGAATCCATTACATTCGTGATATTACACCTCTCTGAATAACTAAAATACTGAGATGTCTATGTGATATCATTTTCATGATGATAGGAGTTAAAGCACGTTATTAAACGTGTTTCACTTCGATTAAATAATTTATTGCAGCAGTACTCAGGGGTGGCTCTAGGCTTGTGGTGGCACTGGGCAGAGGAAGAATCGGTGGCTCCTTCCCGCCAATGTCAGTAAAGTATCTTATGCACGGTGGATGGCCTCTGGCCTCGTCCCTTGCAGACACTGCATAGCCGCCTCGTGCTCATGACACAAGCATTTAACTTTTGCCGAAATTTGTCACTGCGTTTTTAGCTGTGTTGTTATTTTCTCTTTCTGTGTTATATTCAATATACAGTATATTGGCGTAGCCGTCATTGTAGTCAGTGCTTTTTTTTACCCAAATAACCGATCGCCACACATTCAGCTCTGTAATAGAAGTTAAGCCATCTGTAAGCTTAGCGCTGATTCTTCAAAACGTTTAAGGAACATTGAAATATCTTCGTAGTACATGTTTAATTATTCTATCCTTAACGCCAGTCCCAGTGAAGAATATAGATTATTTAAATGAAGTTAAAGTTTTATCTGTATAATTTATTAAACATATTTTGCTGCATTTCACCTTAAAAATGATATCGTCATCATATGTAAATACGCACTTTATAAAGTGGCTCAGGTTGTGCGATGTTATAACTGTAGTGCAAGTTTACAGTGGGGTGATTGTACTTGTAAGTTAAAACAGTTCTACAAGGTGCTATTGATTGAGTGCATTTAAAGTTCTTGGGATGAAACTGTTTCTGAACCGCGAGGTCTGTACAGGAAAGGCTTTAAAACGTTTTGCAGTGGCTGAGACAGCGTGTCCTTGAAGCTGTATACCAATAATTCTCTTTCCAATCAGCTGCTGCTGTGATTCACACTCAGATACAGTAATATAAATACTCCGAGTCTTCCAGTGAGAGTAATATGGAAAAAGATGATCCGCTGTGGCAACTCCTAACGGGAGGAGCTGAAAGAAGGAGAAGTGAGAGTAACAACGCTAAAGCAGTTATGGTATTTGGAATACTATGGCTATTTCCTGGACCATTATATTGTTACAAGTTAATTACAATCAGATGCGTTACACTAATCTATACTAATAAAAGGCAAAGCCCTCACTCACTCACTCACTGACTGACTCACTCACTCACTCACTGACTCATCACTAATTCTCCAACTTCCCGTGTAGGTAGAAGGCTGAAATTTGGCAGGCTCATTCCTTACAGCTTACTTACAAAAGTTGGGCAGGTTTCATTTCGAAATTCTACGCCTAATGGTCATAACTGGAAGGTATTTTTCTCCATTAACTGTAATGGAGTTGAGCTGGAATGACGTGGGGGGGCGGAGTTTCGTGTGACATCATCATGCCTCCCACGTAATCACGTGAACTGATTGTCAACGCAGTGCGTAGAAAACCAGGAAGACCTCCAAAAAGCGCTTAAGAAAACATGCATTATATAATTGAGAAGGCAGCGAAAAACAATAAGAAGCGAGCGAGTGACATATACTACCATATTCATGAGTGTTGCTGCCTCGGAAAGAAAGAAAGGTGTAAACCTAAACTTTAAATTAAGTTCATAGACAGGCTACCGCTGGCGTTTCACATGCCCACAGGTAATGCGGGATACAAGTTTAATGAGAGGACGCAGGATATAAACGAGAGTTTTGATCACTTTGTAACTAAGTTAAAATTGTAGGTGAAGGGGTGTGCTTATGCAAATTCCGAGAGACTGTGTTTGTGGGGATTGACAGTTAAGGCGGGTGGGGGAGTCACGTCATCATCTCCCCTCCCATTCATCTAATTTCGGTCTGAGCTGAGCTCAGCGCTAATGCCGTCTTCAAGCAACTTGTCAGACTGCCACCAAATACTCACAGAAAAATCCACAAGTTAATACACATGCTATCTCTAGAGTTTCTCCACACTGAATCCTCCAGGCACTACTTACAAAAGGTCACATTGACAATCGTGTTACGCTATTTTTAAAATCTTTCCTTTTCTTAGCACAAGCACAGCTGAGAAGCTTCATGCATGTGCTCCATAACGCGCTAAAAATAATGCATTTAATCACACTTTGCATTACAAGCAAAGGGGAGCTTTTGTCAATGCATGATTTCCTGGTACACGATTACATTGATCAGCGCATCCCGATTCATTTTACCCTCGCACCACCTTAGTTTGAGAAGAAGTCTGAAAAATATGAGGTTAACACAGAAAAACATCACCAATTCAAGCTTTATGAATAATCGATTCGCCATCAATAATTGTTTTGGTAAAGCCATCCTCCTTCCATTTTATAATTTTTCCGCCAATAGCCATGATTAAATGAACGGTAAATAAAGTAAGAGCAAAGCGAGGGTGACTTATTTAGGCAGGCATATATATGACAGCAACACTCATGACAATGTCAATCATGTTACGTTATTATTAAAATGTTTCCTTTTCTTTTCATTACTTCTTTAACACACTACTTCTCGCTGCGGCGGGGATTTTGCTATATATATAATATATGAATGACCTCCAAAGAGCGCTGAGACTTTTGATATCATGAACGTGTCTGCAAAACTGTGGTCTCCTGCCCAGCAAAAGTCGAGCAGCCAGCGCGCATAGCTGTGCCGCCTTTGAGACGCTGACTGCGCTTCTGCCTTAAGTCAAAGTGAGCACTTTTAATTTTTTTCATCCTCCCCCTGCGCTATAGCCCAGACAAGTGCAAACACGGGACCCCTTTTCTACACCACGGAAAAATAATATTAAGGCATTCACACTTTCTTTTGCACGATAAGATTATGAGGTCCTCACCTCGGATTATGAAGACACGCACACGAGTGGAGGACTGACAGTGCCATCACAGCTGATTAATGGCAGGGACGTCTCACCAGTCTACACAAGACCCACCGCACTGTCCCCAAAAGGCGATCATAACGCCAGCGAACACATCTCTCTATACTATATAAAAGAAAAAGGCAACTTTCCTTTCTTTACACCTTTTATCCCAAACCAAAGCCTTTCTCTCTTAACAGTGCAGAGGACACAAAACTAATTTTCTTTAAATGCCGGTAAGGTACATTACCAGAGGCACAAATTTGAACGCTCACATAGAAAATGTAATTTCTATACCACAGCCGTCGTGTAGCGCCTTTCAAAAGGGATCTACTACCGAGAGATGATCCATATATATTTTAGCTGCTGTTAGTTACTTACCTGTTGTGTTACACAGTCTTTAAAATGTAGTTTACCCAAACCACTCCAGTAGTGCTCAATGTACCTGTACTTCTTAAAACGTTAATGTTTTACTGTTTAATAACTTATAGACTATATTTTATTATTTTTCCCTTGCACTCAGTGACCAAAGCTATACACACACATATAGACACATACAAACATACACACAAGTATATATATGTGTATATATATGTATGTATGTATGTATGTATATATATATATATATATATACACACACACACACCCTATTACATTATATATATATATATATATATACACACACACACATACATACATACATACATACATACACATATATAATTTGTGTGTGTGTGTATGTATGTATGTGTGTATATATGATGTAGATAGGTATGTATATATATATGTGTATATGTAGATATGTATATATAGATATGTAGATATGAAGATATGTATGTATATATATATATATATATATATATATATATATATGTGTGTGTGTGTGTGTGTGTGTGTGTGTGTGTATATATATATATATGACAGCAGCAATCCAAGCTTTGAGAAAACAGTAAAAAGGAGGCGTGTCAGACGTGTGGTACATTTTCTGATGCAGCTACGAAAACAACTTTGTGACGCTGCCGCCAAATACACAAAACAATTACTTTGACAATCATGTTACATTATTTTTAAAATGTTTCCTTTTCTTTTCATAACTTCTTAAACACATGACATCGCTGCGAAGCGCGGGTATTTTGCTATATATATTTATATATATCACAGCGACACTCATAACAGTGACAAAACAATTACATTGACAATCATGTTACGTTATTTTCAAAATGTTTCCTTTTCTTTCTCTTTCCTTCTTTAACACACTACTTCTCCGCTGCCAAGCGCGAGTATATATATATATATATATATATAGATAGATAGATAGATATTTATATATATATAGATAGATAGATATGAGATCAAGATATATATATATATATATATATATATATATATATATATATATAGATAGATATATATATATATATATATATATATAGATAGATATGAGAACAACACTCATATCAATGACAAAACAATTACATTAACAATCATGTTACGTTATTTTTAAAATTTTTCCTTTTCTTTTTCGTACCTTCTTTAACACACTACTTCTCCGCTGCGAAGCGCGGGTATTCTGCTAGTAAACAATATGCGGTTAGTTTCAGTGTATTTATAAAGCCGCGTCAGGAAAATAATGAGTAACCACACAGGAACAGTACCATTGCTTTGACGCTGGGTGCTGCCAGTCTGCAAAACCGAGCAGAGAACTTGCGTACGACAAGGCATGAGGTACCGTGGAAAAGTGCGTGGCTTTACGCCAAGTGTAGGTTTTATACATCGCGATTTGAACGTGGAAAAGTTCTTACGCAACATTTCTGTGCGTACGCACCGTTTATACATGAGGCCCCAGATCTCAACCCAATAGAGCATCTTTGGGATGTGGTGGAACGGGAGCTTCGTACCCTGGATGTGCATCCCACAAATCTCCATCAACTGCAAGATGCTATACTATCAATATGGGCCAACATTTCTAAAGAATGCTTTCAGCACCTTGTTGAATCAATGCCACGTAGAATTAAGGCAGTTCTGAAGGTGAAAGGGGGTCTAACACCGTATTGGTATGGTGTTCCTAATAATCCTTTAGGTGAGTGTATAAGGCAGTTTCCCCTTTTTTGGTTACTAATTAGCTCCTTGATTTGTTTAAGGAAGGTTTTTTTAATGTGGTTGATGTTTACATATATTTACTGTTTCTGTGATATGGAATTGATTTTGTTTCTGATTGAACATTTTTTATTGTTTATTGCAATCTGCATTCATTATATTATACTTGTTGCACTTGTTTTACAATGCATATTTTAGAATATAAATAATTTAAATTAAAGACGTGCATTTCAGCATGCTGGACCGTAGAATATGTTTTTTCTAAATTATAATTTCATGTCTGTTTTGCTACAAAATATTTTTAAAAGTTTTAACCTAAAATGAGCAGAATGTGATTAATGTTGCTTTTGGTCAATGAAGTGAATTATTTAAAACAACACTACAGAATTTGTTGGCAATTTTTTTCATCATTAAATTTTATAAAAGACATCAATTAGTTGTTGTAGCCATAAATTGAATTCTTGTTCTGTCTTCTAAGAATGCTTATTTCTTTCAGATATTACCTCTGCCTGCAGCTAAGAGATGATGTTGTGTCGGGGCGTCTTCCATGCTCTTTCGCTACACATGCCTTGTTAGGTTCTTACACTGTACAGTCTGAATTGGGTGACTATGACACAGAAGAGTACGGTACAGATTATGTGAGTGAGTTCCGGTTTGCTCCTAATCCCACTAAAGAACTAGAGGAAAAAGTTATGGAGCTGCATAAAAATTACAAGTAAGTGACTCTTTTGTACAAATTTTATTTCTTTCAAACATAGAGTGAAGCAGTACGGTTTTCCTTTTTCATTTTTGAGTTATTTCTACATGGTAAATTGTTTAATTTGTAATAAATTGTTCTACTTCTATGTGCTATTGTCCTTAAGAGATTTTAAAAGTGATATTATATGAATAAATCACATTAATTAACTAACTAACTAACTGCATCCTTTGAGTGCATGGCAATTTTATGAACCAAATAAAAACCAGACTCCTGAGCCTAATTCAATTCTAGAAAGCTATCCACTTGGCAGGGACCAGTATATGATGAAGAACAAGTTCGTAAATATACTTGAAGTGTGTCATGTATGTTTTATACTGAAAGTGCACATATTATGATGGTGACTAGTGTTGACTGGTGAAATTCGCCAAAGCATTTATTGCATCAGATAAGCGGCGTTTGCTCATTATTTTTTTGGAAATTCTCTTTGCAGCCAGCTTAGAGTAACATTTTTTTTCCCAGCATCCCATGATGCTTTGTCAGATCAGTGTGTCATCACAGAACTGTAGCAGCCATGCTCAGAGCTTTCACACGTGCGTACTATTAAATTGATGCTTCTCGCATGCAAGATGTCGCCTCCAAGTCCAGACAGATTTGCACCCATGTGCATTTATGAAGAAAACAAAAATCTTGCTGAATTTTCATTTGAGGAGTACATTAGCTTCCCATAATGAGAATATTATAATCAGTGTTGTATGTAACACATTTAGTGAAGTAGTGGATGGTCTGTACTCCCATTTTTCTGAGATCTTCAAATGTGAGGAAGTAGATAACCTCCCTGTGGTAAAGGGGACTGCTAAGGAGGTACTTTAGGGATTTGGAAACTGCAGAGTAAGAAGTACTGTGTACATTAAACAGATGGAAATCAAACCAGGACTAGATAATATTTATCCTCACGTTACATTAAATAGATTGAAATCAAACCAGGACTAGATAATATTTATCCTTGCATTCTTAAGGAGGTTTGCAAATACAGTGGGATGCAAAAGTTTGGGCAACCTTGTTAATAGTCATTATTTTCCTGTATAAATCGTTGGTTGTTACGATAAAAAATGTCAGTTAAATATATCATATAGGAGACACAGTGATATTTGAGAAGTGAAATGAAGTTTATTGGATTTACAGAAAGTGTGCAATAATTGTTCAAACAAAATCAGGCAGGTGCATAAATTTGGGCACCACAAAAAAGAAATGAAATCAATATTTAGTAGATCCGCCTTTTGCAGAAATTACAGCCTCTAAACACTTCCTGTAGGTTCCAATGAGAGTCTGGATTGTGGTTGAAGGTATTTTGGACCATTCCTCTTTACAAAACATCTCTAGTTCATTCAGGTTTGATGGCTTCTGAGCATGGACAGCTCTCTTTAACTCACACCACAGATTTTCAATTATATTCAGGTCTGGGGATTGAGATGGCCATTCCAGAACGTTGTAAAGTTTCCTCTGCATGAATGCCTTAGTGGAGCAGTGTTTCGGGTCATTGTCTTGTTGAAAGATCCAGCCCCGGTGCAGCTTCAGCTTTGTCACTGATTCCTGGACATTGGTCTCCAGAATCTGCTGATACTGAGTGGAATCCATGCGTCCCTCAACTTTGACAAGATTCCCAGTCCTTGCACTGGCCACACAGCCCCACAGCATGATGGAACCACCACCATATTTTACTGTAGGTAGCAGGTGTTTTTCTTGGAATGCTGTGTTCTTTTTCCTCCATGCATAACACCCTTGTTATGCCCAAATAACTCAATTTTAGTTTCATCAGTCCACAGCACCTTATTCCAAAATGAAGCTGGCTTGTCCAAATGTGCTTGAGCATACCTCAAGCGGCTCTGTTTGTGCTGTGGGGGAGAAAAGGCTTCCTCTGCATCACTCTGCATACAGCATTTCCTTGTGTAAAATGCGCCGAATGGTTGAACGATGTACAGTGACTCCATCTGCTGCAAGATGATGTTGTAGGTCTTTGGTGCTGGTCTGTGGGTTGACTCTGACTGTTCTCACCATTCGTCGCTTCTGTCTATCCGAAATCTTTCTTGGTCTGCCACTTCGAGCCTTAACTTGAACTGAGCCTGTGGTCTTTCATTTCCTCAATATGTTCCTAACTGTGGAAACAGACAGCTTAAATCTCTGGGACAGCTTTCTGTATCCTTCACCTAAACCATGATGGTGAACAATCTTTGTCTTCAGGTCATTTGAGAGTTGTTTTGTGACCCCCATGTTGCTACTCTTCAGAGAAAATTAAAGGAGGAAGGAAACTAACAATTGACCCCCTTAAATACTCTTTCTCATTATAGGATTCACCTGTGTATGTAGATCAGGGGTCACTGAGCTTACCAAGCCAATTTGAGTTCCAATAATTAGTTCTAAAACTTTTGGAATCAATAAAATGACAACGGTGCCCAAATTTATGCACGTGCCTGATTTTGTTTGAACAATTATTGCACACTTTCTGTAAATCCAATAAACTTCATTTCACTTCTCAAATATCACTGTGTGTGTCTTCTATATGATATATTTAACTGACATTTTTTATCGTAACAACCAACGATTTATACAGGAAAATAATGACTATTAACAAGGTTGCCCAAACTTTTGCACCCCATTGTACATACTGTTTATAAACTCTCCACAAATATTTTTAGGAAGTCACTGCGCACTTGGGAAATTCTGAAGAACTAGAAAATGACAAATATCCTATGATCAGGCAGACCCCAACAACAATAGGCAAGCAAGCTTAATTTGCATCACAGGAAAGTTAAAAAAAGGAATTATTAAGGATAAGATTGAGCAACACATGGCAACAACAGGAATTTTTGGGGTGATGTGCAGTGCCTTTTCTCCTCCAAACATGGTGTATGCAACAACATCCAAAGAGTTCAATTTTGGTCTCATCTGACCAGACTATAGATACAGTAGAGTCTCGCTTATCTATACTAATAAAAGGCAAAGCCCTCACTGACTGACTGACTCACTCACTCACTCATCACTAATTCTCCAACTTCCCATGTAGGTAGAAGGCTGAATTTTGGCAGGCTAATTCCTTACAGCTTACTTACAAAAGTTAAGTAGGTTTCATTTCGAAATTCTATAGGTAACGGTCATAATGGTCAACAACATCCACCATGTTGAACTTTCTTATTTATGGCCCCATCTTCACGAAATTTGGTAGGCGGCTTCCCTGCGCTAACCGAAACTGATGTACGTACTTATTTCGGTGGTATGACGACACTGTTGGCCACCATATTGAACCTTCCAATTTCATTAATTCTCCAAGTTCCCGTGTAGGTAGAAGGCTGACCCCATCCTCATGAAATTTGGTAGGCGGCTTCCCTGCAATAACCAAAACCGATGTACGTACTTATTTCCGTGGTATTACGCCACTGTCGGCCGCCATATTGAACTTTCCAACGTCACTAATTCTCCAACTTCCCATGTAGGTAGAAGGCTGAATTTTGGCAGGCTCATTCCTTACAGCTCACTTAAAAAAGTTAAGCAGGTTTCATTTCAAAATTCTTCACATAACGGTCGACAACATCCACCATGTTGAACTTTCTTATTTATGGCCCCATCTTCACGAAATTTGGTAGGCGGCTTCCCTGGCTAACGAAACTGATGTCACGTACTTATTTCGGTGGTGTGACGCCACTGTCGGCCGCCATATTGAACTTTCCAATGTCACTAATTCTCCAACTTCCCGTGTAGGTAGAAGGCTGAAATTTGGCAGGCTCATTCCTTACAGCTTACTTACAAAAGTTAAGCAGGTTTCATTTCGAAATTCTACGCGTAATGGTCATAACGGTCGATAATGTCCGCCATGTTGAAATTTCTTATTTATGGCCCCATCTTCACGAAATTTGGTAGGCGGCTTCCCTGCACTAACTAAAACCGATGTACGTACTTATTTCAGTGGTATGATGCCACTGTCGGCCGGCATATTGAACTTTTTAACGGTCTTTTTACTTATGGGCCCATTTTCAAAAAATTTGGTACACGGGTTTCCAACGCTAACTGAATCCTACTTACGTACATATATATGTCCATAGCCTGCAGCTCGGTCACCGTGTGAGGCGGCGTTGGGTCCCCCATCCCAACACCTCCCACGTTGTTGGCTGTCTGCCTAAATAAGGCCGTCTGTCGCTCCGGTCTTTATATTCCTTTCCTTGCTTCGCCACGGAATGCACGTCTCCCTGCTGATAACTACAGCCTTTTTATTTAATCCACGGCTTCTCCGCTGTTTTATTATTCGTTTATTATGATTATAATATAGTTATTGTGTAGGTATTTTAGACTTGCTTTACATTGTTCAGGTACCCATTTCCTTTATCATTCCAACCGTACACACCATTAACATGTCTATCGAGGTGTTCACCATCGATCAAAGAACTGTCACTTACCGAGCGGTTTCCATGCCCGGAGATGGCACCTGCCTTTTCATATTGCACGGTCATATCAGGCTCACACTTGATATCCGGAGGAACATTGTGTCTGATGTATTGAATGACTGGGACAGGTTCAAGGTGTGAACTGATGACGGTACAGGAGATAATTATACTACACAGGAGCACTATAAGAGTGAAATGCTTAAGCCCTTCACCTATGCATCTGCATGTGACTTGATGGCTACCGCTGAATTGTTCGGTTGTCGCTTTTAAGTGTACTGAAATGGCCAAATATTTTACACCTTTCGACAACCGCCAGTGCCTCTTAAACATCTTCGATTCACAGGTGACGATTTCAGTAGTGGACACTTTGATGTTTATGAATGTTTAAACTCTCAAAAGCTGGATGTGAAGTTATCGATGAAACCGGTTGTATGCTTACAATGCTTGACAGATGCCGAATGTCACTTCAACACAAGTCCTGCAAATACTGTCATAATTGAAACAAACCATGAAACTCAAACCGATTATGACATCAGCAGTCCAAGCTGTGAGATTTCAGACAAGATTACTTTTCACATGGCCAACGGTACTTTGCATGCTCAAGAGTAAGCTCAGCGCACAGCTTGGTCATATTACAACCGGAGGGCCGAACTGACAATGTGATATACAAAGAGATCCTTAACAAATAATAATTATTGGTATATTTTCCCTCAGTTTAAAAATGTTTAATTTTCTTCTTAATAAAAATTTTAAGGCAGTACTTCGCCACTGCGAAGCATGGGTATTTTACTAGTCCTACATAAACGGGCCGGCAGAACGTCGGATAAGCGAAAATGTCGGATAATGGGAGGTGTTAAGAAAAAGCCTATTAAACGTCAAACTATGTTATAATTTTACACATTACGAACCAAATACAGAGGCTCGGTTCACGAATGCCTCTGAACACGTACAAATCGTGTTATGACCAAAAAGTTTGCCAAACTTTATCCTCTGTTCACGACCACATGTACATATATATATATCTCCTTTGGGGTGCGAGCAGCTGTTGCTGGGGGTGCCAGAATCCATTGAGGAAGAAAAATTAAAAACATTATTTGTACAAAATCTTAATTTATCTATCCATTCCAAAATAATTAAATGGGCAGGCTATTTCGTATCAGTGCAATACACTGCTTGTTAAAACGGATGACTCCTTATCTTATTTGCACTTAGTGCTGCATGGGTATTATGAACTATCATATTTGTTCAAGTTCTATTTAAATTTTAAATATAAGTAATTTTTATTTGGTTGACTGAAATATGTTTAGTAGGAATGAAAGTTAAATTTAATCATCATTGCATAAATTTTTCTTCACCATAGAAATTTAAAGAATAAATCCAACTGCTCATCAGGCAGTACACACTCACTGCACCCACTCTCGCGAATCGAACCTCAGACGTCAGCGCTAAAGGCGAAGCCTCTCATGTTGCGCTAGGGTGTGTGGTTCGTTTATTTGACAGTATATAGATCGGGATGTGTATATATATATATATATATATATATATATATATTACTTTTGAGAATGCAACGTATAGTTTTGTCCAGGAGGAAAGCAATGTTGCCTCAAATCAATGGCAACCTTTTGTAGGGTGTGTCCCTGAGACTTATTAATTGTCATCGCGAAGCAGAGCCTTACTGGAAATTTGAGGCATTTCAATTGAAATGGGAGATCAGGGGGTATAACGGTGATGCCAGGAATACATTCAGAGTGTGGCGCTCTGCTGTTTTTTTGTGTAGTTGCCTTCACACAGCCTCTCCGCTGCCTTGTCAATTGTGTAATGTGTTTTTTGAACAGGTTTGATGCATGAAAGTGATCACTCGTACTGCGTTCAGCAAGTTCATGTGAGCTGCTCTCTTGTGTGATGTTGCGATGTCCACGGCTTAATTTAATGTTAAGTAAAACCTAAAAGTTTCTGGCTGCACTCCGGTTGTAATATGACGAAGCTGCGTGAGGTCACTTTTGAGAATGCAAGTATAGTTGTCCAGGAGAAAAGAAATCTTGCCTGAAATAAATGGCATCGTTTTGTAGGGTCTGTCCCTGAGACTTATTACTTGTCATCGTGCAGCAGAGCCTTACTGGAAATTGGAGGCATCTGAATTGAAATGGGAGATCAGAGGGTATAAAGGGGACGTGTGGAATACATTGAGTGTGGAGAAACTCTAGAGACAGGGTGTGTATTAACTTGTGGATTTTTCTGTGAGTATTTGGTGGCAGTGTGACGAAGTTGCTTCGGAAGACTGCGTTAGCCATGGAGCTCAGCTCAGAACGAAATGAGGTGAATGGGAGGGGAGTTGATAACGTGACTCCCCCACCCGCCTTAACTGTCAATCCCCCACAAACACAGTCTCTCGGAATTTGCATAAGCACAGCCCTTCCACTGCAATTTTAACTTAGTTACAAAGTGATCAAAACTCTCATTTATATCCTGCGTCCTCTCATTAAACTTATATCCCATTACCCGTGGGCATGACAAACACCAGCGGCAGCCTGTCTATGAACTTAATTTAAACTTTAAGTTTACACGTGCTTTGTTTCCGAAGTAGCAGCACTCATGAATATGGTTGTAAATGTCAGTCGCTCGCTTCTTATTGTTTCACTGCCTTCTCAATTATGCTGTATAATGCATGTTTTCTTCAGTGCTTTTTGGAGCTTTTCCTGGTTTTCTACGTACTGCGTTGATAGTCAGTTCACATGATTACGTGGGAGGCGTGATGATGTCACACGAAACTCCGCCCCCCCACGGCCATCCAGCTCAACTCCATTACAGTATATGGAGAAAATAGCTTCCAGTTATGACCATTACGCGTAGAATTTCGAAATGAAACCTGCCCAACTTTTGTAAGTAAGCTGTAAGGAATGAGTCTGCCAAATTTCAGCCTTCTACCTACACGGGAACTTGGAAAATTAGTGATGAGTCAGTCAGTCAGTGAGTCAGTCAGTGAGGGCTTTGCCTTTCATTATAAATATATAAAGAGATAGAGTTTTTTTAACTTGCTGCTAGTTTTTTTTTGCCATTTGTTGTATTTTTTTGTGGTTACCATTCCATCTATGTCTTTGTTGTTTGAGGCACAGTGGCACAGTGATTAGAACTGCTTTCTCACAGCTCAGTCCACCTATATGGCCACAGCATAGCTGGTAGATACTTCCCTAGCCCTCATGAACACTTAAAAGACTATTGCACCATTATAATATACTCAAAACTAGTTCACTCTCAATTTCCCCATTGGCTTCAATGCATTTTACGAAGGTTCAATGATGTTCCCGAACATTTCTGTGAATTCACCAACTCATGCCAAAGTAAACTCCATGGGTTTTGCTCATCACTAGTTAACACTAGAATTACCAGAGCCTACGAAAAAACTCGTAATTCCGTCCCACCTTAAACTGCTTCTTAAATCCCTTCACACCTCTCCGCCAGCGCCTTTGTCTTCTAAATGTGCTGATAAAGAAGCTAGAGCAGCCGGCTATTCCATCCCCCCACCAATTTAGAACGTGCACGAACTTCTCTCAGCTCATGCCTTGATTGAGTATCTGGGAGTGAAGTGGAGTTTTAGAGTGGAAATAATAGATCGTTGTTTGGAACACACGCATTTCATGTCTGTTCCGTTTCTACAGTAATCTGTGTCAACACATTGTTAAAACAGAAACTTTTTTTATATTCTAGTAGTAGATGACAAAATGTAGGCATAAACTATATAATGTATGAAGCCTGAAGTCCAAATAGCAAAGAAACATTTTCACAAGAATAACACAATTGCACTTTTATTCAAACATATAACTGCAGAAAGAAAAAGCCGCCTTAACATGCGACATTGACACCAGTTTACTATAACTGACTCCGTGGTTCAATAGATACAGCCCCGCTTGGAATCAAGGGTCACGGGTTCGATCCTGCCCCTCCCTTTTGAGAAGTAAACTGTTCTTAGTCTTACTGTTTTAGAATAAAACATACATTTGATTTCAGTCTGTAACAGCCGGTGCAATTTATGATCTTTGTAAAGGTTAGCTTTTTTTTTTTTTATTCACTTTTCACTCTCTCAGTCGTTCAGAATCAATCCATACAACCCCATCTGACACGGCTGTTTTCACTAAAGGCGCTATAGCTCTGCAGTGTACCACGATGCATACTAACGCCCCGGTTCTGACACACAAGCGCTGGCGAAGCTGCCTTCTTCGTATCTCACCGTCACTTGCTTTTCTTTTTATTCAGTTTTATTGAGTGTTCCTGCCAGTCCCGCATGTTGCTGTATGCTTTTCTTTTGCACCCAGGACATGCAGAAGAAAGAATGGTAAAGACCAACCGGCGCTATATGCAATCATCAGACACTCCCCATCTGCCCGTGTCGTTCAAACACAGGAACATATATTGGTGTAAAAGTATAACAAAAGTGCACTTTTATTCAAGTGCACTTTTTCCATCGCCTTTTCCTGTAAGAAGCAGTGTACACACTTCTCTCTATGCTGTGGTTTCTATTACACACCTGAAAGAAAGAGACAATACATATGAACATATCCAGCATACAGCAACATGCGGGGACTGGCAGGAACACTCAATAAAACTGAATAAAAAGAAAATCAAGTGACGGTGAGATCTGAAGAAGCAGCTTCGCCAGCGTCTGTGTGTCAGAACCGGGTGGGGGCGTTAGTATGCATCGTGGTACAACGCAGAGCTATAGCGTCTGTATTCTGTTTCTTTTGTACTCCAGGGCACGCAGAGGAGAGAATAGTAAAGAGCAGTAAGTTGGCGCTATATGCAATCATCAGACACTCTCCATCTGCCCGTTGTTTTGTTATACTTTTCAATACTTTTATACTGCTCAAACGGGCATGCTCAAAAATACACGTGTAATGCCACGAAAAGTGCACGCAGACACTTCATTTCGCAAACAAAACAAGTGCACTTTTATTCAAAACTACCTGTATAACCGAAGAAAAAGCAAGATACAGTAGGCGATTGATCGACATCTTGCATGGTGCAATGCTAAGAAGTGCAGATTTTCATTCCGTGCTATATAAAATCATCACATTCAAATATTAACAGTTCCCACACACCCAAGGACCGTCCTTCCTACATTTACGACCGTGTACTTGTTGCCGTGTACACACCTCTCTGTGCTATGGTTTCTATTACACTGAATGAGCACCTGACACTGTACTTTCTTCCCTGGGGAAGGTCCGCATCAGAGAATTTCCAGTTCCTGCATAAATTCACACCGATCTGGCGCTGTTCGTTTTCAAATAATATTGCATTAGTGCGATTATATTTTCACATATATTGTCTTTCTTTCAGGTGTGTAATAGACACCACAGCATCGAGAAAGTGTGTACACTGCTTCTTACAGGAAAAGGCGATGGAAAAAGTGCACTTGAATAAAAGTGCACTTTTGTTATACTTTTACACCAATATATGTTCCTGTGTTTGAGCGACACGGGCAGATGGGGAGTGTCTGATGATTGCATATAGCGCCGAAGTTACTGGTCTTTACCATTCTTTCCTCTGCATGTCCTGGGTGCAAAAGAAAAAGCATACAGCAACATGCGGGGACTGGCAGGAACACTCAATAAAACTGAATAAAAAGAAAAGCAAGTGGCGGTGAGATCGAAGAAGGCAGCTTAGCCAGCGTTTGTGTGTCAGAACCGGGGGGGGGGCGTTAGTATGCATCGTGGTACACTGCAGAGCTATAAGCGCGTCTTTAGTGAAAACAGCCGTGTCAGGTGGGGTTGTATGGATTGATTCTGAGCGCGACTGAGAGAGTGAAAAGTGAATAAAAAAAAAAAAAGCTAACCTTTACAAAGATCATAAATTGCACCGGCTGTTACAGACTGAAATCAAATGTATGTTTTATTCTAAAACAGTAAGACTAAGAACAGTTTACTTCTCAAAGGGAGGCGCAGGATCGAACCCGTGACCCTTGATTCCCAAGCGGGGGCTGTATCTATTGAACCACGGAGTCAGTTATAGTAAACTGGTGTCAATGTCGCATGTTAAGGCGGGTTTTTTTCTGCAGTTATATGTTTGAATAAAAGTGCAATTGTGTTATTCTTGTGAAAATGTTTCTTTGCTATTTGGACTTCAGGCTTCATACATTATATAGTTTATGCCTACATTTTGTCATCTACTACTAGAATATAAAAAAAGTTTCTGTTTTAACAATGTGTTGACACAGATTACTGTAGAAACGGAACAGACATGAAATGCGTGTGTTCCAAACAACGATCTATTATTTCACTCTAAAACTCCACTTCACTCCCAGATACTCAATCAAGGCATGAGCTGAGAGAAGTTCGTGCACGTTCTAAATTGGTGGGGGATGGAATAGCCGGCTGCTCCGAGCTTCTCTTTATCAGCACATTTAGAGAACAAAGGACGCTGGCGGAGAGGTGTGAAGGGATTTAAGAAGCAGTTTAAAGTGGGACGGAATTACGAATTTTTTCGTAGGCTCTGGTAATTCTAGTGTTAAATGTGCAGTTTTTTACACAGTACAGTGGAACCTCGGTTCACGAACGTCCCGTTCCGCATACAACTTCGGTTCCACGACCAAAAAGCTCGCCAAACTTTTGCCTCGGTTTACAACCACGCACTTTCGGTATCTGAACAAGCCAGTTTCCCTTGCCTGCCTGCCTGAGCTGTGCTGAGCTGAGAGAGAGAGAGAGAGCGCCAAGCGCGGCGAGCATGTGCCTGCTGGGGAGGGAGGGGGGGAGGAGGAGGAGATTGCTGCACTGTTTGCCTGCCTATCTGCAGCCAGTAAGTTCAAGCCAACCATCCCCCAATTCCACGTGTCTGCTGGGGAGGGGGAGGAGGAGATTGCTGCGTGTTTGCCTGCCTATCTGCAGGCTGTACGTGCTGAGAGAGAAAGAGAGAGAGAGAAAGCAAGCTAGCAAGCCGCGTGGCTGCAAGAGCTCTGTTCATTGTTCTCCTTCCATTGACTTCTAAGCAAGTGAAAAAAGTTTTGAAGAAAATTGAAATCGAACTAAAGAAAGAAATTACAAGAGGTGGAAAAACTGTTTACCAGTTTACTCATTTACCAATCTGAGAACCCTCGTGCTTTCAAACAGCACAATGTAAACAAAGCCAGACTGCCAGTAATGTGGGGCGCAAACACGAAGGATTGGGTCACAAGGAGTTTGTTTTTGGAATGGCTGCATGAGGCTTTCACTCCTACCAGCTAAAAGCACCAGAAACCCAAGAAATCACAAAAGAGAAAACACCTGAAGGAAAACACTTCATGCCAGAACTCGACTCATGCAAGGTTAGTTTTCTTGGTGGTTTTGTATTACGGATTTTCAAAAGTTAATTTTTCGGTTCATAGCGATTTGTTGCAATGTTACTTTTATTCTTTTTTCAAATGTTCCTTTTTTCCGCTGTGCTTAAAACTCATTTTAAAAACAGTGTTTACAGTGATCAGGCTTTAAGTTTAATAGCATGATCTACTGCAATCTTTCATTTTTGGTTGCTTGCGAGTTGGTGTTTGCATGCACTGCACTTCGCATTTGTTTTAATGTTCGTTTTTTTCTGCTGTGCTTAAAACTCATTTTAAAAAATGCTGCGACACGTGCTACAGAGAGATTAGAGAGCGTGAGCCAGCAAGCGCAGAGAGAGAGGGGGCAACTGACAGGGAAGGGATGGGGGGGGAGGATAGGGTGTGGTGTGTGTGTGTGTGTGTGTGTGTGTGTGTGTGTGTGTGTGTGTGTGTGCGCGCGCGCGCGCGCGCTACAGAGAGAGAGCGTCAGCCAGCCTGCTCCTGTAGCTGAGGGAGGGAGGGAGCGCGAGCGAACCAGCTCCTATAGCTGAGCAGGGAGCCTGGGTGTTTTGTGTCAGTGTTATTCAACGTTTTTACATTAGTTTACTATTACACTGTGCATTCTATGGTGTAATTAACTATATTTGTGCTTAATCTTTACATATATTTACATATTTACATACAGTTTGTACTGTCTGGAATGGATTAATTGTATTTACATACAATACTATGGGGGAAACTGCTTCGGTTCACGACCAACTCGGTTTACGACCAAAGTTCTGGAACGAATTATGGTCGTGAACCGAGGTTCCACTGTACATAACATTTTTTTAATTTCATTTCAATGATGAATGTGTCACCTTTCATTTGTGAGGATTTCTTTTTCATTCTTGTTTAACTCTGTTTGAAAAATAAATCTTTGCTTGAATAACTGTTGTTTCTAGTTTTAAGTAGGTAAAAATTTTGCAACAAATTACCTTCAAAAAAGTGTGTGCTCAGTATTAAATAGGAAGATCCAAAAATAAATTCAATCCAATGTGTAAAATACATTGAAATGGAGTGCATATTCATGTTGCGGATTTGATTTTGACACATTGAGAAAAACTACAACCACACAGTGTGTAATTTAGTTTTAGAATGCTGTTGTTCAACAGCTACTCATTTAAAAGGCTTAATTGTCCAAAGATTAGACTTAGATCCATAAATAAATCAATAGTAACTGCAAATGAATGTGAAGTCATTTCTATTTTCACACAAAATATAAATTATTTAGGATAATAATTATATGTGTAATGGTAGATTTTTGGAAATTATATGCATTATGATCTGAAGATATGGGAAAAGATAATAAACTGTGGCAACCCCGAAAGAAGAAGAAGAAGATGTGCATTATGATCTGGTGATTGTTTAAAACATTAAAGCACAGTTATGCAAGATGTATTTTGTATTAGTTTAGGGTACTTTTCATTGTTATTCTAATTGCATGTTTACCTATTTTTGTAATGAGAACTCAGAATAAATGTATAATAATTGTTATGCTATGTGTAATGAAGAGTGGACTGTAAACCATCCTTGTTTTGTTGAATTAAAACCCCCAGAATTTTTCTTGTTTATTTAGCCATTGAAGAGGCTTTTTTAGATCAAAAAGTACATCCACTAGGACATGTTTGCTGTGTCTTAGTATTAGCAGAAAAGTAACTTAAAAATGTTTGATTATTTCTTTGTGTTTTTGTGTTTTGTAGAGGAATGACACCGGCTGAAGCAGAAATGCTTTTCTTGGAAAATGCCAAAAAGCTGTCTATGTATGGAGTTGATTTACATCATGCTAGGGTAAGTTAGCCCTTTAGTAATCAATTATGTTTGGACTTATTACCAGAAATATGAAGAAATCTATACAATGGATCTAAATAAACTGCATATATAACAGTCATTGAGTGAAAGGTGTTTAGATGGGAAGGATGTTTGGAGTGCAAAAATTTTTTCAAAATGTGTATACAGTATGTATATTACGTGTGTGTGTAATATATATATACCAGCAAGAACTGGTGATCCAGACAAAATAGAAGAAAGAGTGAATGGTGTAAATTACATGCAAAGACAACTCTGTTAAACAAAACTGAAGCATATTTAAAATCTTAGCAATACAAAGCTAATGCAATTGGAGTTGTTCGAATACAAAAAGGTGAATGTCATACAATGACCCAGTCAAAGCACTGATGTCAATCCAATAAAGAATCTGTGTCTCTATTTGAAAAATGTGAAGTACAAGGATCTTCTGATTAACCTAAACAGGCTAGAGCAAATCTGACATGAAGAATGGGCCAAAATTACTCCTGAGAAGTATGAAATGCTGGTACATACATATCCCAAAACACTTTAAGCTTTAATTGCTGCTGAAGTTTGCCCTATGAAGTATAGCTGTTTTATCGTTAAACACTTAAAGAATAAAACATATTTTACTTTTTATAGCATTAAAAATAAAATTAGAATTTTATTGCTTCAAAAAGAAAATATCACAGGCAAAATTTGATGGAGGATTTATTTTTTAGTACATTTAGAGAAATTTGAATACTTTGGCAAGGTACTGTAATTCATGTCCTAGTCTTTGGAAATTAAAGTACTCCCATAGCCATAATTTAATTGTGTTATAGATATTATAGGACAAAAGACTTATCTCATACAAAATATTAAACAGTGAACAATGTACTATTATTAAATAATGTATGTTATGAACACTGTTAGTAATAACCTTTTGTTACATGTGTAACATGTAACATATCAAACAAACCTTCAACTCTAACAATCAATAAATTCTAATTTTGAATAATATTATTTGCAATACTACATTAAAAATACCTTCTATATACACTCACCTAAAGGATTACTAGGAACACCTGTTCAATTTCTCATTAATGCATTTATCTAATCAACCAATCGCATGGCAGTTGCTTCAAAGCATTTAGGGGTGTGGTCCTGGTCAAGACAATCTCCTGAACTCCAAACTGAATGTCAGAATGGGAAAGAAAGGTGATTTAAGCAATTTTGAGCGTGGCATGGTTGTTGGTGACAGACGGGCCGGTCTGAGTATTTCACAATCTGCACAGTTACTGGGATTTTCACGCACAACCATTTCTAGGGTTTACAAAGAATGGTAAGAAAAGGGAAAAACATCCAGTATGCGGCAGTCCTGTGGTCGAAAATGCCTTGTTGATGCTAGAGGTCAGAGGAGAATGGGCCGACTGATTCAAGCTGATAGAAGAGCAACTTTGGCTGAAATAACCACTTGTTACAACCGAGGTATGCAGCAAAGCATTTGTGAAGCCACAACACGCACAACCTTGAAGCGGATGGGCTACAACAGCAGAAGACCCCACCGGGTACCACTCATCTCCACTACAAATAGGAAAAAGAGGCTACAATTTGCACAAGCTCACCAAATTGGACAGTTGAAGACTGGAAAAATGTTGCCTGGTCTGATGAGTCTCGATTTCTGTTGAGACATTCAAGTGGTAGAGTCAGAATATGGCGTAAACAGAATGAGAACATGGATCCATCATGCCTTGTTACCACTGTGCAGGCTGGTGGTGGTGGTGTAATGGTGTGGGGGATGTTTTTTGGCACACTTTAGGCCCCTTAGTGCCAATTGGGCATCGTTTAAATGCCACGGGCTACCTGAGCATTGTTTCTGACCATGTCCATCCCTTCATGACCACCATGTACCCATCCTCTGATGGCTACTTCCAGCAGGATAATGCACCATGTCACAAAGCTCGAATCATTTCAAATTGGTTTCTTGAACATGACAATGAGTTCACTGTACTAAAATGGTCCCCACAGTCACCAGATCTCAACCCAATAGAGCATCTTTGGGATGTGGTGGAACGGGAGCTTCGTGCCCTGGATGTGCATCCCACAAATCTCCATCAACTGCAAGATGCTATCCTATCAATATGGGCCAACATTTCTAAAGAATGCTTTCAGCACCTTGTTGAATCAATGCCACTTAGAATTAAGGCAGTTCTGAAGGCGAAAGGGGGTCTAACACCGTATTAGTATGGTGTTCCTAATAATCCTTTAGGTGAGTGTATGTATTATGTAGCTACATATCTACCATTTATAATTGCTTCTGATTTTTAGTGCCTTTTTGTGACACAGAGGAAAAAAGGATATTACTAGTTAATGTACACTTGAATTATTTTTTTATTTTCCAGGATTCTGAAGGAGTTGAAATCATGTTAGGTGTTTGTGCCAGTGGGCTACTGATATACCGTGATAGATTAAGAATTAATAGATTTGCTTGGCCCAAAGTACTCAAAATTTCATACAAAAGAAATAACTTTTACATTAAAATCCGACCTGGGGAGGTAAGTGTCATGTACTTATTATTTTCTCCTAACATATTTGGAACATAAAGTAAAGTAAATAAGGTCTAAATAAAAAAAATGAAAGATCTTGTTCAGATATGCACTCTTAATCTGTAATGCTTTTAAGAAGTGTCCAGAAGGTATAGAATTGACATTTTGCATTGTACTGCTTTTAATAGAATGATACAATTAGAAAGATTCCAGACTTTACCCACTGGATTTGTAGTGAAAGACAGACAACCTTTTTAATGTGAAATGTATTCTTCATAAGGGCAGATATTTGTTATCTTGTCATCCTGTGCACCAAAGCAGACATGATCTTCACACCTAGTACTGTAACAATATATTGTTTTATGATCATGATAGAAAAATAACAAAAAAAAATTAAAATTAACATACTTTAATATTTCCCAAAACCAACAGTGAGAACCACTAGATTACACAATTTCAGCACAGACACTCAGACATGATTGTGGACTTCCAGGAGGTTGTATTGAGTAGAAAGTGGCAAAATAATGCTCATGGTTAGTATGACATTGCTAGTATTTTTTGTTATCTGTGTGAACAGAAGGCTATTCAAATTACTAACGGTGCTGACTTGTGAGTAATAATATTGAATTTGTGCAATTGGCACCTCCAGCTGCAGTTAACTCTTTTCTTTGTACTAATCCCACAGCTTTATGCTCATCTGTAGAGTACATTTTTGTTCAACAGCCTATGTTGTTGTGGTTATGGGACATACTGTATTGCCAGCATAAAAGAGTACCTTGTAAGAGGTGAACATCTACTTTTGCGGATTACAAAGAAATTAAGTCTCTGCTAAGAAGAACACATGATGGAACATTAACTTTATAGACTGTTTAGAAAACTCTAAAAGTATTTGAAGCATGTTTTAAATACATGCAATTATCAAGTTAATGATATACATCCATTAATCAAATAACTGTACATCCACAATCTCCATACATCCCAAGGGACTTCTAACATGACACTTGAGATAAAATGTTACAAGTAAAATGGTGCTTCTGCCATTCATTTTACTTCTTGATTAGTGAATTGACTGTATACAGTACTTGTAGCCTTTCATTAGTAGGGTGGCTACTAGCAACTTAATTTTTGGTTAGGACACAGCCTCATTTATTTTTAATTAAGGTATTAGTCTGGTTGCATTATGGTAAATCATTGACTACATAACGTATGCAAGTCTAAGAATTTTATGTTAATCCAATTTAGAGTCACAAGAGGCTAGAACAAATCCCAACAGCACTGGGTGCAACACATGTTTACAGTGAGGATATCCCTGTGTTTTCCATGGGAAATAAATATTTTTCCAACTTGGGTGTACAGTTAGAGTATAGCAGTTTCTGTTTCAGACTAGGTGTATTCTAGGGCATCATGATGTGCTTTATGCTTCGTGCATAAACTTGGAGGGAAAGAGACAGGAATGTTTCTTTTTTGGGATTGCATGCTTTTCAATATCAAACTGTCCTTGAACTACCACCCTAAAGATGCTTTTACATCTTTGATATATAAACTTGTCCACCTTGTTACTAAGACATCTGATGCCGATGAATAGGCATTTTTGGTGAGTTTTGTTTTGCTTATATGGATCGGTGAACTATAGAAAATGTAAAGTTGATAGCATTTTGCAATTTTTTATGCTATCACACTCTCATATACTGTATTGTTAAAACAAAATACTTTATGTTAACACAGCATGACTAAATTAAGTCATTTTTATATTTTTTATGAATTTATGGCTGCCTTATGACCTGCTAACATGATATTTTCCCAATTTTCAATATTAAAATATGTATAAAAAATTAATGTTACTTTGTAATTGTCTCAATTCTGATGACTATCATAGAATTAGAAGTTTAGTCAGTATTCAGTCATTATAATATATATAATATTCTTTTTTTTTTTTTGTCCAGTTTGAACAATTTGAAAGCACCATTGGTTTTAAATTGCCAAATCATCGTGCCGCTAAACGGCTGTGGAAAGTGTGTGTGGAACATCATACATTTTTCAGGTGTGTAACACTTAAATTGCGATGTGATGTGTGTGTGTGTATAAATATATATATATATATATATATATATGTATTATATATACTCTATACTCTCTCTCTATATATATATATATATATATATATATATATATATATATATATATATATATATATATATATATAAAATCCTAAGCCTAAAAGTGCAACAATTTTGTGTCACATTTTTTGTCATGCTTTAAATCTGCCTTATTTTAAAACCTATATATGTTTGGTATCATTCTTTTCAGAAATAATCAAACTTTAATGTGATGCTGTTAGATTTTCAGATTATTATTCCACTTTTAAATTATAAAATAATAAATATCCAGAACTCACGTCCCGTGAGATGAGGCTTTGTGCCATAAAATGAAAGACAAAGAGTAGATGACAAAGACAGCTGCTGTACAGGCTTTTAAATGTTTGAATCGCTGTGTGAGATGCAGATCACGCGGCACGGCAGCAGCAGCAGCAAGCCAGCCGTTGATCGAGCAAAGAAGAGGTAAAAAAAAAAAAAAACTATTTGTTTCCCATTGTATCACTGTTTAAGAGGAGCAACTGCATCTTCTTGGGGTGTGTTTAGCCCCTCTATTCACAACACGAGCAGCAGAGACGTGAAGTGGCTGGCGCATAGCACAGGCCAGGAGGGTTGCCGAGCAAAAGAGTATATAGTGTGGCGAGTGGCTGGGGGTGGTACGCAGCCGGGACGACCAGAAGAACCGGAAGAGGGATTACGCCTCCTACAGACCACAAGGGGGCGACTACCCTGGTGGCTTTGGGGACCACAGGAACAGAGCTTAGAAGCTCAACCCTATAGGGGCCCGTGGTCACCGCCAGGGGACACCCGGATGCCTGAGGAGCCCTGGCCCTCAGCACTTCCGCCTCACCTGGAGGTGCTGGGGGGAAGAAGACCAGGGACACCTGGAGTTCTTCCAGGTGCACAGCCGACACTTCCCCCACACCTGGGGAGGCCGGCGGAAGGTTATCGGGAGGCACCTGGACCTCATCCAGGTGTGTATAAAACGGGCCGCCTCCCTCCATTCGATGGCTGGAGTCGGGTGGAAGTGGACAGAGTCTTGGAGGAGAGGAGGCGGACCTGAAGAGGCAAAGGCACTTTGAAAAGGCCTGGACTTTGGTGTGATTGGTGCTGCGGCACTGGGTTGTTTGTGCGTAATCTGTGTAAATATTGTAAATAAACGTGTGTTGGGTGCTTAAACAATGTCTACCTGTTTGTGTTCCGGCTGTTTCCCTCAATAGATATATACAGTATGATGTTACAAATTATGTAATATCCACATAATTTTTTGTTGTCCTTTTTCCATTTGTTAAATGATTTACAAGAAGACGTTTGATGATGGTTTTAATTTGAAATGCATGGCATTTAGTCTTCTTTCCATTCATTTTCTGTAGAAGCTTTAATTTTGTGCTAAATTTGCCCACAAATAATGTTGGTAAGATTTGCCGGGATTTGTATTTGCGTACTCTTCACCTTACAGTTGCCAGATATATGCTTGCAATGTCTCATCTTTGACTGATATGCGTCATATCTGCTCATATATTCAATAGCATCTGGGTTAATTGAAAAAATTAGATTTCTGGTAAATACAGTAGACCCCCACGAAGTCGCGGTTCAGAGTTCGCGAAACCAGGAACCAACTGTATTGGAAAACGCGGCTTGGGATGGTGAAGTAGCCAATAGAATTTGAAAGTGCAAGTCCCTGCAGTGGCTCTGATTGGTCTTCTGCTCAGGTTGCTGGGGCTGTTGGGGTCAAAGGATGTCATCGCAGCTTTTAAAAAGGGGGCGGTGACCAAAAGCAAAAAAAAAGTTTTTGTAATTTGTGTTCTTGTCTGCCTGCCTTCTTTTGGGTTACCTGTACTTATTAATTTTGTCCTGGATCGTTTTGTGCGTCTGGATTGTCTGCCATCTGCCTGTGTACATGAGGACTGTAAGTGGATTCATGGCCCTCCTGCAGAGAAAGGAGCGCTCCTGAACCCGTCCAGGACTATCTTTACATTCCCATTCAATGTGCGGATCTCTGGACTGTATATCCAGAATCACATCAAATTCAAAATGAGTGAAGATTTGCAAAACAACAATAAAGTTTATCAGTTTGAACATTCAATATCTTGTCTTCGTAGTGTATTCAATTGAATATAGGTTGTAAAGGATTTACAAATCATTGTATTCTGTTTTTATTTACATTTTACGCAATGTCCCATCTTCATTGGAATTGGGGTTGTATATTTTAGCCATGTCAACAGTGTACACCAAATACAATAGCTGCACAGAACTAAAAGGAGTCAGTCATACAAGTACTGATATACTCTGCATTATTAGTGCACCATAAACAATGCATTGCATATGTCACACAAGCAGTGACATCAAAAAAGGAAACATACCACTTTAAAATTTTAATAACAAAACCATTCAGCCATGTTATTGATAGCATCACTAGCAGTTGCACTGTAATTTACAAAAGTAGTATGTTCTTTCTTAGCTGGATGTGCTGAGCTGGTCTCTTTCTATCATATGACTATTTTTAGTTTACACATTTTTTTCATAGTTAAAAATGCCGTCTATCATTCATATGGGCAATGACTTTGCAGTTATGGGATAACAGATCAATTAGTTCTTATAGTCAGGTCTGTAAGCATTTAGACAATGACAGAAGTTCCCTAATTTTGGTTCTTTACACTACTATAGTGAATTTGAAACAAAGCAATCAAGATGTGATTAAGTATAGACTTCCAGCTTTAATTCAAAGTGTTTAACAAACATTGTATTAGCTGTTTAGAAAATACAGACATTTTTATACACGGTTCTCCTATTTCCAGGGCTCAAATGCATTTAGACAATTTAACATTATCAGAAATATAATGGTCATTTTCAAAATTTGGTTGAAAATCCTTTACAGTCAATTACTGCCTGAACTCTGGAACTCATGGCCATCTCCAAGTGCTGGGTTTCCACACCTGGTGATACTTTGCTGTGCTCTTGTCTTTAGTTGCTGCTTGTTCGTTGGACTTTCTGCCATCAGTTTTGTTTTCAACAAAGTGAAATGTTTGTCCTTTTGGGTTGAGGCAAGTTGATTGACTTGAACATTGAAGAATATTCCATTTCTTTGCCTTGAAAATTACTTAGTTTGCTGTCACAGTATGTTTTGGCACATTGTCCATCTATACTGTGTAATGTTATCCTATCAAGTTTGCAGCATTTGGCTGAATATGAACAGATAGTACAGCCCTGTACACTTCAGTATTCATCCTGCTACTTCTGCCAGTAGTGATATTATTAATAAACACTAGTGACTGACTTCCATTTGCAACCATGCATGATCATCCCATAAAACTGCCTCCACCATGTTTCACAGATGATGTGGTATTCATCAAATCATGAGCTGTTTCTTCTATTAATCATACTCTTCTCTTTCTAACATTCTGATATTTATTGATCTTAGTTTCCTTTGTCCAAAGGAAAAAATTGTTCCAGAACTGGACAGGCTTTTAAAAAATATTTTCTAGCAAAGTCTAATCTGTCCTTCTTTTTCTTGAGGTTTACCAGCGGTTTGCAGTTTAAGGTAAACCCTCTATATTTACTTTCATTAAGTTTTCTCTTGATTGTAGACTTTGGCAGTGATAGGTCTACCTCCTGGAGAGTGTTCTTGATATGGCTAAATGTTGTTAAGGGATTCTTCTTCACCAAGGAAAGAATTCTGCAATCATCTAGCACAGTTGTCTTCTGTGGTTTTCCAGACCTTCTGGTGTTGCTGAGTTTACCAGTGCATTCCTTCTTTAAAGAATGTACCAAGTGGTTGATTTAACTGCTTCTCGTGTTTCTGTTCTCTCTCTGTCTCTAAAGGGTTTCTTTTGTTTTCTTAGCTTATTGACTGTTTTTACTTGTATAGACAGCTCTTTGGTCCTCATATATAGAGCTCACAGCGACAGCTTACAAATGCAAATTTTACAATTGAAATCAGTTCCAGATTTGATTACCAGTTAATGAAGTAATGAGGGAACTGCTTCCACCTGGCTATGAAAAAGCCTGTCAATCAAATGTCCATGTAGTTTTGAGCCCCTGGAAATAGTGGGGGCTATGCAGAAAAATGGCTGTCATTCCTAAATGGCTCATGCAATATTTTTGGTAAACTCCTTAAATTAAAGTTGACAGTCTTCATTTCAATCACGCACGTAACGATTGCTTTATTCTAGATGCATTGGGGTGGCGTACAGAGCCAAAATTATGAAAATTGTGTCACAGTCCAAATAGTTATGGACATAATTGCATCTATTTTTAATAGAATTCATGTGAGTGATGATTAGTGAAGGTAGTGCATCATTGTACAGTTATAATGGCATTGTGTGCAAGAGCACAGAGCGGTTTGAAAACCACTGAGTTAGGACACTTGACTTTGCAATAATTCACAGCAATATTCTAGGAAGTATGGGACATTTTGCTACTTTATCGGTGTGTGTTGACTGATTCACAGGACTGTTCAATGAAATATAGGATGTCTAGTCACCAGACTAGTGTGTTCAGTGAGCTGTTGTTTTGAAACAATTATGCATGTACCCACAATGCACATTAAGACCTGAATGAAAGGTGTATGACTTTTTTTTAATATTACTAGGGGGCTCTGCCCCCTGCTCGCTTCCCTCGCCCACCCCCAGGTTTTGTTTACCGAATATACAATTTAAAGAGATTGTTATTTTCATGGGAATTGTTACATATGCATTATTTTTACTTTTACTTTAAAACTTTTGTAAAAACAATACTTGTCCTTTATTGCTGGCCCCGGGTGTGGTTAAATCTCTTTCTTGCAGGACGTATAACGCTGTTCGTGTTGTAAAGTTGGGTGGGTTGGCAGAAGCAACACTAAGGAGATGTCATCGGATCAGCTGCTGTCTTTCTGCTGCTGGGAGCTGTGTCTTTTGTTTGTGGTACTGCTCATCGATCATTTAAAAGCCTGTACAGCAGCTGTCCTTTTGCTACTTCTTGTCTCTGCCGCTCGTGTTGTGAAGGTGGTGGGGGGGGTTTGAATCCACGCTAAGGAGAGGTGGTCGGATCATCTGTTGGCTTGTTGCTGCTGGCAAGCTGTGTTTTCTGCTTGTTGCGCTGCGTGTCAATCTTTAAAGGCCTGTACAAGCAGCTGTCCTTTTGTCACTTTGCATCTCTGCCGCTCACGTTGTGAAGTGGGGGGAGCTGAACGCATGCTAAGGAGAAGTGGTCGGATCATCTGTTGGCCTGCTGCTGCTGGCAAGCTCTGTGTTCTTCTTCATGCTTGTTGTTGTTTTAAGTGCTGGGAGCACATAAAGTGTGTCTTCCAAAAGCATTCCAACAACTGCTAGGTTTGATGTCCGTGAACTTGTTTTAAATGTTATCTCATTTACTTGTCTCGCAGTGTTAATGTGTCTCTCGCAGGACATCAAATTGTCTTCTGAGAAGATCACGTCTCGTCTCTCTAGTCTCCCTCCCAAGATTTTTTTTATAATAGACAATATAAAAATACACTGGAAATTTTATGAATACTGGATAATGCCTCTTTTTATTATAATTTTGTCTGCTGTTATGTATAAATGCACTAAACTCTTATACCCTGCTTATTATTAACTAGCAAAATACCCGTGCTTCGCAGCGGAGAAGTAGTGTGTTAAAGAACTTATGAAAAAGAAAAGGAAACATTTTAAAAATAACATAACATGATTGTCAATGTAATTGTTTTGTCACTGTTATGAGTGTTGCTGTCATCAAGGATTTGATTATCATTATTTCTTTAAATCAGGTTCGTATTTGGAGGATGTGTTGTGTTCAAGTTATATTCCGTGTTTGTCAACCGTTGTAAAGATAACAGGTTTCATTCATTGAAGTTTTCACTACCCAAATTGGTACTCGTGAATCTTAAGATGTTTAACAGGCATTCCCAGTATTACGTTGTGGATTTCCTGCAAATATTTAGCGCCAGCGTGTCTATGAACTTAATTTAAACTTAAGCTTTACACCTTGCTTTCCTATTGATATGTCTACAAAGGCTTGTTCAGCTTCAGAGGGTTGTTCCTTTCTTACTGCATCAATAAACAGCTCGTCTTCCTCTTTATCTGAGACATCACACACTGCATGCATGGGTTTACCTTTCCCAGTCCTGCAAAGTTAGTTCACGTGAGCCGCTCGGAGTACATGCATTGAAGGTTCTCAGCTGTGCTTGTGCTATCTCGTGCGATGTTGCAATGTCTACAGCTTTATTTAATGTTAGCTCAGACCCGGCACTTAAAAGTTTCTCTCTCACTTTTGCTGAGTTTGTGCTAAACAGTATTCTATCCCTGACCATCTCATCTTCGTTTGCATAAGTACAGACCTTCACCAGCAATTTTAACTCTGTTACAGCAATTTTTAACTTCGTTACAAAGTGATCAAAAGTCTCGTTTATACCCTGCGTCTTCTCATTAAACTTGTATCTCACGAAAATATCATATTCATCGTAGGGATGACAAACGCCAGCGGCAGCCTGTCTATGAACTTAATTTAAACTTAAGGTTTACACCGTGCTTTGTTTCTGCAGTAGCTGCACTTATGAATATGCTTGTATTTGTCACTCGCTTCATATTCTTTTGCAGCCTTCTTAATTGTGTAATGCGTTTTTTTTTTCAGCGCTCCTTGGAGCTCTTCCTTGTTCTCTGCGTACTGCGTTCACAGTCAGTTCACATGAGCCGCTCGGAGTACATGCATCGAAGGTTCTCAGCTGTGCTTGTGCTATCTCGTGCAATCTTGCCATGTCCACAGCTTTATTTAATGTTAGTTAAGACCTGGCACTTAAAAGTTTCTCTCCCACTTTCATTGAGTTTGTGCCAAACACTAGTCTATCCCTGACTATCTCATCTTCGTTTGCATAAGCACAATCCTTCACCCACGAATATTTAGCGGCAGCGTGTCTATTGGATTGCTGCCGACGGACGACCTTATATGGGCAGGCACTCAATTACGTGGGAGGCGTGACGATGAGGGATGCAACTCCGCCTCACACGGCGACCGAACTCCAGGCTATGGCCATATATATGTGTACATAAGTAGGTTCCAGTTATGACCGTTACGCGTAGAATTTCGAAATTAAACCCGCCTAACTTTTGTAAGTAAGCTGTAAGGAATGAGCCTGCCAAATTTCAGCCTTCTACCTACACGGGAAGTTGGAGAATTAGTGATGAGTGAGTCAGTGAGGGCTTTGCCTTTTTTTAGTATAGATATACAGGTGCTGGTCATAAAATTAGAATATCATGACAAAGTTGATTTATTTCAGTAATTCCATTCAAAAAGTGAAACCTACGTTTCTAATTTTAATTTTATGACCAGCACCTGTACATATGTATATATATATATATATATATATATATATATATATATATATATATATATATATATATATATATTCAGGGATGCCAGGGGCAACGACCCGGCCGGGACGCCGTGAGGGACGGAAGAGGGTCAGAGCCCACCATGGATCATGTGGGGCCGCCTTCCTGGTTGCTCTGGGGGCCACGGGTACAGGGCATGGAAGCTCCGCCCTGTAGGGGCCCGTGGTCACCGCCAGGAGGCGCCCCCATGCCTTGGGACCTGTTACCCCAGCACTTCCGCCACACCAGGAAGTGCTAGGGGGAAGATTTAGGACGGCACCTGGAGAGCTGCCGGGAGGACAGCCAGCACTTCCGCCACGCTGGGGCGTGGCCAGAGGAAGAATGCCAGGAACACCTGGGGCTCATCCGGGGACTGTTTAAAAGGGGCCATCTCCATTCATTCAGGGCTAGAGTCGGGTGGAAGGAGGACAAGGCAGAAGAGAGTGGAGGCGGAAAGGCCTGTGTGTGTTTGGGGTTTGTGCAGTAATTTGGGAAGAAAGGCATATATATATCTATAAAGTATATATATATATATATATATATATAAAATTCTATTTAATGAACAATCACAAAAACAGTTTAGAAAATTTTAACTTTTGCAATGTTTAAAAAAACTAGCATCATAACTTAACATAAAATTGCAGCATCAACTTACATTGATAAACCGCAGTAAACCGTAACAAGTGTGGAGCACAGAATTATTGCACTATTTAAGCAACATTTATAAAAACAATTTAGAAAATGTAAATTTTTTGCAGCATTTAAAAAATAGCATCATAACTTTATTAACTAGTTTTCAAAGACCAACATCACATTAATTTACCTCAGTTCTTTTGGTGTTCATTGAGAGAAATCTAGCCTGTTTGGGGCTTGAACAAGTGCACTGAATTCAGGTTGAATATATGAGGTGGATAGGCGAAGGACAGCACACAAGTGATCATCACTGAGAGAGCATCTATATCTGGATTTGTTAAACTTTATCACTGAGAATGTTTGTTCACAGATGTAGGTGGATCCAAAGAGAACCAACATCCTTTGAGCATGCCTCCTCAAGTGTGGGAAGATTTCCTCTTTGAGAGAGGAATAAAACTCTACCAGTGTTACCGAGTTAAAATGTTCTGCCAGTAGATTATCAGACTGCAGATCAATGAGTTCAAGCTGGACATCACTGAGTGCATTATCCACACTCTACGTAAAGGGAGAAGAAATCATGTGCATTTCACTCTCAACTGTTTTGAAGTCTTCAAATCTTCTTGAAAACTCACCATGCAGTGTCCCTAACATGGATGAATATTTGTGGAGGTGGTCAACTGATAGTGCGACTTCATTCAGTGCTGGCATGTGAGTGAGAATGTTGCCCTCTATTTGACTTCAAGAAACTTCAACTTTCTCATGAAAGCTGTCACCAAGCTGTACATTTCATGTGCAAAGAGGCCCTTGCCTTGCAGCTTGGTATTTAGTCCATTCATTAGTGCAGTCACAATAACAGCAAAGGCCAGATCTTCAATCCAGTGTGTATTTGAGAGCCCTGGAATGTCCTTGTCTTTCTTTTCACAAAACTCCTGAATCTCTGCTCTCAGGTCCCATACTCTTTTAAGCACCTTGCCAAGACTTTCCATCTCACAGCTGTCTGGTAGCCTGTGTCAGTATATTCACTTTCATGCTCCTCTAACTGTGAAACAAACTGTCTGTGATTCAGTACTCTTGCCCTGATGAAATTAACTATTTTAGTTACAACATCAACAACATGGCTAATTTTTAGCAATGACATGCACAACATCTCCTGATGAAGAATGATACAATGTAAAAATATCAATTTCTGTTCTGGGTTAATTTCAGTCACTTCACCTTGCATCTGCCTCAAAAGTCCCAACATCTTTCCCCGTCAGATTTGGACAGCCATCGGTTGTAACACCTACCAGTTTGTCCTATTTTAGTCCCAGTGTGTCTATGGATGCGTTTACCTCTGTGAACAAATCACTCCCTGTTGTAGTCCCTTTCAATGGGCGCATAGCTGCCAGCACCTCCGTCATCTGAAAGTCTTTCGTTGATCTACGTACAAAGATAAGTAACTGGGCTGTATCACGGATGCCACAGCTCTCGTCCAGAGCCAAGGAAAACAAGACAAAATTGTCCATTTTCTTTTGCAGTTGAAGCGCCAAATTCTCTGCGATGTTCTTGACCCGCCTTGTTACGGTGCGCCTCGAGAGGGCATATTAGCACTGAAGACTCCACCAAACAGTCTTTGATAAACTCCCCATCAGAGAATGGCTTACCGTATCTTGCAATTTTGAGGGATACTACAAAGCTGGTCATGATGGCTGCATCCCTGGATAAGTGGAGCTTTGTAAAAAAATCCTTGTTGCTTTTGCAGTTTAGCTAGCAAATCTTCCATGCTCATGCCCGCTTTGCATCAGTGAAATTCTTGTATTTTTCTCCATGTTTACTCTTGTAATGGCGATTCAAATTGTATTCCTTAAACACTGCTATGTTCTCCACACACTAAGCACACAGTTTTATCTTTGATTTCAGCAAATAAACATTTAGAAGTCTACGCCTTGTTAAGAACTCTACATTCTACGTCAATTTTTCTTTTTTTAACGTTAGCTGATATATTAACGCGGGCCGGTCAAAGGTAGTCAGCGGGCCGTAAAATGCCCAGGTCTGACCTATTGTAAAGGAGCACAGCAACTAAATTACTGTAAAGCTTAGTAAAGCAGGGGCTGACATTGGTTTTGGTGATAGGCCTTTTTACTGATCACCTATTAAGTCTTTTTTTTTTTTTTTAATAGTGAAAATTGGCTGATTCTGGTCTGAGACCGATAACTCAGAGCATCCCTAGTGAAATACTTCAAAGATCTTTTATATTCAGTAGCTTTGCTTTCCAAACTATATGTAAAAAAAGGTGCTTACTTTTATATTACTAACATAATTAACATTGCTTGTTTTTTATTGGTTATGTAAAGTTTTAAGATTTTAAAGCAACAACTTCTTACTAGTTTATACTGTTGTGGAGCAACAAAAAATATTTGGGATACTTAAATTACAAACTTAAATATATATATTTTGTTTTCAATTAGATTGGTTTCCCCAGAAGCTCCACCAAAGAAATTTCTTACATTAGGTTCCAAGTTCCGCTACAGTGGGAGAACTCAAGCTCAGACCCGAAGAGCCAGTTCTCAAATAGTTCGGCCAGCACCCTATTTTGAACGTTCCTCTAGCAAGCGTTATACAATGTCTCGAAGTCTGGATGGTGGTGAGTATGATTAGTTAATATTTAATCAAAGCTGTAATCATTTTTATTGAATAATGAGTCACTTTATGCTTATCAGCTGCAAGTTAAAGAAGTTAAAGTAAGATGTAAGTAATGAGATATGGGCCAGTGGTATTAATTTAATTAGAAGAAATGTAAAGAACACTGATACTAAGGTTGGTTGTGGTAATTAAAAAAGGCATATAATTCCATGCACAGTGCAGAAGAAATACATTTCTATTAAAGTTTGCCTTATCTCACTTATACACAAACATTTAGAATAAAATAGAATAGTTGCTGTTTATAACAGACAACCAGAATGAAAGCAAAGTAGCTTCCTGTATTTTCGAAAATAACTAATATATTGAGTAAGGTTATGTTCAAGATATAAGTAAAGATGATTTAAAAGTGCATCTTGAAATATTTGGAATTTATATCAATTCAGGAACCCTTATCAGTAGGTTTAAATTTAGAATATCATTAGTCTTGGTATTCCAATATTTCTCTGCAATTTAGCCTCAGTGAGTGAAAACCACGAAATATTCATGAAGGATTCCATGTCCGCTTCAGAGATGGGCACAGCCCAATATGGAACAATGAAAGGCATCACGTCTGGGGACCTTATCACCACTGTAACACCTGAAAAGAAAGCAGAAGAAGAAAAGGCAGAAGAAGAGGAAGTTAAAATAATAGAAGAGGATATCCCTGAGCCAGCACCAGTTTCACCAGTCAGAAATGAGGCAAAGGTACAAATCTGTTGCTTATAGAAAACAATGTACTCCTTTTTTTAATCAGCCTTTGTTGTAAAGTTTGCAGAAAAGCATTAAGAAAGTGCCATTTAAAGTCCTTTTAAATTTTATTTATGTATCCTGCAGCCACTGCAACAGTATAGTGTGGTATGAAATGTCAGAGTGGATGGAGATTTCAGGAAAAAAATTGATGTTTTTACACCAGATCTAAAAGCCTTTTAAAGGAAGCATTGTTAGCTTAAGAAAATTTGTGTCTTACTTGTACAAAAATACTGTTACATGATTTTAGTTGAATACGATAGTACAGTATATTTAAGCACAATGCTAGTTTTTGATTCAGTAACATTGCAAAGAAATTCTTTGATATATTGACTCGTTTGAAATTAAGCCTTTTATCCTGAGTACATTTGTTTTTTATTAACTTAAAAAACCAGGATCATAAAGAATGAGTAAATGTGGAAATATATATGGCTTTTTGTGCTGGATACAGTAGAATATAGACTTAAGTATTGTTACACATCACAGTTAATTTGTATGTTTACATTATAAGTTATTACTGTCAAATGTCTGGTTGAAACAGTATGTGTGGCATGTTTCTCTTATGGCAACAAAACATATTTTTAATTAATCTAGAAGTAACCCTCAACTCCCAAATCTACCAGTGTGATGTGCTTGTGTAGAATCTGGCTGAGGACTAATTGTAAAAAGGAACACACTTACAGTATCCTGAAACACAGAGTAGAACGATCTTACCTCTGTATATGCATAAGAATTTCTACACTACAATTACCAGTTGCCATAAGAGTTGTGCAGCAGTGGCAGTGATTCCCAGGTTTAATTAAACCATGCCCTACTTGAGCGATAAAAATTCATCAGAATTTGAACTTGGGTCAGATGCCAACATAGCTTTTTCTGATGACAAGTAAAGAAGTTTAATTTCCCCTGCTCTTCAGAATTGGACATGTCTTTTACTTCAAGGTAGTACTTTAATCGCATTTCTGGTAGAGCTTCTAGGTATAGAACTGCACACGACGCTTAATCTTTTAAACTCTGCCCCATTGTTTTGAACAATTAAGCAGTTTCTAAAACTGCACAAAATCATTTATTTCCTCACTGCTGTAATGAAAGAACAGTGTTTTGCTGTTAAAATGTTGTATTGTATACCCCAATACCACATTGCAATATTTTTCTTTCTTCTCTCAAAGATGGCCAAATCATGCGAAACCTCTGCAACACTTGTACCCAACGCTCCGGCTTCCAGCTTTTTTGAACATCCAGATTCAATTATGTAAAGATGGACAGACAATTATCTACTAAATGAGAGCAGTATTTGCAACTTTCAGATGATACCACATTCCATTTTCTGTGTTTCAGATTTTTAAGACATTTTTGAATCTTGCAACTATTGGTGTTGTGATTTGGATACACAGTGTAATTTCTTTACTGTCTATTTATATATTCTGACGAGTAAGATCTGCCCTTCAAAATGATGCATAGGCCAGGGGTCATTAATAGTGGATATTTATGCTATGGATACTTAATTAAAAACAGTAAAATCAGAGAAAAATAATCCTGATTTTTGTACTTCTTCAAAGCAATAAAACTAGACTTGTAGATGATTCATGATTTTTTTTTCTGGGTGTTAGTGACACATTCAGTGACACTTATGTAATATTGAGAAGCTTATTCCAACACCTAGAGAAATAAGAATGACATTCGAAGTGTATTTTTGGTAAAAACATTACTGACCTTCTGCAACTTATTCTGCTTCAATTCTGAAAGATGCATGTGTGAACTTTGTTTTGAGGTACAGAATATGAATATTGAGTGAAATATGATGAAGTTATAGCCAGTTAAATAAAAGTAGCATAAAACTGACAAAAATGAGGCCAAGTTTAAATGGTATAAATGTGGGCCCTTTAGTACATTATAGTCTGAGCAAAATATTTCTTAATTTATATTGAAGAATAATTACAAAATAGCAAAAATATTTTATTTTCTTTATATGTGCTTCTCCATGATGCAATAATTACCATTATTGTCTCACAAGTCTGAACTGTGGGTTCAAATTACAACTTTGGCAATTAGTCAATGAATAATGCAACAGACAGATGACCTGTACAATCCCAGTTCCTGTTTTGTGTCTGATTGTACTGGACCAGACTGTGATCTCTTGCAGACCTTTATTTCAATAAATAGCTTGAGAAAATTAAAGCATGAGAAATTGTGATATAATTGTACTATATAAGTAGGTAAACTTACCTGCATCTCTGACAGTCTCCCACAAGGGAGCCTTTGCTCCAGGTCACTACTTGATTCAAAGTTCAGGGCTAGCTGTCTTGAGGAAGTGTTCAAATCCCTTCATAATTCATCTGAGGTAACATTAGAATTACCTCTGTTCTCTCAGTTGACCAATAGGCAGCTGCAGTCGTGAACCATCCATAGCATTTAAGGGTTTATGTCTCTTTCGTAGCTTCTGGATTGCCAACCCTTGAAAGGGTCACATAGTCCCATTTATTTCCCTTGTTGATGATATGCAGATACCCAAAGCATTAGTGAGAAATGGTTGACCTTGAGCCAGTATTTCCAGATCCCAACTTTAAAAGGGAAACTCTTGATTCAAGACCACATGCTGCTCTCTTTTAACCAAGATGTGTTTTGACTTCCTGCCAGCACTCCTATATTTTTATGTCCTCAGATGTACCTTTCCCTGATGCCCTCTGGAGCATCCTACCCTCTACAAATGTCCTCTTACAGTACATACACTAGCATGAAAATGGGTGTCACCACTGCCAGCACATGCTTTTTAGTCTCTTTCTGAACCCATTTGCTGTTTTCAGTCAATCTTTCCTGCCAGACAGTGTATCAGAATTAAGTTTGGAACCAGATAATCTGTTCACATGCATATCAAGCAGAAGTCCACATTTTTCTTGGGTTCTTCTGCAAATGGAAGAAAAATGTATCCAGCATGAAAAGTCAATGAACAGCATATTTCAGTTTCTTACATTATTGATTTTGTGAAAAATGTAATAACTATATCAGTGACTTACAGTATAGGTGAAGAAAGTATGTTGAAATTAAGTTAAAGTTGCCTCAGAGGTATATAAAGAAATAACTAATAGTTCTTTCTTGTCCTTTCTTTTGATTTTGTTCTGTATTTGTATTTATGTGCTCCTTGTTGATTCCCTTCTCATTGGTAGTTACATCTGTTGCTTGCAACTGATCCAGATCCTCCTAAATGTGTCACTTCTCCTATCTCATCTACAAAGATCCGCAGGAGACGCAAAGAGAATTTTTGCAAAACTAACGTCCCAATGAAAAGCAGCAATTCCTGTAATTTAAAACAATTAGAATTGGAGGCAAAACAAGCTCTTAACAAAGAAGACCAGCCTGCATTAGTTGCGGGCTATAAAAAACTGAAAAAAGAACAAAAAGGGGGCACTTTGTTTTCCTTCTCTTTGCAACTTCCAGATCTTTCCACTTTCTTAGATGATGATGGTTATCTATCATTCCCTGATCTCACAGACATTAATTTCTTACCTAAAAGCTTCCAACACTACCTCCCCATTCAGTCACCATCACTCCTGCCCTGTTTTCTGTTCATTTTTTTCTTTTTGCTCTCAGCTTCTTTCTCAGTGCCCTATGCTCTCACCCTCTCTTTTCCCTTGGCTTTGTGTCTCTGCTACCTGGAGCCCAAGGCGGCCTCCTTAAGTGCCACACTTGACAATGACCTGAGTGACAGTTCAGAGGAAGAGGTGTGTACCTCGGCCTATAGAACACACTACTTTCTATGTGTTCAGTGCTTCAGTCCTGATCTGTGTTAGAATGCTGCCATAGTGGTCCTACTTTCAGAGCCTCATTTCTGCCTTTTGCTTCCTAAAGGCGTAGTTTGAATTGTACTGTGCAATAAGCAAAAGATGTTTGTTTTGTAATTTTTATGCATTTTCATTATTCATTTTGGGCAGAGGGTTAGGCACAATTTTACATTTTCAAACCCGCTCAGTCCAATTCAAGGTCATTAGGGGACCAAGTGCCAGTCCATTGACGAGCTAACTCACATCCTCAAACTGGGCTAATTTAGGTCACCATTTAAACTAACCTGCTTGCCTTTCAGAAGGTGAGAAGAAAAGTGAAGTCAAGAAAAACTCGGGGAGACTAAGCAGAACAGTCAGTGATCAGGCATGGGATTCAAAACTAGGGGTCTTGGGTTGATGAAGAAACCGTATTAACCACTATACCTTATTACATTTTCATAACCTTTATTATTATGCTACAGTGAAATCTGCTATAAGCTGTATTTTTGAAACGTATTAATCAAGCTGAAAGTACAATATAACTAGCACCCTGCCCTAGAGTTGTTACCAATTTTGCGCCTAGTCCTTCTGACATAGGCACTAACTCCCTATAACCCTGAAATGGATTAGTGGTTTTGAAAATGAAAGGATGAAGGAAAACTGCTTTATATTACTATTTAATAGTCTTCTTTGGTAGTTCCTGTTATGAAATTATTTAATATATTTTGTGATTTTTTTGGACAAGTTTTAAAACACACTGTAGTTATATTTTGCATATTTACATCTGCTAAATATATTTAGAAATGTTGTGCACGTTAGGTGCAAGTCTTACAGAATTAAAACTAATGTTTTACATCTGAACTGATGTCTCATTAAACCCTTGATGCATTAAATATTACTTCTTTTGCTATAGAATATAAAAAGAAAATGGGAACTAGAGAAATTAAATCTTTCAAAACCTACATAGTTTATTCCCATTGAGCACCCTAATATAAAAAATGATGTGTTTTCAAGGTATCTGGAGAAATTACACCTTATTTAACAGTATTAATATTAAGTCAACTTTTATTGAATTTAAATCCATTTTTATTGAAGATTTTATTCAGTAAATATGTACTTGAATGTTTAAATGTTGAGTTAATTTTGTGCCTAACCCAATTATCCTAGATGTAACAAGGTTTAAAGTCATATAAAGTGCATGGAAAGTAGCACTGGATCATATTTCTTTCGGGTAACAGTTTCTCTGCATTATGGTCTGCCTGTATCAAAGCATTTTTTGATCTACAGAGCAATTTAGGAAATCATTTTGATAATACTGTATATAATAATTTGCTTTTTCTAAAGGTATTCAGTTGCCTAGCTGAGCATCATGCCTTATAAAACAGCAAAGCATGAAAAAGAAAAAAAAGTATAATTTAACCATGTTAATTGTTTTTGAAAAGCAGAGCTCCACATGGAATGTTTTGTTAAAAAAAAGGTAAAATGTAAAAATGATAAAATAAGTAAAGTTCATATAGCATCTTCTTCTTCTTTCGGCTGCTCCTGTTAGGGGTTGCCACAGCGGACCATCTTCTTCCATGTCTTTCTGTCCTCTGCATCTTGTTCTGTTACACCCATCACCTACATGTCCTCTCTCACCACATCCATAAACCTTCTATTATGCCTTTTTCTTTTTCTCTTGCCTGGCAGCCCTATCCTTAGCATCCTTCTCCCAATATACTCAGCATCTCTTCTCTGCACATGTCCAAACCAACGCAATCTTGCCTCTCCCAACCGTCCAACTTGATCTGACCCTCTAATGTACTCATTTCTAATCCTATCCATCCTTGTCACACCCAATGCCAATCTTAGCATCTTTAACTCTGCTACCTCCAACTCTGTCTCCTGCTTTCTGGTCAGTGCCACTGTTTCTAACCCTAATAACATAGCTGGTCTCACTGCCATCCTGTAGACCTTCCCTTTCACTCTCGCTGATATCCGTTTGTCACAAATCACTCCTGACACTCTTCTCCTCCCATTCCACCCTGCCTGCACTCTGTTTTTCCCCTCTCTTCCACAATCCCTATTACTCTGTACTGTTGATCCCAAGTATTTAAACTCATCCACCTTCGCCAACTCTAGTCCTTGCATCCTCACCCTTCCACTGACCTCCCTTTCATTTACACATATGTATTCTGTCTTGTTCCTACTGACCTTCATTACTCTCCTCTCTAGAGCATATCTCCACCTCTCCAGGGTCTCCTTGACCTGCTCTCTACTATCACTACAGATCACAATGTTATCAGCAAACATTATAGTCCACGGGGACTCCTGTCTATCTTGTCTGTCAACCTGTCCATCACCATTGCAAATAAGAAAGGGCTCAGAGCCGATCCCTGATGTAATCCCACCTCCACTTTGAATTCATCTGCCACTCCTACTGCAGACCTCACCACGGTAACACTTTCCTTGTACATATCCTGTACAACTCTTACATACTTCTCTGCCACTCCCAACTACCTCATACAATACCACAACTCTTCTTGAGGCACCCTGTCATATACTGTCTCTAGGTCCACAAAGACACAATGCAACTCCTTCTGGCCTTCTCTATACTTCTCCATCAACACCCTCAGAGCAAACATTGCATCTGTGGTGCTTTTTCTTGGCATGAAACCATGCTGCTGCTCACTAATCATCACCTCACTTCTTAACCTAGCTTCCACTACTCTTTCCCATAACTTCATGCTGTGGCTCATGAATTTTATCACCCTGTAGTTACTGCAGTTCTGCACATCCCATCCCCCTTATTCTTAAATATCTGCACCAGTACACTTCTTCTCCACTCCTCAGGCATCCTCTCACTTTCTAAGATTCCATTAAACAATCTGGTTAAAAACTCCACTGCCATCTCTCCTAAACACTGCAATTCTTCTACAGGTTTTTATCTGAACCAATAGTTTTTCCATTCTTCATCCTCTTCATAGCTGACCTTACTTCCTCCTTGCTAATCCGTTGCACTTCCTGATTCACTATCTCCACATCATCCAGCCTCTTCTCTCTCTCGTTCTCTTCATTCATCAGCCTCTTAAAGTACTCTTTTCATCTGCTGAACACATTCTCCTCGCTTGTGAGTATGTTTCCATCTTTATCCTTTATTACCCTAACCTGCTGCACATCTTTCCCAGCTCGGTCCCTCTGTCTAGCCAGTCGGTACAGGTCTTTTTCTCCCTCCTTAGTGTCCAACCTCTCATACAACTCATCATACGCCTTTTCTGTAGCCTTCACCACCTCTCTTCACCTTGCGCTTTGTCTCCTTGTACAGTTGTCTTCTTTCTGCATCTCTCTGACTATCCCACTTCTTCTTTGCCATCCTCTTCCTCTGTATACTCTCCTGTACTTCCCCATTCCAGCACAAGGTTTCCTTTTCCTCCTTCTTCTATTCAGGTGTCACACCAAGCACCCTTCTTGCTCTCACCCTTACTACATTGCTGTCGTTTTCCAACTGTCTGATAACTCTTCACTACCACTCAGTGCCTGTCTCACCTTCTCCCTAAACTCAACTGTACAGTCTTCCTTTTTCAACTTCCACCATTTGATCCTTGGCTCTCCCTCGCTCTCTTCCTCTTCTTGATCTCCAACGTCATCCTACAGACCACCATACTATGCTGCTTAACTACACTTTCCCCTGCCTCCACTTTGCAGTCTTCAATCTCCTTCAGATTGACTCTTCTGCATAGGATGTAATCTACCGGCTTTTATATTCCTCCACTCTTGTACGTAACCCTATGTTCCTCCCTCTTCTTAAAATACGTATTCACCACAGCCATGACCATCCTTTTGGCAAAATCCATTATCGTCTGACCTTCTTCATTCCTCTCCTTGACACCATACCTACCCATCACCTCCTCGTCTCCTCTATTCCCTTCACCAACATGTTCACTGAAATCCGCTCTAATCACCACTTTTTGTCCCTTGGGTACACTGTTCATCACTTCATCCAAGTCACTCAAAAAATCTTCTAAATCATCCATTGCACACCCAACTTCCGGGACATATGCACTAACAGCATTCATCCTCACACCTCCAATTTCTAGCTTCATAATCATTACTCTGTCTGACACTCTTTTCACCTCCAAAACACATAGCACATAGCATTGCTTCACATAGCATGTTAAAAATACAAAAGATTAACTTTTTATTCTACATGTGACATACTCATACTGTCATTAGTTTCTTAAACTAAAATATGGCCAAATCGCAGTGGTGTAGAGGAATATGTCACACTGTATATTTTATATTTTTCAAATGACAAAATGGTACCTCTTTATTGACCTTGTTGACTATGTATGCTGTCAGATCTTAAAACTTCTAAATTAAAAATGGCAACATTTAAAAGTAGCAGTGATGATAAAATTGAGTCTCTCAGAATTTATTCATATTAATCATTAAGTTGCTGCTACAAACCTTCAACATGAATACTTTGAATTAAATGAAGGTGGTTGTAGATAAGACAACAAGGAAAAAGTGCTGTTAAGCAAAGGAAATGATGCGCCTGAAAAAGATTTTTGTCAACAAATGTGGAGTACAGTACTATGCTATATTTGTATCAGTACAATATCATAGTAAAAGTTTATTATTCACCAAAACTTTGACAGACCATGATTTTCAGTGTCATGATTTCTTTTGTTTTAACTGAAGGTAAATATACTTAACAGAATTGCATGATAAAAATAACTTTATTAGATTTACTGTCAGTAACCTTTTAATAAATTATACTAGTCTTTTTTACTATATTGCATGATAAATGCATTGACTAATTTTCAAAAATAAGTGGCTTATGTAAAATACCTCAGTATTTTTAGAATGTGAATTTTAAATTATACTCTAATGCAGAAAAATTGCTGCCCTAATTTTTTTCATTTCAGTGTTGTTAATGAATGAAAGGATGAGGACCTGAAAGTCAGGTGACTTTGTCAGTAGCTTAATATACATCCAGTAAATATTGATTTTGTTTCTTCCCTCTTTTTTTATTTAAAACTGGGATTGGACCATTCATTTGAATTTGGCATCCTTTTAAGGGTTTTTATGCATGATTTGGAGAGGAGATTAAAAAATTTACCTTGGACACCTGGCTTTCCATACAAAGTCCAGTATATAAATTGTTTTACTTTGGTTATCAGATTACTTTTTTTAAGTAAAGTGTGAATGATTTTTAAATTTGTGTATGCCTTGAGGTTAGAACTTCCTCTGAGTCTGTTCCAGTTGTGAAAATGAGCTTGCATTTTATTTGTGTTTAGTTTGTGTTTAATTTTTTTTCTGCTTTAATAATTTTTAGACGTTTGCATATTCATTGTCCCATAATGAAACTGATAAATGCCAATGTGAAATTGTTGTAGTCAGTTTAATGAATTAATAACCATATGGTTCTTTTCATTCCTGCTTTCCATTTGGAACCTGGGTACATGTCTTACTATCTAGACTGACAGTGAACAGACAGACACTGCAGCAGATGGTGAAACAACTGCCACTGAGGTTTGTACTGTGGCCTGAAATGGGGGAGGTATAAAAAAATCTTGTAGCAGGTCGTGCATGGGGTAGTAATACAAGCTATTCACCAGAATACAAATTTTGGGTATGATGGGAAAATACCTGAAAATACCTTTGCAAAATGTAATGACTTTTGCTTTGCTTTGCTTTTAGTATGCTCCCATGTATTCTGCTTTTCACAGAAGAACAAAATGAACCTTTGGTATTTTAACTTTTTTAATCTATACAGTTCTTATGTGTTAAGAAAATGAAAGCATATAAGTATATCAATATTTAGAGCACAATTAAATGTTCAACATGATAGGGTTATTTCACTCTCAATCAGTTTTATTGTTTTTGTGTCAGTTTTAATACATTTACAGCTTAGCATAAATTTGCTACTGGAAGTATCTTGTAAGATTTTTACCCAAGGACATTTAGGTATTTGTCACTGTGTTTTTGTAAATTGTGTACTAGGCTTTGTACTTTACAAGAAACTAAAGCAGAGTGCCTCAGATAATTACATTACTTATGAAAAAAATAGCATCCAGACTACTACTTAATGAGCTTAGTACATGTATGGATGCTAAACAAAAAAAAAGTCTATTTAATACTAATCATTTTTAAAACAAACTAGTACTTTTTCTAAGGTATGGTGCATGTAGTGGTCTTCATTTCTATTTCAGATGTTAACAAGTCTGTTTTGCTATACAAGAAACAATATCTACTCTCTGAAAAACTATTTGCCCCCTTCCTGATTTCTTATTTTTTTGCATGTTTGTCACACACAATGTTTCTGATCATCAAACACATTTAACCATTAGTCAAATATAACACAAGTAAACACAAAATGCAGTTTTTAAATGATGTTTTTTATTATTTAGGGAGAAAAAAAATCCAAACCTACATGGCCCGGTGTGAAAAAGTAATTGCTCCCTTGTTAAAAACTAACCTAACTGTGATGTATCACACCTGAGTTCAATTTCCGTAGCCACCCCCAGGCCTGATTACTGCCACACCTGTTTCAATCAAGAAATCAATTAAATAGGAGCTGCCTGACACAGAGAAGTAGACCAAAAGCACCTCAAAAGCTGGACATCATGCCAAGATCCAAAGAAATTCAGGAACAAATGAGAACAGAAGTAATTGAGATCAATCAGTCTGGTAAAGGTTATAAAGCCATTTCTAAAGCTTTGGGACTCCAGCGAACCAGTGAAAGCCATTATCCACAAATGGCAAAAACATGGAACAGTGGTGAACCTTCCCAGGAGTGGCGGGCCGACCAAAATTACCCCAAGAGCGCAGAGACAACTCATCCGAGAGGTCACAAAAGACCCCAGGACAACGTCTAAATAACTGCAGGCCACACTTGCCTCAATTAAGGTCAGTGTTCACGACTCCACCATAAGAAAGAGACTGGGCAAAAACGGCCTGCATGGCAGGTTTCAAGGCGCAAACCACTGTTAAGAAAAAAGAACATTAGGGCTCGTCTCAATTTTGCTAAGAAACATCTCAATGATTGCCAAGACTTTTGAGAAAATACCTTGTGGACTGATGAGACAAAAGTTGAACTTTTGGAAGGCAAATGTCCCATTACATCTGGCGTAAAAGGAACACAGCATTTCAGAAAAAGAACATCATACCAACAGTAAAATATGGTGGTGGTAGTGTGATGGTCTGGGGTTGTTTTGCTGCTCAGGACCTGGAAGACTTGCTGTGATAGATGGAACCATGAATTCTACTGTCTACCAAAAAATCCTGAAGGAGAATGTCTGGCCATCTGTTCGTCAACTCAAGCTGAAGCGATCTTGGGTGCTGCAACAGGACAATGACCCAAAACACACCAGCAAATCCACCTCTGAATGGCTGAAGAAAAACAAAATGAAGACTTTGGAGTGGCCTAGTCAAAGTCCTGACCTGAATCCAATTGAGATGCTATGGCATGACCTTAAAAGGCGGTTCATGCTAGAAAACCCTCAAATAAAGCTGAATTACAACAATTCTGCAAAGATGAGTGGGCCAAAATTCCTCCAGGCTGTAAAAGACTCATTGCAAGTTATCAAACGCTTGATTGCAGTTATTGCTGCTAAGGGTGGCCCAACCAGTTATTAGGTTCAGGGGGCAATTACTTTTTCACACAGGGCCATGTAGGTTTGGATTTTTTCTCCTAAATAATAAAACCATCATTTAAAAACTGCATTTTGTGTTTACTTGTGTTATATTTGACTAATGGTTAAATGTGTTTGATGATCAGAAACATTTTGTGTGACAAACATGCAAAAGAATAAGAAATCAGGAAGGGGAAACTAGTTTTTCACACCACTGTGTATATATATATATATATATATATATATATATTATATATATATATATATATATATATATATATATATATATAAAATCCTTAACCTAAAAGTGCAACGATTTTATGTCACATTTTTCGTCACGCTTAAAATATATGTTTGGTATCATTCTTTTCAGAATTTATCAAACTTTAATGTGATGTTGTTAGATATTCAGATTCTTATTCCGTTTTTAAATTATAAACTAAAAAATATCAAGAACTCGCGTCCAGTGAGACGAGGCTTTGTGCCAAGAGATTCACCAAGCCCAAGGCCGGAAATAAAAGACAAAGACTGCTGCTGTACAGGTTTTTAAATATTCGAAATGTGTGGCGACATGCCGATCACGTGGCACGGCAGCAGCAAGACAGTAGCTGATCGAGCTGATCTCCAAAGAGGAGGTAAAGCAAAAACTGTATTTGTTTCCCATTGTATCACCGTTTAAGAGTGGGTTTTGGAGGAGCAAATGCATCTTCTTGTGGTGCGTTCAGCCCCCTCTTCAAAACAAGAGTGGCAGAGACGCAAAGTGGCTGGCGCATAGTGCAGGCCGGGGGGTTTGGCAAATGAAGCGAGCAGGGGACGAACCCCCTAGTTATTAAAATAAAATGTTTTGTGAGAAATAGCAACCCTGCAAGTATTTAAAACTGCACTAAGTAGTTGTATATACAATGGTATCTTGAGATACGAGTGCCCCAACGTACGAGTTTTTTGAGATACGAGCCATCACTAAGTCGATTTTTTGCCTTGAGTTACGAGCCAAAATTCAAAATACAAGCCATCGAAGAGCTTGTCACCACACATTCCGAGGACCTGATGACAGAGGAGTTGACGGAACTACAGATGCAGCAACATACGGAGGTTCTGCAGGAGATCGGTATCGCGGAGGAGGTTATCTCTTAAAGTGAGATAAAGGAAGTGTTTGCAATGTGGGAAAAAGTTTTGAACTTTAAAGAAAAGAAACACCCCAAAAAAGTTACAACTGATCGCGCAGCTGCGTCATTTAATGACACTTACCTGACACGTGACTTTATTGAAAAGAAACACCCCGAAAAAGTTGCAACTGATCACTGTAGTTTGTTTGAATTGTTTGATTTTAAAAATTAATAAAGACCGATTGTATATGAAGGCATGTGTCAAGTTTTGATTATATTACTCATCTTGGCCTCTTCTTTGAAAAACAAAACCTAATCACCCTAATAGATGCAAATGCCTGTCGAGCATTAAGAATATGCACTATTCACACACATACCAGGCAAGATGTGAGGCAATTCCAGCACAGTGAAACATGGTTCTAAACCTGTTCTCATGAAGGAAAGGGGGAAAAAATTACTCGAGCCAGTAATTACAATTGTGCGTCTACCTTACTGTATAAACTGTGTTATGTATGCATCACAATGCCTGGAATGTTTCATTTGGAAAAAAAACAATAACAATAGACTACTGTATCACCAACACACACTCTTTATTGTTTCTTTTTTTCCCAGTTGTTTGTGCTTTTACTGTGAAACACTAATAATTATAACACTGATGATAAATTCTAATAATAAAATAATTAATATAAATAGATTATTTAATATTCAATCATTTTCTTGTACCTTTATCTGTTCTCCGACAGCCAGGCTACATGGTATTTCTGCGGGAATACAGACCTCTAGTTGGGACAATTAAAGATTACACGGCAGTTAAGCCTACAGTATTTGTTTCTGTAATTCAGATAGGTAGGCAGCTGCCAGTCCTTTACAGGCTAAGCAAATGTACAGCCTCTTGCATTTAAGATCAACATTACCTTAATCCATGTAATTTTTTTCTATAGGCTTTAACTTGATAGGCACAAAAAACTTAACATATCAGAAACAACTTGCATTTAGCAAGCTAAAGTCTAGTCATCCACAAAGAAAGGATAGAATATTCTGTACTTTTATGTATTTATACTTATTGTTATATATATTACAAAGTTAAAAAAGGCAGACTTTCACATTTACCTGACTAAACAAGATCTTTCATTACTGCAGACTGAAGGGGTTGGGTGTTGTTAGAATATGTAATATAACAAATATGAAAGCTTATTGCAAGGTGCAACAGCTTTGTCACAATATTAGTACCCAGGGAAAAGTGAGTCATTTGGGTATGATTTCATTTCCTTGAGAGGAGTAAGCATAACACTATTAGGATAGTTTTGTATAGCTGTTCTATTCAACATGTAGAAGAATTTCATAAGAAACATGATGTTATATAAGCACCAATAGCTAGGTATCAAAGATTTTAGGATTTAGGAAAGAATATTTATTTTGTTTAGAAATATTTTATCTATGTGTTTGGTGACATCATAATCAGTACAATTTTGGAATTATTGGTAATTAGGACACTATGTGTTGATAAGCACATGGGTTGAATGTGGCATTGCATGGGAGCATGGGATACCATATTCAGGCAATGTATGGTCAGGCTGTGGTTCAGTACATGACTGAGCTTTGCATAAATAAAGGGAAGACTTTGTGAAAGATAAATTACCATCTGAGCTAATCTTCATCTTATTCAAATTGGCTATACAGTGGTACCTTGAGATACGAGTGCCCCAACATACGAATTTTTTGAGATACGAGCCATCACCAAGTCGATTTTTTGCCTTGAGTTATGAGCCAAAATTCGAAATACAAGCCATCAAAGAGATTGTCGCCACACATTCTGAGGAACTGACGACAGAGAAGTTCACAGAACTACAGACACAGCAACATACGGAGGTTCTTCAGGAGATCGGTATCGCAGAGGAGGTTATCTCTTAAAGTAAGATAAAGGAAGGGCTTGCAATGTGGGAAAAAGCTTTGAACTTAAAAGAAAAGAAACATACTGAAAAAGTTGCAACTGATTGCGCAGCCGCGCTATTTAATGACACTTGCCTAACACTTGACTTTATTGAAAAGAAACACCCTGAAAAAGTTGCAACTGATCGCACAGTGGCACTATTTAATGACACTTACCTAACTCATTTCAGAAACATTCTAAAGGGGAGGACTAAACAAAGCTCCTTGGACAGGTTTCTATTGAAACGCCCTGCGAATGAAAGTGAAAGCGTGGCAAAAAAAAAAAAAAACACTAGTGAAGAAGAAAATGAAATTAAGCAAAAGTGAAGTGAAAGAAAAAAACATTACAATACGCTAATCGGCTTCGCCAACATCTGTTTATTTCTTGAGATTCTCTTTTATGTATTAGGTTTTATTTTATTTGTATACAATATTTGCTCATTATAAATACATTTTTCTTATGCTGAAAACATTTAACAAAAATTAGGGTGGTTTTTTGGGGGCTGTCACAAATTAATCTCATTTCAATTAATTCCAGTGGGGAAAATTGATTTGAGATACAAGCATTTTGACTTACGAGCTCAGTCACGGAACGAATTAAACTCGTATCTCAAGGAATCACTGTACATAAATTTTACAGGAGGCCCAGACTTTTAGCTTAATTCATACATACCTAAGGAGATGTAAATAAATGGATTTCTAAAGTTTTATGTGCGAGTACTGCAAAAAGGCCAAATACTTACCAAGTGTTAAATGTATGGCATTTTGTTAGACTGTGGCTTCTAGGTTTACATGTCAGATAATGAGGGTGTAGAAATAGTTCAAGAAAAGCCTAAATACAGTGCATCCGGAAAGTATTCACAGTGCGTCACTTTTTCCACATTTTATGTTACAGCCTTATTCCAAAATGGATTAAATTAATTTTTTTCTTCAGAATTCTACACACAACACCCCATAATGACAACGTGAAAAAAGTTTACTTGAGGTTTTTGCAAATTTATTAAAAATAAAAAAACAGAAATCACATGTACATAAGTATTCACAGCCTTTGCCATGAAGCTCAAAATTGAGCTCAGGTGCATCCCGTTTCCCCTGCAGCTTAATTGGAGTCCACCTGTGGTAAATTCAGTTGATTGGACATGATTTGGAAAGGCACATACCTGTCTATATAAGGTCACACAGTTGACAGTTCATGTTTCTTTAGTTATTTGTTTTTAACGTGGGATTAGTTGCCATGACTCTTACTTGTCATTATGGGTTTTGTCCTATGTGCATTCGTGTGACCTAATGGGATATGGTCATGTCCTTGTTTTAAAAGAGTGAACCTTGTGCTCATAGATTTTCTGTGATTAGTTCTAAAATGAAAAACAAAAGAAAACTTTTTAGTACAAATTCGTTTTGCTTTAGGTTGGGTTTGACAACTTTCCACCTTACTGCTTTCAAGTTTGATTTTCTGCTTTATTTTGTTTGCCTTTCATTTGTCTGTTCATTGTATATGACCCTGCTACATTTAAGCAGTTTTGCAGCTTTCCCTTTAAAGATTCTCTGCCTCTTGTATTAAAAGAAAAATATAATTTGAATAATTTCTTTTCTTTTTAATGATAAAATACTTTGTAACATTACTGAATATAGCTACTAGGTACTGCCTCCTGTAATATGAAGTCCTGCAGCATTTGGGACATCCCTAGCCAGATAGTTTCCACAGTACAGGTAGTCCCCAGGTTACGGACATCCTACCTACGACTTACGAACGGGGCCGCAGCTGCGACGCATGGGCCTCAGTAACTGCCGCTCAGTCATCTTCAGCCTGGGGACGCTGCAAGCGGTGGCTGGATGGAGGCTGGGGGCGATTTCGCTGCTCTTGCAGTGTAGTGTCCCTTATGTGGCTTCCAGCAGCAAGTGGTGACCCGTGGTCCATTAGTCACTGGGGCCACAGCTATCGATCGTGTGCAGGACAATGGTTCGCTGCTCGCCCACTACGCCACCGCAGCTACTGCTCCTGACTGGACACAGGCTGGATGGAGTGGAGGCGGTGCGTTTCACTGCCCGCCCACCACACACGGCTACCCTGTTTGTTCTCAGTGGGTGGCTGATAATGCTGCAAGCGGTGATCTGGTTGTGGCTGAATGGAGGCCATTGAGGGTGAACGGCGCAGTGGGGGGTAGCATTGTAGGGTGGCTTCCTGTTGAATGGGGGCGGTGGTGGGCGTGGCGATTCACTACCTCCCTTTGGCCGCACCGTGTTCGTTCTCACTGTAGTGGAGGTGACTGTGTAGTAAACTGCTAGTATGGTAGTAAACCGCCCCCATTCATTCTCGATAGCAAGCCTGCTTGTACTGTTACTCACATAGCAGAAAGTTGTCTCTTGTCAGTACATCAGACGTGTTGACGACAGGTGCCTTCCTGCTGTGATAGTGTGTACAGTGCAGTGCAGAAGAGCTCATCTTACCCTTTTGTCTTCACCCTTCAAGAATGTCTCTGAAACACAAATCTGATGCAAGTGCTGGTGATACAGTAAAGAAGAGAAAAACCATCATCATTGAAAATAAAAGTAGAAATAATAAAAAGGTCAGAGAGAGGTGAAACTCCATCATTCATTGGCAGAGCACTTAGTTACAGTCGGTCAACAATAGCATTTATTAAAATAATGTACCTGTTCCAAATTTCATACAAATTCAACTTAAGTACAAACCTACAGTCCCTATCTCGTATGTAACCCGGGGACTGACGTTTTTATATATATATATATAGTGAACATTGCCCCGGACACAGACAGGCTGACACACTCAAGTCACCCAACACACGTTTATTTTTCATCTCTAATTTACAGTTCTGCTCACCAATCCCCAATACCCCTCAGTCCAGGCCAATCCAATGCCTTCTCTTTCTTTTCTCTTCTCTCTCTCTCTCTTTTCTTCAGACCGCCTCCTGCCTTCTCCAAACCTAGTCACTCTTCCACCCGACTCTTGTTTCTTCTGCAGGGAGGTGGCACTTTTAAATAAGCACCCGGATGTGTTCCAGGTGTGTTCCCGGCAATCTCCCACTGACACGCCCCAGTGTGGCGGAAGTGCCGACTGTCTCCTTGAAAGCACTCCGGGTGTCCCCGTTTTCTTTTCCCCCAGCACTTCCGGGTGTGGCAGAAAGTGCTGAGGTCTAGGGTCTTCCTGGTATTGGGGTCCCCCTGGTGGTAACCCCGGGTCCCTACAGGGTCTTCTCAGGCGTACCGGCTGGGTACCATCTCCATCCGGTTATGACAATATATATATATATATATATATATATATATATATATATATATATATATATATATATATATATATATATATATATATATATATATATATATATATATAGTAGAATACCTTGGATGGATAGGCTGTGCTTTTGCCTGTGACTTGATCTTAGAATATTGCTCTTTACAAAAATAAATGGAATTGAGTTGAATTGAAGAATAATTAAATGTATGTGGTATTTTGTAGAATTGCCTTTTATCCCGCTTTATGATAGACCACCCATGAAGTGTGATGTTATAGGCTCAAGTCTAGTAGAGGACAAACCTGTGTGAAGTAAATGTAATACAGTATGTTTTAAATTGATATAATTTTAATATTATTTTTACTATAAGAATGTTAAGAAAGATGTTTTGTATAATGATAGTAACAAAAAATATCAGTGAATGAGTTAAATATAACAGTGGCTTAATAAATCTCACAGTTTCAGCCTACACTTCCATCTCCATCATTTCACAGTGTTTCTCTGCTGTATACATTTTTTTAACACTAAAATACTCTGATGCTTATGTATTCCTTAGTAAATTTTTCCTACTACCCTAACCTTATCGTTTTTAAGTCCTCTCTTTTTTTAGGTCAGTATACTGTTATACCAGTGTCATAGTAGAAACTTATTAACTTCAGCTTGCCCTTGTAATTCACAGTTTTGATTTCATCTAATCTTTACTAAAACTAGAAGAATTCTGTAAGGAAAAGTGGGAAAAAAATCCTAAAGCAAGAATAGTAGAATTGAAAGACTGGTACTTGCTATGATTTGATGAGGCTATGATTTCTGCCAAATGGGATAATATTAAGTACTGTCTTATAGAGTGGGAAAAGTTTTGCACATATCATATTTTATGTTTATTTTTCTGATTTGTTAAATTCTGCAAATAAATAATAACTACGCTTTACAATTTGCACTTTTTACTTAGAAAATCAATAAATTATTTATTGTAAGCAGGGGTGTCCAAACTTTTGCATGAGACTACCTGAAAAAATGTTGTTATTACTATTATTGTTATTATTACTTATCCAGTGCAAGTTACAACATCAGAATATGTTACCGTTGTATACAGTATTTTTTTTGAGTTGGAGCACAATCAGGTTAAGTGGCTTGCTCAGAATCATGCAGTAAGCAACTGGTGGGAATTAAACTGATGTCCATGGGTAACATACTGTGCCTTAGGCAGTACAGAACATGAATTCATTAGCATTAGTCAGGTTCAGATTTTCTAAGGCATGTAAAATAGCCTTTAAATAAATCATAAAGCATATAAAAAAGTTACGTGTTAGATAAGGGTGGATAGGCTCTTGGCCAGAGCGGGGGTGGATCCAGTTGTCATTGTCCATGTTGGAACAAATGACATACATAAGGGTAGTCTCTCAGTTCTGCGATCCAAATTCAAAGAGTTAGGTGCCAAGCTGAGGAGCAGAACTGATAAGGTAGTCTTCTCCGAAGTTCTGCCTGTGCCACGCACCAGTCCAGGTAAGATTGAGGAGATTAGAAGGCTTAACGTGTGGCTCAAATCTTGGTGCAGGGTTGAACGGTGTAGGTTTATTGGGCATGGAGATTCTTTTTGGAATAGATGGGACCTGTTCCGCTGTGACGGGTTACATCTGAACTGGAGGGACACCAATGTATTGGGGAGGCATATGTGTAGGCTAGTTGAGGATTGTTTAAACTAGGGAATGGGGGGGGGCAGGGAGTTTAGGACAGGCCAGATTTAGATCTATACATGGAAGAACAAACAATGGTGTAGAAATAAAAATGCATAGTAATGTAAATGCTAAGCAAACACGTAAATGTAGAAGGAGTAACACATTAAAAATAGCTTGCCTTAATGCTAGAAGCATCAAAAATAAGGTAAGTGTATTGGAGTTGTATGTAGCAGAGCATAATTATGATATTATAGCAATAACAGAAACCTAGCTAAATAACAAAGATGGGGACGAGTGTAACATAGAGGGATAAAAATTTTTTAGGAATAATAGACAGAACAGAAAAGGAGGTGGGGTTGCTGTTTATGCCAAACAGGGTTTAAATGTAAGACCTCTTCAGTTGGATGATGAGCCCCATCTTATTGAGGACATGTGGCTTTGCCTGAAAAATATTAGGGAAAGAAGTCTTATTTTAGGAGTGTGTTGTAGACCACCCAATTCAGACAGTAATTTCAACACACATCTCTTTAGTAATATCAAAAAGGCAAGTTTACAGGGGGATATTATACTCATGGGGGGCTTTAATTATCCAAATATTAATTGGGATAACCTTTCAGATGGAGGAGCACAAGAGCAGGAGTTTTTAGAAGTAATCAGTGACTGTTTTTTAACACAGCATGTTACAGCACCAACACAGGGTGAAGCCTGACTGGATTTAGTATTCTAGTGGATTGAACCACTAGGGTCAAGTGACCATAATGTAATATAATTCTCAGTATTTTGTAAGAGTACAGATGCAAAGACTAATTGTTAAGTTAAACTTTGGTAGGGCTACGTTTGAGCAGATGCGACAAAGTCTAAGTAGGATAGACTGGGATAAGCTTTTAAATGTGGAGACAGTTGAGGAGCAGTGGAACAGGTTTAAAAATGTTTTACATGTAATGCAGGACAGATACATACCTAAATTTGAAATTAATAGGAAACTTAAAAAAAAACTCCAATGTAGATTAATAAAGATTTAAAAAAGAAATTGCAAAGGAAAAAACTGCTGTATAAGACATATACGACTAATGACTGCAAAGTGAATCGTAGAGCGTATGAGAATATGAGGGCAACCATTAAGAAGGATATCAGGGAGGCTAAAAGACAGTTGGAGAGGAATATAGCAGATAAGGCGAAAGAAGACCCTAAGAGATTCTTTCAGTATTTTAGTAGTAAAAGATCAGTCAAGGAGGAGGTCAAGTGCATCAGGAATAGTAAAGAGGAATTAAAAGATACAGACAGTGAAATAGCGGATGACCTAAACTTACATTTTTCTGAGGTGTTCACAAGTGAGCAAGTGGATAACCTCTCAGAGGTAAACGCAACTACTAAGGAGGTACTGAGTGATTTGGAAATTGTAGAGGGAGAAGTGCTGCTCAGATTAAATAAGATGAAATCAAACAAATCACCAGGACCAGATAATATTTATCCTCGTTTTTTTAAGGAGGCTAGTGAGTACATATATAAACCCTTAACACATATTTTTAGGAAGTCACTGCGCACTGGAGAGATTCCAAAGGACTGGAAAATGGCAAATATCATCCCATTATGATGAAATTTTCTGTCCACCCTGGCCATCGGACCTTACTTATTCTATGTTAATTAATGTTGACTTATGTTTATTTTTTATTGTGTCTTCTATTTTTCTATTCATTTTGTAAAGCACTTTGAGCTACATTTTTTTGTATGAATATGTGCTATATAAATAAATGTTGATTGATTGATTGATCATTATATAAAAAGGGTGACAGGGCAGATCCAAGCAACTATAAGCCAGTAAGCTTAACATGCATCACAGGAAAATTAATGGAAGAAATTATTAAGGATAAGATTGAGAAACACATGGCAAGGACAGGAGTTATTCTGAACAGTTAGCATGGGTTCAGAAGAGGGAGGTCGTGTTTTACTAACATGCTGGAATTCTATGAGGAGGCAACAAAAGGATACGATCAAAGTGGAGTTTATGATATTATTTATCTGAACTTTCAGAAAGCATTTGATAAGGTGCCACATGAGAGGTTGGTAATCAAGTAAAAAGAAGTGGGAGTTCAGGGTGATGTTTTTAGATGGGTGCAGAATTGGCTCAGACACAGAAAGCAGAGGGCGATGGTGCGAGGAACCTCATCAGAACTGGCCGAGTGGTGTTCCACAGGGGTCAGTGCTAGGGCCGCTGCTATTTTTAATATATATAAATGATTTAGATAGGAATATAAGTAACAAGCTGGTTAAGTTTGCAGATGATACCAAGATAGGTGGATTAGTAGATAATTTGGAATCCGTTATATCATTACAGAAGGACTTGGATAGCATACAGGCTTGGGCAGATTTGTGGCAGATGAAATTTAATGTCAGTAAATGTAAAGTATTACACATAGGAAGTAAAAATATTAGGTTTGAATACACAATGGGCGGTCGGAAAATCGAGAGTACACCTTATGAGAAGGATTTAGGAGTCATAGTGGACTCTAAGCTATCAACTTCCTGACAGTGTTCAGAAGCCATTAAGAAGGCTAACAGAATGTTAGGATATATAGCACGATGTTTGGAGTACAAGTCCAAGGAGGTTATGCTCAGCCTTTATAATGCACTGGTGTGGCCTCATCTTGAGTACTGTTTGCAGTTTTGGTCTCCACGCTACAAAAAGGACATAGCAGCGCTAGAAAAGGCCCAGAGAAGAGGCTGATTCCAGGGCATCAGGGGTTGAATTATGAGGAAAGATTAAAAGAGCTGAGCCTTTACAGTTTAAGCAAAAGAAGATTAAGAGGTGACATGATTGAAGTGTTTAAAATTATGAAGGGAATTAGTACAGTGGATCGAGACTTGTATTTTAAAATGAGTTCATCAAGAACATTGGGACACAGTTGGAAACTTGTTAAGGGTAAATTTCGCACAAACATTAGGAAGTTTTTCTTTACACAAAGAATGATAGACACTTGGAATAAGCTACCAAGTAGTGTGGTAGACAGTAAGACGTTAGGGACTTTCAAAACTCGACTTGATGTTTTCTTGGAGGAAGTAGGTGGATGGGACTGGCGAGCTTTGTTGGGCTGAATGGTCTAGAGTGTTCTAATGTTCTAATTGAAAATATATAGTAATGTATATTTACAACAGAAAAGTGTTTCCACATTTGGTGGAATCTGGTCAACATTTTAATTATTTGCTAAGTGTTGTCTTAATTCAGATTAATACAAAATTAAATATATGTGGTTTATAAGATGATTATTTTGTTACTGTTTGGTGTTCTGTTATCACCTGCTATGGATGTGACTTGCAGAAATTATTCTAGGTGCCAGACGTTGTTCAGAATCATGCAGTCACTTTCACAGTGAACAAAAGACTTTTAAGTATTTTAATTTTATTAATATCAAAATCAACAAGAAGATTTTCAACAAAAAATGTTTTATGTTTACCTGTTGAAAATTACATCTGCTTATTTGTATTTAATTTTAATTAATTTTAAACTTATTTAAGGCACCTCAGAACATGAATTACTGTAAAAATTAACATGGTCATATGGTCATCTTAATTAATTTAGTAAGAAAATGTATATTTAATTAGGTGACTCAGACTTTGGTGTACTGCATTGAAATGGGGAATGACAAAAATGTTTTTGCATTCTAATGCTAATTACTTTTTTCTTTGAACTTGCAGTCAGACCAAGAAGAAGAATCTGAAATCAAGCAAGAGGTAATAGCAAATGTTTTGTTTTTCAGTGTAAAGATTTTTTGCTTTATGCAAAAATAGCAAAATAATCAAAATCCTTCATTGATAGTAATAATTTAGTCATGTTTATGGTTTTATGGATTTATTCAAGTTCATGGTTATTTTTTTTGTGTGGTTTAGTTATATTCTGAATACATAATTAAACTTTTGCAATTTATATGTGTGTAACAGAAAATCTGTTTATTCTATCCACATTAGATCAAATATTTGACATCAGGTTGTTAATTCTTTCTTTTTTTTCCAGAATAGTTTTATAAAACGAATTAAAGGGGAAAATGTGTTTGTCAAACATAGTAATCTGATGTTAGAGGTTGGTATACCCTTTAAAAAAGAGGAAGTGCATGGAGCTTTCTTAGGAGTCGCAACGTTTGACATGTGTCGCATGAAGTGCTTTAATAAAGGAGACTAGTAGTTCACTTTGCTACTAACTAAAAATTAATATCACACAGGCTGCAAACCTTTACACTAAGGATATACACATATGTCTTGTCTTTTTTATGTTTAAAGAAAAAAAATGGAAGATTAATGTTTTACAGCTTTTCAAATAAGCAAAATATTTGACTTTGGCTTTGAATCCCATCTAACTCCTGCCTTGTGTATAATAGTTAAATTATAACGGTCCCTTTTCCATTTGGAATTTTTTTTTTAAAGGTACTTTCTTACAGAAAACACTATCAATGTCTGAAGATTAGCGATGAGTTAGTAGTTAAATTACTCATTTTTACCTTTTTTTTTTGTACTTTTTGGCTGGTAAGTTCAGGAACACATGATCAGCTAGGATTTTTACAGACACTCTGAAAAGAAAATTCTGATTGCACCTTCTTTTTTCAGAAGGCATTTTTTATTCATGTCCAGTGTATGAGTGCATCCAGTGTATGAGTGCATCCAGTGTTTGTTTCTTTGTATGGTACACATGCCTATTATTACCACCACCTGTAGCTTATCACCCATAGTTTGCTTAGTACTGAAATACTAATGCAGTGCCTCTGCTGTAGAATGCAACGGAGGATATTTATCAAATCTGTTCAAAATGCACTTTTCTTTTTAAGTTATTGAAAGATGTAATTTACATGCAGCATATTTAAGAAAGACTTATTAAAAAAACAGCTTTTATCTTTAACTTTTAATGCTAACTGTTTTATTGCTTATTATATTCAGAAATGTGTACTGTTTTTTTCTTTAATTCTTCAAAGGTTAATAAATATGAAATACATAAATGCAATTGTTCAGATTGTATATGCTGCCATTCACTTAACAGTTTATAAATTCTTTGTAAAATATCTGGACGATCCTTTGTATATCAGTGATAATGACTTATTAACACATTTCTCCTTTTTTGACTATATTTATGGTATTTTTAGGCTACAGGTGACACCCAAGAGGAGCTAATCAAGCACCAGACTAATATTAGTGAGTTGAAACGTACATTTTTAGAAACAACCATGGAAGCTTCTGGACCCACAGAATGGGAGAAAAGGCTGTCTACTTCACCTATCCGGACTATCCCTAGACTAGAGGATGCACCAATGATAGAGCCCCTTGTGCCTGAAGATGTAAGTTGTCGGCACATTTTTTCTTGTTAACAGAAAGCAGGTGGTTATGAGGTAATTTCATGTGAAGACTGGGAAAAAGTTAATACTATTAGAGGAAAGTCTCATCACTTTACATACACAAGATTTGCGTTGTTTTTAACAATTTACATAAAGGAATCTTGTCTTATAATTCAAGCGTAATGTGTTAGCACACAGCATCTTTTTATTTTGGTAAGTATCCCCAAAATATTCTTCAGGTATTACCTCCAGTGCTGGGGATATTAGCTGTTGCTCACATACCCAGTTAAGTGGGTACTGGCTCCAGCTGTTTTATGACACTGACTAGGATCAAACAAATTACTTATTTAAAAAGAATTTATTGTTACATCCATTCATCCATCCATTTTCTTAACCCTCTTATCCAGGTCTGGATTTCAGGGCAGCTGGAGCATATCCTAGCAACTACTTGGCATAAGTTAGGAACAACACCTGAACATGGTGCTAGCACACACACTTACACCTAACCTGCTTTTCTTTTGATTGTGAAAGAAAAGTGAAGCACCTGGAATAAACTCACACAAACGTGTGGAGAATGTGCATACTCCATGCTGGCTGCACATAGGGTGCAAATCCTGAACTCTTTCTTGCAAGGCAGCATCACTGCCATGGCACTACCATACAACCCTGATTGTTATATTAGCATTAGTAGTAAACAGGTAGCATTTTTGGTAACAGCATTGAATTAAGAATATATGTCTTAATAAACTGAATTTCTCTAAATAAATGTATTAGTGTTTCTACTTTTATTTGAATTAACTGAAAATGATCTTAGTTGTTCTGTTAAGTTACACCTTTTGCTTGTTCCTTATTTTAAACTTTTATTGTTCGGTTTTACAGACCAAAGAAACGACTGAAAAAGGTGAACCAGGAGTGACTGAAGTAAAATATAAATCAATAGATATAAAATCTGAGGTAGGTTGAAGTGGTTTGATTTAAGACTTATTCACATATAGTTATTGTTTCCTTCTTTACATTCAGTATTAGTTGTTTCAGGCTTACAAATAGGGTAATTATCTAACTTTCTTTTAGTTCTAAAGATTATTTGAAGTAATATTGAGATTCAAGTAGTTGTGGTAATGGTTTTGTGAACCTTGGCATTTATTTTCAGTTCTTGTTTCCAAGTATTTTTGCATTTGAAGCATTTGAAATTCCAAGATCTTTCTGTGCATTTTTTACGTTACTTTGCCTTACTATTTGTTTTTAAAAGTTTTTCATTTCTGGTACATGTACATTTTTAATGAAGACTTTCAGTACAGAGTAAAGAGTTTACTGAATATGTGTAGTATTTGTACATTATATGGGAAGTTAACTTATTTTGGTCAAAAAGTATTATGATTCCAAAAATGATTTATAGTTTCCAAAGATGATTTTGAGTTTTTTCTTGTATGTGGGAATGCTTTTTTTTAAGATGAGTTTCTCTGGTTTAAGTGATAATAGTAACTGTTAGGCAATACTTTAATTACATATATTTGCTTTGATTCAGATTTGAAGATGATTATTAGCAGAATGTAAAACAAATGCTCTTTCTCCTCAAATCTTCAGTATGTACATCAAAAATAAACATAAACTTCCGTTTAATAACGGAAAGGCTTAAAGTAGTTAAACAGACATTACAGATTATGTACTACTGTATGCAGTGTGGACACTAGGGGTCGCTGTTACCCCTTGAAACCCAACAGACAGACGTTCAGGACACACGTGTAAAAGCACCAGGTATGATTTTTAATATTTTTCTCAAAGTGCACAAAGCACCACACTCGCCACAATTCACAAATATCCAATAATCAATAAGTACAATAATCCAATCCTCCACTCCCAGCAGCTCCGTCAAAACCCTCCCAACTCCGGCTCAGCTTTCTTTTCTTCCCGGTCAAACACCACATCATCCGTCTTCAAGTAGCCTGGAAGTACTGTGGGCTTCCCTCCTCGTAACTCTGAAGTACTTCCAGGTTATAAGAAAAGTAGGAGTCCCCAGGTCCTTTATGAGCTCCCCCTGGTGGCACCCAACAGGGCTGAGAAAATGGACTCCATGTCCCATAATGCCCTGAGGCAATCCGGGGTACATTTACCGTCCAGAGGAGCTGCCAACTAGCGTCCTGGGGAAGGCAGTGTCCTGGAAATGCTGCCCTTGTCCACTCTTTTAGTTCTGGGACATCCTGGCCAGATTGAACTGCTGGCCGTCTATCACAACAGTATAGTTATATAACTTTAAAAGCAAGCATTAATAAATATAAGCAATGCAAAATTTCATTAATATTTATTTACACTGAATTGTATATAAACAAAAATAACAAATCAAACCACATTCACTTTTTTCATCTTAAGCCAGGGAAAATTAAGCATTAAGTCATAGTTTACAAGTTCAGTCTTTCCATTTTAATCTAAAAACTTAGCATTTGGTATAAATGTAGTAATGTGCAGAAATTCAGAAGAATTTGTGAGTAGCAATGTGACACACATTAAGATTTAGCAGCTGTGTAGCAGCTTCCAAGAAAAGGCGGAAAATGTGATATTGTGATTTAATGCAGACATGTAGTATTTCATTGTCCAAAATACAAATGGAATCCAAGTATTTCATATTTAAAACCTTTGAGGCACTGCTTGCATTAATAATGCAATGTTATTGTTAATATAAATGGTGCCCTTATTAAGTGTAGGGACAGTGAAGATCTGAGATGAAGAGATGAACATGGAACTAAAGTACTGAATGTTGTATTTTTTAAATCTATATTTCTATGGATATATAATAGGACATTTGTAATTAAAGGTACTTTTGGTTTTGCTCTTCATATTTTAATTTTAGTTGAAGTAATATTATAAAAACAGCAGCAAACAAGGAAAAACTATTATGACAGTGGTTTCCTACATATTTTCTAAGTACATAAATGTTGATCACTTAAATGTAAGCTTGCTGCAGCACTCGATAAAGAGTGCTACATATAAAATAAATTGAATTAATTGGAATTTACTTTGAATAGGTTTGCTTGTAATAGAAAACTAACACCTGGACCTAGGTTATCAGCTTGATATTGCTTTCCTCATTGCATTTGCAGTGCCTTTTGGAATATAATCATGCTATATAATAAGTCAAGGTAATGTGTCTGCAGGCATTATTTTTCTTTTTATATATGCAGATGAGATGTTTCTTTATAATTCCAAAAAGATGCTCTAATCATCAGTTGTCTCATCACTAACATGAGTCAGTTCCACAGGTGTCAGGAACACTGCAGCAATGAAACTTCTTCCCCATTTTCATTGTATTAAACCATCAGCAGTCCAAATTATACCATTTATTCCTTTCTCCTGATTGTCACATTACCATAATTTAGGTAGATATTTATATCTGTCTCAACTATACAAAGAACTCTGGTGTATCTCTTCACTTTTTAAATGATCATAACCTAAGCTTTTTATCTTGTGATAGTGGTATTATAATACTGTTGTGAAAGTTTTCATTAAACAATAGATCATAATTCTTTTACCCCTGAACTGTGCAAAATGGTAGTGATTTCAGTTAAATATACTGTATTTTTCTGATAGCTTTAATATTCTTTCCATGGTCAATTATAGTTGCTTTTCTTCACTTGCTTGTATAATGGTGACTATTAATCTTTACAAGAGTGGCTTCTTTTTGCATCCTTCTAGCCCATTTCAGTTGTGTTTATGTTGATTTTGGCCAATAGATTCCAAAGACATACACCAAAAGGAAGAGCTAAATCTAAATTGAGCCCTATACATTTATCACCCATTAATATATGCACAATCAGTGTAGCTCCAAATACCTGGCAGGAAGTTGTCCCAATACTTAATCTCATCTGAAATAAAAAAGATGGAACACTGAAGTGCTATTTTAGACGGCCTCACCTTTGCAAAGCTACCTGAAAACGTTCCTGAAAACTCTTTCATAAAGTGAGTTTTTGTAATGTGAATACATACTTACTATTAATTTAAATGGGAAAAAATGTAAGTGTTCCCTGGCTGAAAAAAGACCCCCATTTTTACTTAGGTTACACCAAAATACTTGATAATTAGTTTTGTTATAACATTAGTCATGAAAGCTAATGTTAATAAGATATTTTCCCCTTCATTAAGTACTATTTATTGGGGGTGTTTACCTAAACTTTATTACTTCAAGTTTCACGATTAAAGAAGTGGTCTTTCAATCTTTCCTGAGCTTTTCCAACATTTTCATGATATTTTTGCAACCTTGATACTGGAGACATTGCAAGAGATGCTTCAAGCTAGCTTAAGCATAGCACGTAAATGCAGCTTCAGCTGTGAGAATGACTTAGGTTGTGATTGAGCATTATCAACATCCAACCCTCATCCACACAGTAATGACATATGTTTGGAATCATTTTGAAGATGATCGGGTGCCAGTGTGTGTTTGAAAATTGACATAGATTCTGTTCTTGGAGTCATAAAAATTCATCCTAATTGTGGTTTGCAAGATAAGAAGCATGTTAAAAAGACTTTATTTGTATACATGTATTCTACAATATTGAAGTCAAACATGATGAAACATCCAGTCATTACCAGAAATAAAAAGTTGAATTCTTTACTTCTACCATAAATTACAAACAATAATTTGAAGTTTGACTAACACCCCATTTAAGGCAAGTTGAAAGAAAGATGCTAGAAGGATGCCTATAATAGGAAGAGCTGAGTCTGGCAATGTCCAAATGGATATAATACAAACTTAGTACTTAGTATTTTGTCCTTCAGCACACTTGGATTTTCTACAGAATTTAATTGAACAGTATATAAACAGTGAGAACACCACAACAATTACTGCATGCATTTGGCTTTGTTTATTCCTTCAGGCATATTTCCTTCTTCTACAGTTCCCTTTGTGTGATAAATTCTCAACCCAAGGCTTGTCTTCATTGTATCGAAGTACGAGTCTATCAAAAAGGGTAAAGAATATTTATAGCTTCTTTACAAAAATGAAACATTTGCAGTTAAGTGGTTCTAATATATGCATAGGAAATGAATGAAAATTGTCAAAAACATATGAATCAGTAGAGCTCAACATGTACATATATTTATGCAGATACTTGTGTTTCATCAGAAAACAATCAGTTACAGCAAAAGAAAATGCTTGTACTGGAAAATTATTAGGCTTTATTTTCATTAAAGCTAAGTCCTATTATAACAATGGGTTAACTTGGTGGAGAGTGAGAAAACTCTACCTGTCCTCTCTAGATTTTTCAGTTTATAGCAGTTACAAAGAAAAAACTAATGAAACTGATGTTTTGTTTAATTTGTAATTTTTTTTTTACTTTTTAAAATGTACAGTAATTGTGGTGTCCTTAGCAACTGTATTAAAGGATGGGGTTCCTGAATCTGTAGGTGATTATAATCTATCTTGTATTGTCATTAGAATATTGTAACTTTAGTAATATTATGTAATGTATATGTAGTAATATTATAACAATCAGGTGCAACAATAAAACCACCTGCCTAACACTGTGCAAGTCACCTCATGGTTGCCAAAACTGCTTTAACCCATCGAGGAGTGGACTCCACAAGACCACTGAAGGTGTTCTATGGATCTGACTTGTTTTTTCAGCACATCACACAAGTGCTTGATCAGATTAAGATCTAGGGAAATTGGAGGCCAAGTTAACACCTTGAACTTTTTGTCATGTTCCCCAAACTATTCCTGAGCAATTTCTACAGGGTGGTAGGGCACATTATCCTGCTGAAAGAGACCACTGCCATCAGGGAGTATCATTGCCCTAAGGGGTGTACATGGTCTACAGCAATATTTAGATAGCTGGTATGTGTCAAAATAACATTCACATGAATGCCAGGACCCATTGTTTTCAAGCAGAATATTGCCCAGAGAATCATGCTGTCTTTTACTCCAGTTCTGATGCTTGCATGTTCATTGTAGGCACTTTCAGTTGTGGAGAGGGGTCAACATGTGCACTCTACCCAGCTTTGGCTACACAACCCCATATGCAGCAAGCTGCAATGTACTGTGTGTTCTGACACCTTTCTTTCATGTCCAGAATTGGACTGTAGCAATTTATGCTACATTTTCTTCTGTGGGACCAAACCAGATGGAGTAGTCTTCATTTTCCACGTGCATCATTGAGCCTTGGGCACTCATGACTGTGTCGTCAGTTCACTGGTTATCCTTCATTTGACTATATATCCCGCATTTCTGTTGATCGCTTAGGTGACCCGCTCATAAACAAACATTGGCAACAGAGGTCACGACCCAGTGGTTGAAAAAATTGTCTTATGCAACCCATCACAACCCACAACTCCTTCAGTGGCAACCTGGGTCACAATCCAGTGGTTGAGAAAGATTGCCTTACACTATTGCAGTGTGCAAACACTGAGACTTGAAGATCGGTTTCTGCTGTTCCTTACTAGCAGTTAAAGTGTGCCTACCAGCAACCCATACCAGACCCACAGAGCTTCAGTATGCATTAACTTTAACATTTGTGACTGACATACAGCCAATATGAAATACAGTCATATGAAAAAGTTTGGGAACTCCTCTTAATTCTTTGGATTTTTGTTTATCATTGGCTGAGCTTTCAAAGTAGCAACATCCTTTTAATATATGGCATGCCTTATGGAAACAGTAGTATTTCAGCAGTGGTTTATTTGATTAACAGAAAATATGCAATATGCATCATAACAATATGCAATATGCATCATAACAAAATTAGACAGGTGCATAAATTTGGGCACCCCAACAGAGATATGACATCAATCCTTAGTTGAGCCTCATTTTGCAAATATAACAGCCTTTAGACACCTGCTATAGCCTTTAATGAGTGTCTGAATTCTGGATAGAGGTATTTTTGACCATTCTTCCATACAAAATCTCTCCAGTTCAGTTAAATTTGATGGCTGCTGAGCATGGACAGCCTACTTCAAATCATTCCATAGATTTTCAATGATATTCAATTCAGGGGACTGTGATGGCCATTCCAGAACATAGTACTTCTCTCTCTGCATGAATGCCTTTGTAGATTTTGAACTTTGTTTTGGGTCATTGTATTGCTGGAATATCCAACCCCTGCGTAACTTCAACTTTGTGACTGATGCTTGAACATTATCGTGAAGAATTTATTGATATTGGGTTGAATTCATCTGACCCTTGACTTTAACAAGGGCCCCAGTCCCTGAACTAGCCATACAGCCCGACAGCATGATGGAACCTCCACCAAATTTGACAGTAGGTAGCAGTTGTTTTTCTTGGAATGCAGTGTTCTTCTTCCGCCATGCAAAGCGCTTTTTGTTATGACCAAATGACTCAATTTTTGTCTCATCAGTCCAAAGCACTTTGTTCCAAAATGAATCTGGCTTATCTAAATGAGCATTTGCATACAACAAGCGACTCTGTTTGTGGTGTGAGTGCAGAAAGGGTTTCTTTCTCATCACCCTGTGTGGTGAAGCGGGTCCACAGCTCACGTCAAAGAAGCCATTTTTTTAAAATAAATAATCGACGCATTTGCAGCTTAGCGAGGGGGCGTGGTGCTGTGTGGCCAAGCAGTTCCAGGGGAATCCGTGATGCAGGCAGTTCTCACTTAAGTGCACAAGTGAGGAGTCGTCCACATCTGTAATTGTTCCCGGAAGCTGCTGATTTCCACAGCTGATCCACGTCCCTGTGATAAATAGAAGCACAAGGCGGCTAGCAGGGAATGATGAGGAAAAAAGGAAGAAAGAAAGTTGAGAAGACAAACAGAGGTTGCTAAAGAAGAAGGCAGGAAGCAGGGAGAGGAAAGCCGATGAGAAAGAGAGCGAGCGAGAGAGCACAGGCTCGTAGGCAGCTGGACAGTGAGCCCAAACGGGGTGTTTGGCCGACACCTATGGCAGTTGGTAGTGGTCGCTCCCGCTGAGCATTGTGAGGAGCGGGAGTGACTGGAAGAAGGATGGCTGGCCACGTAAGGCCGAGAAGGCAGTGGGAGTTGGGAGGCTTGGAAGGTGGATTCCCCAGCATGAGCGTCCTGGCCGTTGTGGGAAGCCAAGTCTCGGTCTGGAGAGGGCTAAATGAAGTCAGGGATCGGGAGGCCACCAGACCAGTCGAGTAAAGCAAAGAAGGTCAGCTGCATGTAGGGTGACTCCCCTGGTGCATAGCCTGAATGAGAGAAACAGGGGAATCAAAGTCACCAGTTAAGGAATGCACCGGGCTTTGTTTTAAAGAGACTGTTTCATGCCATTGTTTTAAAAGATTGTTTTTTTCTATTGTGTTTTTAACCTCCACTACTTCACTCATTTTATGGATTATTTATTTGAAGACGTTGAGATGCTCTGCACTTTATTTATTTGGACACCGTTTTTGTTGATTTTATATAAAAGCACTTGGCACTTTTGCACCATCCCCTTGCTTCATTGTTTGTGCCTCACTGTATAGCTCATCGCTGACATTAGTGACAGTGTCAGGTTCGAGGGCTCCCAGAAACTGAATGGGAGTGTGGAGTGAAACTGCATCATCACACCCTGCCATACAGATGTTCTTTGTGCAAATTGCGTTGAATTGTAGAACGATGTACAGATACACCATCTGCAGCATGATGTTCGTGCAGGTCTTTGGCAGTGATCTGTGGGCTGTCTGTAACCATTCTCACAATCCTGCACATATGCCACTCCTGTATTTTTCTTGGCCTGCCAGACCTGGGTTTTACACCAATTGTGCCTGTGGCATTCCATTCCCTGATTAAATTCCTTACAGTTGAAACTGACAGTTTAAACCTCTGAGATAGCTTTTTGTAGCCTTCCCCTAAACCATGATACTGAACAATCTTTGTTTGCTGTCACTTTTCATAAGAGAGTCAAAGGGAAGCACAAATTGCAATTAACCACCTTAAATACCTTTTCTCATGATTGGACACACCTTTCTATGAAGTTCTAGGCTTAACAAGCTAATCCAACCAATTTGGTGTTGCAAGTAATCGGTATTGAGCAGTTACATGCATTCAAATCAGCAAAATTACAAGGGTACCCAAATTTTTGCACAGCCAGTTTTTCACATTTGATTTAATTTCATACAACTAAATACTGTTTCACTAAAAATCTTTGTTCAGAAAAATACTGCAGTACTCAGATGTTCCTAGGAAATGAAAGACATACTACTGTTATCTTTTTTGGTGAAAGTACAGTAAATTATTATGCATATGACTGTATACGGCCAAATGGCCGGTCCCGAATAGAATCGTAAGTTGGCTCATGACTGTCATTTTATTGCACTATATTTCATCTGGGATGGGCTTATTATCTTCTTTACTCAAAACTATTACCAAATACATTCACTGGCCACTTTATTAGGTACACCTTGTTAATACCGGGTTGGACAACCTTTTCCTTCTGAACTGCCACAGTTTTTCGTGGCATAGATTCAGCAATGTGCTGGAAACATTCCTGAGGGATTTTGGTCCATATTGACATGATTGCATCATACAGTTGATAATTTCCTATTCCACCACATTCTAAATGTTGTCTATTGGATTGAGATCTGGTGACTGGTGGAGGCCATTTGAGTACAGTGAACTCATTGTCATGTTCAAGAAACCAGTTCGAGATGATTTGAGCTTTGTGACATGACATGACTCATCAGACCAGGCAATGTTTTTTTCAATCTTCTATTGTCCAATTTTGATGAGCCTGTGTTAATCTTAGCCTCAGTTGCTTGATCTTAGCTGACAGGAGTGGCACCATGTGTGGTCTGCTACTACTGTAGCCCATTTGCTTCAAGGTTTAATTTGCTGTGTGTTCAGAGATGCTCTTCTTCATACCATGGTTATAATGAGTGGTTATTTGAGTTAATGTTGCCTTTCTATCAGCTCGAACCACTCTGGCCATTCTCCTCTGGCATCAACAAGACATTTTCACTTAACCTTTCTCTGTAAACCCTAGGATTGGTTGTGCATGAAAATTACAGTAGATCAACAGTTTCTGAAATACTCAGACCAGCCTCTCTGGTACCTCAAAACCATGCCATGTTCTTCCCCATTCTGATGCTTGGTTTGAACTTCAACAGATTGTCTTGACAATATCTATATGCCTAAATGCATTGTTACTGCCACGTAATTGGTTGATAAGATATTTCTGTTAACAAGCAGTTGAAAAGGTGTACTTAATAAGAGTAAGTAAGAGTACATAGTTTTATTTAAGGAATAACAAACATGGGTGATGTAGCATTTTTCTTTGAATGCATTTTTTGGTAGAAAAATTGGGAACAATGCAGATATAAAACATTGTTTTATACACCAAACTAGGTTCTGAACCAGCAAGTCACTCTCATTACAGCATAGATATTAATCTGCAGTGAGTATATTTGATATTTCCCACATGTGCACCCCCACTCTGTTATATTTCAGCCAGGGTTCAGGGTTCAACTTCTTGTCTTTTGTTTTTATTGTACATTCTTGATTTAGTTGTATATTTTACTATTGCTTTTGTCAGTGATTTGCAAAATTCGTTACATTTTATGTATTTGTCTTCATAGTGTTATCTGCCATGTTTTGTGGATGATTCCCCACAAAACACATCACTACAAGGAACTGCCCTCAGCCCTGTAAAGGCAGGGGCATCCCACAGTTTCTTGTGGTTCATTCAAGTGCACTTGGTAGTCATAAGCCTTTAGCAGTGCATTCAAAGTCCACAGTTGTTTTGATTATTTAATTTTACTTTGACATGTCTGTGTCTCATATGCCATACCGATTTTAGAATTAATACATTGGCCTTGTTTTCCTTTTACCTTCTTTTCAACTTGCCTTTTAGGAAGGCATTCAGATTCAGGTTGTACTTGTTCAAGTAGTTTTGTGTTAACAAATCAGGTTTCAGGTCATTTGTTTTAAGTTTAAACTATGCCAATAAATATTTAAAAATTCTTTTGTGTTGATTCTACATTAATTTTGTGATTTAGTGTATATTTACTTCATGATTTATGTATTTTATCATTGCATGTTTTAATGTTAGATGCTATTAATCGCAATTAGTTCCATACAGTTGTGCGATTAATTTGTTTTTTTATTGATTCCCAGCCCTAATTTGTTTTATTTTACACTTGTTATTGTTTTTGAGATACATGTTCTGTGTTGCAATGTAAAATAATTTGAAAATTATTTTTTTAATAATAATCTGTTGAAATTTATACATAAAAGTGTTCAGTTTTGTAGTATAATCTAAATTAAGTAACATTTTGTGTACAGAAACTACAAATAATTTTATCCTATGGAAGCATAAGTGTATGTTAACTATAAATGCGTTAAACTTATGGTGTCCTTTGGACTTTTCCATACTTAAAGCCTAATTTATTTTTAATATTTTAAATATAGGATTCTGACGACTGGGTAATAATAGACAAAATGCCTGCTAAAGTAACAGAGGGTGAAATAAAAGATGTTGCTACCTATAAAGTAGTAGCAGTGACTGATACAGTATATGGAAATGCACAAAGCCGAAGCAGTGAATTAAAAACTTTAGAAGACTTCAGAAATGAAATGAAGCTCAGGGAAGAAGAGTTTAAATCAAAAAGCTATACCTTGGGAAAGTCCTATGATACAATGTCAGGAAAAGTAGTAACGATGACAACCCGTACTCGAGATGGAGACAAATCTGTTACCTACACTACGCAAGATCTACAGAGGAAGATGCACCCCCCCTCATCATCCATTAAAGTTATTCCAGTTTCAACAGAGTATGAAATATTAGAGCCAGAGGCCGAAAAAAAAGAAGAGAAAAGTATTTCACTCACCTTTAAGAAAACTGAGTCTCCTTTTACTTCGACCATTATTCAGAAGAATATTGAAGTAACAGATTTTTCCAGTGAACATCGTCAGACAGACAGATATGCATTTATAAAGGATACTGGACATCTAAAAGAAAAGCCCATGAAAACAGATGATGTAATGCATAGTGACAAGGCTTTGACTGAGTTACAATTTTCTCAGGATCCAACTTTTACTATAGCGACTGCTCACTTTGTAGCTGAATCTTCACCTACTTCCAGAATGGCGGTAACTTCTGAATTTGCAGCTCTTTCGATGTACTGTTACATATACAGTATATGTAGATTTTTTTTATCCCTGATATAAAATTTTGCAGCATGTGTTTTTGGACCTCAACTTCTGCATTTTAATTTACAAAAGCTATGCTTGACATGTCCTTCTGATCCCTTCCTTCAGCTTTGCTTCTGCATAATGACCAATAATAATAGGTCTCTTTGTTCAGTAATGGATTTCATTGGCTGATTCAGATTGCACGTGTCCTCCTAAGATCACCAACAGTATCCCTTCCTTTTGCCCTGCAAGATATGTGAGACGCAGACATCTAATTTGCTTCTGTTTCTGTTTAAGAGAATCCTGTATGTTTCTCTTTACAGAAACAATAAACTACTTGCAACAGAACATTGCTTCTTTAGTACTGATTTAAATTTTATAAATAAATATATACTGCAGTCTGCTTTTTTGTGCTGGTGAAATGTCATGGGTATCATTCATACATGTTTTTGTGCATTAAAACCTTTTAATTCAACAATACATTTATATTTGAATATATCGTTTAAAAGCAAATAAATAATTTGTTTATTAGTTGAGATAGTTTGCTAAACCATGTGAAATACCATACTCTCTTTTCCATCCATTTACTGACAAAATATATATGTTCTTTCCAGGTTTAAACATTGCAGAAAAAACAAAAAAGTATTGAAACTTTATTTCATTCATTACAGCCAGAGCACTTTCTTTATGAAGACTTGCCTGTTTGGTTAATCTGTGACTCTGTATTGTCCTGTGTGAATAAGTGTGGGTCAGGCAAGTAAAGGACTGTCGCTGTGTCTGGGGTTAATTCCTGCCATGTGCCCAGTGCTGATAGAATAGGCTCTTGTTACCCATATTCCTGAACTAGATTAAGTGGATTTAATTATATGTAGATGGTTAGATATTTTATTCATTTAAAACTTCATTGAGAAAAGTGTGGTCTTTTAACAAAATCCAAGTTTACATGTCATTCACATATTGAGAATGATAAGGTTTAATACTCTTTAAATATTGTTCTTTATGTGGGTCCTAGTTGTAAGTTTTCATTACCTACCATAAATAAGAAATCACAATGCAGGCTCTAAATTGATATCATTCCAAAAGGTGACAAAAATACTTAGAATACAAATTGCAGTGTACCAATAAAATATCTTCTACATTTCAGCAGATATCTTGCAGAATAAGAAGGAAATGCATTCTGTTTGTAGCTGTGTTACAACATTTTTTTTCGGTTAAACTATGACAACTAAGATACTATAGTCAGATCTTTTAACTGTCTGAGACTCTGGACATCCATACTATTGATAACATAAAGTATAATTTGTAAAGGTAGTATCCTAAATTAATGTTTAAATTAAATTTAAACCTAACTTTCTACATTATGCTTAAACAGGAGACACCTTTATTAAACTTCCCTTTAATATTATATGCACTTGGATTAATATTTTTGTTGCACTGAGAATAAATAACCAACAGAACTATTCTGACCATTCTTTTTGTAAATCTGAATGTATACTTTTTGGATGGAAAATGAGCTATTACTGGTTTTCCTCTTTCAAAAAGCTTGGATGAGAAAAGAGAAATCTGTGCATTTCAGTTATGAGATATTCCATGAATGTTTTTTTTTTTTTTTTGCTTATTAATCCCTTATCCCTTTTTGCATGCATCAAACTAGCATTGTGGACGTTTCACAGACATCAGGCTACCAGCTTTTTTTCGCATTCGGTACACTTTATTAATCCCCAAGGGGAAATTGTCTTTGCATTCTAAAATTCCCTTTTAATGCATGTAAATCTTGTGTATTTAATATGACAGGTTGGACAACAGAAGCTCTAACATTTTATTAAACATGTTCACATTTGAAGTTTATACTACAGGTATATATTAGTATACACCTCTGTAAACTTTCAAATATTAGAGACTACTGTTGTCTAATTGAAGACCCAAGTCATTTATAGTATTACAAACTTTCTATAGCATTCTGTCTTTCTGTCATTTATTCATGTTTTTTGTGTCCTATGTCTATGTGTGTCTTGTCTTTGTTGATTGTGTGTTTCTTTGTCTGTTTAGATTAAACAATCCAGTGGCAAAAGTGATGGTAAAGTCTTCACATTAGTAGACTCCTCAAGTGGTCAAATTGGAAAAATGGAATGGTCATCTTCAGCTTTGCATAGTTTGGCTCAGGTGACCATTTTGCTTTACAGTAATGAAAAAGCTAAATCTGCTTTACATAAATTGCTCCAAATTGGAATCAGCATATACAGCCCATTTTTATCTTTAAATATTTATGATTATTATTGATGGTCAGTTTGTTTTTTTCTCAGTGCATCATCCAGAACATGTAGTCTAGAAATAGATCAGGAAAATCCTTCTGAAATATGCAAAATTCATTTCTTGAAATAGTTTTAACCCACATGTATATATCTCTCTCTAGATGACCACTGTTCCCACAAATTTATTTTGTTTTGGTCATTTGGGTATAACCACCACTTGGGCATTTGAAAAAAAAAATATTGTAGAGGGATTGTTACTTTTCCTTTAAGAAGAATAAGCTGCAGTGTTGTCCGTAATTTCTTTAGTAGGGTTTACATCAAACAAAACCAAACTAGTAAGTATTTAAATGCTGGTATTCTGTCATTTTTTTTCATTTTAGCTTCACAGATGATTAAGCTTGTTATTTTTATAACAAGTACACCAACAGGAAATGTACTGTGATTGATTGTGATAGTTGCTTAATAAGATGCCATCCCCTAGAATAGTATTTATATAGTTCTGAGAATTTGGGATTTTCTTTTTTTGTAGACTTCAGAAGTGAAGATGGAAAGTGTTTTCCAAACATTGAAAGAAGAGGTTCATCAGGAAGAACACTCCGTGATTAAGGTTCATATTTCAACTTTTTATAAGAAATAATGTTGCAATTCTTCCCAAACGTTTTCATATTTAATCATGTACAGTGCTGAGTTTATTTCTTTTGAAGCATGGAATTCATTTTATTAGTTAAAACAGTATAACGTCTGTTATTGTTAATTACAATTTTAGAAGTGTAAAAGAAAGCTTCAGTTTCAAAATGCACAAGTGCAAATAAAATTGCATTAATTCTTTATTGTCCAAGGACTTACTCAATGAGGGACTTGTTGTCCAGACTCAGACTCAACCTTTTGCAGGCTTATGCTTTATATCTACAGTATAATAACTTTAAAATTATAACAAACCCTTCATAAGATCACAATCATGGCTAAACAGTGAAATATCAACAGTTTAAAAGTTGTTTATACAGAAAATAATAACAAAATAGTTGCATACAAGAATATTAATCAAAATATCATTTAATTATATTTATAAATATGGCCAATATTTGTTTAGTTCGCGAAAACTATTTATGGTGGAAATGTGTAATCAAGAAAAACAAAATTGCCAATAAGTAATGAAAAAAACACTTTTCTTTAAGGAGTGCATACTTGACACAGAAGAGAAAATTCTTAGTCTTTTTAGCGAAAGAAGCTGAAACTTTTAGAATGGTAGCCAATAAACATTATAGTCTTGCCAGTTTTTCTCCAAAAACCCTGTTTGAAGGATCCACATGTTACTTCCAGAAGCATAATGTTAAGTGGGCTTGTATGATGATAGTGTTTTTACATAAGTAGTGAATAAACTTGGTTCTACACCAACATACCAACATATTGATAGAATGTGTTGTAATGGTGTGCTTTGTGAAATATGCTATACATCAAAATTTTGACTTATTTTGACTGAGTGGAGTAAAATTAGAACTTTTATCTTTAACTTTTCATTGACTGCATCATGAAAAACAGAATGCAAAACCATTACTTTTTCTGGCCTGTTATGAATTAAATGTAAAGCAGTTATCCTATGGCACAGTTTTGTTTTTATTTTATTCTGAGTACAGTTATTAATAAATTTACTATGTATGATTTTGTATGTAAATTAATGTAATAATGCCTATTACTGACATTCTGATCTATATTTTACTTATATCTGAACTATTGATTGTTTATTTCTTCTCAAAAAGCCACCTGTTGTGAAAACCGAAACTGTAAGTTTCAGCAGTGCAGCACAAATGGAAAGAGAAGAGATCTCAACAAAGGAAGTACCAGTTATTCATACAGAAACTAAAACAATCACTTATGAATCTTCACAGGTAAAATTAATGTGAAAAAATGTTTAATCATAATATTGTTTGACACCAAATTTTATCTGCGCTGACCATTTTGAACATTTATTTCCTCTACAGAAACCTTTTAGAGTAATCTGTATTCATTAATCTTTTGTGTATTTTGTGACTGGCTGACTAAAAACATGGGAACTCTAAATTTATGTTTAAGGGAGATGATGCCAGTACAGATCCTGGGGTACTGATGAGTGCCCAAACTATCACGTCTGAAACTACAAGTACCACAACAACAACACATATCACTAAGGTAAAATGTCTTTTTTCCTGAATCGTGAACTAGACTTTTTAGCGTTTGTATGCCACATTACTTTCCTGAGCAGTACTGGCTACTAGTGCAAAGCATGCATCGCAAGTCATAATTCTGATGAAGTTATATACCTTATTTGTCAGAAAGCTACTTATTAAAAATGGGTTAAAATTAACATGTTTTACTGTGTTTTTTATAGCACCTATGCTTCAGTATAATATAAACTGCTCAAAAAACTAAAGGAACACTTTGAAAACACATAAGATCTAAATGGGGGGAAAAAATCATGTGGATATCTATACTGATATGGATTGGGTAATGTGTTAGGAACGAAAAGATGCCACATCGTTTGATGGAAATGAAAATTATCAACCTACAGAGGGGCTGAATTCAAAGACACCCTGAAAATCAAAGTGAAAAAATGATGCAGCAGGCTAGTCCATTTTGCCAAAATTTCATTACAGCAACTCAAAATCGTACTTAGTAGTTTGTATGGTCCCTTGTGCTTGTATGCATGCCTGACAACCTTGGACCGTGCTCCTAATGAGATGGCGGATGGTGTCCTAGGGGATCTCATTCCAGATCTTGACCAGGGTATCACTGAGCTCCTGGACAGTCTGAGGTGCAACCTGGCGGTTTGGAATGGACTGAAACATAATGTCCCAGAGGTGAGCGTGGGGCCCAGTCAATGGTATCAAGTCCTTCATCCTCCAGGAACTGCCTGCATACTCTCGCCATTTGAGGCCAGACATTGTCGTGCACCAGGAGGAACCCAGGACCCACTGCACCAGCATGGGGTCTGACAATAGGTCCAAGAATTTAATCCTGATACCTAATGGCAGTCAAAGTGCCGTTGTTTAGCCTGTAGAGGTCTGTGCGTCACTCCATGTATATGCCTCCCCAGACCATCACTTACCCACCACCAAACCGGTCATGCTGAATGATGTTACAGGCAGCATAACGTCCTCCACAGCTTCTCCAGACCCTTTCACGTCTGTCACATGTGTTCAGGGTGAACCTGCTCTCATCTGTGAAAAGCACGGGGCGCCAGTGGTGGACCTGCCAATTCTAGTATTCAATGGCAAATGCCAATCAAGCCCCACGGTGCTGGGCAGTGAGCACAGGGCCCACTAGAGGACATCAGGCCCTTAAGCCACCTTCATGAAGTCTGTTTCTGATTGTTTGGTCAGAGACATTCTCACCAGTGGCCTGCTGGAGGTCATTTTGTAGGGCTCTGGCAGTGTTCATTCTGATGATTACTGTCACACCTGTTTCAATCAAGAAATCACTTAAATAGGAGCTGCCTGACACAGAGAAGTAGACCAAAAGCACCTCAAAAGCTAGACATCATGCCAAGATCCAAAGAAATTCAGGAACAAATGAGAACAGAAGTAATTGAGATCAATCAGTCTGGTAAAGGTTATAAAGCTGTTTCTAAAGCTTTGGGACTCCAGTGAACCACAGTGAGAGCCATTATCCACAAATGGCAAAAACATGGAACAGTGGTGAACCTTCCCAGGAGTGGCCGGCCGACCAAAATTACCCCAAGAGCGCAGAGACGACTCATCCGAGAGGTCACAAAAGACCCCAGGACAACGTCTAAAGAACTGCAGGCCTTACTTGCCTCAATTAAGGTCAGTGTTCATGACTCCACCATAAGAAAGAGACTGGGTAACAACAGCCTGCATGGCAGATTTCCAAGACGCAAACCACTGTTAAGAAAAAGAACATTAGGGCTCGTCTCAATTTTGCTAAGAAACATCTCAATGATTGCCAAGACTTTTGGGAAAATACCTTGTGGACTGATGAGACAAAAGTTGAACTTTTTGGAAGGCAAATGTCCCGTTACATCTGGCGTAAAAGGAACACAGCATTTCAGAAAAGAACAATATACCAACAGTAAAATATGGTGGTGGTAGTGTGATGGTCTGGGGTTGTTTTGCTGCTTCAGGACCTGGAAGGCTTGCTGTGATAGATGGAACCATGAATTCTACTGTCTACCAAAAATCCTGAAGGAGAATGTCCGGCCATCTGTTTGTCAACTCAAGCTGAAGCGATCTTGGGTGCTGCAACAGGACAATGACCCAAAACACACCAGCAAATCCACCTCTGAATGGCTGAAGAAAAACAAAATGAAGACTTTGGAGTGGCCTAGTCAAAGTCCTGACCTGAATCCAATTGAGATGCTATGGCATGACCTTAAAAAGGCGGTTCATGCTAGAAAACCCTCAAATAAAGCTGAATTACAACAATTCTGCAAAGATGAGTGGGCCAAAATTCCTCCAGAGCGCTATAAAAGACTCATTGCAAGTTATCACAAACGCTTGATTGCAGTTATTGCTGCTAAGGGTGGCCCAACCAGTTATTAGGTTCAGGGGGCAATTACTTTTCACACAGGGCCATGTAGGTTTGGATTTTTTTTTCTCCCTAAATAATAAAAACCATCATTTAAAAACTGCATTTTGTGTTTACTTGTGTTATATTTGACTAATGGTTAAATGTGTTTGATGATCAGAAACATTTTGTGTGACAAACATGCAAAAGAATAAGAAATCAGGAAGGGGGCAAATAGTTTTTCACACCACTGTATTAAAAATAGCAGCGGCCCTAGCACTGACCCCTGTGGAACACCACTCTTAACATCGGCCAGTTCTGATGAGGTTCCTCGCACCATCACCCTCTGCTTTCTGTGTCTGAGCCAATTCTGCACCCATCTAAAAACATCACCCTGAACTCCCACTTCTTTTAACTTGATGCCCAACCTCTCATGTGGCACCTTATCAAATGCTTTCTGAAAGTGCAGATAAATAATATCATAAGCTCCACTTTGATCGTATGCTTTTGTTGCAACCTCATAGAATTCCAACATGTTAGTAAAACACGACCTCCCTCTTCTAAACCCATGCTGACTGTTCAGAATAACTCCTGTTCTTGCCATGTGTTGCTCAATCTTATCCTTAATGATTCCTTCCATTAATTTTTCTGTGATACATGTTAAGCTTACTGGCCTATAGTTGCTTGGATCTGCCCTGTCACCCTATTTATATAATGGGATGATATTTGCCATTTTCCAGTCCTTTGGAATCTCTCCAGTGCACAGTGACTTCCTAAAAATATGTGTCAAGGGTTTATATATGTACTCACTAGCCTCCTTAAGAACATGAGGATAAATATTATCTGGGCCTGGGGCCTCATGTATAACGCCGTGCGTAGAACTCGCACTATAACATTGCGTAAGCACAAAAGCCGAAATGTGCTTACGCACAGAAAAATCCAGATGCAGGAATCTGTGCGTACTCCAACTTCCACGTTCTTCCGCTACATAAATCCCGATCAGCGTGAAAACTAACGCTCGTGCACGCGCATTATGTAACCTCCCAGAATTACGCCTATTTGAATATGCAAATCAATATAAATCGCCCTTAAGCGCAGCCTTCTGTGAAAAGACAATGGGAATAGCACGGGGAAAATATAAGAATTTCAGCGAATACCAAGTGGAGGCAAAGAAAAAACATACTATTTGTTCAAATAAACCGTGGTATAATCAACAAAATGAAGTTGATCGAGTGACATAGCGTGTTGGAGAAACTTGAAAGCTCACATTCACAAAATCGCACAGTGCCGGAAATAAAAAGAAGTCACATATCAAAGTTGCCGTGAAAAGAAGAGTTGTAAGCCCACTGTCTGAGTGTCATATGAAAGTTTATTTGGGTACAGAGAAAAAAGGCACACAGTGGGGAAAAAGCACGAAATGTCAACTTCAATCTCGACATTTCCACTTTAATCACGTAGTTTATTTTGTCATTTAGTAGAACATTATAAACTTCATCTTTAAAATCGTTTAATTAACCAGTTTCTCAAATCACATCGTAATTAAAGTAGCACGTTAAATGCTTTGTTTTGTATTTGATCTTTTACTCGTATGTGCTCTATGTGTGTGAATCACTACTTGCTTCTTAAACTGGCTCTCTTCCTCCAACTGGACACAGAGTCCATTACATTTGTGATATTACAGCTCTCTGAATAACTAAAATACTGAGATGTATACGTGATGTCATTTTCATGATGATAGGAGCTAAAGCACATTATTAAACATGTGTTTCATGAGCCTCGTGCTCATGACAAGCATTTATCTTTTATCGAAATTTGTCACTGCGTTTTTAGCTGTGTTGTTATTTTCTCTTTCTGTTTTATATTCAATATATATTGGCGTAGCCGTCACTGCAGTCCTTGCTTTTCTTTCCCCAAGTAACCGATCGCCATACAATCAGCTCTGTAATAGACGTTAAGCCATCTGTAAGCTTAGCGCCGATTCTTCAAAACGTTTAAAGAACATTGAAATATCTTCGTAGTACATGTTTAATTATTCTATCCTTCACGACACTCCCAGTGAAGAATATAGATTATTTAAATGAATTTAAAGTTTTATGTGTATAATTTAACAAACATATTTTGCTGCATTTCACCTTAAAAATGATATCGTCATCATATGTAAATACGCGCTTTATAAAGTGGCTCAGGTTGTGAGATATTATAACTGTAGTGCAAGTTTACAATGAGGTGATTGTACTTATAAGTACAAACAGTTCTACAAGGAGCAATTGATTGAGTGCATTTAAAGTTCTTGGGATTAAACTGTTTCTGAACCGCGAGGTCTGTACAGGAAAGGCTTTAAAACGTTTTGCAGTGGCTGAGACAGCGTGTCCTTAATGCCGTATACCGATAATTCTCTTTCCGATCAGCTGCTGCTGTGATTCACACTCAGATACAGTGATATAAATACTCTGAGTCGTGCAGTGAGAGTAATAAGGAAAAAGATGATCCGCTGTGGCAACTCCTAACGGGAGGAGCTGAAAGAAGAAGAAGAAGAAGTGAGAAGTAACAACGCTAAAGCAGTTATGGTATTTGGAATACTATGGCTGTTCCTGGACCATTATATTGTTACAAGTTAATTACAATCAGATGCATTACACTAATAAACAATATGCGGTTAGTTTCGTGTATTTATAAAGCCGCGTCATGAAAATAATGAGTAATCACACAAGAACAGTAGCATTGCTTTGACGCTGGGTGCCGCCAGTTTGCAAAACCGAGCGGAGAACTTGCGTACGACAAGGCATGAGGTACCGTGGAAAAGTGCGTGGCTTTACGCCAAGTGTAGGTTTTATACATCGCGATTTGAACGTGGAAAAGTTCTTACGCAACATTTCTGTGCGTACGCACCGTTTATACATGAGGCCCCTGGTGATTTGTTTGATTTCATCTTATTTAATCTGAGCAGCACTTCTCCCTCTACAATTTCCAAATCACTCAGTACCTCCTTAGTAGTTGCGTTTACCTCTGGGAGGTTATCCACTTGCTCACTTGTAAACACCTCAGAAAAATGTAAGTTTAGGGCATCCGCTATTTCATTGTCTGTATCTTTTAATTCCCCTTTACTATTCCTGATGAACTTGACCTCCTCCTTAACTGTTTTTTTACTACTAAAATACTGAAAGAATCTCTTAGGGTCTTATTTCACCTTATCTGCTATATTCCTCTCCAACTGTCTTTTAGCCTCTCTGATATCCTTCTTAATGGTTGCCCTCATGTTCTCATATGCGCTACGATTCTCTTTGCAGTCATTAGTCTTATATGCCTTATACAGCAGTTTTTTCCTTTGCAACTTCTTTTTTAAATCTTTATTAATCCATCGTGGAGTTTTTTTTTTAGTTTCCTATTAATTCCAAATTTAGGTATGTAATTCCAAATTTAGGTATGTAATTTCATTAACGCCAAAGCAGCTGAAACTGATTGACAACCCCCTCTGCTACTTAACTGACCAGATCAATATCCCAGAAGTTTCATTGACTTGATGCTATACTCTGATTAAAAATTGTTCCTTTAGTTTTTTTGAGCAGTATATTTTTGCATCATGGAATTTATTATGAAGTACTCTATATACAGTATGGTTTAGCTCTTAGCTTAAAGGAGTGGTTCAGTTTGTTTTATGTTGAAGTTACCAACACATGCACAGGGCTAAAATAGAATCACCAGTTAATCTGATCTATTCATTTTTGGAATGTGGAAGGAACACCAGAGTAACTTACTAAAATCTACATAAACATGAAGAGAATATAAAAACTGCACAGGCAGTGACTAGGCATGAGATTCTAATACATGATGTGGGATTCATAAGGCAGCAGCACTAACTACTAGGCATGGGAAGAAATATTGATTTTCTGATTAAGCATTATTTTTTTGTTTAAACATTACAGCATCAATTCTTAAAGTGTCAAGATTGACACTTGACAACCTGCTCAATTACTTACTATATGTAGATTTTTGCTTATCTTCGTTTTTGGCAACTGATCCAGTAGATGGTGCTAATGCACCTGTTAAGGCTTTCTACAGAAAAGGTTCTTTACTACTTCACTTAAAGTGGTGTGTCCTCTTTAAACAAAGTTAGCTTCTTAGGCTCTTAAATCAGATGTGTGGACTTACTACGGATTCAAACAGTATGTTGGTAAAGAACAATTGGATATAAGCAAAGCCATATGTAAGCTGTGCAGCTCAGAAGTTAATTGTTGTTGTAACACAACAAATTTGAGAAATCATTTATCCAAACGTCACCCAGAAACGTTGTCTCAGTAAATAATCCAAATGAGCAGAGTGTAAACAAATCTGCAATGAAGACTTTGTTTTGCTCCAAGCTTCCATTTAAGTCACCTCATGCCCAAGAAATAACATAATATATAGCAGTTTTTATCTGTAAAGATAAAAGACCCTAAGAATAAAAGACCCTACAATGTTCCTCACCCGGCAGAGCAAGCGGGCAGTTTTGTTGGAATTTTCAGAGCAGACTGCAATACAAAAGTGAGTGCATGCTCAAGTAGCCGACTTGAAGTAGCTTCTTAGTAGTGGCATTATCAGTCACGATGGTTGTTTTTTTTTCTTTCATGTTCCATTCATTCAGTGCCACTGTCAACAACCATCAGTTCTAGATCCTAGTTTTAAAATGCTTCCTTTTTTTTTTTTTTTTTGAGGACTATCAGGACACATTTTCCAGATTGATCTATAAGTGAGGAACTGAAGATATGTGTAAATTGTAGAATTCTAGAAAGATACAAGTTTTCTCACTGTATCTTTAATTTCGACTAATTCAAGGTTATTTTAAATGTCCAGTAAGGGACTATGTTTGGCTAACAGTTTAGTTGAAGGGTGTCTACATGGAGATTTATAACACACAAACAGGTTATTGAATAACATTATTTAACAAGTAATTTATGATTATTTTATAATATTCACAAGATGATGTAGATGTTTTACAAAGTAGATGCCATTGCATTGTATTAAAACAAGGAGTCCCCCATAGTATATGTGAACTCTGATGTGGCGATACATATGTTAGTTAAATTATTTTGCATTTTGAATGCGTGCTGTGCTATGAGATTTTTTTTTAAAGAGCAATGGTATTTTGTTCCACATCTTCAGATACTGATGGTTAACTGTTCATTACTAATCAAGTATTTCTTCTTAAATGTCATTCCATGCTTATGCATATATTATGAAGTCACTATGTAGACACCCTTCAAATAAAGTATTATAGAAATCTGTCACAATATAGTAATGCCCTCTATACATGATTAAGTAATTTCTAATAAAGCCACTATTTCAAATATATCAGTGCATGCTAATTCAGTCAACATGAAATCAATATCAGATCAAATTGGGACATCAGTGCTAATACCCAGCCCTACTGACCACTGTGCCACTAGTCATACTCAGAGCAAACCAGAATAAATATATGCTTTTCATTGATTTCAGATTAAATGAACTTTGGTTACTGTCTGGTGGGCAGCACATTTTACAGAGTTACAGCAATGTATTTCTTTTTTTGTTTGTCAATAATGGTTATTATTTTTCATGTTTTGTTTTGGTCACTGACATGTCATTCAAAAAAAAAGTGTCAAACTATTTTACTGTTTTTGAAAATCAAAGCAGTTTTAGTTTTAACTAAATGTCAATTTAGTTTTGTTTGCTAAATGAAATATATTATGTTGTGATTATTGTTTAAGTCATGCCTGTTTATATGTGTTTACTATCAAGACAAATTAAAACCTTTGAGAAAATCAGCACTTCTTTCTTATTATTCCGCCTCTTTTAATATGTTTTCTTTTTCCATTCCCAGACAGTAAAGGGAGGAATTTCAGAAACCAGGATTGAAAAGAGAATTGTTATAACTGGAGATGCTGATATTGATCATGACCAGGTGGGGTGTTAGTTGTGTTGGGGTTTTTTTCTTTTCTTTTCTTTACATGCATATATAATAATATTATTGCTTGATTTCACTTCTGTTGGTGATTTCCATTTGTTTATATATGGCAAATAAAATTAAGTATATATAATTGATTTGATTTGGCATGCTGGTACAGTGATTTTTTTTATCATTATAATTGTGAAATACATTTTTATTTATAAATACTGTTAATTGTTACTCTTCTCCACCCTGTCTCTGATCATGCATGTTCCACCTCCTCTTGTTTCCTCGTCACTCCAAATTTCTTTGAGCTAGGCCTTGGCTCAGGCAATTAAAGAAGCCAAAGAGCAGCACCCTGACATGTCAGTGACCAAAGTAGTGGTACATAAAGAGACTGAAATCACACCAGAAGATGGAGAAGAGTGACTTCAGGTAAGAGAGGAAAGAAAAAAAATAAAGTAGCTCTAAACTGGCTAGCTTACTAAACTGGGCCATCATAATATAATGCTTTCCATTTCTCACTACTAGCCTTAAATCCCTCCAACTGGTAAAACATCACTTTATATTCTAATCACAACTGGAAAAAATAATAAAACAAAGTAATTTCAACAATACTGTAAACATTAAGATAAGCAAAATACAGGAAAAACATATAATAATAATAAATACACTGATAACCAGATTGGAGGGTATTTAGGCTATTACGTAGCCATTTTTCATCACAAAACATCTGTATCGTCTTTGTTTAAATCAGTTATTTGGAAAGTATTTTTAATTTGTTCATGTACTAAATGTAAAGTTTATTAATCATAAGTAAATCACTGCTTTATTATTACCTGATACAGTAACTAGGAAATTTTTTGTACTTTTTCTTTTCTGTTCAATTTGCTTTGTAGTGCAGAGGCACATCACTCACTAGCTAGCAGCCACTTATGCAGACCATTTAGTACAAATGCAAAACTGTAAAAATAAAAAATAACATTCAAAATAAATTGGCTAGAAATTATAGTTAGTGCTGCAAGAGTTCAGTGGCAACTTGATCATGTTGTGGATTTTTCACATCTGGCCAGAGCTCGGTCTGATTAATAAGGTCAGTATCAGTTCTGGCCTGATCCAGTATATGCTATCAGTCCATTCCTACATAGTACTCTTTGTTTTTTTATGCATCTGAGCAACACCAAAATGTAAGATTGCTTCTCATGTTATTTTCTTCTTAATTTTTTGTTAATTCTACATTTCCACTGAGATGTAATTAGCTAAACAAAGCAACTTGAATACTGTAAGTGTATGAAGGCAATTGTTTACATATTTGTTCAGTCACAGCACGTGATCCAGTACTGGGGATTCAACTGACACCTCTGTGGTTTAGCATCAGAGCCTCGGTCATTAAATCACAGTGCCTGTATTGGGAATGACTTGTTTTATGTGCCATCTTTATACAATATAACTGATGTAAAGTTCACTTACATGTGAAAAAGTAAGTACATGGAATGTTTGTTTCTTTTTTCACATGTGGAAATATCAAGATTTGATCTTCCTTTAAATAGTATATTTAGATAATGATGATATAGGGAATAAAGTAACTTTGCAATAATTTATTCAATGAAAAATAAACTGATATGCCATTCCCGTACACCCTTTGCTCTAATGGCTGGTATTGCCCCCTCATTTAGGCATTTCCTGTAACTCTCTACCAGTCTCTGACATCAACTAGGGGAAGGATTTGTTCATTTCTTCATACAGAATTCTTTTAGCTGCATGATGGCTGAGTGGTGCCTTGTATGCACATCCAGATTTAAATTCAACAGCAACCCAGATTTCTTTCTTTCTTAGATATTTCTTGGTGGATTTAATGGTATGGTTAGGGTCATTGTCATGTTGAAGGTCCACTTTTGGTTGAGCTTCAATCTTCTGACCGATGGTCTCACGTTATCCTCATGCAACCTCTTGTTCTAGTGGATTCTGTGTAAATGAGCAGCCCAAGCCTTAATGCTGCAAAGCAGTCCCAAATCTTACCATTTACACCACAGTTCTTTAAGCTGGTATCAGGTTCTTCTCATCAAATGCAGGCTTTGGTTTTGGCCAAACATATCTTCTGGTATTTTGATCAAATAATTCTTATCCTTGCCTCTTCTGTCTGGATCATAAGAAGTCCTAGTCTTTGCCTGGATGTTCATGGACAAACTTTAGTGCTGATGTTCTTTCGGGACAGTAAAGGTTTCCCCCAGTCCACCTCCAATGTGAATCTAATCTGTGCAGCCTCTTTATGGCCCGGACAAATTGGTAGTTGTGTGAAATATTCTCAATCTTCTGGACAGTGGAAAAGTTGATTTCTAATTTTCAGAGATCTCTTTAAATCACTTCCCAGACTTATAGGTATCTTTAATCTTTTTCTGAAGGCATCAGAGTATTTTTTTCCATCTAGTCCTGGTGATAACCTTAACTTCAAGGTTTAAGTAGGACAAGTATCTTCAAGGATCCTCTCTAATGATGCTCTGATCATTTGCACCAGATTTTAATGAAGTATATATATTTTCAGGGGTACTTGCTTTTTTCACAAGCTAAATTTGTATAAATGTTTATTTAAATGATACAATGGACTACAAAATACAAATGTGGCATGATGTTTGTTACATTTCACTATTATCTATAAATACTGTACTGTTTAAACAAAGGTCAAATCTTGATATACCCACATATGTTAAAAAAGCAAAACACATTTCTTGGGGTTTACTTACTTTTTCACATGACTGTGTATAATCACTGCAGCTCATTACTATAGGAAGTACCTGAGCTGCTTTTACATAAGCCATCTAAAGTCATCATTCTGCAGGCTTTTTTCTCAATAAATCTTCACTATTAACTTTTTTTTTAATATTGTAGCTTTTAGAGAAATTAAGACGTAAACATTAATTGTGTTTTCAGTATTTTCAAAATGGTGCAGTTTTACAGAGGTCATTCTTTCTCATTTTCCCATTGTTAAAATCTGATAACTTGTCCTTATATAATATACTTGGAGCAAGGGGCTACCCTTCAAGAAAGTAAAAAAAAAAAAAGGTTTGTGGCTGAACAAATTGAATTTGATTGAAAATCACAGAGAGAATGGTAAAGTACAATTACATTTACTTATTTATGCACTGGAGTGCATACATCATATCTGGGGTTTGTTCACATCTTCCCTTCCCTTCACAGTTTTAAATGGGTTTTCAGTGTGTTGATCATCTGGATAGTGCTCTTTTCACAGACGTTCATAAGGAGGAACGCTGCAGAGTGACTGGGCTTATAATTAAAACTGGGTCCCTGGAATTATGAGGGTAGATGCAGTGCCTGTTCACCTACACCTATTGTCCAACACATTTTTTCTAATTAAATTTATTTTAAATAAGTCTTAACTATAAATTTCCTATTATTCCTCTTTCAGGAGTGTGACAAGCCACACAGGTAGACTCTATACAGACATAGTATTATCTTATGTGTGTGACAACTGTCAGGATGTAATGGTATAACAGTGGTAGAATAACAAACCTTCACCAGCTGTAGCAACATCTTTATAAGGGGCTATATACACTTGCTTTGCTGCATAAACTGGTTTATGCACGTATGTTTTTTGCAAACAATGTGCTGAATTAATAGTAACTGACTAGATGCACCTTTGGCAGGGGTATTTAAATTTTTCATTCATGTTAATAAAACGTTTTATGTAAGGAAAAGGTTTGTTTGAAAAGCGGTTTTAGTTGTTAAGAAAAACTAAGGCTGGGTTTATACTTCATGTGATGCGACACATGCGCCTGTGGACGCTACTGCTATGCATGCAGTGTACTGTTCAGACTTGCGTGCATACTTGTATGTAAATCTGGAGGTTCTACAAGATGTCAAGAGATATCATCACTGTGAGAAAACAACCTTCTGCTTTGTTGTGTTGTGAATTGCCCAAAACATCCATTAATCTCCCAGGACACCTTACCACAACATCTCTTAAAAGGGTGGATGTTTAATGTTAATGAATACATCCATCAATCCAGAAACGTGCCCAGTCCAGCCCGCATTGGGCACAAGTCAGAAACAGTCCCTGGACAGGGCGTCAGCTTATCACAAGGCGAATACAAGCACATTGCATATACTAGCATCATTTTAGCATCACCAAATGCCCAAACATGCATGCCCTTGGAAGGAAACCAGGGCACACTGTTGAAACCCACCAGGAGAACGTGCAAACTCCAGATAGGGAGCACCAGGGACATGACGTGACTCCCTACTGCGAGGCAGCAGCGCTACCACTCTGCCACCATGCTGCTGCTCATGTAATTAAACAGTATTATTTAAATAAAGTTAACAATTTATCTGTAAAATGTAACATACATGCTTTAACACATTTCATCATGAAAGTGATATCAAGTATAACTCAAGGATTCTAAATGTGCAGACAGCTGAAATATAATAAGTTTAATGTGTTCTGTGTGGCAGTACAGGAGGAAGCCCCAGAAGCAAATAGCGATTAACAACTGGGTCATTTTTCCATCACGGTGTCCCTTTTTTGCTCTTGAGATTCAAATACGATTCTGTACATTCTAATGCCGTGCGAAGGTGCACTTAAAAAAAATGACGGGACAAAAGATGGTGTGTGAAACTTTTAAAATATATTGCCCATGCGAAAAATAGATGAAGAAAAGAACCACAAATACATTTGTATGTCAGCATTTAAGTTTGATGATTTGCTTTACCACACTGAACCATGTACACTTATCCTGTAGGATCTGCAAATCTCCAGTAAGACTCTGATGTCACATTCTAAACTTGAACACACTGCGTTCTGTGATTTTTCTCTGGTACTGCAACAAGCACATGCGTCACATTAATTTCTGAAGACATGCTCAGAAGTCGTGTCAAATGAATGCTGGGATCGCGTGACAGTCATGATGCATGTGCGTATGCATTCTGAGCATGAAGTATAGGCCGGCCCTAACCGTGAGCAGGTTTTTCTTTGATGCATTTAAGTACCAGTATTAACTAATGTTTTCGTTAGCCAAAAAAAAAAAGGTTTAAATCAAAATACAGTACATAATTTGTGTCCCTGTAAGGTATTGTACCTTAAATGCCTTTGTTATTAGATTTTTTTCTTTTACCGTTACTGAACTTTTTTTCAGATTTGTATTCTCTGGAATCTGTTTTCTGATGGCCAGGTGATATTTTAAAGCTCTCTCGCAAACACAATTGTGCTTACATCTCTTTCCTTGTTTATTTTGCAGGAATAAACCACAAATCATTATTTAGACTAAGGATGTCCAAGTGGAGTTAAATGTGACTTCACGTGCCAACATCTCCCTAGGGTTATCTTCCCTGCATTGGAACATCTGACAAAAGAAAATTGCCTATGAACCATCACTATACAGTATGGACACTTGCTTTCATAATTTAGTTCAATCAAATAAACATTCTTAAATGCATATCGCATGAACCTTGAGCAATGCTGCATTTTTAAAATTTCTTAGAAACTAATGGAACTATCCAGGTGCTTAATATACCTGCACGCTAATTATAAGGCAGCAGAGTCAAAATCAGTACTTGGGAAAAGAAACATTACCTTTACCAGTCTTATGGCCTAACACAAAGAACAATTTAAATTGCTATGTTTAATTTCTACATTCTGTAAATTGCCCAGATCCCATTCTATAGGCTGTATATGTTATATGCATATTGTTAATAATGGTTTAGATGTGCCAACAATAATCCTGGCCCCACCTCTGTTTATTCAATCACCTTGAACCTTGTAAGTGGATCATATCTGATTTTACTGATATTGCCTGCAAAATAAAAAGGTACACTTTTAAAGGACTTACTATGGTACATACAGTACTTGTGCATATTAGGCAAACTGATATTATTAGTAGATAATTTAGCCATTTTTATTGTATCACTTATGTTTTTCCATTGCGTTTCATGTTAATTTGAGAAGGCTAAGTAATGGGATATTCCTGTTGTGGCAAAAATAAAAAAAATATATATATATATATCCGTAAATAAGAATAATGCTGCTTGAACAACAGACTACTTAATTCACATTGTGAGATTGGTTGCTCTAGATTGATTGTATATTGATTCAGTCCGTTTCATTGTACACCTGTCACAGAAGTTTGCTATGGGGTCCTAAAAATTCATTTGACATTCACTTGTTAGTGGAGAGCAAAGCCTTAAACTACGCCAAGAGAGCGGTCACTCCGAGCTGGTACTGAGTGCGCATTCAATGGCTGGGCTTCACTGGAATCTCAGTGAAGGGAGTATTTCACCATTCTGTCATCTTATGCAGTACCATACATGTTTAATGTATGTTTATGCATTTGTGAAATAAAAGTGTTTAAAATACCTTACATTAAAGGCGGTTTGTCTCTTTATTTCAGAAAGCGCTGGGCACAGTTCTTTTTTTTATCTGTGATTGTTATATTTAAAGTTGTGCTGCACTTGGAGTACAATGTATCTCCTGAATGTAAAAATGAAGAAAATGGCTCCTTTCATTTTTAGCACTTTGTTGAAAAAGCTTTTTTTTCTTCTTTTTGTCCATACCATTTCTGACTTGATGTGAAAGGATGGCATTTCCATAGTGTTGTTTATAAGTAAGTAATTGACAGAGAATTTTAAGCCTTAAGGAAAGGAATAAAAAAACAGTAAAATTCATGAATATTTCTAAATCATGCAGGAGGTGCCATTATTGTTTTATTTTGTGATCTGATTTGGCAGACGTCTTTTGTTTTATGGTATTATTTCACAAAGGTGAGAGTTAATGTCACATGATGGTGGCTCTCACAAATGTTAGAATTAGCTACTCATTGTTTTATTATCCTTTTTTTGAACATTTCCACTTTTAAAATAGCCTTGTGCTGTTGCTGCATATAACTGATCAAAAAATTAAAGGAACACTTTTTAATCAGAGTATAACATCAAGTCAATGAAACTTCATGGATGTTGATCTGGTCAGTTAAGTAGCAGAGGGGTTGTTAATCAGTTTCAGCTGGATTGGTGTTCATGAAATTAACAACAGGTGTACTAGAGGGGCAACAATGAGATGACCCCCAAAAAAGGAATGGTTTAACAGGTGGAGGCCACTGACATTTGTCGGGGCGAACAATTCATCATCAGAAGGCTTTTCACCTAAAAATAAAGGCTATTAGGACTCGAGATAGACAGTTTTAAGGCTTTATTGCAATAAATCAACAACACGGACTCAACCCAATTCGGCTGAATGTGATTGAGCACTGATCATTACAACAATTGAAGTTTTTATAACAATTTCTTATCATTTTGGCTCATTCAATCAGCTCATTCTGCACCTGGCTTCACTGTCCATTGTTCCTCTTGGTGTCTGTTTGGCTTATTTTGATTGGTCTAAGACTGGGTGGAAGGCTTCCTTTTCACCATTTTTGGGCTTTACTATGTAATTTCCTATCTTTTCTGACCTTGTTTGCCTACCTCCTCTGACTCCCTTTTTTTCTCCTTACTTTTCCCATTAGTGGCCCCCTTATGGAATGTGTTATCTTTCTATTCTGTTCCCATTTTTCTCTAACTGGCCAAGGCTTCAATTCCATATATGGGTTTTCCTCTCTTAAGCCTTCCAAACTTTTTACAATAGTGACCTGAAGCTTAAGCTTTAATTAAAAAGAAGTATAGTATGTGCTTGCATTTAATCATTGCTTGATTTGTCTTAATTTCTATACTAAAGTTAATTGCTAATATATTCTTATAATATTTTTGCTAATGCCCGATTTTCTCTTCATGCATTAGGTCAGCGTGACCCTGCCTATAGTAAAAGCTTTTCTGCTGTTCAGCAACCCAGCTGCTCTTAGAGGCCTCTTCTGTATGTTATCTCTTCCTAGCCTTGAATCACAGGTGTTCTCAAACTCTTATCCTGTCCAAAACTGGTCTCGGTGTATCAATTAGCTGTTCTTTTCTTTACTTTGGAAATTTTAATGTAAGCCTATAGAATAATGCAATATAACTGATTTTTAGTTAAATATTTGCTAGACCTATCGTATTTGCTTCGATATTCTAATTTATGCTTAATCTAATGTTTTAGAAGCTTTTAATTACTTTTTATGACTTTATATGCTAATAAAAAATTTTCCTTCTACACATTTTTCCCACCTCATCTGTTTTTTCATTAGTTTTGCATTGGGCTACAGTCAGTATCACTACTGATAGCATGAGGCGATACCGGGACCCTACAGAGGCTGCACAGGTAGTCTAACTTCTCTTGGATGGTCTATCAATATGTGCCATTGCCAGAAAGTTTGCTGTGTCTCCCAGCACAGTCTCATGGGCATGGAGGAGATTCCAGGAGACAGGCAGTTACTCTAGGAAAGCTAGACATGGTCATAGAAGGTCCTTAACCCATCAGCAGGACCAGTATCTGCTCATTTGGGCAAGAAGGCACAGGATGAGTACTGCCAGAGCCCTACAAAATGACCTCCAGCAGGCCACTGGTGTGAATGTCTCTGACCAAACAATCAGAAACAGACTTCTTGAGAGTGGCCTGAGGGCCCGACGTCCTCTAGGGGGCCCTGTTCTCACTGCCCGGCACCGCTGAGCTCGATTGGCATTTGCCATAGAATACCAGAATTGGCAGGTCCACCACTAGCACCCTGTGCTTTTCACAGATGAGAGTAGGTTCACCTTGAGTACATGTGACAGACGTGAAAGGGTCTAGAGAAGCTGTGGAAAACGTTATGCTGCCTGTAACATTGTTCAGCATGACTGGTTTGGTGGGGGGTCCGTGATGGTCTGGGTAGGCATATCCATGGAGGGACGCACAGACCTCTACAGACTAGACAACGGCACCTTGACTGCCATTAGGTATCAGGATTAAATCCATGGACCCATTGTTAGACCCCATGCTGGTGCAGTGGGTCCTGGGTTCCTCCTGGTGCACAATGATGCCGTGCCTCATGTGGTGAGAGTATGCAGGCCGTTCCTGGAGAATGAAGGAATTGATACCATTGACTGCCCACCACTATTGCCTGACCTAAATCCAATAGAACACCTCTGGGACACTATGTTTTGGTCCATTCAGCGCTACCTGGTTGCACCTCAGACTGTCCAGGAGCTCAGTGATGCCCTGGTGCAGATCTGGGAGGGGTTGCTGCACTGAAATTTCGACAAAATGGACTAGCCTGCCACATCATTTTTTTACTTTGATTTTCGGGGTGTCTTTGAGTTCAGCCCTCTGTAGGTTGATAATTTTCATTTCCATCAAATGATGTGGCATCCTTTTGTTCCTAACATATTACTCAGTCCATATCAGTATAGATAGCCAGCATGATTTTTTTTTTCCCATTGAGATCGTATGTGTTTTCAAAGTGTTCTTTTAAGCAGTATATTTAAGTAGTATATTTCTACTACAAACGAGTATAACAAACCAAACAAATCGAACACTGCCTCACTATGACAGCAAGTCTCGTTGAAGAAGATGACACCATGATCGATTTTGGGTATTGCTTTATTAATTACATTGCGGTAGGGGAGCAGCCACCACCTATAGCAGAGGGATGAGGGAGCCCCCTAAATAGAACATGTGTGCCATGAATAGAAATGCTTTAATTTACTAACATGAGTGAGGCAGATGGGACACAACAGATTCAAGAAAGACAGAAATGTCACATCAAAGGGTTGATTCAGCTCAGTGAGCCACACGTGAAGACCTGCTGCTGATGGGACAGAAGCAGTTTTGTGATGTGGGTGTTCTTTATAAGAGGAGGAATTTGCTGGGTTATATTAATTATGAGTTTGTGTGCAAGACCATAAATATACCTATTTTTACAATAAAATAACTATTATAGGGCTGTAACCTGCCATGGCCACACTACACACAAGGCAGGAAACAGCTAATGAGAGTGTCAGGCTAGTGAAGGGTCCACTCATCCACACACTCACTCGGGCCAATATGGAATCTTGAAATAGCTAAACCCGCACATCTTTTTAGTAGGAGTGTGTACAACTGTGTTTGATTAATGTTTAATACTTTGCAGAGATCTGTTTTCACTTTTATTTTTGATCAGTGCCAAAAATGATAAATGTGAAAACTTCTGCGGAGAGTGAATACTATGCATATAGTGCCTTCACAAAGTATTTGGACCCTTTCACTTTCTGCACATTGGATCGTTTCAGAGATTTAATTTTAAATGGATACAACGACAAAATAAAGACATGCTTTAAGAAAGGTTTGAAAATGTGTTGAAAATCAAAACCTGAAATCTCTGGTTTGGAATGGTGGCTCTGAGGCTAAGGATCTGCGCTGGTATCCCAAAGGTTGCCGGTTCGAATGCCCATCACTGCCAAAAGAGATCCTACTCTACTGGGCCCTTAACCTTCAATTGCTCCATGGGTGCTGTACAATGGCTGACCATGCACTCTGACCCCAAAGTTATTCGAAAACTTAAAAAATTCCTAATACAAGAAATTGTATAAGGCGAAATAAAGAACAAAAAAATATATATATTCAGAACGTTTGCTGTGGAACTCCAAACTGTGGTCCTATGTGCTTTACTTATCCTACAGATGTGTCTAAAATGTGACTGGTGTCCACTTGTGGCAAACTGAATTGATTTGACATAGTTTAGAGTACATAATGTCTCGCAGTGCATGTCAGGACATAAACCAAGCCACGAGGTCCAAGGAAATCTCTGTAGACCCCCCACAATCCAATTGTGGAGAAGCATAGGTCAGGGTAAGAAAAAAAAATATTTCTAAAGCTTTTAAAGTATTCCCAGGAGCATAACACCATCAATAATTGTGAAATTGAAGAATTTTGGAACCACCAGGACTCTTCCTAGAGCTGGCTATCCTGACAAACTGAGCAACCAGGTAAGATGGGTCTTGGTCAGTGTGTTGAGCAAAAACCTAAGGGTCACTCTAACGGAGCTTCAGAAGTCTTCTCTTGAGATGGGAGAAGTTATGGGAAAGACGACCTTTTCAGCAGCACTCCATCAGTCAGGAGTTAATGATAGAGTCGTTAACGCCCACTTGGAGTTTGCCAGATGGCACTTAAAGGACTCTCAGCGGAGGAAAAGGAGTCTCTGGTCTGATCAGACAAAAATTGAACACTTTGAGCCAAGCTTCAAGTACAATGTACAATGGAGACCAGGCACTGCTCATCACTTGCTGAATACCATCCCTATGGTTAAGCATGATGGTGGTAGCATAGCATAGTGGTATTGGGGTATGGTCAGAATCAAGAGAAGGATTAATGCAACAAAATACAGAGAGGTCCTTGAAGAAAACCTACCTCTGACTGGGGTGACGGTTCATGACAATGACCCAAAACATAAAGTAAAGGCTTTGGAACAAATCTCTGACTATCCTTGAGTGGCCCGGCCAAACCACAGACTTAAATCCCACAGATCATCTGTGGAGTGACCCGAAGATGGCAGTTTTCAGACGCTTCCTATTCGATCTAATGGTGCTAGAGAAGATCCATCAGGACAGATGGGAGAAGCTGCCTAAATCCAGGAGTGGAAAGCTTATAGAGACTTACGAAGAAGATTTAAAGCTGTAATTGGTGCCAAAGAAGTATGCATTTATCTATTTAAAATTAAATCTACAACACAATAAAGTGTGCATAAAGTGGAGGGGGCTGATGGTACTGTATACTAATATGTATACTTCTTTGTGTTTGTATTGTATTATTGTCATGAAAGGGATGAAAGTAAAAATGTCATTGTTCCATTCACACAGCCATAATCTTGAGGAAACACAAGCAGAAAAACAAATTATGCAACAACCCGTTGTGCCACATTTGGACCCAGGACACTTGTTCTGTCAAGGGGGCAGCACCACCTACCCTGCCACCTTCCTTGCTACTTATTTTCTCAAGACCTTTTGTTGTATTTCTGATGCCTGTGAAGCAGTTAACCAGCGTCATTTAAAATTCTTATAATTGCATAGCTTTTGATGATAATACTGGCTGTTCTTTTTTCTGTCTTCCTTTCATGATGAAACTCTAATTTTGCATTTTTCAATACAAATTACAACTATGGTTTAATTTTTACAACCCTGACCCTTCCGCTTTAATTAAAATGCAGACAGCAACCGATCATCTCATTTTGTCCAGTAGTTTGTGGCCATATAACTAAATAGTCTGGCTCTTGCACCCTTAACTCCAACTTGGAATTGTAGGCAGTTTCTCCACGTTTTGGTTTTAAATGCACAACTGAGGTAACACATAAACATTCTTTATTTGTCAGTGCCTGGTTAATGTGTGTAAGTTTAACGTATTGCCAGATAGCAGCAGATACACCTTGGTGCAACAGCACTTTACACAGAAGATAGCAAGGGTTCCTGCCACTGCCTGAGGTTAATAAAGTGAAGGTGTGGTCGCTTAACAAATTCCCTGGAGGGAAAATTGGGCCCCAAACCAAAATTTAATTGACTAAGCCTACCTGAGGTGCAAAACTGTGTATATCTGTGCCTCCTAGGGACACTTGCCCAATAAATTAGTGCCTGTATATTCATCATACATCTCAGACTAGGAAAAAAGTCCTAACTGGCTCAAAGTTCTCAGAGTGACACAAATTTGGTTCTGCTCTTAGTAGTACAAGTTAGTGCATCTTATCTGTTTTTAAAATTTATAAAAATTCACCAGGACCCAAGACAGCTCATGAGCTGCCCTAACATAATAGGAGCTCCCAGAAGATTGCATTCAGACAGAGATTGGCACACACATCCAGACAAAGGTAGAATGTTTTGGAAACACCAGACAACAATGAACTCATAAAAAGGTGGCGATCTAAGAGCAATGCAAAAATATTCATAACATATCCTGTAATTTACTTGATCGCTCCATCTATGTGGAGAGGCCACAAGCTGTTTGCTGAAATAAAAGTGTTAGTAACGTTACTGAAAAATGCAGCTTTGCAATAGCGACAATTTGCCTATGTCACATCCAATCATTTCTCAAATTCGCGGTCGTCACACACATAAGAATTATTGTGCCAAGTGTGGATGAGCAAGCATATGCGATATCATAACGGTATCAACTCACAAGTGCTTTTGGATGCAAACTGTACTGTAGTAAGCAGCACTCTAATTAATTATGAAATATTTGTCACTTTTTGGCAAACTTTAAATGCTTAAGTTTTCATTGTCCTTTTTAATTCCCTCATTTTTGTATTCTAATGCTGATAACACTGAATGCTAAAAGGAAAGAAATTACTTAAGTGCCACATTTAACTGACTGCTCATTTATAAGAAATGTTTCTGATAAACAGACAAGTAAAAAATGCAGTGAAGTCATGCGTCCCCTTTCGCATTTGGTGCTCTTTGCAGCCGTGTCTGCACTGCTCATTTATAATTCTCGACTTTTGAAAACACTTGAAGGTGCAAACTCTACTGAAAAAGTTATATTCAAACGAAAAACTAAGGCAAAGAATGTACAGGCCCGTGAACATTCGGGGGCAGGGGGACCATGCCAGTGCTTTAAGATTTCAATCCATTCCGGCATAGTGTGTTACCAATGGTGTTCTTGGTGACTGTGGTGGTCCCATCTGCCCTCAGAGCATTAACAAGTTCCTCACATGTAGTTGTGGATTGATCCCTCACCTTTCTTATGATCATCCTGACTCAATGAGGCAAGATCTTGCATGGAGCTCCAGGCGGAGGGCAATTGATGGTCATTTTATATTTGTTCCATTTCCGAATAATCTCACCAACAGTTATCACCTTCTCATCATCCATATTGCTGAAGGTCTTGTAGCCCATTCCACCTTTGTGCAGGTCTACAATCTTGTCCCTGACGTCCTTTAACAGCACTTTGGTCTTGCCCATGGTGGTGGAGAGGTTGGAATGGAAGAAATTGATTTTGTGGACAGGTGTGCTGTATACACATAATGAGTTGAGGTCAGGAGTATCTGTAATTGATTGATTGATTATAATCTACATGCCACATGGGCACACAGCCAATCTGTGAGAGCCAGACTTCTGGCTGGGTTGTAGGAGATGAAATACTTATTTCTCTTAATGACATGCAAATCAATTTATAACTTTTATGTAATGTGTTTTTTTCTGGATTTTGATTGATATTCTGCCTGTCTCAATTAAAAGGAAACTACCATACAAATTTGAGACTGTTCATTTCTTTGTAAGTGAGCAAACTTACAAATTCAGCAGGGGATCAAATACTAATTTTCCCCACTCTATGGGATCTGGTTAGCCACAGTCCTGGAGGCTTTCAGTGCTACCAAACTCTTAATCAGTTGCTACTGAACAGTGGTTAGTACTCCAGCTTCATGGAGCCCCACATTATTGTCAGGCTCTCACTGGAGCTCATCTCACATTCTGAAGGTGCCAGTTGCAATGAATAAGAAAACATGGGCTGTGGTGACCATCTTTGTGGAGTTTGTAAAGCTTCTGTTGTCTCTGTCTCCTCATGCAACCGTATATAAGATGACCATTTGAAAATTAAGGAATAATTAATGCCTTTAATTAACTGTCTAAATAGTTACCCCATTAATGAATACTGGTATCAGTCTAGACCAGGGGTGGGCAGTGTCGGTCCTGGAGAGCCGCAGTGGCTGCAGGTTTTTGTTCCAACCCAGCTTCTTAATGAGAAGTCAATTATTACTGATGAAGCACTTACTGCTCAAGTGACATTTTGATGCTTCAGTTTAGTGGTCTCTCTTGTTAAGGTTCCCCCGTCCTTAATTTCTTATTTTAATCTTAAATAGCTGTATTGACTGTTTTAATGGCCCCTTATTAACAATAAATTATGAATATCTATCTATCTAAATGGCAAAGCAGCCAGCAGTTCTCCATCTAGCTTGTTTCCATTTATATCTGTGTGTGTTCATCATACACCGTTTAATTTAGTAAAACACTTAATAGAACAGGGCGGCATGGTAGCGCTGCTGCCTTGCAGTTAGGAGACCTGGGTTCGCTTCCCGGGTCCTCCCTGCGTGGAGTTTACATGTTCCCCCCGTGTCTGCGTGGGTTTCCTCCCACAGTCCAAAGACATGCAGATTAGGTGGATTGGCGATTCTAACTTGTCCTAGTGTGTGCTTAGTGTGTGGGTGTGTGTGTCCTGCGGTGGGTTGGCGCCCTGCCCGGGATTGGTTCCTGCCTTGTGCCCTGTGCTGGCTGAGATTGGCTCCAGCAGACCCCCCGTGACCCTGTGTTCGGATTCAGTGGGTTGGAAAATGGATGGACTTAATATCACTTCAAATCATTTTAATGATATCCTACGATACAAGACCTTATATTGTAGAGCAATATGCCATAAAATTAAATAAGGTCTGAGACTGAACAGGATTTGTTTCTAGTTAACCACTTGGTTGGAATGTAAAGCTGCAGCCACTATGGCTCTTCAAGATCGACATTGCCCACCCCGGTCTAGACCAGCATAATGACATGATGCTTAGTACCACTGCAGACACCCAACTTCACCTACCTGTCCCAGTCACAATTTGTGTTACATTTGCATGGTTTTGCCATTTTCATGCAAGCATTCCAGTTTCTTTCCACATCCTAAAGGTGTGTGCAGCTATGCCACAAGAAGACCTGGTCTCCTTTTCTTAGTTAGTTTCTACTTTACATACAGTTTCTACTCTCTCTCTCTTGTCATGAAAACAAAATGTGAACAAGATGCATAGATGTTTGGCAGATATGTGTGCCTAAAAATGTATTAATGTTGTAAAGGTAATGGAGTATGTCAATGTACGCCTCTTAGGAGCAGTACACACACATACAAAATAAAAATGAAATCTTCATAAACAGCTTGGATACAGTTTTAGTTATAATCAAACTATATCTAAAGTTTCTAAGTACTCACATCCGACCCTGAACACATCACTTATAGAACCCTGCATAATTTTTGGGAGAAAAAGATGCATTTTTCCTTGATTTACCCCTCTTCTCCACAATTTAAAATTACAAATCAAACAACTGAGATGTGATTAAAGTGCATATTTTAGACTTTTTAAGGATAATTGCATACATTTCAGTCATAACAAGTAGAAACAATTTTTATATACCCCAATCCCCAAGCACAGCTCTAGTCCTCATGTTGAACAATGGTAACTACAGACTCCAAATGATAGACACAAGCCTAGGTACCTTATGGCTGTTCTAATAAGGCAACTAAACACACCTAAGTAATCACAAACCCTTATAGCACCAGTTGTCCGAAACATTATGGTGCCCTGAAATGTGGGGACTATGTATAAAAAGTGTCATTTCCACATGGTGTGACCAAAATCTATACAAATAGCCTTTAAGTTAAGGTTTGTAATATGAACTTTAATCATGTCTGAATTGTTTGATTTGTAATGTTATACTGTGGAGCAGATGGGTAAATCTTGGGAAAATGTATCTTTGTCCCAAACATTATGGAGGGCACTGTACATACACTCTGGGTTCTAACCAGGACAGAAGGTGGTGGTTCAGATAGACAACTGTATAAGAGGATACGGACAATAGAGTCTGCAGTTTGAGAAACAAACGCCATACATGTCCTCAGTTGGCTACTTTATTAAATACGTGCCAAATACCAGTGGTGTCTGCAACAGAATCGAGACATTTCCAGTATGCTCGCCTGAAAAGGCAGAAATTCAAAGAAAATGTTATTTCTGAAACTGGCAAATAAAAAGAAATTATTAAAATTGTTAAAAGGTAAGACAAAAGCCACCTGAGGACCTGTAAATTGTTTGTTTCCCAAACTACATACTTCGATATCCTTCTTTTAAGCAGTTGTCCATCTGGACCTTCCCCTTCTTTTTGGGTCCAGTTTAGATCCACTAATGCCCATCATCTCACAAGACAGTAATAGACTCCTTTATATAAAATCTTGTTTCTTGGCAATATGTCACATGAAATAACTTTCAGCCCCCACCACGACATTTTTCCTGAAAAAGTTGTTTAATTTGGCAAAACTAGAACTGAACTTTAGGAATGCCAGTATCTTGCAACCCAATTGAACAGAATAACAGATTTAAGTGGTGCTGTTGCAATTTAAAATGTTTCTCTAATAACAATTTGCATCTACACATGACTAATTAAGGATAAGGGAGTATACCATTAGGACACTGTAGGAAAGACTGCTGAAAATGGGGCTCTGTGGTCATATGTGAATAATAAATTAAAAGTCAGTCGCTACCCGTGTTGGGCTTGCAAGTTCTCTCTATATCCATGTAAGTCCTTACCCATGTTTCCAAAGAGATGCAGAATAAGTTCTTCTGCAATTCTAAATGGGTGCAGTGTGAGCCCTGAGGTGGCTTTGAACTTGACGTGGCCAGGACTGGCATTAGTTCTCTCAGCCCTGTAAGTAGATATGTGGTTGGAAAATAGATGGCTGGACAATTCAATTTTTTTTGGATCTATTAAACTAGATTGGGTAAGACATCTTCAAAAAAGACTCCCATTGTTAACATCTTCTGTGGTCATGTCCACTTGAAAATTTATATTACTTGGCATTGCGGAGTCAAGCCCTCATAATTTGTTGCTGAAAAAGACATTCCTATACACGTGCATGCACTTTGTGTTTGTTTTATATAAATTACCCTTCTTCACTTTATAATGCTAACCACAACGCATCCGTGTGAGAAAACTTCAAAGCTGGCAACCCCAGACTGCAAGATTAGCTGGCCAGCATTAGTTCTCCCATCTTGTAGGAAAAGGAAAGAAATGGCTAGGAATGATGATGACAATAAATGACTACTAATATGAATGATAATAAATGAGTAACTACTAATATGTAACTATTTAAAAATAGTATATAGGTATCTGATGGTTTACGCATGTCTGTGTTATCCTAAATGTTCGAATCAAAGTAAGAGTGTCTATACCACCACACCTAGCAATAAATTCATATCCATAGCATTCAGGTTCATCATCCTGAATGCTGTATGTTCTGAACTACCTGAAGACATACATTATGTTCTATACCCGTGCATTCGAGTTTATTTAAACTGCGGACGTTTAAACGCACGTCCCACATTTACCAGCACAAAGTTGTGCACCGATTAAAAGAGGCTTAAAAAGTGCCGCCCGTGGCCTTTGGACCCGAGCTTATCCACTTCGCATGTAAATCGAGCACCTCCGAACCTCCAAGTGATTTTTCTACATTAAATTTAAATTTGAAACTGTCTGAACTCATGTTCATCCCCATTTTAAACACGAATCTATTTTGCAGACCCAAACCTTTCTAATTTCAAGAGCCACTTGAGACGACCGCTACAAATAAACAATAGTCGAATCATCGCGGAATTCAGTCAGGATCGCAAGTCTTAATTAAAATATTAAGCACATTTCTAAACATTTCACAGGTTGGCACCGATTAAGAAGTAAATCTGTATGAAGCGCTGCGAGTAGCACAAGAGTCGCCGAATCGTCCCCCGTTCGATCGCGTGTGCGTGGCCGCCCACCGCGTGCGAGCTTTCGGACGGGTCTGGCTGATCGGTCTCGACTCTCGATGAGGCTCACGGGCGCTCCCGCTCGTGACAGCGACTCGCGCTCTCCTCACCTGCTCCCGCTCGCACGCCCCTGGGGCTTCGCGCTCCAGAGGCCCGCTCGCCGTGCACTGCAAATATCTCATTCCATGGGCGTGCGGGCGCCCTGCTCGGGAGTTCACGGTTTATTTTTTTAATTGCGCTGATTACGTACCATCACCCCTTTGTTCGTGTACGCGTGGCGTAGCTGGGCCATTCTCGAAGACTCGCGTGCGCTACCGCGGGAACTCCTTGCGTGTGACTCGTGTGTATGCGCATAACGCCGACTGCAGTTCCGTGCTTGCGCGGCGCGTCCTTCCTGCTCGTTCTCAGGTCATTACTACACAAAGTATTATTGGTTTCCACGAGGCTTGCGTTGTAAATCTACTTTAACTAAAGGGAGATAATCCATTTTGAAAGGTAAGAGCGTTTTACGTGTGCATTTAGACAAAGAAATCGCGATGCGCGGTCCTCCTTCTAGAGTATAATTTAAAAGCTGCCAGATGCCTGCGCGCTCACGTCTGCATCAGCGGACAAGTTGAGAAGCGAGGAGTGTTCATGGCTGCTCGGGCATATGGCAGGCGGGAACTGGCCGCTTCGGGCTTTGGCCGCATTACTTCCACTTACCATCAACAGGATCGCATCTACAAACATCTTTGTGTGTGGAAAAAAGACCCGCTTCGCAGGGTGATCGCTTTGATAAGCTGTATGCCTGAACGATCTGGGCAAATTTAGTTCATAAAATGTCGTGCGGGTGCCAGTTGGCTTTCAGGCGCAGGCTCAAGATGGATGAACGCGGAAACTGCCCTCCCTTCAGTCTGAACACTTTCATCAGGTAAACCATTTCCAGTGTAGTAATGCTCGGGTAAACGGGATGATTAGGATAGAAATATCCAACAGTGATCTTGTAGTGCAAAATTACATTTTCATATGTTCGCCTCGAGGAAGCTGCGTCGCGACTTTCTTATCTTGCCTCCGTTCCCTTAATAAAGCATCTGGCGATATTGGCTCTGACGCGACGGAAAAATAATCTTTTATTTTTATTTATTTAATGTTTACTTTGCAAAATCAAGATATGGTGACATTACACAATTAGCGTAACCCTCTACTGTTAAGTGGTTAGTCTTCAATTGCAGGCAAAAAATCGAGCATGCGCAATAAAAAAGTGCACGGTACGTGGACTTCTGCAAGAAAATGTGAATGACTCGGAAGTCAAGATGGCGTCTGCGCGTGGCTCGTGCGTCACGGGCACTGCTGCCGTAGCGCGTAAACTTAGTGGCGCGAATGTAATATTGCGCTGGGGGAGTATAGCTTTAAGTTAGATCGTAATGCATATTAACCACCGAAACCCTTAAAATATGACGGACGTCCTTCAAGCTATCGATCACAATGCATTTTGCAACGAAGCACCTGTATCGATGAGCGGTCGCAGAACAGCTGCTTTTTACCGGAAATTATGCCTTTATCTCGAATAATATTTATATCCAAACAACACAAGTCATCAGTGGTCCTTCCTTCGTAACTAAAAGCGGTGTGAAAATGGGAGAATACCTGGAACTGCCCACTTGATATGTTTAAAGTTATTTTTGATGGTGTAAGTAGATTATTGACTGATTACTTGGGTCAACATTGCGTTATTCTTGAGTTTGTGAAGTGTTATTGATTCAAGTCTGGTTCTTGCGCATCTTTTACTTTACAGTAAATCGCTGCCCAAGTTTTTTTTGTACTACGCAGAGAATGTTTTATTGGGAAATAAATCTCAGTTTATTCTACCTGTCCTGAAAAGTCTCATAAAGAGCTTTATTTTTTAAGGCAGTTTTTATTTTTGTAGTAATCCTTGAAGTGAAGAGAATGATGCTAATGCAAATTGCGCAAGTAAATATTGCTTGGTTGGAACCGTAACCGTGGGATTGTCATTCTGTTGTGTCTTGCAGAGTACTGTTTAGCTGGATCTTTGGTGTGTAATGTTTAAAATCTTATTCCCGAATTAATAAAAAGAAAGTGCAAATAATATAAAACTTAATTTTTTTCGAGTATGAGTAATTTTGTTTTTATATAATATGATATAAATGACGCTCAAACCTGTTTTTTATGTTTGTGTTTTTACACACCACCTGACAAAAGTTTTAGAACACTTAAGTATGTATGGAAATGCACGCAGTTTAATGTCTTAATGCTTTATGAAATCAAGGCATAGAACAAATAAACAACGGCTAATAAAAAAAATCAAGGAATGATTAAGTGTACAAATTTTTGTTCACATTTTTGCTTCATCAAAGGAGCCACCTTCAGCCAAACACGCACGTGGCATTTTTTTTTTTTTTTTTCATAAGGAAATTAAATATTGATCAAAAAGGACTTCCTCCTCCATGTCACACACTGAGGAGCCAACTTGATGGTGCAGCACCACCCCACGTGATGTACCAAAGATTTTGAATTTTGATTCATCGGTCCATTAGACTTTCTTCCAGTCTGCATTTCATGGCCCAGGCAAGCCTCACGTTTTTTTTTTTTTTGTCCTTTAAGGAATGGCTTTCTAACTGCCACTCACCATGTCAAACCTGCAGCACAAAGTCGGCTTTTCACAGTAGAAGCTGAGACTTGCTTTATTCAACCACTGTTAAGCTGTGCTCGAAGCAACCTCAGAAAGTTGTCTTCTGATTGGGTTGTGACTTTGGGTCTGCCAGATCTCTTCCTATCAGAGTTTCTTACAGTTTCCATTTGCCTTTGGATTGAGTAGGGCGCCACTGTACTCACTGATATTTTGATTTTTTATTGCAGTTTCTCTAAATGAAAGGCCTACCAGTCTCATTTATTAATTACCATTTTTTTGCCATAAGTTACTGGAATTTATAACTGTCTACAGTATAATATTGTCCATGTAGTACTTCATAGGGTGTAGTAACACAGTCCGTTCTAGCTCTGCTTTTAAGACGGAGAAGGATTTTAAGTAATGAACAGAATTTGGGACACCAGTGCAATCTGTTTGCTTCAAATTGCAAGGCTTAATTTACTTTAATTATTGCAGAACATCTGTAGGTTGTAACCTGTTGGTTGCTCCCAAAACAAAGGCCCATTTGTAATATTCTGAAATTTCCTTTTCAGTTTTTGCTAACGTAAACTTTAAATTTAAACCTCTGGTGGTTTACTGCTTACTTTTTCACCATTTTAGGTCATTCATTGCATTTCAAATGATTAAATATGTTGAGAAACTGATGTTTTTAATAAAACTCTTTTAAATATATATCATATAGTACAGCTACACCAATCAGCCACAGCATTAAAGCCACCTGCCTAATGTTGTGTATGCCCCCCACATGCTGCCAAAACAGCTCTGACCCATCAAGCTATGGACTCCATGAGACCTCTGAAGGTGTTGGCACAGCACATCCCAAGTCCTTTAAGTTGCAAGGTGGGGCCTGCATGGACTTTTTCCCAGGACATCCAATAGGGGCTCGAATGGAATGAGATTATGAATCCAACTCAACATTTTGAACTTTTTGTCATATTCCTCAAACCATTTCAGAACAGTTTTTTATAGTGTAGCGGGGCACAATATTCTACTGAAAGAAACCACTGCCTTCAGGGAATACCATTGCCATTATGGGGTGGACAGTGTCTGCAGCATTCTTTTAGGTAGGTAGTAGGTGTCAAAGTAACATTGACATAAATGCCAGGACCCATGTTTCTGAGAAGAGCATTTCCCAGGGCATCACACTGCCTCCACCAATTTTTCTTCTCCCATAGTGCATCCTGCTTCTGTCTCTTCCCCAGGTAAACAACAAAAACGCACCCAGACGTCCACATGATGTAAAAGAAAACACAATTCATCATAGCATACCTCTTTTTTTCTATTGCTCCGTAGTCCATTTCTGACACCCGCATTCCCATTGTAGGTGCTTTCAGTGGACAGGGGTCAGCATGGACATTCTGACAAGTCTGCAGCTGGACAGCAAGGTGTGATGCAGTGCTTGCTCTGATGCCTTTCTTTCATGGCCAACATTAGTTTTTTTCAGCAGTTTGTGCTGCAGTAGGTCTTCTTTGGGATTATGCCAGATTTGTTAACCTTTGCTCCCTACGTGCATCAGTGAGCTTTGGGCACAAATGACCCTGTCGCCAGTTCACAGGTTGTCCTCCCTTTGAACATCATTTGGTAGGCATTAGTCGGTGCATATTGGGAACAGCCCACAAGACCTGCCATTTTTGTGATGCTCTGATACAATTTGGCCTTTGTCAGACTTTCTCTGATCATTGTGCTTGCCCCTTTTTCCTGCTTCCAACATCTCATCATCAAAGAACTGACTGTTCACTCAGTGCCCAATATATCCCACCCCTTAACACGTGCCATTGTAACAAGACAGTTGATGTTATTCACCTCCTCCTGTCGGTGGTGTTAATGTTGTGGCTGATCGATGTATAATGCAGTGTTCACTTTCCAGTGCTTAGTTTAACTTAGCTATGTCCTTATCATGTTTAGTGCTAATTCATTCCTATGGCTGTTGGTTTTCATTTTACCTAATTTATGCAATATTGTTTATTAATAGACTTTGGCACTTTTGTTTAATTAGTTGCTTCACCTACAGTGGTCTGAAAAACTATTTGCCCCCTTCCTGATTTCTTATTCTTTTGCATGTTTGTAACACAAAATGTTTCTGATCATCAAACACATTTAACTATTAGTCAAATATAACACAAGTAAAACAAAATGCAGTTTTTAAATGGTGGTTTTTATTATTTAGGGAGAAAAAAAATCCAAACCTACATGGCCCTGTGTGAAAAAGTAATTGCCCCCTTGTTAAAAAATAACCTAACTGTGGTGTATCACACCTGAGTTCAATTTCCGTAGCCACCCCCAGGCCTGATTACTGCCACACCTGTTTCAATCAAGAAATCACTTACATAGGAGCTGCCTGACACAGAGAAGTAGACCAAAAGCACCTCAAAAGCTAGACATCATGCCAAGATCCAAAGAAATTCAGGAACAAATGAGAACAGAAGTAATTGAGATCTATCAGTCTGGTAAAGGTTATAAAGCCATTTCTAAAGCTTTGGGACTCCAGCGAACCACAGTGAGAGCCATTATCCACAAATGGCAAAAACATGGAACAGTGGTGAACCTTCCCAGGAGTGGCCGGCCGACCAAAATTACCCCAAGAGCGCAGAGACGACTCATCCGAGAGGTCACAAAAGACCCCAGGACAACGTCTAAAGAACTGCAGGCCTCACTTGCCTCAATTAAGGTCAGTGTTCACGACTCCACCATAAGAAAGAGACTGGGCAAAAACGGCCTGCATGGCAGATTTCCAAGACGCAAACCACTGTTAAGCAAAAAGAACATTAGGGCTCGTCTCAATTTTGCTAAGAAACATCTCAATGATTGCCAAGACTTTTGGGAAAATACCTTGTGGACTGATGAGACAAAAGTTTAACTTTTTGGAAGGCAAATGTCCAATTACATCTGGCGTAAAAAGAACACAGCATTTCAGAAAAAAAACATCATACCAACAGTAAAATATGGTGGTGGTAGTGTGATGGTCTGGGGTTGTTTTGCTGCTTCAGGACCTGGAAGGCTTGCTGTGATAGATGGAACCATGAATTCTACTACCAAAAAATCCTGAAGGAGAATGTCCGCCATCTGTTCGTCAACTCAAGCTGAAGCGATCTTGGGTGCTGCAACAGGACAATGACCCAAAACACACCAGCAAATCCACCTCTGAATGGCTGAAGAAAAACAAAATGAAGACTTTGGAGTGACCTAGTCAAAGTCCTGACCTGAATCCAATTGAGATGCTATGGCATGACCTTAAAAAGGCGGTTCATGCTAGAAAACCCTCAAGTAAAGCTGAATTACAACAATTCTGCAAAGATGAGTGGGCCAAAATTCCTCCAGAGCGCTGTAAAAGACTCATTGCAAGTTATCGCAAACGCTTGATTGCAGTTATTGCTGCTAAGGGTGGCCCAACCAGTTATTAGGTTCAGGGGGCAATTACTTTTTCACACAGGGCCATGTAGGTTTGGATTTTTTTTTCTCCCTAAATAATAAAAACCATCATTTAAAAACTGCATTTTGTGTTTACTTGTGTTATATTTGACTAATGGTTAAATGTGTTTGATGATCAGAAACATTTTGTGTGACAAACATGCAAAAGAATAAGAAATCAGGAAAGGGGCAAATAGTTTTTTACACCACTGTATGTTCTTTAACTTTGTCCCACAGAAAAAAATGTTGTTTGTTTCCTTAAAGCTAGTCAGAAGCTGACTTCAAACATTTTGTCTTTCTACAGCATTTCTAATACATGGAACACACGTTTTTAAGTACAGATAACCATAAATAGTTAAAACAAAGTGTATGGGGAATTAAACTTTCTCATGTTAGTTTTTATGAGGATTTCATGGCATTTTTCAACATTGAATAGTCCATTTGTTTTTGATATTTCTTCTTTTAAAGCCAGTGAAATATTGCATGACTTCTAGTTGAAGGGTTGGCAGGCTTGACCACTACAGTTACTAATCTCTTTGCAGGAACATGACAGATTACAGTACTACAAATCACTGGGTATGTCAGAGTAAATGACTCAGTGCCAGCTTTCCAGCACAGTTTCACATTTCTAAAGTACTGTATCTTGAGCTCGCCTCCTTTTCTGACTGCCTGGTGAAGTTGGTTCCTGTGCAATGGGTTTAGAGTACAGTGAGATCAGCCCCATCGTGGTACATGGTTGAGAACTCAAACACACGCATAAGTTGTTTCTTGTTGCTTCATTGTATACATTGCACTTCCAGGTGAGTGCTCATAGATTGTTGGCTGTTATGCACACAGAGCCTTCCCTTCCATTCAAGACAAAATGGGAACAGTTTGATTTTGTCAGGGTGAGTCACAGACTAGTTAGAGTCTAGATATTGTCAAATGTTAAAAGGCATGGACTTAATTTAATCTACTAAAGCATGTAATTACATTATTTTATTAGCTTTAATTTTGGTATTATTTTTACAAAATATCTTAAAAATGTGAAACTGACTCGGATGCAGCATTTCAAATTATTTCAGCTACAACTTTCAAGTCACTTAACTAATTATTTGATCATAAAGCATTGTTATGTCGTGTGTACATTTTCTTGCTTTTGCATCTGTGACATTTTGTGGTTTAAGAGGGACTCGCCACACCCCAATCGACAAACCAGCAAAAGCCTGTAGAGACAAATGATGCAGCTTGTGGCTTGCTCTTTCTCTTTCAGACAAATGGTGTGGACAAAAGTACAGGAATTTAATCTACTGAACACTTAACATTGCATTTTAGTAGCTTCAAGTTTTGATTTTAAAGAGATTATGGGTACCTTTACTCCTGAGCTAGATGATTCCAGATAGGAGTGGGTGATAAATGTTGATCTGGTATAACAGAAAAAAATGTTCTTGAGGTATGAATTTCTAAAATGTTTTACTGGTATTCTAAATGTTAGTAGAAATTAGAGGACTTGTTTCATCATAAAATAGTCCTATGTAATCTATGCATGCAAAATAATTTGGTGTGTTAAGTGTCTTAAAGGTGATGTCTTCGTGTATTTATATGTATTGAGCGGTGTGTAATAAGTGAGCCTCCCCTTTATGACTATTGTCTAGTGTGGTGTGCAATTCAGCCTGATTGTTGAGTCCATGTACTGTGTTTATAGCCATTGATTTGAACCCGGAAGAGGTGACAGGTAAAAGCCATGTCTTGTACTGTGTTTGTTCTGTTTGCTCTACTCATGAATATATTTTTATTAAAACAATGTTGGTTTGAAAAGTGCATACAAATGCAATTTACTGGTATCTACCAATACAATAAGAATTTTTGATTATAACCCAATATGGGTTTTTAACCATATTACCCACTTGTACATCCCAATACAAGTAAAGAGAAACATTTGTTCTCCATAGACATGCAGTTCTGTTTGTTTTTAGATTCCATGCAAAAGGAGTAGTATGCATATTATCCCATTTGCTGAAATAGGAAAAATATACTGTTAATGTCTGCTTGGCTTGTATAGTAGAATAAAAATTAAAGTTGTTTTTGTCTTTGGTAAATACATTCCCAAGTGTTCACTTTGGGTACTCGGAATAAATTGCAAATATGGTATTATCTAAATTACACATCAGATCATTTTTACATCATAAAGCAGAATAGATGCCTTTGGGGAAAATTTAAGTGTACTAAACATAGTTTGTCATGGAGTCCTTTCAAGCAAAAGGGCAGTGATGTTCAATGCAAATTTTACAATACTAAACTTAAAATACAAAAGTAGCACATCTGCAATGAACCTACCACATACAAAACTAATGTGTCCCGGTAATGTATACCAACAATTTTTAAAACCTGTAATGCCTAGTAGTGAGAGGGAGTCACATATAGAGTATATGCAGAGATAGAATTAGAAATGTTACCTGTCAGATTTAACATGGATTGTAACTATGGATAGAGGCTTCCTGAGTATACGCAGAACATCAGTGTATTCAAGTTGCTATTCTTGGTCACGGTCTGATAGTTAAAAGGCTATAAGCCCATTTGATTCCTGTGTACATTAAGTAAGCACTTAATGGGTTTCAGTCACGTAAAGAGACAATGTGTGATTTGTTTTCACTTTAAATTAAATTCTTAAATGTATAACGCTACAGCTTTCTTGGTTATGGCCACTTAGTACATTTTCAATTGCTCCAATAACTCGGTTATCCATAGAAACCTGATTTCTAAAATGCCAGTAAACCCATATTCCAGTTATTATAATAAGAATATTGGCGTCTGAGAAATCCAGTTCACAGATGTAGATTTCTCTGCGAATAACCAGATTATGTGGCCTTTTAAAACCTTAGCTGGGTTAATGTTAAGGATTTTATAGTTTGGAACCAATGATCGAAGCATCCACAAAATCAATTTCCTTAAAGCAAATGTTCAGGCAATCAAATTATTCCTTCTCCTGGCTGAGATAATCTGTATCTTTAGTTCAGAAATAGCTACATGTATGTTGATTAGCTGAATGTACAGTGGCAAACTCAGCAACACAATCTTGACACCAATAGAGTAACATGTAAAAGTAGTGCACTTTATGTAGTCCAATTACTTTTTAAATTAATGAGAAACATAACTAAATACTTATTTTATTGAAGTAAAACTACCTCCTTTATTATTCCAGAAGTACTGGGTGTAGGACAAGAAGCACTTGTTCATGGTCCTTTGTAAGGCTCAGTCACACAGCTAAGCAGAAAAGAGCATGCTGTGTGCTTTCCAGTAACAGAAACCTACAAATAAAGCATCAGTTCGGGTAAACATATTTATAAAGCATAAGAAAATCATCACAGGTGTCATGCTTATTTTCAGATTCACGGTGGACAATGACAACATTTATCTCTCTTGTGTGTAGTTTAATGACAATGCAGCATTTTGACAAAGGAGAAATCCAGAAGATTTCTTGCCGATGTAAACGTGTATTTTTTTTAAGCAACCAGGTTTCTGCTTTAACTGGGTTATTCACCTTCATCTGATTAAGTGTGTGAGTGCAAATTCACTCTATGTTGCATAGTGGCATGTAGAGAGAGATTTTAAACTTTGATTTTAGTTTTCATACTGTAAAAACGTAAATATGTTTACATAAAAAAATGAGGTTCAAAACACAGACATGGGGAAATCAAACTGGTGTGCAAGGATCCTAGGTATATTAACAATCTCTCTTCCAAAAATAATTTTACTTACCGTAGATCCCGGAATACAGGCCGACCCGGTATATTAGCCGAACCTCTTCTCTACCTACTAAATTACATGTATTTGCCGATGACCGGTATTTAAGCCCACCCCCTTCTCCAAGCAAAATTTTCTAAATTTCCTTAAAAATGTCTTTTCGGGTATATTTATAATGTTTATCGGCGAGAATTTGAGACTGCCGGCATTTTTGATATATAATATAATGTGCATAATTTACCAAAACGCCAATAATTTTTCTAATGTACTAACCAAAAAGTTATAAAAAGTGCCTAGCCTTCTTCGATTAAGCTAGGAGCATGGCGGCACGCATGGTCGCAGTGGCTCAGGGCTCTCCTTTTCAGTGCACTTTTTTGTTGTTTTTGTACTTTTTTTTTGTCCTTGTTTGTGCACGATCGGTTCGGCGAACATCCGCTACACAATTCAGAACCTTATAGACATCGATGTCCAGAGCCTGACATCTGTTTCGAGTGTTTTTCATCACACGCACAACATCCCAGACAACATAGCGAGACCAGCGGGCTCACCGTGGATTGTTGTCGTGTCTAGGAGACGACACAGACGGAGGAGGGAAAGAAAGCGGAAGCAGGGTCGCAGATCCGGCGTTATGCTAAAGCTAAAAAACAACCATACAAGCCCTATACAGAACTTTTTTCTGCAGTGAAGGAGCTGCTTTTAATCTCATTGTAGATGCGTATAGTGACAATAAAAGGCATTCTATTCTAGAAACAAGTTCATACTGTACTCACCATTTAATTTGACATCTTTGGGCTGCAGGAAGGGAGGAGATATTTCCATACAATGTCCATCTTCATTTCGATTGCGATTGCTTACTTTTACCTTCTCTTCCTTCCTTAGCAATTATGTGTCTTGCTTGCATGGTCTTAGTGAATTATATATATATAGGTAAATCACTGCAATGACGGAAATTACATCCACAAACACATGTATCTGGGCTCCGACTGACGCTACTAACTCTCGGTTGTTTGTTTACAATCGCGCAAGCGGATACACGTGACCGCATCCGTTTCGTAACGCAAGATGTTGATTGTAAATCAAAACAAAAAATTTCATTTTAAACTTCCCGATAATTTATTGTAAATTTTATTAATAAAATCAACAACTAAAACGCTTTTCTGAATAAATTCTTTATTTAATTTAAAGTACCGGCATGCAAAGTTACTTCTTCATCTGAAAGATGGCTCTGTGGTTTCGTCATTATTTACTTCCGTATTCATCGGCAAAACCGGCATTGCGCTGGAAATCTTGAATCTGAAACGATACTCGTTGTATAAACCGACCCCCAAACTCCAAGCCAAAAATCTAGGACGAAATTCTCGGCTTATATAACGGGATCTACGGTAACACTTTAGCTCAGGACCCAACCCTGTTTTCTGCTCTCTGTCTTACTGTGAAAAACAGTTGTCTTTGTAGTGTTTAAAATGTCTGTCCAATGATCACAGCTTTGGTTTTGTACATGCACTTTTCAGCTATCATCCATTTTTGTGTTCTGATGCTTGCACTTTAAAGCAGAGTTCTCTGGAGTGTTATAGAATGAAACCAGTATTGAGTTTGAGTACTTAGGAGGCACTAGTATTGAGATAATGTGAATTGAACTTTATTGCCAGATAACATAGATGCTAGAAACTTAATGTTGTAGCCATAGTTATAGTAAAATGCTTTTGACCATACAGTATACAATTTGTGACGTAATTACATTTACAGTAATAACAGTTAATGCATAAGGTATAAGTAGGCTACTTCAAGAGTATAAATGCTGCAGAATGCAGTGTAAAGCCTTGTTTACTGCATATTTTACTGATCTGTTGGCAAAATAAAATCATGATAATATGTGGCAAACCAGAGATACTGAAAAATTGTTATATTTCCATTATTAGAAAAGTTTTTGTTACTACAGAATTCACTGTCAGTGGTTCGTTTTCGGGTTGGGCACCAGTTTCCTTGTGTAGACTATGAAACAATAGCAACTGCACCAATGTGTAAAAGTACATAATTTTAACAGAAACTTGTAAAAGAATTAAAATAAAACTATAAAAGGCCTATAGCAGACTTTATTGACAATTGATCTGCTACAGTGCACGTCAAAGTTAAATTGACCAAGCTTTCTCTCCTGCATTCACTTCAATTAAACGGCCATATTGATACTCCGCTGTTGTGTATGAACTTCTGCCAGCCACCTGCTAAACTTATTTTTCTGTGTAAGGCGTATAGTTGCCACTGTGCAGCTGCAGCATTTGTTGTTGCATGCTGTAAGGTGTGTCCAGTCATGACTAACAGACATGCAGAATTACTTGTCATGCAATACGTGCCATTTCCAGTGTTCACAAAAAAATAGGTTTAAGATGCTTTATCTTGCTATTTGGTGCTCATAATAATAAGAGAACTGCTTTTTCACCATGAAGAAGGAAAATTCAAATGGTCCATGTTGACACTAAATGTATTGACAAAAAAGTTCACTTTTATTGGTTGATAAGCCTTTTAACTAGAACTAAACATTAGAAAAAGATTTGACCTTTTTAAGTTGCACTTTTGCTGAACATTAAGTTTACACTGTATTTCTTTCATTATTGATTACTCAAGTTTACCTTTTTTTCTTTTAACAGGTGTCTGTCTCTTCATAATGTCAGAAACTGTAAAGTATGTTGATGATGAACACAAAACAGTTTTTCTGAAGATACTGAATGAGCAGAGGCTAGAAGGAGAATACTGCGATATTGCAGTAGTTGTGGAAGATGTCAAGTTTCGGGCACACAGATGTGTGTTAGCAGCCTGCAGCAATTACTTCAAAAAGCTATTTAAAAAACACGACGTGGACAATTCATCTGTCATAGAAATTGATTTCCTACGCTCAGATATTTTTGAGGAAGTGTTAAACTACATGTACACAGCCAAAATTTCTGTGAAGAAGGAGGACGTCAATCTAATGATGTCGTCTGGACAGATACTAGGCATTAGGTTTTTGGATAAACTTTGCACTCAGAAACGGGATTCTTCTTCTCCCGAAGAAAAGGGTGACCACAGAAAGTCCAAATTTACTTATGATGTGGATAAAATGGCCCTTCCAGGAGCAGATGCACATGAAAACCAAGATGATGATGTAGAGGTACTTGGAGACCAGGACGACAGTCCATCTGATGATGCTGCTGAAGAAGCGCCATCAAATCCTGAAGGTGAAAAATCCCCACAAACTACCCTCAGGGTCCAGGAGGCCATTCTTAAAGAGCTCAGCAGTGAAGAAGTTCACAAAGTTAGTTGTTATGGCCAAGATGTAGAAGGTATGGAAACGGAGCCTAAAGATCTGGGCTCTCAAACCCCTCAAACTCTGACCTTTGCTGACAGCATAAGTGATGTCAAAGATGAGCAACCACCAGGATGGACAACTGCTGCAAGTGACATGAAGTTTGAGTATTTACTGTATGGCCACAGGGAGCAGCTTTCTTGTCAAATTTGTGGAAAGACTTTCATTGATGAGAGCAGGTTGAGGAAGCATGAAAAACTGCATTCTGCTGATCGCCCTTTTATCTGTGAGATGTGTAACAAAGCTTTCACTACACATGCACATTTAAAGGAACATCTTAAAATTCATGCAGGCTATAAACCATATAGATGTGACGTTTGTGGGAAGTCCTTCATTCGCGCACCAGATCTCAAGAAACATGAGAGAGTCCACAGTAATGAACGGCCTTTCGGGTGTCAAATGTGTGACAAAGCATTTAAGCACAAGTCCCACTTGAAAGACCATGAGCGTCGGCACAGAGGAGAAAAGCCCTTCGTTTGCAGCTCTTGTACCAAGGCCTTTGCAAAAGCTTCTGATCTGAAAAGGCATGAGAACAACATGCATAATGAACGCAAGCAGGTTCCAACCAGTGGCATTCAAAGTGAAACAGATCAGCTGCAAGCTGCAGCAATGGCAGCTGAAGCAGAGCAACAGCTAGAAACTATTGCTTGCACATGAAAAGACCCAGTTTAGCGTGGAGCCTCAGGTTGCAGGAAAAGATGCTGCAGTGATACTGTTTTTGTTCGGAACTGTTTTATTGTGTGTACAGGTTTTATGAAAATTTTAGTGTAATCTTAAAAGATAAAGCCTCCAATGTGAGAGTGGTTTTGTATAAATGTTAAAATGAACTGATAATTACACATTAAGCATTTTCACTTCATTTGCTTGACAGGTGTAAAATATTTGTGCGTTTAGTATTTTAGCTGTGAAATTTGATTAAAACTGAAAGGCATCTGTGTTTTAATCCTAAAATCTGTAAAGTTTTCTTAAGGGATTACTTCATTTCTCCTAAATGTACACTATACCAAAGCTGTATAACAGTAATGAATTTCTCTTTTTGGGATCACTGCAATGCCTTTCTTTAGGATGTAACATATGAAGTGTCTCCCACAGCCCTGGTTTTGTCATTAAGCAAAACAGTTTAAGCCAGTAATAATCACTGTTCATATATATATATATATATAAAAGAAAAAAATATTTTTAGTTTTGTTGCAGAATGTTTACAATGGGAATTTCTAATTAGCTTAACTTGTGGTAAATACGGAGTTTTGCTAAGGTGGTTTGTAGCTATTAACAAGCTTATGGGGGTTGTGTGTGATTAATTTAGTTTTTTAAATTTGTCATTGCAAGCTCACTACAAGCATCATTACTGTTCTCACATTTGGTAACCCTGACATGCTGGTATTGTTTAGTGTAACACTCGGCAATCCAGCAACATCCTGATGTGGTCTTTTAAATAAACTAATAATTAGACAACATTGAGTAAATCATTGGACTGTCATCAGTGCTGTCTTGCCTTTTTGTCTTAAAGGTCTTGGCAAATAAATGACCATATGCATGATCTAAAAGTGATTGTGTTTTAACATATATGAATTTAAATTAAGGAAGATTTTTCCCCAAATTATATTGAACCTGTTCAATAATACAATTTACTTTTAGGTACAGTTTTTAACATGCTAACTGTGGTGGTAATTTGTATTGTAGCACATTGTGTAGCCAGTAAACTTGGTGGTTCAGCACTGTTTCAAAGTATTAATGCTGTTATGTGATCAGTGCTTCGTAGACTCTACCCCTTCAGAGGCCCTGCTGTTGAATGCACATTTCACTAACTGTGGGCCTCGGCGTCATTGTGAGAAATTTGTAATTTTTTTTTTTTTTTTTTAATTTATTAAAAGTTAATAACTCGCCATCTTTATACAAGGAAATTATATTTTATTACGGTTGATGTTGCTTGCTGAATGCGAGCAGTTCTTACAATAAAGTCATTGTTTCTTAAAGTGAGTGTCCACAACTTTCTTCATTTTTTTTTCGCACAAGTCAGAGCAATTAATTTGAACTATAGTTTGTTTTATGAGCAGCACTATTAATATTTACTTTGTAGAGGGAACAAAAATTAAATCTCAAGAGCACGCATAAGTAATGTAATAGAGCTGTGATTGGAATACTCATTACAAGTGCTGTTAACCATTTTCATTTATTGTCAATCTCTGTTCAAGGTCAAACAATGCCAGTATAATTTGACCAAGACAAGATGGAGTCGTAAATGTCAGTGGATTATAATACGCCTTCTTGGAAGTTGTTGAGATCCAGAACAATGTTATGCTCTTAATGTTGATAACTTTTTAGAAGCCAACAGAATGGCGGACTGTCAGTCATTTTTTATTCAGCTGGCTACTTAATAGTGCAGTTAGCTAGGTTTGTTTCAGCTTTTCTTTGTCTAAGTCTTGTGTTAGTGTGGGCTTTTTTATGTTTATCGGTGCACACCAGTTTTTAACTTTCATTTTGCAAAGCATTATACTTTTAATGTACATTGATCTTGGAATATAGGGTAATGTATATTTGTTTTCATTTGAATGCTAAAATGCATTCAATTTTAAAAATATGACCACTAACTGCAGTGGGCTGGTGCCCTGCTCAGGGTTTGTTTCCTATCTTGCGCCTTGCGTTGACTGGGATTGGCTCCAGCAGACCCCCGTGACCCTATAGTTAGGATATAGCGGATTGGATAATGGATGGATGGAATATGACCACTAAACGTATGTGGCTGCCTTTGTAAAGTGTTAGACTTGAGGCTTAAAGTTAATGTATTGTTCATGTTAATATCATTTTATTACATGTAAGATTTTAAGGCATTTTTAGTCCCATTTTCTTAATGTTAAGCATATACATGGCGGACCAGTGCATTATTTGCAACATTTTGCATGGCAATTATATAATGTGTAAAATGCTATGTGGATAGGGGCAAGGATGAGCTTAGCAAATAGGACCAGGCTTGAGGAGGTGACTTTTGGATCTGGAGGACCGCTTTTCAAGTTCAGTCCTCGGGTACCCATGTTGGCTGCAGGTAACCAGGTTCACAAATTAGTGAGTCTCTGTTGTGTCTGATTGATGTATTTGTTGAATTGGCTTACCATGTTTCTTATTCTGCATATAGAAAGATGGTCTAGTATGGCATTTACATTTCAAAAGAAATTCTGATTTTCTTTGCCATAGTTCTAACATATTAGTACTGTCTCGGTGTCCAGATATTGACATTTAGTGGAGAGCAGTAGAGACTCAAGTGCAGATGACCCTGAGGGCTAAAAGGAAGCAGCTACTTAAGTGTTATCTTCATTTGTGTGCCAATCTAAAATATAAATCGGAATTGTGTGTGTGTGTTTGTTATGTAAATTAACCTTATTGGTCTTATCTCCACCACATTTTACATAGAATCTCCATTTCTTTAGGGGAAGACTGTAGACTGTTTCAGTTCAGAACTGGGTGCCATTGCTAATTAGTAGTCAAAGGTACTAAAAGTAGTGGGGGGAAAAAAAAGGAATTTAATAAAGGTAACATTGAAAAGTATGGCAAAAGAATGAGTGAACTTTTATATGTACAGTGCTAGCTAATTTAACAGCTTAATTAATCAGACAAAAGAGTAACTCACTGACTGGCTGAGATGAAAACTTGCAGCAACAATGGTGTCCCTGCGCACAAGAGTACTGATTTGGACAATGTGTCAACAACAAAAACTTAATGGACTCGGTAAACTTAATGTAGCGGATCCTTAAATGACAAATGTAATGTTTCTCTGTAGTCTGTCTTGAGCTGTTTGTATGTTTTTTTTGTTTTTTTTTTATTAACAAATCTGTCACCTTACTTATTGCTGTTTTTATATTGCGTAGCCAATGCTTTCCTAGTACGTCCTTGAGGAGACCACTCTGAGAGCCTTAGAAAAGCCCAGATTGTTTTAGCAATGCAGACCCTCCAGACCTTATGATCAGGATGTGTTCCTCAGACATACGTTGCTCACTTTTTTAAATATGTGGTATTTATTTTAGAAAGCTGCTGTTGAGTGCTGCACTGACTGATGATAAATTATGAAATTGCATGATACGACAACTTTAACAGACAAGAAACGCACAAATACCAAAACAGTATGAGCATTTAAAAAGCTTCTAATGGTGAAAAGCTATGGTAAAGGGTACAGCAGTGCTTAATGTGTGTTCTGATCCCTGCCAGGTGATTTTCTGGAATCTGCGTTTTCTTCCCATGCCTGTACGTGAAAGTCAGACCATGGAAAGGTAATTTTGCTTGAAGTGCGGCTCAAAGCCACAGCAGCAACACAACCCAGTTTCAACCAAATAAAGAGTTTATGCTTAACTTGTATTAAGCAGTCAAGCTTTGTCGGGCTCCAAGATAAAAGATGAGCGCAGCAGTTAGCCGAGGTGCTCTTGGTCCTCCTGTTATCTTCTCCAGGTGTTCTAGGTGTTTGGACTATAAGGTTATAGAGAGCTGTGTAGTGAGACAGAAGTCGGTGGTGTAATTTGTTTTTGGGCTCAGGCTCCGGTGGTCTGTAGGTGTGTCCGGTAGTGTGGCTGAGCAACCCTGAGCAGTTGTTGAGTGAGAGTTTGTCTGATTGCACGTTTTATGTGCAGATGTGTGTATAAAAGAAGCCAGAATAGATGACTGAGAAGGAAAAGAATCAAAGAAACAAATATGGAGGTTAAAGGAAAAGAATGAAAAGACTAAGATACTGGATCATGGTAGAGTCATTGCTGCCACGAAGGAGCAGCGTGCGGTCAGGAATGTGGCCGCGAGAGCAGCAAGCGGATGGTTCTTCACAGGGCAGTGACACGGTGTGTGTGCCCGATTGAAAGGGTTGATTGTGCCTGTCAGACGACATCTCCTCTGATTTTTGAAGGCTGATCCTGACTGGTTTAACCATTTGGATTATTAAATCATTTGTTAAATTTTAACCTCCAGTAAAGGCACTGTTTTTTTTTGTTGAGGGCTATTTATTTAATTAGGAAAAGACCTGGACTACACTTTACTGTTGTTTGAGAATAAAGCACTAAGCACTTCACGCCATTTCTTGCTGTGTTATGTGCCCTCATTGCCCAGTCCGTCTCCATTTCTTGGCTATGTCCCATATTCAAGGGTGTATGCCAAGTGTGGGCAACCCGGGCATCACAAGCTTCAGTATAGAAGTCCCCAGAATGCGGCTGTGAGGTATCAGAATGTGGTAACACTCTTTGTATTTTTTGGATAGAGGAAACCAATCGCTGCCTAATGTGGAGTTTTGCCACCCCTTCTCTAGAGGTCACTGCCAACCAAAACGACTTTCTAAAGCTTTCTCCTGGCAGACCACTAGATGTAATGTAGCAAAAGAATAAAAGCAATGGCAAGCACTGTAACACTGTGATAATAATAACAGTACTCAAAGATATTGTGTATGCAATATAATATTTCATAAGCAGGATATTAAAGGAGTGCAAGTGTCCTGCCTGCAGCATTCCATATGTTTGTTAACTCAGGTTGCAGCTTTTGGTTGGCCCACTGTTGAGTGTCGAGTCAGTTTAAGGTGGTACTCAACTTTAATGTTAATTAAACTGACTGGTTTGTATTTTCTGTTACCTTTTTGGTTATGCTCATCTGCAAGTCTAAAATGTGAGTGTGGCTTTATATGTGAGTGGCCTCCATGATGGACTCGTTTCCTGTCCAAGGCTACCAAAATAAAGTGCTGCACTGTTCTGTATTAGGCAGGTTCAAAAAAGGATGGATGACAATAAAGTCAGGGGAAAAAAAACTCCAGATGATACCAGTTGTGCATAATATTACCAGTTCAAGCCTGTGGTACTTGGGAAAAAGTCAATGTTTAGCTGGTCGACCGTGTCTGGCCTCACAGCCCCTCTGTCAGAACTGATCTAGAGACACTGTGGTGCAGCCGAGTGGCTCAGCCTGTGGGTGAAGAAATTGGTAAGAATGGAGCGGTTCATGCTGTTGTCTCCTATGGTGGCACTTTAAAACACTGAACAGAACTCAATGTATGACGTTTAAAAAGGAGTCCAGCTAAGGCTTTATATGTGAACAGGAGGATTTCAAAATTACCTGAAAAGCAACACTGAGTGTTAAGACCAGTAGGTTTATGGTTTTTGTTTCTTGTTCTTTTTGTAATGGTTACTGTGGCAGTTGTGTGGTACTCAAGTGACTTGGACAGCCTGGCACTAATGCGCTGTGGTAGTCTAATGAACATGTTACATTCTGTACAGTGAAAACACTGCCTCCCTATTCCTACGTTACAAAGCAGATTTGTAACAACAATAATACCCAAATTTTAAATTGTTCTGTTGCAGTTGTGAAGTTCATTATGAAGCATGCACCAGTACACTGCTGGTCCCTATTGGTCAGTCTAACTATTTTTTTACTTTGTTAAACTGTAAACTGCGTAAATACTTGTACAGGTGCCGGTCATAAAATTAGAATATCATGACAAAGTTGATTTATTTCAGTAATTCCATTCAAAAAGTGAAACTTGTATATTAGATTTATTCATTACACACAGACTGATGTATTTCAAATGTTTATTTCATTTAATTTTGATGATTATAACTGACAACTAATGAAAGTCCCAAATTAAGTACCTTGGAAAATTAGAATATTGTGAAAAGGTTCAATATTGAAGACACCTGGTGCCACACTCTAATCAGCTAATTAACTCAAAACACCTGCAAAAGCCTTTAAATGGTCTCTCAGTCTAGTTCTGTAGACTACACAATCATGGAGAAGACTGCTGACTTGACAGTTGTCCAAAAGACGACCATTGACACCTTGCACAAGGAGGGCAAGACATAAAAGGTCATTGCTAAAGAGGCTGGCTGTTCACAGATCTCTGTGTCCAAGCACATTAATAGAGAGGTGAAGGGAAGGACAAGATGTGGTAGAAAAAAGTGTACAAGCAATAGGGATAACTGCACCCTGGAGAGGATTGTGAAACAAAACCCATTCAAAACTGTGGGGGAGATTCACAAAGAGTGGACTGCAGCTGGAGTCAGTGCTTCAAGAACCACCACACACAGACGTATGCAAGACATGGGTTTCAGCTGTCGCATTCCTTGTGTCAAGCCACTCTTGAACAAGAGACAGTGTCAGAAGCGTCTCGCCTGGGCTAAAGATAAAAAGGACTGGACTGCTGCTGAGTGGTCCAAAGTTATGTTCTCTGATGAAAGTAAATTTTGCATTTCCTTTGGAAATCAAGGTCCCAGCGTCTGGAGGAAGAGAAGTGAGGCACAGAATCCATGTTGCTTGAGGTCCAGTGTAAAGTTTCCACAGTCAGTGATGGTTTGGGGTGCCATGTCATCTGCTGGTGTTGGTCCATTGTGTTTTCTGAGGTCCAAGGTCAACGCAGCCATCTACCAGGAAGTTTTAGAGCACTTTGTGCTTCCTGCTGCTGACAAACTTTATGGAGATGCAGATTTCATTTTCCAACAGGACCTGGCACCTGCACAAAGTGCCAAAGCTACCAGTACCTGGTTTAAGGACCATGGTATCCCTGTTCTTGATTGGCCAGCAAACTCGCCTGACCTTAACCCCATAGAAAATCTATGGGGTATTGTGAAGAGGAAGATGCAATACGCCAGACCCAACAATTCAGAAGAGCTGAAGGCGACTATCAGAGCAACATGGGCTCTCATAACACCTGAGCAGTGCCACAGACTGATCGACTCCATGCCACGCCGCATTGCTGCAGTAATCCAGGCCAAAGCAGCCCCAACTAAATATTGAGTGCTGTACATGCTCATACTTTTCATGTTCATACCTTTCAGTTGGCCAACATTGGTCTTAATTGATATTCTAATTTTCTGAGATACTGATTTTGGGACTTTCATTAGTTGTCAGTTATAATCATCAAAATTAAAAGAAATAAACATTTGAAATACATCAGTCTGTGTGTAATGAATGAATCTAATATACAAGTTTCACTTTTTGAATGGAATTACTGAAATAAATCAACTTTGTCATGATATTCTAATTTTATGACCGGCACCTGTATGTACAATTTAAGCTAAGATATATTTAGGATGAAGTAAGACAGCTGAGAGCCACAACATTGTATGGTCACGATGTGGAAGCTCAAGTACCGGGAAAGTGAGGCATCCCGAGTGTTTAACAAAGAGTGAGTGGCTGGGCCCTGTGCTAGGAGACTCATTTTCCATCTGCCTTGAAATTCACCCTTGTGGTATAACGTTTCAAAGCGACTTACTCAGCTTGACATAATGACTACACATGTATTAGACGTTAGGTGCTTTTCAGAGTGTTGAATGTCAGTTATTAGTATACAATTTGGAGGAATCACTCTGGGTGTTGATCCCCTTCCCAACTTCCACCTTTTCTGAGATGGCAGGATGCTGGAATTACAAGCAGCAAATGGAGACCTCCGACTGACTTGTGAGGACGCTTCTTGTGCACGATGAGCGTGTGTCTCACCTTCACTGTGCGTGTGTCGGACAAGCTGCCATATGTGCACTTAAAAATAATAAAATATAAATCAGTGATTAAAGCACTTTATGTATTGAGTACTATAAGCAGGCTGTTTGTTTTCAAAGCAATTTATATTTCAGCACTACTTGAAAGGAACTACGTATGAAAAGAGAAACGGCTCATCGTTCAGAAAGTTTGGTTCATGGTGTGTGTACCCTCAAAGTCTGTTGTTGTAAGTGATGTTCCAGCAACTTTGGATTTCTTGTCTTCCCTGCCAAGCCTCACAGCCCACTGAGAGCATTTCTTGCTGCTCTTCTGCATTTTGTCATTTCTATTCTTTACGCTGCATTTTGTAGTGTTGGGATGTCAATCTTGGATTGTTGCAGTGATTCAAAGTGCCCACTGCATAATGATGTCACTGAGGTGGGCACGCATGGCAGGCTAACACTGTTGTAACAGCCAATCTTAGAAAGTTAAAGTATTAATGTTTGCTTAATTTGAATTGAATATAAATTTCTTCCATAGTCATAGCTTATGGTATAGTCTTTTCCCCCTATAAGTTAGTAGTACTAGGGTGTTGTACTGTGTTAGCCATTATGAATGTAGAGAAAAGCCAAGCAAAATGACACCTTTTATTAGCTAACTAAAAAGATTACAATACGCAAGCTTTCGCATTCAACAGCCTCTTCAATGTTCTCACTATGTGACCCAAGCAATATATCCCAGTCTGTAGTTCCAAAGCAGTCTCTCAGAGCCTGCTCTGCCTCAGGGGACCACTTCCTGAATGAGTGTGTAGTTTTAGGTAGCGCCCTCACTCTTGGTTTGTATTGAGGCTGAAGCAGAACCAGGTTATGATCCACTTTCCCAAACGCAGGCAGCGGGGTGGCGCTGTATGCGTCTTTAACATTTGCATACAGTAGGTTAATAGTCCTGTTTCCCCGAGTGTTACAATCCACATACTGGGAGAAGGCAGGTAATGTTTTGTCCAGCATTACATGGTTAAAGTCTCCAGCGATTAGCACAAGTGCCTCAGGGTGCTGCGTTTGTAACTTAGCAACTGCGGAATGGATGATGTCACTCGCTATCTCGCGTTAAGCGAGGGGGATGTAAACAATAACAACAATCACGTGTCCAAACTCTCAGGGCAAGTAATAGGGGTGCAGACTTACGGCCATCAGTTCGATGTCCCTGCAGCAAGTGGAGATTTTAACGGTTACATGTCTCGAGTTGCACCACTTTGTATTGACATAGAGAGCGAGTCCTCCTCCTTTCTTCTTTCCGCAGGTACTTGCATCTCTGTCCGCTCTAACTGTGCTAAACCCGGGTAGCTCCACGTTAGCATCTGGGATGGTAGTCATTAGCCACGTTTCACTAAAACACAGCAAGCTGCATTCTCTGTAGGTTCTGACATTTTTCACCAGCACAGCCAGTTCGTTGATCTTATTTGGTAGTGAGTTTACATTTCCCAGGATCACAGAAGGTACCAACGGTTTATAACGCCATTTTCTCTCAAGTTCTCTCGATTTAATCTTATCTTTTATCTTTGCGCCGGCTCGGCTGCCCCGATATCGTCTTCTTACCTCGTCAGGTAAATAAGGAACCACACCGGCATAAGCATTTCTTCTCAGTGCTTTAAGCTGACTACTTGAATAGGCGATTCTCGGAGTGTAAAAATCCATGTCAAGTAGTAAAATAGTAAAAAGTGTCCAGGGAGCAATTCCACATAAAAGAAAGTGGTAGAAGTGATCAGTGAAATAGAGAAAAATAGAGATAAAAACGTAAAAAGATAAAGTCACATACGGAGCTGCTGGAAAGGCTGCCACTCGGATGCGGCGCCGGAAGTTGACCAACAGGCCTACGCAGAAGACTGTCAGCCTATTTAATTCTGCTCAAAGCTTAACACATTTCTGCCATCTGTGCCTGTGCTTTGTCCACAATACGTTTAGAGTATGCAGGTGCATCTCAATAAATTACAATATCATCATACACTTAATTTATTTCAGTTATTCTATTCACAAAGTGAAACTCATATATTATATAGATTCATTACACACAGAGTGATATATTTCAAGCGTTTATTTCTTTTCATTTTGCTGATTATGGCTCATAGCTAATGAAAACCCAAAATTCAGTATCTCAGAAAATTAGAATATTGTGAAAAAGTTCAGTATTGTATACTCATGGTGTCACACGCCACCTGCAAAGGTGTCCTGAGCCTTTAAATGGCCTCTCAGTCTGGTTCAGTAGGCCACACAATCATGGGGAAGACTGCTGACTTGATAGTTGTCCAGAAAACGGTCATTGACACCCTCCACAAGGGAGGGTAAGCAACAAAAGGTCATTGCTAAAGAAGCTGGCTGTTCACAGAGCGCTGTATCCAAGCATATTAATAGAAAGTTGAGTGGAAGGAAAAAATGTGGCAGAAAAAGGTGCACAAGCAACAGAGAGAACCGCAGCCCATTCAAGAATTTGGGGGAGATTCACAAGAAGTGGATTGTGGCTGGAGTCAGTGCTTCAAGAGCTTCTACACACAGATGTATCTGGGACACGGGCTACAACTGTCACATTCCTTGTGTCAAGCCACTCCTGAACCAGAAACGCCAGAAGCTTCTTACCTGGCCTAAAGAGAAAATGCACTGGACTGTTGCTCAGTGGTCCAAAGTTCTCTTTTCAGATGAATGTAAATTTTGCATTTCAGTTGGAAATCAAGGTCCCAGAGTCTGGAGGAAGAGTGGAGAGGCACAGAATCCAAGTTGCTTGAGGGTCAGTGTGAAGTTTCCACAGTAGGTGATGATTTGGAGAGGCATGTCTTCTGCTGGTGTTAGTCCACTGTGTTTTATCAAGTCCAAAGTTGGCATAGCCTTCTACCAGGAAATTTTAGAGCACTTCATGCTTCCCTTTGCTGACAAGCTTTATGAAGATGCTGATTTCATTTCCCAACAGGACTTGGCACCTACCCACACTGCCAAAAGTACCAATACCTGGTTTAATGACCATGGTATCACTGTGCTTGATTGGCCAGCAAACTCACTTGACCTAAACCCCATAGAGAATCTATTGGGTGTTGTTAAGAGGAAGATGAGAGACACCAGACTCAACAATGCAGATGAGCTGAAGGCCGCTATCAAAGCATCCTGGGCTTCCATAACACCTCAGGAGTGCATCAGGCTGATCGCCTCCATGCCACACCACATTGATGAAGTAATACATGCAAAAGGAACCCAGACCAAGTATTGTGTACGTACATAGACATACTTTTCAGTAGGCCAACATTTCTGTATAATATTTTAATTGGTCTTATGTAATATTTAAATTTTCTGAGATTCTGAATTTTGAATTTTCATTACCTTGTGAGCTGGGGGGCTGATCGCACCCTCAGAGAATACAGACGTTCCTGGGAAAACCCCAGAAAAACATTGACAGACTACCTTCACATTGCTCCTTAGCTTATTTGCGCTCTGTCACGTGATAAACCTCTCACGCGGTACTCAGTACTGTATACTTAAAAGCATGTACAGCACCTGTCGGCATTGGAATTGATTGTTTTGCTTCTTTCTCTCTCTCTCTCTCGGTCATCTCTGTCTTGTCAAGGAGAGAACGTTTAAACTTTTGAAAAAGAGACAAATGTTCGTTTGCAGTGTTTGAATAAAGTTCCTGTCTCCAAACTCCTGTGTTTCTGTGCAAATCTGTGACCCAAGCGTGACAACCTGTAGGCCATAATCGGCAAAATGAAAAAAAATAAACGCTTGAAATATATCACTCTGTGTGTAATGAGTCTATATAATATATGAGTTTCACTTTTTGAGTTGAATTACTGAAATAAATGAACTTTTCGATGATATTATAATTTATTGAGATGCACCTGTATTTTGCTTGTGCTCCTTTATTGTATTTTATTCAGACTTTCTCAGTCCAGTGTTTTTACTATTATCATTGCATTTTTGCTCTTTAGAAGTTAGTTTTTTCAGTCAGGCACTCACATTTGCTAATATAGGGACAGAACAACAAGCCCTTCATATTTCCTCAATAAAACATTTAAAAAGCTCCTTTATTCAGTATGATGTTAGTTCATGTCTTCCCAGCGCTTCTAAATCTCTGACTAATTCCTTGACACATTTTGTGGATTTATTTTGTAAATAACGAAGCCTTTGAATGATGAAATCTGGCCGATTGCAGCCTCTCAGCATCCTAATAAGTAAGTCAGTTATGTTAGCAAAGGGCCAATGTTACCTCGCAGAGCCCGCCGCTATCCATTCCCCCTTTGAACAGTCACATTCTTGTATATATAAAACAGTTTGATAAACATGGGTGAATATAATATACGATTCAAAAAGAAAAAACGATGACAATAGCAATTACTTTTCTTTTTTTTAACCATACAATCAACCACAAAACCACCATTACAATGCAAATAATTGTACAGTATATGCATTAAATACAAACCCTAACCTCCTCCCAAAGCTCAAACAGTAGTCTTACTTGACAGGGTGATAAATATACTGTATACAGTGGTGTGAAAAACTATTTGCCCCCTTCCTGATTTCTTATTCTTTTGCATGTTTGTCACACAAAATGTTTCTGATCATCAAACACATTTAACCATTAGTCAAATATAACACAAGTAAACACAAAATGCAGTTTTTAAATGATGGTTTTATTATTTAGGGAGAAAAAATCCAAACCTACATGGCCCTGTGTGAAAAAGTAATTGCCCCTTGTTAAAAATAACCAACTGTGGTGTATCACACCTGAGTTCAATTTCCGTAGCCACCCCCAGGCCTGATTAGTGCCACACCTGTTTCAATTAAGAAATCACTTAAATAGGAGCTGCCTGACACAGAGAAGTAGACCATAAGCACCTCAAAAGATAGACATCATGCCAAGATCCAAAGAAATTCAGGAACAAATGAGAACAGAAGTAATTGAGATCTATCAGTCTGGTAAAGGTTATAAAGCCATTTCTAAAGCTTTGGGACTCCAGCGAACCACAGTGAGAGCCATTATCCACAAATGGCAAAAACATGGAACAGTGGTGAACCTTCCCAGGAGTGGCTGGCCGACCAAAATTACCCCAAGAGCGCTGAGACTTATCCGAGAGGTCACAAAAGACCCCAGGACAAAGTCTAAAGAACTGCAGGCCTCACTTGCCTCAATTAAGGTCAGTGTTCATGACTCCACCATAAGAAAGAGACTGGGCAAAAACGGCCTGCATGGCAGATTTCCAAGACGCAAACCACTGTTAAGCAAAAAGAACATTAGGGCTCGTCTCAATTTTGCTAAGAAACCTCTCAATGATTGCCAAGACATTTGGGAAAATACCTTGTGGACTGATGAGACAAAGTTGAACTTTTTGGAAGGCAAATGTCCCGTTACATCTGGCATAAAAGGAACACAGCATTTCAGAAAAAGAACATCATACCAACAGTAAAATATGGTGGTGGTAGTGTGATGGTCTGGGGTTGTTTTGCTGCTTCAGGACCTGGAAGGCTTGCTGTGATAGATGGAACCATGAATTCTACTGTCTACCAAAAAATCCTGAAGGAGAATGTCCGCCATCTGTTCGTCAACTCAAGCTGAAGCGATCTTGGGTGCTGCAACAGGACAATGACCCAAAACATACCAGCAAATCCACCTCTGAATGGCTGAAGAAAAACAAAATGAAGACTTTGGAGTGGCCTAGTCAAAGTCCTGACCTGAATCCAATTGAGATGCTATGGCATGACCTTAAAAAGGCGGTTCATGCTAGAAAACCCTCAAATAAAGCTGAATTACAACAATTCTGCAAAGATGAGTGGGACAAAATTCCTCCAGAGCGCTGCAAAAGACTCATTGCAAGTTATCACAAACGCTTGATTGCAGTTATTGCTGCTAAGGGTGGCCCAACCAGTTATTAGGTTCAGGGGGCAATTACTTTTTCACACAGGGCCATGTAGGTTTGGATTTTTTTTTTCCCTAAATAATAAAAACCATCATTTAAAAACTGCATTTTGTGTTTACTTGTGTTATATTTGACTAATAGTTAAATGTGTTTGATGATCAGAAACATTTTGTGTGACAAACATGCAAAAGAATAAGAAATCAGGAAGGGGGCAAATAGTTTTTCACACCACTGTATAAGCCAGCCAATGAATGAAGTGCAGTTTGCTTGCAAATTGTCTTCAAAGTAATGTGCCATAAAAATAAAACTTTGGGGAGCTCATCTGGGGTCCACTAAATAAATCCAATGTACCAGAAAGCTGAGGTGGGCAAATATCACCCCTGAAGCTGACAGCTGTCCTTCACCTTGCTAGACAGTCCATAAGTAACGCCACCCTTCTTTATGGCCAACACAGTTGATCTCTTTGGATATGATGAGCTTCTTCCTTCTTTCTCCTGGTTGTTGTTCTCTCTTGGCATTCTGAAAATGGCTCGGTTTATGCATATTTCCACAAAGCAAGATATACAAAATGTATTCCAGGGGTGTCATTGTCACTTACCAGCCACCTTCTCCATTAAAGACCATTTACAAGATACCTTTGCTTTTTTTTTTTTTTTTAACCTTCTTTTCCTGCACATGCTGAGCAAAAACGCAGATGTTAAAACATATCATGGCCGCTCAACAAATTTATGTGCCTTCTGCTTGTGACACTTGTCTGAACAGCCTACTGCTATTGGGTTGGGATCTAAACTTTAAAATGAAAGACAAATTTGATTTGATTTGCATGAATATTACCAGTAATTGTGATCCTGAACAACCCCATTTTCTGTTATTAGAACATTAGAGCAATCTAGACAAGAACAGGCCATTCAGCCCAACAAAGCTCGCCAGTCCTATCCACTTAATTCTTCTAAATTAACATCAAGTCGAGTTTTGAAAGTCCCTAAAGTCTTACTGTCTACCACACTACATGGTAGATTATTCTTTGTTTCTATGGTTCTCTGTGTAAAGAAAAACTTCATAATGTTTGTATGAAATTTACCCTTAACAAGTTTCCAACTCTGTTCCTGTGTTCTTGATGAACTCATTTTAAAATACAAGTCTCGATCCCCTGTACTAATTCCCTTCAGAATTTTAAACACTTCAATCATGTCACCTCTTAATCTTCTTTTGCTTAAACTGTAAAGGCTCAGCTCTTTTAATCTTTCCTCATAATTCAACCCCTGTAGCCCTGGAATCAGCCTAGTCGCTCTCCTCTGGACCTTTTCTAGTGCTGCTATGTCCTTTTTGTAGCCTGGAGACCAAAACTGCACACAGTACTCAAGATGAGGCCTCACCAGTACATTATAAAGGTTGAGCATAACCTCCTTGGACTTGTACTCCACACATCGTGCTATATATCCTAACATTCTGTTAGCCTTCTTAATGGCTTCTGAACACTGTCAGGAAGATTATAGTGTTGAGTCCACAACAACTTCTAAATCATTCTGATGAGGTATATTTTCAATTCTCTGACCTCCCATTGTGTATTCAAACCTAACATTTTTACTTCCTATGTGTAATACTTTACATTTACTGACATTAAATCTCATCTGCCACAAGTCTGCCCAAGCCTGTATGCTGTCCAAGTCCTTCTGTAATGATTTAGCGGATACCAAATTATCTGCCTATCTTGGTATCATCTGCAAACTTAACCAGATTCTTACTTATGTAGCATTGTAACACCAAAAACAAAATTCATAAGTAGTATAAGCCAAAACTCAACTGTAGTAAAATGAGCAAGTATACAAATGTCAGTTAAGAGTGTCACCAGTACCCTTCTCTTCTCACTTGTCGGTCTCTTTCATGATGTCTCTGTTTGTACAGTAAGTGAGCGAGTCTCCTTGCTGTGGCTGTGCTTACTACAAGTTCAAAGTACTGTGTTAACAGGACCTCTGCAGTGGAATGGACCAATCAGCACTAGACAAAATTAGAGAGACGTGTGTTTAACCAGAAGTGACTTTTTAAAAAGGGGAAGAGAAGAAAAATTGAAAATGAGGACGCCATTTGGAAGAGCCAAGTGCATGTGGCAAGCAACTTAGTCATGTGGCCTACTTGCACAGGATCCACCAAGTGCAACCGAGGCTGGCACCATTTATGCCCTGTTACAGATTTGGGGAGTAGGCCTGGTCAGGCTGGAAGACACCTACAGGTTGGGCAAAGAGTACCATTGTTTTTTCTGCTTATCGAGAATTCTCTCTCCCACCCCTTCCTTCCATTCCTACTGCTAGCCATCCAACAGATTGTCTTCTGCCCCCATTTTAAGGACTATTTATGTGCAAAACAGTTCATTGTTGTGGGAGTCATGCCTGTGTGTTGAATAATTTGTGTGTTTGTTATAATTATTAGATGCAGGTTGCAAGGTAGGGTGGGTTTGTGCATAGTGCTTGCATTTATACTTGTTAATGCCAGTATATTCTTTTTTCTTATTAGCTGTTTTTGGTGATCCCAGATGCTGTGTTATATAAGTGGTTGATAGTTGAAGTAGTGTTAGTCTTCCATTTGCTGGTTTTGCTGCTACTCTGGGTTGGGATGGTATATAATGTTTACTTTAAATTCACATGTGTCACAACATTATGCAAAATTATATTCAAATAAAGAATATATATCCTAATATACATATGGTCTTCTGTATTCATCGCTGAAGTGAACTAAAAATGTGCGAAACAGTTATATCTTTCATAAAAGATAATGGAAAATGTTAAAGTAATTTTAGAGTCACTCATTAATACAACTTCTTATCCAAAATTAAATTTAATACACTACAGCTCAATAAATACATTACAAAAAACAAATAGCTGTTTACCAAATGACAGCTAACAAAGCAATTTGTCTTAGCTCGAGGATGCAATAAGTCTTTCAGGCAGCTTTGAAGAGGACACATGATGAGTAGAACTTTCTAAACTTTCAACCACTTTTTGCAAAGCTTCATCAATAGTTAACAGGAGCAGCGCCGAATGAACATGGGAGGATTTGCACTGCAGCATCCTAGACTTTCTCGTATACTCAGATGGGTATTTGAGGAGTAAACTGCAAGACAATGATTATATTTTTATATTACTAGGGGGCTCTGCCCCCTGCTCGCTTCACTCACCCACCCCCGGGTTTGGTTTACCGGATATGCAATTTAAAGAGATTGTTATTTTCTTGGGAATTGTTACATATGTATTATTTTCACTTTTACTTTAAAACTTTTGTAAAAACAATATTTCTCCTTTATTTCCGGCCCAGTTCGTGGTTAAATCTCTTTATCGTGGGATGTATAATGCTGCTCACGTTGTGAAGGGGGTGGTGGCTGAACACACGCTAAGGAGATGTGGGCAGAACAGCTGCTGTTTAGCTGCTGCTGCTGGTGAGCTGCATGTTCTGCTTGTTGTGCTGCGCGTCGATCATATAAAAGCCTGTACAACAGCTGTCCTTTTGCCACTTCATGTCTCTGTCGCTCGTGTCGTGAATCGTGGGGGCTGAACACATGCTAAGGAGATGCGGTCGGATCATCTGCTGGCTTGGCTGCTGCTGCTGCTGTCGAGCAGCGTGTTCTACTTGTCACTTGTCGTTGTTTTAAGATCTGGAAGCACATGAAGTGTGTCTGTCAAAAGCATTCCAACAACTGCTAGGTTAGATGCCCGTGAACTTGTTTTAAATTGTTTTTAAGTAGGGCGTGACGTGCAAAAGTCACCCTCGCACGGGTTTTGCTTCCTAAGGTTGTAATGTCTACAGTAGCCTCACGTGACGTCAAAGCGTCTCTCCAAGATGATCACATCTGGATCACTTCGCTCAACCCCCACAGGAGGCACGCTACGCTTCTGCCACCGCGTCTCTCCCACTTGCGTTGTTAAGGGGGGGAGCTGAACGCTTGCTAAGGAGATGCGGATGGATCAGCTGCTGGCTTTGTGCTGCTGCTGCCGAGGTGCGTGTTCTGCTTGTCGCACTGCACGTCCATCATTTAAAAGCCTGTACAGCCTGTTCTTTTGTCTCACTGCCTTGTCTTACGTGACATTAAAGTGTTTCTCACGGGACGTCAAATTGTCGTCCGAGAAGATCATGTCTCATCTCCCTCCCAAGATTTCCCAAGATTTTTTTTCATAATAAAGAGATGTACAATAACGAACCATCAACAACAAATCAAATTAATAATATATCGAGCAATTATTATAAATGTAAAGTTGAATAAATCGGATTCTGCAGCTGCATGAATAAAAAGTAAAGTACCACCCAAGGTTAGTGGAAATAGCCGAAAAGTTGATAGAAATCCATTTTTGTACCTTATACCGGTATGCAAAATTTGGTTGACCTAAGTGAAAGCGTACTCAAGTTATGGTGTTTAAATACACACACACAGACCGGCGCACAGACATAATTCCAAAAATGGTATTTCTGGACTCAAGGAGGTCTAAAACATTGAGATTCATTAAAATCTCGAAATGGAATTTTTGGAGGATTCCAATACTTTCCCTATACTTCATATACGAGAAAGTCAGGGAGGTCTAAAACATTGAGATTCATCAAAATCTTGACATCAAATCTTTGGACGATTACAATACTTTCCCTGTATTTCATATACGAGAAAGTAAAAAAGTGAGGGGAACCTAATGGAGCCTGTCATTTTTATATAAAAGAAACAGCTTACTTGAATATCCATAGTGTGTTAATCATCCTGCAGCCCTAACAAAAGGAGCTTTTGATTTTTATTGCTTCTCATTTTCTTTTTTAAGACAAGCAAACAAGCAAATGCTTGGATTGGTCTAGAACTGTCTTGTATTGTCATTGTCTGCCTCTCTGATATTTTCACCAGGGTTGTTGCTGTCCCTAATTCCGCTGCTGCATTGTTTGTGTATGTCCTCCTTTCTACTCTCCTGTTGCCATTTTTCTTTTCTTGCCGGTTGGTTCCAAACCAAACACACAGTTTAAGTTGACCCCCCCCAGCTATTTTAGATACATTGCCTAGTCTATCTCATTTGCTCAGAAAACATAATTTCTTTTGAAATTAGAATTACTTGCAGATGTTATTACATTCAGTCTTACACAGTTTAGTCAATTAAGGAAGGATTCCCATATGAAAAATTGGCGTGCACCATTAATTCATTTTTCTACTGAACGCTTTAGTGTTACTCTAAGCTGATAACTGCGTAAAAATGCTTTGGGTATCATCAGATTTAAATTATGCAGTTAGATTCATTGTTTTAAGATGTATAGTCATGAAATATGTACTATAAAGGGTGGATCAACTCTCCACAGAGACAACTACGTGAAGTTCTGCATAAATCCAAATGCTTCATTTGTTTTCATATTTTGATCGGTTTTGCTTTTGAGAACACGTTCACATGACTGGATAACCCTGCGCTCTGACGAAAGACAATTTTCCTTCCAGGATTAACACAGCATATCAAATAAGTAAAATAATAATAAGGACCAAGCAGATCCAGAAGGTTGGAAAGAGAGATTAATTTGCAAGTAATACTGTAAATAGCAAGTGCACAGGAGGAGAGACACAATGTTAGATTGACATTAAGCATTACCTTCTTATTGCCAATTCTAGACTTGTCCCTCAAGAAAACTTTCTTCCAACAATGTACCGATTGTTTCCCAAGTGAACAGAGGTGTTGACCTGTTCTGGAGTTGGGCTGCTATTCAGATTGTGTCATGTTCTTGATATATCAGCTGCACCAAAAGACGTGCCATTCAATTAAGCTGAATTTGTTCTCATAAAGCACAATTCCATATACAAGTAAAATGTGCCAATTTTAGATAGATTTTAATTAAAAGAAACATACACAGAAATATACGTACATTAACATAAACATATAGAGAACACTAGCTGTCCCCTGTGGCTCCACCCATAGTTGTGAAACAGAACACATTTTAAAAAATCAATAAGAAAAAAAAAATGTAATTCTGGCCAAGCGGAAGGTAGGTACGCTCCAGCATCAAACATTGGCACCATATCTGCTTGTGTCTGGCTCTGACGGGAGAACATCCCCTGCATGTGGAGAAGAGCACGCGGCCGTGATGTCTCTGCCCATGAGCAGGTACCCTCTAAAACACACATAGCTGTGATCTCTCTCTCAAAAACGTCAAACGTTACTCTTTATTCATCTCTAGATGATAACGTCTGCTGAACAAACAGGTATCGCCAGATAAGCAGAGGCAAAGTACGCTCCAACACGTGGCGAGAGGTAGACCAACTCAAAAGGAGGCTGGTGCATGAGTGAGGATCAGGAGGTCCCTGCTCGTCTTCCTACTCCTGAGGTCCCACCTCCTCCTCCCCTTGGCCTGCAGCCTGTTTCTCAGATTTGCGTACCTAAATCAGTGCCACAACTGGACTATAATACTTGGCACAATGAAAGAAGTCACAAAATCAACTGGAATGTTCAAGCAAATTATAGAAAAAACCCGATCTAAATCTGTTAAGTTGTTCTCTAGTGAAAAGCGGACAGACAGACAGATGCTGGATTTAATATATACAGGGTGACACAGAAAAACGGGAACTTTTGAAATGCGTAGTGGCAGCCATGTACAGTTGGCAGCACTGCGGAACAGGGACCTTGAGCTGTAAACAGTCTCGCCATTTAGTAATTTAGTAATCAATTGCAAGGCAATCAATGGCAGCTGTGTGAGAATTGTTCGGTAACCGTGTCATCTCCAGATCCGGTGACATTCCCTGACCCTCAAGTTCACCGGATTTGTCCGTTTGTGATTTTTTCTTGTGGGGCTACCTTAAGAGTCGGGTCTACACGACTCGGGCAAACTCACTGAATGAAATTGAATTGAAACAAAGAATTCAAGACGAATTTCGTGGTATCCCAGCTGAGATGTTGCAGCGATCAATGGGGAACCTCAACAGTAGATTGGAAGAATGCATACGTACAGGAGGATGCCATCTACAGGACGTAATTTTCAGACATTGATAATTTGGATTACTGTCTCTTAAAAGGGAAGTTGTAGTGGTTCAATTACTGTCAATAAAATTTTGGATTTCTTCTATTTCTATTGGGTGTTTCAAAAGTTCCTGTTTTTCTGTGTCACCCTGTATATAGAGATGGTAATAATTAGTCTGCAGTCAGTCAGGCATCCTCCAAGTTCATTCCTGGAGGCCTACAGTGACTGCAGGTTTCTATTTCCATCCCATTGCTTTATCAGGACCCAATCGTGGACAATGTCGGAACTTTTTTTTTTTAATTTTACAGGGTTGTTATTGTTTTCATTTCTCCAAGTCAGTTCATTTCCGAGAATATTGTCCAGATGATATTTATACTGCATACTGGATTCCATAATGGTGTAACCCATTGCTGGGTTGTAACCACAAATGCTGCTTCTTTGGATTTCCTGGGTTAATGTGCTTTCACAAATTAAGGTTTAATCCCAGAATAATAAATCGGATGTCTTATTGAATAACTGAATCGAGGACACAGGATATAAGCAGGGCAAAGTTTTTGTGTTATTGTGTTATTTCCTCTATTGCACTTTTTCTGAAACTCCGTCAACTCTTTATGTTAAGTTGGGTTCACTGTAGTCCACAAAATTTCATGAACGTCCATTCAGCTGTTTTTAAAGTAACATTTAGTTTGTGTTGTGTTGGCCCTGCCATCATGACTCCCCAATGAAATTCCATCATTCCAGTGCATGAACAACAATGTAACTACAGAACTTCTTGAAAGTAGACAGTGCCACTTTTGAGTGCTGTCCATTTTTTGTGTTGGTCTGCCATCACACCACACCCATGCCCTGCCATCATTTCCATCAAATTACTGACAAATGTTAATGTTGTCCTCACTGTAAGCAAGGCCAAACCTAAACAATATGCCAGATTTGTTAACATTGGATGAACCATTTTGGGGTGCTAACACACTTTTGGTTTTGTCCCACAATTCCTCACCCCCATCACCCCATTATAACCCTATTTCTCAGTGGAGTGTTTGAAAGGCCTTAAGTTGTATTAATAGTAATATGCATGCAAAATTTAATGTACTTCATTTGGGGTGATGCATTTTTGCCCCTCTTATTACAACCACCGATGTCTACAAATTTTTTAAAAACACCTTATAGCCAGGGTGGCACGGTGGCACAGTAAGGAGATCTGGGTTCGCTTCCCGGGTCCTCCCTGCGTGGAGTTTGCATGTTCTCCATGTGTCTGCGTGGGTTTCCTCCCACAGTCCAAAGACATGCAGGTTAGGTGGATTGGCGATCCTAAATTGTCCTTGGTGTGTGTGCCCTGCCCAGGGTGTGTTCCTGCCTTGTGCCCTATGCTGGCTGGGTTTGGCTCCAGCTGACCCCCGTGACCCTGTTTTAGAATATAGCAGGTTGGAAAAGGACTGACTGACTGACCATAAACTGACTTTTAAACTGGTATAACTGATAACTACACAAAAAAAAGTTGTGAAAATTAATTCAACAGTTTTTGTGTGATTAACGAGCAAGCAAAGAGATGGGATGTGAGAGTTGAAATGAGGATCTAATTGTGCAAAATAGCTAAATAATATCAAATGAAGTAGAAAACTTCAAAAGACAGAAAGAGAGTATTAGAATTTAATTAACATCGAAGATTACAGAGGTTGACAGCGATTTCCACACTCTCTCTTCCTGCAAGTCAGATAAGTGACTCTCACTTGCTATATGGCGATGTTTTTCAGTCGCGGAAGATGGAAGGAGTCTTCTTCTGGGTTACTCTCTCATTTTGCTATGGCCAGATAAGGATGAGTGGTGAGCAGTTGCTCGGCCTCCAAATCCTTCCCTGTGGGACACATCACACACCTGTATTGACTTACGCACACTCCTATATATATATGTACAGTATGTACAACTGCAGATATTCACATTCTGCACTCACTGTTTTGAATTTTTTCCTTTGCTTATGTAAAGGTGGAAAAGTCCAGTTCACATTTTTATGTAATTAACCACTTTTAAGTGAAAAACAAATGGATCTTTTTAGGAAGAGTAATTTTCAAAAGTAATTGAATAGGTGAACCGGATTTTAGCAGCACATACAACAATGTCTGGTGGCACATTAGTGTGTCTCTTTTTTTCTTTTTAGATTATTAATTCATAGAGCTTTGTTTTCTGAAGAGAGCAGTGATTCTTCAGCAAAAATGCATAACAAAGCAAGCAAATAAATAATTATGATTGCCCAGCAGACCCTTTGGAAAGGACAACTTCTAATTAAGAGCAATCAGATTGTTTCCCACAGAGACCGCCTGAGGTAATGTGTGCCTAGCTCTTCATGTAGGTCTCGCTCTTGTCTTTCTCGCCATCTGTGAAATTAAATTACCGAGCCGGAGTGAAGCAGTGAGACGCAAGGCTCTGCTCCTATCATTTCTCTTTTTCCTCAGAACTGGAGAAATCTCGAACGAAGCGGCAATCAAACAATTTGTAAAGCGTGGTTTTATTTCCGTTTCTTTCTGGAAGAATGGTTTATGCTTCAAGCTCTGGTAAGACCTTTTTTAAATTTGTCTTGCACTTGTCGATACATGCTTACCTATTTTTGCTGCATAAGCAATGTGTAAAGTTAAGTTTGGAAACTTTAGTGTAAAATGTGAAGATAAATTTGCGTAAAAGACTACAAAGAATAAACACATTTATTTTATAACTGTATCTTCTGAAATATCTTCCATCCCATTGATCCTCTGCAGACTGCAAATCGTTTATTATATGAGATATTCCACTAAGTGTATTATTATCCTTATTATTACTTTTAGTAGCAGTCATGATAATATGAGTAAATGCATTTCTCCTTTTGGTGTGTTTCATCATTGTATAGTTTTCAAATAGATTTTACATTGAAGTTGTATGCTATAATAGTAGTAATAATTACATTTCCATCTCAGTAATCAGTCTGAATTTTTCTTGAGTTGTCATCTCCTTTATTTTAACACAGTTAAGCATCTTTTTAGTGTTCTTTGCATAGTTCCTTTTAAAGATGGGTGTATTGTACAGATCCCCCCCAGTTTGTATGGAGCTGACCGTTACACCCAGCTAAACGTTTTTCACAACGACCCTCCTGCTCTTTATAGTTTTTTCCCCTTTGGCTTTGGTGAGATTATTTACACCTGTATTTGAGACGTTGCTCCCTTCCCATGCTGCCAGTTCTAAATTGTCTGTCTTGTGCCAAGTCCTGGTGGGTTATTTCCAGTGGCTGCTGTGTGTATTGTGTGTCACACCTGAGGATTTACACTGTGAGTGTGTCTAAAGAAATCAGAGGGCTTCGAAGTGCATTCACAACCTCCTTTGTTTCTCAGTGGTTTCTTTTATTCTTATTCTCCTATCAATATTCTTTCCTTCTGTAAATGAAACATTTTGTTAATATTGACACAGAGACTTGAACTATCAGTCATTGTCCAACCCGCTATATCCTAACAATGTGCATTGTACTTACTGTGAGCTTGCTATATGTGAATTTCCCCTTAGGATTAATAAAGTATCTATCTATCTATCTATCTATCTATCTATCTATCTATCTATCTATCTATCTATCTATCTATCTATCTATCTATCTATCTATCATTGTTCCTTTCATATCTATCTATCTATCTATCTATCTATCTATCTATCTATCTATCTATCTATCTATCTTTCTTTACTACAACACTTTACGCACTGTGCCACAAGCTGGGTTTAAGAAATATACAGAAAAGAAATTACAAATACACCTAATAACTATTATTTGATAGCACTAGTTTCATTCTACTTTTTACCATATTATGTGGAGTTATCAGTTGGTGTTTACTCTTCTTTACTCAATGACAGTCCATCTAATACTCAGGGTGTTTCCACTCTTCTTTAGATCACATCAATCTTTTTGTTATGGAGTGCCCTGTGTTGGCTGGGATTGGCTCCAGCAGACCCCCGTGACCCTGTAAACGGATTCAGCGGGTTAGAAAATGGATGGATGGATGGAGTTATGTGAAAAAGGAAAATAAAGAAACATACAGTAAGGACAAGAAATTACTCTTAAAATCAGAAAATATCGCCACTGCACATACTAAGAAACACATACTGGGCAAACACTAACAAATAAGAAATAAGTTATCTTCTTTACAGCATTTCTGCCCCATGCTGCATGGAAAATCTCTAGTTTTAAAAACTGTGAGATGGGCTAAAAAATATCCATAAATACATGACAAACGGCAGAGTAGCTCACAGTCCTTATCCAGAAGTTATGCGTCACCTTACGGTTAAGTTATGGTTCTCCTTGAGGACCTGCTGCACACAGGCATGAAATTTACACCCTCTACATCAGATGTTCAATTGCCAGCAAGAACTCTCTAGAAGCTCAACACCTTCTAGCGCTCCGATCGTTTCCTCAGGACGCCATGCCCTTCACTGAGAAAAGTGACTTAAATGCTGTGAAAATTGAAATTAATGGCGTAAGATGTTGTGGGGAACAGCCCGGACACAGACAGGTTGACATCGTTGTTTAAACCCGCACACGTTTATTTACAATATTTACAAATGTTCACGCACACACAACCCAGTGCCGCAGCACCAATCACCCTCAAGTCCAGGCCCTTACACAATGCCTTTCTCTTCTCCTGACCGCCTCCACTCCTCTCCTCCGAGCTCTGTCCTCCTCCACCCATCTCTCACCCTCGACTGGAGGGAGGTGGCCCCTTTTATTCTCACCCGGACAAGCTCAAGGTGCCTCCCGATAACTTTCCGCTGGCCCTCCCAGGTGTGATGGAAGTGATGGTTGTGCACCCGGTTGTGTCTCTGGTCTTCTTCCTCCACACCCAGAAGTGCTGAGGGCCAGGGCTTCTCAGGCATCTGGGTGCCCCCTGGCGGTGACCACGGGCCACTATAGGGTTGAGCTTCTAAGCTGTGTTCCCGTGATCCCCAAAGCCACCAGGGCGGTCGCCCCCTCGTGGTCTGAAGGAGGCGTAAGCCCTCCTCCGGTCCATCTGGGCGTCCCGGCTGGGTACCCCCCCCAGCCACTTGCCACAATGTTTACATCGGGAAAACCAGGAATTGCAGCACCCTGATGGCTTTGTCCCATTTCTAAAGAAAATTCATGACACTGATGTAGGAAACAACTGATTAGGTACACACACATTTTATTGTGAAAAAGCCAGTAAATATGGTGTCTGGCATTGAATTACACCATGAGCTACCGCTCCACAAAGCATTAGGTCACCCATTGGAGACGCATACAATGGCCTCTAGAGAAGATCCTCCTTTAGCACCTTAACAAAAACAAGACTCACAACTGCATATGTAGGAACTTTTAAACACCAATTCAAAATTACATTTTTCAACTTGATGGACTGTGTTTAAAAAGGCGATATCAATTGTTCATGTCTTACACTAGTTGGGAGATTTAACATTGATTATATGAAAATTCTCCCAAAAATTTCTTATCGTTTCAAAATTAATTTTTTGAAAAACTACATTTTTCTGGAATGCGAAGCTCATGGATACAGAAATGATTTCTTCTGAGATCTAAAGCCAAATGGTCTGCTCACAAATGAATTGATTTAGAGGCTAAAAGGTGCCTAAAGGATACATGACGGCCACAATTCCGAATTGCAATTAGCAGGTTTGGAAGAATGGGAGATGGATACTGGAATCAAACCTGAAAAGTAATATTTTAGGGTTTTAGTAATTATTACTTTATGTTTGAAGGTAATACCACCAACAGGCTTGATAGAGTTAATAGAAATAGCTAAAGGTAATAAAAGTACAAACGTTAACAAAATACCTGAGAGCTTGTACTATGAATCGCCCCAAATATTTTTAAAGAACCGGAGCAGGCAAGTCTGTGCAAAGTATGAAGGGATGAAAGTTCAGTCTCAAACATGTTAACTAAGTAACTGGAGGAAACAGGGTGGAGTATCGCGTGGATAATGCCAAGATGCTATTCATAGTTATTTTTCTCACTACTCAACAATATAACACCGCTTTCAACATCTGTCGTCTTTCCCAGTGCTTCCTTGTTGCCATTTCATTTGTTTAATTTAACTTAATTAGTCTTTTAAAACTTCAGTTTTTTATTAAATTCATGCTTAAAATCTGTAAGGAAGAAAACATTGTTTAGTAAAGTTATTGACACACTGAGGATATAGTCCAGTAAAGACCTACGCATTCAGAGAAGGCACTGAACTTCTTACTGGTTAATATCAATCAATCAGTCAATCAACATTTATTTATATAGCACATATTCATACAAAAAAATGTAGCTCAAAGTGCTTTACAAAATGAATAGAGAAACAGAAGACACAATAAAAAATAAACATAAGTCAACATTAATTAACATAGAATAAGAGTAAGGTCCGATGGCCAGGGTGGACAGAAAAAACAAAAAAACTCCAAAGGCTGGAGAAAAAAATAAAATCTGTAGGGGTTCCAGACCAAGAGACCGCCCAGTCCCCTCTGGGCAATCTACCTAACATAAATCAAACAGTCCTCTTTGTATTTAGGGTTTTCATGGAAGGACCTGATGATGATGGTCACGTAGACTTCTGGCTTTCAGTCCATCAATGTTGAACATATGAACAATATGAACAGATCCTAAGAATATGTCTCCATTTATGTTATTGTTGAGATATTTCCAGTTGACGATGTCAGAGGGGTAAACAAAAATCTCCAGCCAACAACATTGCTACAAAAAAAAAAAAATCCTGAGGCGTTGTGCATAGGAATCGTTTCTGCAATATTGGCACATGCTGCTTTTGTTTATTCGATATCGATATTTTATTTTTCCATTTTGATAGTAACATCACCACCATGTCATTTTGGATTTAAGTTTTATGCGTAGGTGATGCTGTCTTGTGTGATCTTGTCATGGGTGCCGCCATCTTGTTTACCATTGCTATGTTGGTGCAATGATGCAATATTGTAATGTCACTTTCTTTTTCCTATATAGGATGGCAGCACCCAGTTTGCAATGTCCTAGTTTTGTCCAAACTATCACTATAAGCACCAAACATATTTTCTAGAATTGTTAGCTTCAAACAATCCAAGTTAGTATTTTTCTGACTTCATTCCTGGCTTTGCTTTTTGGCTTTGTTGTTTGGTTTGCTTCGCTTTTTTGGTATTCCAACCCTTGCCTTTGCCTTGCTCCCTGTGAGTATTCATCTCCTGATTTTTCTCTCCTGTCATCTGGCCTGAACAACGTTGCATCCTGCTAAGACCCTAACATTGCGGGGGTCCACTGCTGGCTACTACAGAAAGTCTAGACAAATCATCTAAAAGCCCACTAATAGTTCATTGCTGGATGACACTCAAGATGCCCCAAAACACAGAAAAACCATAAGGTATTTTGAAACTAAAGTCCCAGATGTTTATTGCAGGAAAAATCATAATCTAGCATTTGTTGGTGAGATGAAGAAGAAAAATCCACAAATAAAAGTGTCATGAAGAGGTAAATAAATCCACAAAAAATAATTTGCAGCGATCAAGCAAAGCAAAATAGTAATATCTACAATAAAGGACAATTTCAATAAATTACTGAACACATTCATGCACAGTAGTTACAGGCAAGGGCTCTAAAAATGTACATTGTCCAAAGCTGCCAAAAAAAGATAATAGTTGAAAAAAAAGGTTGAATAATTGGTCCAATGTCTCTCTAGTAGCCAAAGCCTATCTCTCACCCCAGTGCTGAAGCTCTTCCAAAATCTAGGAGACACCCTGGCTTAAAAAGGTTGAAAAAGACCTTTATGACAGCCAATGGCATTTTTGGGGTGGGAACTTTGCAATACGCACAACAGCAACACCAATCCTCACCACTGACCACCACTGACTTGCCAAACTAATGGCACGGAGGCCTTTTAAGCATTTCCTACCCACTAGCCTAAAGGCAATGGGCTCATACCATTCTGATAGGGGGGGGGCGGATCTACCCCCTTATCCTCACTTTATTCCTACACTTAAACTAAATTACCTACATTTCATACATCCCAGGAAGTTATTTCTGCACTGTTAAACAACAACGGAACATAAAATCCATAAACAAGTAAAGTAAAACTGCTAATAACCCCGCACTGTGACTGCGTTCCCCCCTTTCCCGTTTTGTTACTCTCGACTGTTGCCAGATCAGCTGCTTCCCGGCTTTTAGCAGCATAAAGGGACCACGTAACCACACGCACACAGAATGAAATCTGTCCTTTAAAGCAGAGGACTCCGCCAAGGCGATATGTGAAGACACTGTATGAAATCTAAAAATCTGATTGTTACTGGAATGATGCCCTAACGTTAAGCATCTTGTGGGGATTCATTTAATGTCACTCTCTTTCGGCACTGCACCTACCAACTCTAGATTGTGTTATAGTTAGTTAAATACTGGCAGCTACTGGTTCTTCCTGCTCACTGTAGCTGGCAAAGGACCAAGTAACGATTCTCCTACTGTCAGAATCTGGAGGAAAATGCTGCTGCCATTACTGAATTCCTCAAAAATGGATGATTGTGAGCCTACAAGAACATTCTGTGTAATAAGAAAATGTGGATCACCATCAACAGTTTAATGAAGTCTCAGAGTAACACATTTCAGCTGGGTGATATGGAAGCATATGAGAAATGTAGGAACAAGCTCAAGAAAGCAATAGAAATTGCTAAAAATCAATACCAGGACAGACTGGAAACTGAATACAGTGACACTCATGACTGGCATAAAATGTAGCACATTATACTTATGGATTCAATTTAGCGCATAATTTAGCCGCATCTCTCCTGAATGATCTTAATGCTTTCTACAAACACTTTTGAGTGTGTCACGCACGAGCACTTGGGGAGCAGCTTAAGGACCCGATTTGCACTGCGACGAGTCCTGCCGGGGGACAACAGCAGCGTACTAACCTCTCTCTCTTTGTTTCTTCAGAAAGACCGAGACACCGCCCGGACGACTCAAAGAGATGCACACTTCCGGGTCCCTTTCTTCCCTCTGCTTCCCAATTGATGATGTCAGACTCCCATACACCACCACGATTTTCCCAGCATTCCACGTTCTAATTTCCGATCCTTCCCTACAAACTGTCTGTCTTCCTACCCTTCAATGTCTTTTGAGTTTTATGTAAACAATTGGCCAGGTTTTGTTGCAGTATACGAGGCTAAAAAACCCAAACATTTATGAATGTCTCTTTTCGTTATTACAAGCGTGATAACAAAGTCTCTCCAATGTGAGTACCTGCAGCCCCTTCTCTTCTTATGTGGATGGTGTAAAACGGATTCTGAAAGTTGCTGGTCTGAATGTCATTTTAAGAAGACTCAGGAGTGCTAAGAGTTACAGAGGGCGGGGAAGTCAGCACAGAACGTTACTTCTGTCCAGAATATGAACAGCATGTTACACTGCCTTAAAGGCAAACATTCATTATTCAAAGTCTCATCCATCCTGTACAGTCATTTCTCTCCTGCATTTGTTCTACTCCATCTATCCTCATTGGCCATCTGACTTTATCTTTGGACTCATCTTTAGAGAACTAAAAAACGATACTATATCTGTTTTATCAAAGTCAATATTGACTTAATTTTTGTCATGTATTCATTAGTACCTGATTTAATTTGTTATTCATTTCTTGCAACTCTTTCTTTGACATCTGGTAAAGCATGTTGAGTTACAGTCTGTGTATGAAAACGTTCCACACAAGTAAATGATGTTGTTGCTGCTCTGGCAAAGGGCACAGGGCCATTAGCACCCACACAAGGTCATAAGGCTACTGAACAGCCACTCTCACTTACAAATAGATGAGGATGATCCACTACATATCATTTAATGTCGTTTTCACTGCTGTTTGTGCTGCACTGTTGTCACTTGACTGTGGGAGAAATGTAAGTTAACAATTTCACTGTGCTCATGAAAATAAAAGTGATCTTGAACTCTTTGCTCTGTTTTCACGTAGGTTTTCTGCAGGTATTCCTCTTCTTTCCTACATCTCAAAAATGGGCAGGTTAGATTGAAATGACCGCTCTACATAAAAAACAATGTTGTGTCAGTTTGTGCTGCTATCCAAGATTTATTCGTGTTGCACATCCAATGTTGCTGGACAAGGCTCCTGTATGACACAACTCAATAACAGAAAAAGCACTTTCAGAAAATGGAAGTTGTGCAATGAAGAGAATTTCAGGAGTGGGAGTTAGATAGAAATGGTTGATATACCATACCATACTCTACCATTCTCTATTCCGTCTAGTCAAATTTAGGATCACCGGGATGGATCCTTATAGCATCGCCGAGCATAAGACAGGGAAAAGCCATGACAGGCCCACTCTTCCAATCACAAAAAAGTCAGTTTGAACTAGCCAGTAACCTGCATGTCTTTGGTGATGTGGAAGCAAACCTGGATTACCCAGAAGAAAACCCACACAGGAAAACGTGCAAAGTCCACACACACAAAAAGATAAGGATACAGGAGCTGAGACCTTCAGCACTAACCACTGCACCACCGCTTTTTCAGTTGTTGTTCTCTTCTTGTTCATATGACTTTCTTCTTGTACTGCTAGACTGACTCGACTAAACTGGCAACGTGCAGTGAAGGGGCACTCTTGTCCAATACTGGGTCCTGCTTTGCACTTGCTTGAGCTTTCTATGCCCTGGACCTTTAAGAAGTGAGTTTAGAAATTGCTTTAATTGCTTAAAGTGCTTTCCATAATGCGTCTGTTAGTGGCTTACTGTGTTAACTAAGACACTGCTTGTGTTACCTAGCAGTAAGTGACTAAATAGATGCACTATGGAAAGCCCCTAATGTTGTCATTGGCACCTTGTAAGCCTTTATAAGACTACACAAGGTGTTTGTTGAGCTTGTGTTATACAGCAGTGCCTGACAAATAGATGTACAGTATCTACACTGCTGCTCGAAAGTGTGACCAAAGAATCCTCACATGCTAACTTCTTTTCTGTTCAAGTTAGTTCCTGCGCAAATCCATAAAACCAAAATGATACCGTCAGAATGTGAAGGAATATCAGTGTAATATGCCAAAATGAATTCAATTCTTCTCTTTTTTTAACACTTCTATGGGGAAGTGTTGCTCTTTGCAAGTTAAAAAATGGCAGCTTTATGACATCAGCTGTAGTCGGCCAGACTGAGCTGTCTTCCCTACTGGGTGACTAATTGGCTCTCTGATGGCAAGAGGCTCCTCGACACAAAGGTAATTGACACTTGTACCTCAGCGCTAATTGGTGTGGTGTTTCCAAATGCCAGTCAATCTCTGAGCCCCCGAAACCCAGGGAAGAAACACAGCTGAACTGACAGTGTCACTCATTATTACAATAATCAGGATGCCGGATTAAAACCTAAAGAGGAAATGCCATTTATAGCAGCACTTGTTCACGGTCGCCTTTTTTCTTTTAACTTCAGAGTGGCAGTTTTGGTTTTATTGAATTGTCACTAAAAGTATAGTTTAAAAATCTAACCATTCTACAGTTACAATTGTTCGATCCTTTAAATTAATTAATGATGGGCTTTCTTAATATTTTTGTATCCTGAAAAAATAATATTCAGTCCTCAATTTTTTTTATATTGATCTGCCACTAATGTAAGCCTTTCATTATCATTTCAGGGCAATAAGCCTGCAAATCTGCTGCATGGTTTTTAATAATTGCGTTTTTTTTTTCTTAATTCATTCTCTATTAAGTGTTTTCAGGCTCCTTTTGGATCCCATGTTCAAATCTAAGCCACCTCTCCACTACCCTCATAAAGTGATCGGTGACGCTCACTCCCCGGTTATAAAGTCTGGAAGTTTTTTCAGCACTTTTTGTGTTTTTTTGGTTTTCTTACCATCTTTTCTCTAATTCTGGTTTAAACCTTGTTGCAGGATTTATATCATTTCAAATCATGATCATTATGAAAAACAGTATAAAAAAGATTTGTTTGTTTATGGTGAAGAAATATAATTATATAGTGTGGGTACGCACAATGTTATGATGGCTATTGTATTGGACTTTTAATCACAAGGTTTGCTCCTTTGACCCCACTTCTGCCTCACTATAGCCGCTTTTCCACTGCATAGTACGGCACGACACGGTTCAGTACAGCTCACCTTGGTTCGGCTCAGTTCAGCTCGGTTTGCGTTTCGACTGCAGTTTAGTACCGCTTTAGAGTGGGCGGGATTATTCACGTGTCGTTATAGTTGCGCCGCCTCTACTGCAGTGACACCGTGGAACTTTTACAACAACACGCAGACAACGACAACACTTTAGCTCGATGACGCGCAAGGTTAAGCATCTAAAAAAAGCACATCACTAGCTAACTTTTATCACTGTTGCAAAGCATAAAATGAACTTAACTGCCAGTGTAACATGAAAATGCTGATTCTGTATATTACAGATCTTCCACATTTTGCAAAAAAGTCGCCGCAACAGACCATCTGTTTGGACATTTAACCGTGCTTCAGAGTGGTGGGATGTGATTGTTCCCGGTTTTACAAACACTCAGTGGCTGGAGAACTTTCGAAACTTCCGCGTGTCTGTACCTTTAAAGAAAAGAATAGCCAGTGACGCAGTAATGACGATTTTCTCCGGCCAATCAGTGACTAGCAGAGTTTACACGTCACATTTTGGTAACGGTTCGGCACGCTTGGAACCTCGGCTGAGGTGGTACTAAAAAAAGGACCAGGTACCAGGTACTGTTCCCAGTGGAAAGCCCCGCAAAAGTGAGCTGTACTGAACCGTGTCGTGCCGTACTATGCAGTGGAAAAGCGGCTTTAGTGACCTTAACCTGCTTGTGCTATAATTGTGGAAGTGCGTGAAAACCATTGTAAGTCATTTTAGGTAATGTAGTCTGCCAAATAAAATTTCTCTCTGTTAAAATAAAAAAATCTTGGGACAAGACGAGACTAATCCTATGATGAGATGTGACTTTTTGAAGAGACTTTTTGGAAGGAAGTCCCGCGAGACGGAGACTTTTTACCATGAAATTCTTTCAAGTCACGCCCTACTTACAACTATTTTCAGACAAGACTATGGTCATCAGGTGCATTCCAGCACTTAACCTGGATAGACATCAATCCATTAAAGGGCTTACTTATGAACACACAGACATGCACACTTATGAAGATCCAGTTTAGAACCGTCCGTTCATCTAAATATGGCAGCGGAAAACGATGAAGTCAAACAAATTAACGTGAAAATTGTCGATCGGTTACACTGCAAATTTATTAAAATGCATATCAACAGACTATGCTGAAGCAGTTAGTGGTGATTGTGTGGAAGATGAAAACATCAATTTACAGTATCCCATAGAATATCTACAAGCATTAGCACCGTTCAGTCTTCCACCGGCCAAATTAGTTTTGAAAGAAGGATGTATCGTAATGTTATTGCGTAATTTATGTATGAGTGATGGACTATGCATTAGGACAAGATCAGCTGTATTAAAAATTGTTCGAACAATTCTAACATGTAAAATTTTAACAGGCGACAAGAAAGGTAATGTAGTATATATTCCATGAATAACATTAGACACAAAAGGAGATCTTGACAAGCCATTCGTATTAAAACGTTTACAGTTTCCCATGAGAATAGCTTTTGCTATGACAATTAACAAATCACAGGGACAAATATTTGAAAAAGTCGGTTTATTTACTAGAGAAAAAGAAACGATATTCACTCGCAGGCAGTTATACGTTACGTTGTCACGCTGTAAATCCAAACACAGAATCAAAATTTAATTCAATCTTGAAGAAAAGTTAACTGGTTTTAAAGTAAAAGTGTAAATAATACATATGTAACAATTCTCATAAAAATAACGATCTCTTTAAATTGTAAATCCGGTTAACCAAACCTGGGGGTTGTTGAGTAAAGTGAGCAGGGAGTGGAGCCCCCTAGTAAAAGTAATAATAATAATAATAATAATAATAATAATAATAATAATAATAATTGCTATGTCCATGTTGCACGCATTTGCTTAGTGTCTGTTGTGGCCAATATGGAAAAAGGCCAGTTCATAAAAGAACAAAAATAGAACTAGAATCAGAAGAGTAAAAAACAACGGGCAAAACTAAGTGCATTGCCTTGAAAACTAGCATGGGCTAAGAAGTCAGTGTGAACCAGCAAACAACACCAAACCCTTATTCAAAGTTTAGAGGTCACAATAAAGAAAAAGGGTACTAAACATAACTAAGATTTCTTTCCCTGACTACTATAAAGGTCGAGATTTTTTGAAGTGTTTATATTTATTCAGTCAATGGACAGCCATCTTAAACAGGGTCAATGCTGTGATATCACATGGTTACGTGCCCAGCAACCAAAGCTGCTTCTGAAAGCAAAATGGTTGCAGCCGGGAGTCATGAGGGCAAAACACACACAAAATGGCATCACGTTCTAAGAAAAGGAATAATGTAACATAATAGTAATTGCTGTTTATATCATAAGAGTAATGGTGAAAAATATTAAAAATGTGCAAAATAAGATTTTTTTCTTTGGTATTGCAGCGGCTATCTCTTCATTTCCATATACAGTGATCCCTCGCTATATTGCGCTTCGACTTTCGCGGCTTCACTCCATCGCGGATTTTAAATGTAAGCATATCTAAATATATATCACAAATTTTTTGCTGGTTTGTGGATTTCTGCGGACAATGGGTCTTTTAATTTATGGTACACACTTCCTCAGTTTGTTTGCCCAGTTGATTTCATACAAGGGATGCTATTGGCGGATGGCTGAGAAGCTACCCAATCAGAGCACGTATTACCTATTAAATAAAACTCCTCAATGATATACGATATGCTTCCTGCGCGGTGCTTCTCACACTTCAAAGCTCTAACAGCCCATATTGATTTTTGATTGTTTGCTTTTCTCTGCCTCTCTCACTCTCTCTGACATTCTCTGCTCCTGACGGAGGGGGTGTGAGCAGAGGGGTTGTTTGCACAGAGGCTGTTTGCTTAGAAGATACGGACGCTCCTCTAAAAAATGCTGAAAAGACTACCTTCACATTGATCCCTTCATTGCGGCTGCTTTTTTTGCAGTGCTTCGCATACTTAAAAGCCCAACAGCCCTATTGATTTTTGATTGTTTGCTTTTCTCTCTCTCTGTCTCTCTCTGACATTCTCTGCTCCTGACGCCACTCCTTTGAAGAGAAGATATGTTTGCATTCTTTTAATTGTGAGAAATAACTGTCATCTCTGTCTTGTCATGGAGCACAGTTTAAACTTTTGACTAAAGAGTGTTATGTCATGTCTAGAGGGCTCTAATAATGTTAAAACACGTATTTAGAAGGTTGTAAACAGGTTTTCAATGCTCTAACTGCGAAAATATTAGATTTATAAATAAAGAATCCTACTTCGTGGAAATTCATTTATCTGTCTGGAGCGGATTAACCGTGATAAACGAGGGTTTACTGTATAAATGTGCGGAGAATATTTATAAACAGTGTGGGAGAGTTTCTAAGGGCTTAAAATATATAAAAATAATCATACAAACATATGGCTTCTACTTCGCGGATTTTCACCTATCGTGGGGGGTTCTGGAACGCAACCCCCGTGATCGAGGAGGGATTACTGTATGTTACCTACAAAGTAAGATTGGTGAAATGACATTGGGTGACATTTTCATTTCAAGAATCGTTGCCTTGAGTCCTGCCTTTGCATATTCAGACAAGTTTCCCATAAAGACTCGCCTTCCTCTCCCTGGTCAAAAGCTAAATGGTGGCTCTGAATGGTCCTTAGTACATAAGGGTCTGCATTTATAAGTATTTTATGTTTTACTTTTATTTTTAAATTCTTACTTTCCATATTTGTATTTTCTGTTATTTTCATAATTGTGTATTGTCCTTGTAACTGCCTTCCATTCCTTGTACATTCTTTGTGCTTTGTGGGCGGATCTACCCTGACATCACTTCTGCTGAAACCTTCCTCTGGGTGTTTAAGGCCTGAGTTGAATAAGCTCAAATGAGGAAATGATGATTGTGCTTGTATTATGGGTATTATTGTATGTATTGCTGTTTGTGTTGGATGACGAGGATAGACAGGATTAGAAATGAGTACATTAGAGGGTCAGCTCAGACTGTTGGGAGACAGTCAGAGAGGCGAGATTACGTTGGTTTGGACATGTACAGAGGAGAGTTGCTGAGTATATTGGGAGAAGGATGCTAAGGATAGAGCTGCCAGGGAAGAGAAAAAGAGGAATCCCTAAGAGAAGGTTTATGTATGTGGTGAGAGAGGACATATGCAGGTGATGGGTGTAACAGAACAAGATGCAGAGGACTGAAAGATATGAAAGAAAATGATCTGCTGTGGCAACCCCTAACAGGAGCAGCTGAAAAAAGAAGAAGATTACTTTTTTGTGCCTTTCTTGCTTCTGGATTGTGATTTGGACTTGTTTGATAAGAAATGCTTTCTATGTCGGGCATACACTGTGCAGTTTTTAGATGTTATGGCGAAACGACTACGAATAGTTTTACCCATTGACATTTTGCAATAATGCCTTACCTGTTAAAAACCAGAATGGCCACAGGATTCTCAAAATGTCAACAAGGATAAGAGATGCATTGCTTACTGTGCTCTCAAAGTGCAAAGAAAAAGAAAAGACGCCTCATGCCTGGACAAACTTGTTAGGAAGGCAGGCTGTATTGTAGGATTAAAGTTGGACAGTTTAAAATCTGTGGCAGAGCGACGGGCATTAAGCAACTCCTGTCAATCATGAATAATCCACTGCATCCACTGAACAGTGTCATCTCCAGGCAGAGGAGTAGCTTCAGTGACAGACTGAGGAGATCGTTCCTCCCCCACACTATGCGACTCTTCAGTTCCACCCAGGGGAGTAAATGCTAACATTAATTTTATTTAAATTTTTTTCATTTTTATTACTATTTAATTTAATATTGTTTCTTTGTATCAGTATACTGCTGCTGGATTATGTGAATTTCCCCTTGGGATTAATAAAGTATCTATCTATCTATCTATCTATCTATCTATCTATCTATCTATCTATCTATCTATCTAAAATCTATCTATCTATCTATCTATCTATCTATCTATCTATCTATCTATCTATCTATCTATCTATCTATCTATCTATCTATCTATCTATCTATCTAAAAGGCCTAACTACAGTCTGTCCACTTCACAGAGAGAACTGGAGTTACGAAATCTATGTACTTTACTGTGATGTGTATTTGTTTTTGGCTTTTCCAGAAAATTTTTCCTAAGATGCGTTTGTCATTGACCATTTCATTTTATGTGTGTTGCTATATGAAAGCTAGCTGTTTTTCAATCAAAAAAAGTGAAAATGAGGAATGTGACGCCAATACTCAATATAAAACATACTGCAATCAGCACACAATGAATTTTGGGAAATTTGATGGTGATATCAGAAAATTGGTTTATGGGACTACTCACATTACAAGATAGCTGGCTGAAATTTTTGACACGATGGGAATTCTGATCATACAAGAGCCCAATCATAAGATGGAATTGGGCATCACAGCCCCTGCATACTTCATAATAAATGACGGCCAATGAAACTGAAATCTGTGTGGACTCTGAAAATAAGTTGTCAATTTCAAATCAGGCTTAAAATTGTGTCAAAAATCACACAGTGTCTTTGGCTTGAATTTTTTAATGAATCCTTTATTTTTATAGATTCTTTGTTTGTTATTTTGTACACAAGCCAAGGGTTTACAGTCATCCCATCTCTTTTGGGGCTATCAGTATATTTTGGGAAATTATTTTGCAAAGCTCACCTTGTTTAGGTGACTCCTAGCTGGATTTGGGGTGAGTCTTCTTGGGCAGACTGGTTACTTTATGGCCCTGCCTTTATATTCCATTCAGGAGGCCTCACATCCATTTTACGTTTGAGACTCTTTTAACAGACCCAGAGTGAAAAGGGTCTCCTTGTCATGAATCATCTCTGCTTTGTGCTAATTTGTGTTGGGATGTTATTTGGTTCCAGCTGTATCAAGTTTGGAAAATGGATAAAATGGACAGATGGGTATTATACAAATGCCAGCTGATGGATTGACATGATTATGTGAATCTTGGTTATTTAGTCAGGGAAACAGAAACTGTTTTAGGGTCAGATAACCTCATAAATTTGACGGCAAAGCAAATACTGGTAGTAAGCAACAGTAGCATAGTCATTTCTAGGATCTCTGTTTGATGTAAATATATATTGTAGTTGGATAGTAATTTATAAGTATGCTGCATATATTGGGTGATGTTCTCCCATAGAGCACCCTCTTATTATTCTCTAAACATCCTTGAATACACATCAGCCCTGTGTGTCTTTTGAATGTGGGAGCAAACCGGAATATCTAGAAGAAACCTGTATGGACAGAGAGAGAACATGCATACCCAACAAGGTACCCAAGTGACGATTTGGACTCAGGACTCTGCAGCTGTAAGTCTGCAATGCTAACCACTATGCCACGGTGGTGGTCTTGATCAAAGCCATTGGAGTAAAATTTGTATAATATGATGAATATTAATCTATATTGCACACCTTGAATAGACTGATTATAAGAGCATCACAATGCGGCTTACACTCCACTGAAAAATTTCCTGCTCTAAAACTGAATTGTTGAAGATCTAGCATTTAATTTCTTGAATGGACGTCCCAAATCTGAGACATTTTCTTTTTAACAATATTAACGTCTAAACGGATAAGGAAAGTTTGAGATATTATCTGACACTCACTCATAGTAATAATTCTGAATCAAACTTATAGTATGAGCTATGGGCACCAACCAAGGGGCCCATAGAGTGACTTGCAGGAAGCTATGCCCTTTCTGCTGGCCAGACGACCTTGTCGACACCATTGTTCTTTAGTTTCCTTTACAACATGCAAGAGAGACAGTGAGCAGGTCACAGGGGCAGCACAAGGCAACTGCATAACAATAATTAATTTGGTGCTTGGTTTAAATTTGTCTATTGTCTACATTCAGAATGATCATATTGTGTGTGTGGTTACTTTCTCCTCCACCAGTACTTGGACTCTTTCAACACCAAATGGCATGTGATTCAACAAATATTGATCTGCCAAGATGTCTTCCCAATAATAAGGCACTACTTCCCCATTCATCCCCCATAGTGTACGTTTATTGCACGTACCCTACCTAATCATTATAATTTATCAGAGTGTCTTCAATCATAAAGCAGACGTCCCTTGAAATACTATTAAAATACTAGACTATAATATAGTAATAGTGTTACATTTTTTAAAGTACAAAGTAAAGTACATAGTGTGCGGCACTTTTTAAAATAAGTACTGAATCTCAAAGGGCTTACAAATGAAAAGGTTGTCCAGTTGCGTTTCTAAATTTGCCAGTGACATTTCAGTGATTGATAGTTACCAACGGCCAAATCTCTTCCACTGATTAAAGGATGTCAGTCTCTTGTAATCAGAATTCTGTGGTGCACTTAGCATGGCAGGAGTTTCTCTGCTCATGCTGATTTCAATTCTTCGTTCGAGAAACAGAGGATTTCCTTTTACTAAAAAGAGAAGCATTTACAGTAGTTAAAATAACAATAAACACAACATCTTTCACATATATATAATTCCAGACACATTTTAATTTATTGTATTAAGTGTATCAGAATTTAATTGTGCATTACCTGCTGGAGATCCTGAATCTTTGTAATGGTGTCTTAACCTGTAAGCTCTGATGGCCTTTTTGGCTATGTATTGTAACAGACAACATGGCATGGATGGCATCCCAGCCAGGATAGATGGTTCCTTACTTGGCCGGCAGGTCTTTTAATGGAAGGATGTGGGTGGATAGGCAACTGGACCAGATTGGTTAGTGGTATCTTTCCTGATTGAGAGGCCCCTATAATGCATAGAGAGAAGAAAACTACTTCTCTGGGCCATGAGCTTGCCCAGTATATTAGGTGATGACCACCCTCTGGCGTGCATCACGTTTAGACACTTGCAGGCTGCAAAGGAGTTTTAATTATGGTGGGCGGCCCTTTTGGGGTCCTTGGGTGCCGCTAGGGGGAGCTGCTGGAGGCGGACTCTCTCTGTGTCATGGGGAGGTTCTACATGACCTGGAAGTGGCTTCCTGGATACAATGACATAGGACCAGAAGTACTCTCAGGTCCGGTATAAAGGAAAGTACTCTACTTCCCTATAGGGAGTCAAAAGAGTAGTGGGACAAAGCTCACCTGGGAGAACTGGAGAAGGGAGAGTTGTATTGTTGGAGAGGAAGAGTGTGTGTAAGGTATTTGTGGCAATGCAATGAAGCCTCAGGTCATGACTGTAATTCATTCCAATACTCTGGTCGCAACCCGAAGTAATTTCCCACATAGGATTGTATATAAATACAATTAATCCATTCCAGACTGTACAACCTGTATGTAAATATATATATTTCTAAAGATTTTTAAGCACAAAAATAGTTAATTATACCATAGAATGCACAGTGTAATAGTAAACTAAATGTAAAAACATTGAATAACACTGACAAAAACCTTTAACAGAGAAAACTAACATTGCAGGAGTTCACGCTATAGCCTTACGAACTGCTCGCTGTAAACACTTTTTTTAATGAGTGTTAAGCACAGGGAAAAAAATTAACATTTGAAAAATCCCTAATTTATACAAATACTAACCATAAACAACCAAGAAAACTAGACAGATAGATAGATACTTTATTAATCCCAAGGGGAAATTTACATAATCCAGCAGAAGTATAAAAAAAATGCAAGAGTAATAAAAATGCATGTAAAAATAGACAATAACTTTGAATAATGTTAGCATTTAACCTTGCATGGGTCGAGTTCTGTCATGAAGGAAGTGAGAAAGAACTGGATGGAGAGGAGATTACAGTTTTGAGGGAGAGACTGAACACGTGTGGAAATCATCAGAGCATACGAACCAGAAGGGAAACTGGCTTGTTCGTCACCCAAGTGTGTGGTCGTGAACAGATGCAAAAGTTTGGCGAACTTTTTGGTTGTTACCCGATTTGTACGTGTTCTGAGACGTTCATGACCCGAGGTTTCACTGTATATCCATTTATTGGCATCTGGAACTGTGTCTGTGCTATTGTGTCTTGGGTTTGGGGTTCTGCAATCTCCCCTAATGGTTCATAGTATATATGGCAAAAGGGAGGAAAAGCATTATGAAAATAAGTAGGGTAACAGTTCAGAATTACTCATAATGTGCTGTTGATACAGGTGAAATCCCAGTATAATGAAATTCATGGGACCATAAAAATATTTCATTATAACGAATATGGGGAAAATACGTAAAGTATTGTGACCGGGGTGGACTGCGGCTCTGCTGCCTCTGAGAGAGAGAGGTTGGAAGCATGCACTGATACAGCATGTTGCTGCATACACCTCCTGACAAACCACCTCAGAATCCTAAATTAGGACCTAAGCGCAGCCGTACGACGGGTGACACTTCAGCACCACATTAGTTTGAATTAAACGGTGTGAATTTTTTTACAGTGGCTGCATGTGGTAAACAGTAAACTAAGGTCAAAGTAATTGGTTGTCCTTTACAGAGTCTTTAACCCTGGGCTTTGATCTACTCTTCCTTGCATTCTCTTGGTCTGCCACAGCTGTGATTCCAAGCCACTGGCGTTGTTCTAATCTGAAAATGAGAGCTAAAGCAGGACAACTGCCTGTGTCGCAGCTCCTAACAGCTCCTAATTTGAATGAAGTCTTGAGGCTGTACCTGCTTTCTCTATACAGTAATAAAGTACCTGTATTTTCCTTGGAAACCTGGATTGATCTTCCTGTCTCTTGTATAGCTCTGTGCCCCATAGCTTGACAACAGCTGTATAAAAAAACAGTGCTTCTGCAAACTGCAAACTGAAAATGAGACATTAGATGTAACCATTTTTTAATAGAAATACAGGGATGAATACAGAATGAAAATGAGACATTAGATTTAACTTTTTTTTTCAGCATAAACTGACACCGTTTCTGGCTTTTTTTTTTGTTCATTGCAAACAAAACTTTGAAAAGCACTATGAAACTCGAACAGTACAGTATCTGCACACAATGCAACTATCCAAATGGACACATGGTGTAGCACTGGCTCCGAATTCAGCTATAACTTTATGATGTTGTGCCTACATTCTTGCTGAGACTGCCTGAGACCACAGATTTTGCAATAGACTGTCACAGACTGTCACTTAATTTTGTTCTAACAGGAAACAGCCTGTTGCAGGGTTCCCAAGATTTAGCGAAAGTGAAGGTACAGCATTAAGTATTTTTTGCAATGCATTATTATATTATGGTGGCCATTTTTGGTTGAAAAAACCTTTATTATACTGAAACTTACATTTCATTAAAAAGAAATCTATTAAACATGATGTTTTAAAAAATTGTCCTGACCAACAAAAAGTATTTGTTATTCTGAAAATTTTGTTACTTTGGTATTCGCTATAATGGGATTTGGCTTGTATCACTTTCACATTAGACGTGCCACCAAATACCACACCCACTCATACTAAAGGGAAAATCCCAATGGAAGACAACTTTGTCACATCCAGAAAAAGTGCATTTGTTGCATTTGAGAAGATATGCCCAAAGGGGAACCACACCTCAGCCATAATGTCCACCTCATTCTGCAAACAGGTGTATTCATTGAAAAGAAATATCCATAATGAACCAAAAATTGGGAAGGGGCACCACACTCTCAGTGCCCTCATTTGGACATTCACCGACCCACTCCTATGTCTGCAAGAACTGGAGTGTTTAATTTGTGTTGGTGCTGAGGGGAGACATCCGTGATCAGGAACCAACAAATATATGCTCCAATGGCCCAAAATCTCCCTAAAATATTTGCTTTCAGTTATTCAAAATTAAGTTTATTACACAGATTTTATAATGACTTTATAAAGGTAGCCTTGTTAACCTTATGTCTGTTTGTTTTTTGACTGAGTGATGTGAAAAAGAAAGCCACACAAATCAATATCATCAGGTCATTGTAGTGAAAATAAAAAAGGTCCTTCTGGTGACAGTGATAAGAGGAATGGGAGCAAGGCAATGAGAAAGAAGATCAATCGAATGAGATTGAGGAGAGCGAAAACTCCAATACGAGTGTGCTGCAGAGTGTGAACAGCGGAACAATGTAGGCTTGCAAGATATTCAAATGCACTGCTAAATTTATTTGTGAAAGAAAATGTGTAAACAGTACTGAGTCATGTATCTACTGTATTAGGCTAATCATGTACTGAAGTTCAGCATTTCCAGTGCTGTGCTCTGGTACCCAAATAGCTGTTGCCGTCACAGCCCTTTCTGCACTCAGACAGTCATGACTATATGAGCTCCTCATCATTTACAAATCATACACTAAGAATTGTTGTCTCAAAGGGCAATTCACACAAAGCCTTCATGCAGATGGTGTTGTGTATTAAAGTTTAATGGCAGAAAAGAAAAGAGATACCCACAAGCAAGACGAGCAAATATTTTTAATAAATTTTGACTAGATAAACGAGCGATGTCTTGCAATATGAGTAGTCTGGATACACTTTGTCTGCTGAGCGTCATGTGATCACAACTGAGCTGATGGTTCTTCTCTTTCTCTCCTTATCTCGCTCGCCCAGCGCATCTCTCTCTCTCTCTCTCTCTCCTTATCTCGCTCGGCCAGCGCGTCTCTCTCTCTCTCTCTCCTTATCTCGCTCGCTCGCCCAGCGCGTCTCTCTCTCTCTGGCAATCGTCTCCTATTCTCTGTCTGAGTCTGTGTGCCTCACTCATATAGCAAACATCAGTACGAGCGTATACTGTTTACTACAGCATTGTGACTGTGTGTGTGTGCGCTGTGAAGTGCGAGTCCCCATCTTGCTCCCAAAACACGAAGCTGAGTCTCAGTACTTTAACACCAGCTTTATTCAGCTTGAAACAGCAACAGTGCTGTTATTTATTGTAGCAGGATCTTTATAATGTTCCTTGTATGACCCATTGACGACAGGTGCAAATAGCATGTCTGCGATCTTTTTGGATGCGCTTATACGGCGAACTGCTACAGCGCTGGGAGACTGCGATTGCTTTGGGACGCTCCTCCGCGTGTCGTCCTGTTGGGTGAAATCCCACATGAGTTTAGAAACTCACACCAGCCATGATTCTTTTTAAAGGTAAAGGTAAAGGTTAATTTATATTATGTATTTTACTTTATATTTTGTATTATTCATTTTTATATGAATAGTTTCGGGTTGTGGAACGAATCATCTGAGTTTCCATTATTTCTTATGGGGAAATTCATTTTGATATAGGAGTGCTTTGGATTGCGAGCACGTTTCCGGAACGAATTATGTTCGCAAACCGAGGTTCCACTGTACTGCAAAACAGTAAGAACACAAGGAGCCATCTGAGCAGAAATACACCTGGTGGCCTTCCTAGCTTGTGAGGCTCCATAACTGACCTGACTTGAGCTGAAGGACAGCCTCCTAAGGCTGCCGGCATTAAGAGACTTGTTGCATTTCCCACGGTCATCTTTATGCGCCATATTCAATAGCTGCAAATTCAAATGTCCTGGGCCCTGATTCTAAAAATTAAAAACATCATATATAAAACTATCCATCCATCCATTATCCAATCTGCTATATCCTAACTACAGGGTCACGGGGGTCTGCTGGAGCCAATCGCAGCCAACACAGGGTGCAAGGCAGGAAACAAACCCCGGGCAGGGAGCCAGCCTACTGTAGGGCGCGCACACACACACCCACACACCAAGCACACACTAGGGACAATTTAGGATCACCAATGCACCTAACCTGCATGTCTTTGGACTGTGGGAGGAAACAGGAGTACCTGGAGGAAACCCACGCAGACACGGGGAGAGTATGCAAACTCCACGCAGGGAGGTACTGTATATAAAACTAATTTACAATAAATACTGTTTTTCAATGCAGATTGCTTTTGGACCTTCACAACTGTAATTTGGATTAAGCAGTTTTGAAAATGTTATATTTTATCTCTGTTCTTTATATCCATAACACTTAACCTCTGTACATTTATTTATTTTACATGCTTCTTTGTTTTTCAAGCAACAGACTTGAAATTTCACACATAACTTTTTCTCAGCACTAGAACATGCAGTAGTGGTGGGTGTTTATTTGTAATTGCCCAATTATTGATTATTTAACTCACTTGATCCTTAAATGACCTCAATCAACGTTGAAACTATTTGTAGAAAACCTTCACTAGAAAATCTGAAGTCAATCAACACTTGCAATCAAACTCTGCAATGGATTTAAGAAATAATCACCATTTAATCGAGCTCTAGGGCAGCACTGATGCCTCAGAGATCCTGCATTTTGCACGTCTTTCCAGTCTATATTTGTACTTTCTCCTCACACCTAGGTGGGTTTTCTGCAGAAATTCTAGGTTCTGCCCACATCCTGAAGGTGTTTAATATGCATTTTTTGTTGAATAGCAACTCTAAATTGGGTTCATTTGAGGAAGTGTAAGTGTGTTATTGATAGTTCCTTTTGATGGACTGCTGAGGAACTCGTGTCCACGGTTGGTCTTTGTCCTGTGCCAGCTGTGGCCACGATGTGATGTGGCTTTCCACAATACTACAATTGGTAGAAGTGGTTTAAGAAAATGAATGGATAAATGGCTAACTTCCCAAAGTGCAATGCATTGCTTACACTTAGACACTGAACAGCAGCAAAGCTGAGACCTCACAGCCTGACGTGATGTCGCTCATGATCTTCTGCTTTCAGCTCTGGTTAACTTGGCCTTCTCTGATATAACTGTAAGTGCTTGATCTGTGCTTTAATGTTACTTGCGTATATTCCTTTTCTTAGAAAGATTGGTAACAGTTTAGGTATACATTGCATCCGGAAAGTATTCACAGCGCATCACTTTTTCCACATTTTATGTTACAACCTTATTCCAAAATGGATTAAACTCATTTTTTCCTCAGAATTCTACACACAACACCCCATAATGACAATGTGAAAAAAGTTTACTTGAGGTTTTTGCAAATTTATTAAAAATAAAAAAACTGAGAAATCATATGTACGTAAGTATTCACAGCCTTTGCTCAGTACTTTGTTGATACACCTTTGGCAGCAATTACAGCCTCAAGTTTTTTTGAATATGATGCCACAAGCTTGGCACACCTATCCTTGGTCAGTTTCGCCCATTCCTCTTTGCAGCACCTCTCAAGCTCCATCAGGTTCAATGGGAAGTGTCGATGCACAGCCATTTTATGATCTCTCCAGAGATGTTCAATCGGATTCAAGTCTGGGCTCTGGCTGGGCCACTCAAGGACATTCACAGAGTTGTCCTGAAGCCACTCCTTTGATACCTTGGCTGTGTGCTTAGGGTCGTTGTCCTGCTGAAAGATGAACCGTCACCCAAGTCTGAGGTCAAGAGCGCTCTGGAGCAGGTTTTCATCCAGGATGTCTCTGTACATTGCTGCAGTCATCCTTCCCTTTATCCTGATTAGTCTCCCAGTTCCTGCCCACAACATGATGCTGCCACCACCATGCTTCACTGTAGGGATGGTATTGGCCTGGTGATGAGTGGTGCCTGGTTTCCTCCAAACGTGACGCCTGGCATTCACAACAAAGAGTTCAATCTTTGTCTCATCAGGCCAGAGAATTTTGTTTCTCATGGTCTGAGAGTCCTTCAGGTGCCTTTTGGTAAACTCCAGGCAGGCTACCATGTGCCTTTTACTAAGAAGTGGCTTCTGTCTGGCCACTCTACCATACAGGCCTGATTGGTGGATTGCTGCAGAGATGGTTGTCCTTCTGGAAGGTTCTCCTCTCTCCACAAAGGACCTCTGGAGCTCTGACAGAGTGACCATCGGGTTGTTGGTCACCTCCCTGACTAAGGCCCTTCTCCCCCGATCGCTCAGTTTAGCTGGCTGGCCAGCTCTAGGAAGAGTCCTGCTGGTTTTGAACTTCTTCCACTTAAGGATGATGGAGGCCACTGTGCTCATTGGGACCTTCAAAGCAGCAGAAATTTTTCTGTAACCTTCCCCAGATTTGTGCCTCGAGACAATCCTGTCTCGAAGCTCTACAGACAATGCCTTTGACTTCATGCTTGGTTTGTCCTCTGACATGAACTGTTAACTGTGGGACCTTATATAGACAGGTGTGTGCCTTTTCAAATCATGTCCAATCAAATGAATTCACCACAGGTGGACTCCAATTAAGCTGCAGAAACATCTCAAGGATGATCAGGGGAAACAGGATGCACCTGAGCTCAATCTTGAGCATCATGGCAAAGGCTGTGAATACTTATGTACATGTGCTTTCTCAATTTTTTTATTTTCAATAAATTTGCAAAAATCTCAAGTAAACTTTTTTCACATTGTCATTATGGGGTGTTGTGTGTAGAATTCTGAGGAAAAAATGAATTTAATTCCTTTTGGAATAAGGATGTAACATAACAAAATGTGGAAAAAGTGATGCGCTGTGAATACTTTCCGGATGCACTGTATCTATTACTCATTTACTACTGTGTAACAAGACATTAACAAACACTTCTTTAAGGAAGAGTTTCCCACACCACAACCACAATTACAAAACAATACAATACAATACAATTTATATAGCCCAAAATCACACAAGAAGTGCCACAATGGGCTTTAACAGGCCCTGCCTTTTGACAGCCCCCCAGCCTTGACTCTCTAAGAAGACAAGGAAAAACTCCTCAAGAAAAGCCCTTGTAGGGAAAAAATGGAGAAGACAGTTCAAAGACAGACCCCTTTCATGTAGGTTGCGCGTGCTTGGGGTGTCAAAAAAAAAGATGGTCAATACAGTACAATACACAGAACAGAACACAAGTAATCCTCAATACAATATAATACTGCAACTGAAATATTTGAAGTACAGAGCAGAATTCAACAGTAGATGATATCACATAATACGATTTGGATTTATTCAGAGTGCTGAATTACAATGCTAATGCACAATAACACTCTTTCTTCTTCTCTTAGCCTCCTCTGCTACTATACAAGCTTTGTCCACCTCCTCCCGACTCTGGCTCCCAGATTGAAGCAGGGCTGCTCCCTTTCTCACGCACCTGGGAGTACTGCTGGGGACATGAAGCTGTGGCTCAGAAGCACTTCTTAGTAAAGCTGAAGCTCCACAGCATAGGGATTCCTAATCCCCACAGCTCCGCCTGGCTGACCCCACGGAACCCAACAGCTCTGCCCCTGGAACTACAACACCGATCATGGCCTGCAGGTGTTTGTGCGGGGATCCCAGCCTGGTTAGGCTTCCACCCAGAGTCTTGGGGAAGTAACCAACACAAAAAAACTGTCTTAACCTGTCCTTTCTTATACAGTGGCCTCCTGGCTGAGGAGGATCTATGTTCAGTCCTGGTTAAGATGTCCACCCATGCAGGCCATCCCTCACAGACTTTAAGATTTAAAGATTTAAGATTTATAAGTTCGTAAGCTGGCTCTCGTGACTACGATTTCTGCTTTTTCCTCAAATACAAAACTTCACCTGATCGATCCACCCCAGCATATCCTACGGTTACAATTCCAATACAATGTGTGTATTCAGACCTCAGCAGCTTCTGAATAGATTGTTAAATGAAACTATAAAAAATGTACTCTAGGACTGTCCTGGTTGACATGCCTCTGCAACATTGCATGGACATCAGGGACAGTGCCTCTGGACTGGCAGACCGGGTTGGTGGTCCCCCTCTTTAAGAAGGGGGACTGGAGTGTGTGTTCCAACTACAAAGAGATCACACACCTCAGCCTCCCTGGAAATGTCTATTAGGGGGTCCTAGAGAGGAGGGTCGATCAGATAGTCGAACCTTGGATTCAGGAGGAACAGTGTGGTTTTTGTTCTCATCGCGGAACAGTGGACCAACTCTACACCCTTAGCAGGGTCCTGGAGGGTGCATGGGAGTTTGCCCAACCAGTCTACATGTGCTTTGTGGACTTGGAAAAGGCGTTCGACCATGTGTCCCTCAGAGAATCCTGTGGGGGGTGCTCTGGGAGTATGAGATATCGGACCACCTGATAAGGGCTGTTCGGTCCCTGTACAACCAGTGTCAGAGCTTGGACTGTATTGCCGGCAGTAAGTCAAACCCATTTCCCGTGAGAGTTGGACTCCGTCAGGACTGCCCTTTGTCACCGATTCTGTTCATAACTTTTATGGACAGAATTTCTAGGCACAGCCAGGGTGTTGAGGGGGTCCGGTTTGATGGACTCAGGATTGGGTCACTGCTTTTTGCAGATGATGTTGTCCTGTTTGCTTCATCAGGCCGTGATCTTCAGCTCTCTGGATCGGTTTGCAGCTGAGTGTGAAGCGGCTGGGATGAGAATCAGCACCTCCAAATCTGAGACCATGGTCCTCAGCCAGAAAAGGGTGGAGTGCCCTCTCAGGGTTGGGAGCGAGATCCTGCCCCAAGTGGAGGAGTTCAAGTATCTCGGGGTCTTGTTCACGAGTGAGGAAAGAATGGAGCACGAGATCGACAGGTGGATCAGTGTGCCGTCAGCAGTGATCCGGGCTCTACATCAGTCTGTCGTGGTGAAAAAGGAGCTGAGCCATAAGGCAAAGCTCTCAATTTACCAGTCGATCTACAATCCTACCCTCACCTATGGTCATGAGCTATGGGTAGTGACCGAAAGAGCGAGATTGCGAATACAATCGGGTGTAATGAGTTTCCTCCACAGGGTGTCTGGGCTTTCCCTTAAAAACAGGGTGAGACGCTCAGTCATCCGTGAGGGGCTCAGAGTAGAGTCACTGCTCCTCGAAAGGAGTCAGATGAGGTGGCTCGGGCATCTGATCAGGATGCCTCCTGGACGCCTCCCTGGTGAGTTGTTCCGGGCACGTCCAACCGGGAGGAGGCCCCGGGTAAGACCCAGGACATGCTGGAGAGACTATGTCTCCCGAGTAGCCTGGGAACGCCTCGGGATTCCCGGAAGAGCTAGAAGAAGTGGCCGGGGAGAGGGAAGTCTGGGCATCTCTGCTCAAGCTGCTGCCTTCATGACCCAATCTCAAATAAGTGGAGGAGGATGAAGGGATAGATGAAAATGTACTCTCATTTAAAAAGAGTCACAAGATTTTCCTCTCGTTGAAAGGAATGCACATCTGAGAAGAGCCCTAACTGACCCAGCCTTTTAAAGGTTATTGAGAGCTCAGGAATGCAGGGACACGTGATAGTCTGATACCCAACGAAGAAACACCCCGACCACAGAAGTAATTCTGGGGCTCTCTGGATTTAAAAGACAGATTCAGTTTAGGATTAGCAAGTAGGTAGGGGCAGGAGGATGAGGCGACGTTGTAGGAAAAATAGAGGGGTGGAGTGAGGAAGGGTAAGAGAAAAGGAAGTGCTTATTGCTATTTGAGAGGGGAGCTAAAAGGATAAGCAATCTTGTACACTGGGGCACCCTGGAGGCTGGGTGACAAGCTAATCCAGTATGGGATCTTGTTGTTATCCTATAGGCATCAGAACTGAAAGCAGATGCTGAGCTACATTGCCTAGGGTTTTGCCTTTGGAAATTTGAAACCTCTTAACGTTACATTCATTTTCTACATAATTCAGCCCCTAGCACTTCTTATGTCAATTATTGTGTAAAAAGCAAAGGTATAACCAAATGGTTTGATATTTTTGTATCAATGGCACAAAGAACAACCTTTATCTAGGTTTTATTCCAGCAAGAATTTGATGTCTATTTTGTGCTTCCTCTTCCTTATTGTCAAGCACATTTTCTTAGAGAGGTATATTTAGCTTTTTACTTGTAAAACCGGCTTTTTGTGTTTTACTTAAATCAGTTTCTTACATACAAAATATTGTATGTAAATATTATTTATGGTTATCATGATTTGCCTCTCTTTTGCTTACATTTTGTTTTATTTCTCCCTTTTCCCATATTTAAGTATTTTACATTTTATATATAAATCTGAGTTATTTTGTAGAGAATTGTCCTTGCCTGGAGCACAATATAATGCAAATAAAATGAGGTAATTGAAAAAGTATAAGAAACAAGTTTTAAAATATATTCCTCCCTTATTATCCAGGTTTAATCTGCTCCTGAAATTGGGTTAGAAAATTAAAAATCAGGTATTGAAAACTATTATTATATTATTTTAAAGGGGAAAAATAATAATGTGTTCCCCGACTATTAGAAAACAACTTCTCCAGTTATCACTGAAGTAATTCTTAAACATCTTTAACCCTTGAATTGTCCATGATATAAAACATCAGTTACCTCAATAAGTAACTGTTAATGAGACCATTTATAGGAATATTTCTGCACTTCTGCCTACATTTGAGATGCATGAATAAAAACCGGATCTGTGACAGTGGATTCATCTGAGAGAAAAATAGAGTTACAAAATTTGTGTAAAAAAAGAAATTACAGCGTCTTTTGAATTATTTGTTTGGCAATTGAAATCCAAGAAGTGTCAGGGTACAGGTAATGTTTATCATGCCTCTGAGAACATTAGAAGGCTAGCAACACAGCAGTTGACCAGGTTACCTGACCCTCTGCCTAAAGTAAGAAAGAGCCCTCAGAGAGTGAACATGGCCAAAGTTCAGAAAAATGTGCTGGCAGAAGACCGTTAGTTCACCTCCAGCCCATTAGGTGGCAGCACACAGTTTCTGAGTGCAAGGAGAGGGCACCAAGTGGCACTTGTAGTTAAGGTTGCTCAGGCAGTGCCTAAGAGACCTTTTATTGGATGGAGATCCAGACTCTGACTGGGCCATTCCATGGGCCTTTTGTATAAAACATGCTTACACTCAGAAATGTAACTGAAGTTTGAGTTTTTGTGTTGTCCGATGGTTGGTAGTAAAGATGTCACTCAGTGACATGGTCAAAATTATATGGTGATGAGATCATGAATATTCAAGAAAGGCAACCAGATATAGCTCCTGGTGGATAGTGATGTGGAGCAGTTAAAAGCGTGTGCATGACCACATAGTATTAAGTTGACATGAGATTTAGAAAAGAGGTTGGCACAGTATGTGGCATATGTGTGATATTATAAGTTCAATTTTTTTGTGTTTCAGATTTATTTGCCTTTTGAGCATAGGCAAAATTTAAGTATGGGATCTAAGCAAGTTTTTATACATGAGGTTATTAACATTGTTGTTTTTAACCAATTCCTTTATAGCTCTGGTCTTATAGTTAATGTTGTCTTTCTGGAAAACAGATCTTCTCTCTAGGTACATGTTCTTGTGGACTGCATCAGGTTTTCCTTCAGTTTTCCCTGTATTCTGCTGCATTCATTTAACACTCACAAGTTTCCTGTGCCTGCTGCAGAGAAGCATCCTCACAGCATGATGCTGCCACCACAGTGCTTCACGGTGGGAATGCTGTGTTTTTGAAAATGTGTGCTGTTATGCCAAGCCATGGAGTTTAGTCTAATAGCCAAAAAAAGCTCCGTTTTGGCCTCATGAGACCACTGAACCTTCTTCCAGCTCATGTCAGAGTCTCTTCTGGCAAACTCTAGTCAAGATGTGATGTGTGCTATTTTAACAGTGGCTTTCTCTTTGCCATTCTTCATAAAAATGAGACTAGTTAAGCACTCAGGAAACAGTTGTTATGTTCACAGTCTCTTGTAACTCTTGTAACTATTTCAGCATTAAAAAATGTCAAAGTTCTTTGAGAATTCTGTGTCTGTGGGTGATCCTAAATTGGCCCGGTAAGAGTGTAGCTGCGAGTGTGAGAGGGCCTGGCAGTGGACTGAGACCCTGTCCGGGTCTGCTTCCTGTTTTGCACCCAGTGCAGTTGAGATAGGCTATAGCCCCCCGCCTTCTGTAGCCTCCTTAGCATTATGTTTAATCCCAGAAACATGGGTGAAAAACCTTGAGAAAAAGGGTATGTCTAGTGACCACTGCTGTACTGATGTAGACTGAATTTACTAAATGTCCTTTGTGGGATATGTTTTGAAATAGTCACCAGCACAAAGCCCCTCTTCATAATTGGGAAGGCAGAAGCGTGTTTCTTGCACACTTTTCTTAGAATATTTTTTCTGTTGCTTGCTCATGATTGGGAAGAATGTTGGTGTCTGATCTGCCTGATCAACATGTCCCTTGTGTTATTGTTGGCTACCACAGCACTAGGCTTAGTGACAGTTGCTGCATTGTGAGCTTACTTAGGGGGCTAACGTCTGTCCTGTCCTTCCAGTTATTGCTTACATTTGTCTTTTTTGCTAAGAAGCTACTTAATCTTCACGTGACTGAATTCACCGGACATATCACCGCAGTCCGGTCATATAAACATCTGTTTTACTGTCCATGTTAATGTATGATGATGAATCACATTGTCATCACAACTGCTTAATTCAAGTAATGGTTCAGTTTCAGTTTGTTCTAAAACTGGCTTTACAGATTTCTGTTCCTTTCATTTTCCTTCATGGCTCTGCTCAACTCATGAATATTGATGAATTACCATAGAGTGACAGAATGCATCAAAAAATGCATGATTTTTGTCATTATGATGTTATTTCATCCACAAGATGACAGCAGAATTCTATCCCGATAGTTATTCAGGATTAATGCTTCGTATGTCATCCAAATCGGTTAATCCGAGTCATACTCAGGTTGAGAAGTCCTACCTGAGTCCAAACCAAGGAGGTTAATTGGATTAAGAGGGTTACATAATTTAATGTTGTAATTTTCAAATGGGCAACAAGGTATCACAGTACTTAATCTTTTTGAGGCATGCCACGAGTTTAGCATGTTTTTAGTTTTTTTAAAGTGGTTCATGTAGCACTGAAAGCACGATGCCCCTAGTGGTTTTGTTTTAATTGTATATTCTCTAGTGGACCCTAGTGAGCGTGATTATCAATTAGCATCCTGCACGTGGGGCCAGTAGGTGTAAAGAGGGTGGAAACTCTTTTAAGTGCAGGGGCAGGTGCAGTGAGGAGGTTAGTGGTTGGATGGATCAAAATGTAAAAGAGGTCTAACTGATGCTGTAGGCAAGTAATCCAAAATGAAGAGAATTAAGATTAATGATAATGGAGGAACATGAAGAGAAGGAAAAAGAGGGAGTCTGAGTTGCCAAGAGCAGGAGAGCGAGTGGGGTGAGGTAGCGAGTACAGGCTGGGAATACATGTAGGAGGTTGTCAGGTGAGATGTGCAGAGCCCTTCTAGACATATGACAAGCAGGTTGTGAGGTGGGACAGGCCATCAAGAGCTAGGATACCTCCTGGCGCCAGTAGACTGCAGAGAAGGGAGGTGGTGAGGAACTCTGCTGCCACAGAGCAGATTCAGTGAAGGCCACTGGAAATACCATAAGGTCCACGGGCGTGCTGCAGTGCAAGTTTATACTTTTACTTTTGATAAAGACAGGTGGGACTGTGCTTTGCGATGATCATTATGGGTTGTCTCTTCTGATGTCGGCATGGTCTGCAGTGAAAGTGGTTTTACTCTCCTGGGACGATTTGGTTCATTTTAAGAAAATGCATTTTTCTGTCTGACATCGAGGAGACCAGGGTTTGCGTCTCAGGATCTACCTACATGGAATTTACATGTTCTTCCCATGTCTGCATCAGTTTCTACCCACAGTCCAAAGACATGATGTTTAGATGAGTTGGTGACTCTAATTTGGCCCTAGTGTGTGTTTGGTGTGGGGTTATGCAGTAGACTGGTGGCCTGTCCAGGGTTTGTTCCTACTTTACTCCCTCCTTGACCTTGGTCTGGATTTAGTTGGGTTAGAAAATGACATGACATTTTATAAAGGGTTTTTTAAGAATGATTTGTGGATTTTATCAATTTTTTTCTTTGAACTGATTTCAACATTTTATGTACTTATAGACCTCTTTAATTTGTTGACTGTTCACATTATGCACAATTTGCATAATAAGCTTTATAACCTTTTATTCACCTTTTTAAAATCTCTCACTCTCCTAAATCTTGGTTTGTGAACTACTAGGGGGTTACTTTAATATTGGAGTATCGGGTATGCAATGGTTTGGTGAACTCTGCCACTCATTACTGCTGACTCCTAGATCCAGTGCCCATACATTGGAGTCCAGCACTGTGGAGCCCTCCTCCTGTCTATGATGCACTCTTTCATTTCATCAGAGACTCTGAGCAGGCTCTGGACCCCAAGACTAGGATTAAGGAGGTTTCAGTGTAAAATATTACAATGCAATCTTTTAAAAGGTAAAACCAACATTAAACAGAAAATAAGGTATACAAACCCATTTCTGTGTATCATGTTTTTTTTTTTTTAATTTCACAATACATTCTATACTCTTCCATACTTTGCCTTTCCCTTTTCTCCTGTGCATTGAGTGTCATTTTACTGCATTCCAAACTCACTGAACAAATGGTACGGCTCGATCAGGTTATACTAATAAATACAAGAGCTGCTGTTTTTATGTGCTTTAGGTGGGAAGTCAAGACGTCGGCCTCAAGAAGCGGAGCTGGAGAGTGCCAGTAAGCAGATCGTGAAGGCTGCTGTTCATCAGGCCATTCAGCAGCTCACCCAAGAACGTCACCAAAAACAAAAAGCGTCAGCTGGGGTCAACACAGGCCTTCTCCTCGAAGCCACAATTGATTCGTGCAAAAAAGAAAAATAATGACATCGAGGCAGAGAAGAGCCGAGAAGCCGCAATCCTGCTGATCTGGAATGTACTGTGCCAATGGTTAGTCATGCTGGCTGCCCGCACTCACTCTTTTTTTCAGAAAGACTATTTAAAAGGCCATTATGCTTTTTTAAAAAAAAGGTAATTATTTACTGAATCAAACTGGTATAAGTTTGGTTTTTATCTTTTATATCCTCTTGAAATATAACAGGATGATGATTTATTAATGTGGTGTATGGATTTATTTGTTTGTTGCTTTATATTTGCACAGCTTATTTTTGACTGAATAAAGCTCTCAGGCCGTAAAAGTCTTTACTTTCCCTCACTTTATTCACTCAGGCAATCCTTAGTTTAAAGTGCTTTCCACTTGGATGCACCATTATGAAGACTGTCCTACAATCAAACCAGTCTTGCAAAACTTCAGGTGGAAATCAAGTCATGCAACAAAAAACCTTGACATTTACCTAAGCAGTGTTGATTTATCACTGTGCTGTCCATCTTGCAGTGAAAACTGTCAAAAGCCTTAGGGTCTATTTCCAAGAGAGGTGAATACTGTAGCAAAACTTCACCCTTTTAATGGCTGACTTTAATGTCCCTTCTACCAATGTGACCATAGAGCCGAAGTCTTGTAAATATTTTCTCTTGACAGGATTCTTCCCCCACAGTGCAAAAAAGAAAGATCTTCCAAATGTCAAAGATCTGCTCGATCAATTCTTACAATGCTTTGGATGTGGTGCAGGATTTAGAGTCACAAATTGTGCAAACGACTTGTCTGTGGACAATGGGGGAAACACTGGGAGAATTGGTTAAGAGGCTCTAACAGTGAAATAATGCTAACTTGTCAGCCATTTTTTTTATTTTTATTTTATATCACCTTTTCTTAAGAACTTGAAAGGTCATTCCATTAACTTATTGAGCCAGCTTATTCAGTTCAGGCCTGTGAGGGCTGGAGCCTTTCCTGGTGTCATCGAGGTCAGCCATGAATGGATGCTGGAGGGAGTGCATGGCCGACTTTTTCACATTGGGGAATTTAGTCTCCTGCACCCATCTTTGGGATGTGCAAGGCAAACTGGTGTGCTGGTTTTAGGAATATCACAGGCACAGATCAGACATTTAAATACATTTGTCCCAAGAAGAATTATAACAAACAACACCACCTCCTTTAAGCACACATCAGCTCCACACAGGCAGTGATGAGGTTAGAATTCAAACCTGGAGCTGTGTGATGGTAGCACTAATGCTGCCCGTGTCAGTAATTTTTACTCACCAGGCCGATTATGCAGGTTCTTCCATGAAGATTAGAACTTCAATTCACACACCAATCCAGTGTGAACTTGCAACCACTAGTTGAAATTTAGTTTCAGTTTAATTCCCGACGACACAGTGGTTAGTATTGCTGTACTCATTGTTGGAGGTTTTCAGTCCAATTACTTTCTGTCTATATGTTCTTCTCACATCTCTGGGTTTTCCTCAAAGGTTGACCCTCCTCAGTGCCATTTACAGTTCTGAATGTTTAACACAATGAAATTGTAGAAACACTGAGGTACAATTGCATCTCACTGATGGGCCTCTCTTGTTTGAGCAGAAAGAACTTGGAGGAAAGCAAATGGATACTGGAGCCAAACTCACAGAAGATGTCTGAGAAGCCCACTGTCCACATGACTCAATGAATGGAAGCTCCAAGACTGTCAGGTATAAGGAAGGAATTGCAAGCACTGTCTATGCAGATTATGCACCTTTATCCTAAAGACGAGCATGTGAGGTTACCCAGCGGCTCTTGACTGTTTCAGTACACCATATATATGGACAGATATACTGTATGTGGACACTTCTTCAGACTATTGATTTCAGATGTTTCAGCTACACCCATTGCTAACATGCATAAAATAAAACATGCACACTGAAAAGCTTAGTGACTTTAAACGTGGCACTATCATAGGATGCCAACTTTGTAGCAAGTGAGCACGTGAAAGTTCAGTTCTGTTAGATCTCCTCTGGAAGTGCTATTATTGTATGGCTCAGCCGCAAAGGCATACACCACGCAAACTCACAGAGCGGGGCCACCAACGGGTGAAGTACATAACACGTAAAAAACACCTGTCCACTGTTACATTACTCATGACAGAGTTCCAAACTGCCTATGCAACATCAGTATAAGAACTGTGCATCAGTTTCCATAGCTGAGCAGCTACACCCAAGCCTAAGATCACCATGTTCCACGTGAAGCTTCTGTTGGAGTGGTGTAAAGCTCACTGGCATTGGACGCTGGAGCAATGGAAACACATTCTCTGGAGTGATGAATCACACTTCACTAGATGGTAATCTGATGGACAAATCTGGGTTTTTAGAACGCTGCCTTCTGGACTGCATAGTGACAATGTGAAGTCTGGTGGTGGACGGATAATAGTCTGGGGGTGTTTTTCAGGGACTGGACTAGACCCCTTGGTTACAGTGAAGGGTACTGTAAATGGTACAGCATACAAAGACATTTTAAACAATTGTGCACTTCCAACTTATTGGCAACCATTCGGAAAGGCCTTATTCTGTTCCATCCTGACTCTACTTCTATACACAAATCCAGATCCATAAAGACATGGAGGAACCTGAGTGGCCTGCACAGCGCACCAACCTCAACCCTACTGAAAACCTTTGGGATGAATTGTAATTGTGATTGCAAGCCAGGTCTTCTTGTCCAATATCAGTACCTGATCTGATTTGGCAGAATAAGCACAAATTCCCATAGATATCCTCCAAAACATTTGGAAAGCCATCCCAGAACAGTGGACGCTGTTAAAGCTGCAATGGGAGGACCAACTCCATACTAATGCTTATGGCTTTGAAATGGGATGCCCAACAAGCTCATATAGATGTAATGGTCAGGTGTCCACACACATTTGGCCCAAAATTGTATGTGTGTGCATAAAGGTGCCCTCTAATAGCCTGGTAGTTCATCCAATGGAGGCCTGTTCCGTGCACCTGATTCAGGAATAACTTCAGGAAATGGATGAAATTTGTTACATAACATAGTGAGTATTATTGAAAAGTGATTTACAAAGTAATCCTAATTACAACACTGGATATATCATTGAAATGTTCAGACAGAGTCACACAATTGCAGACAATACAAGCAAAGGGCAGTACATCAAATAAGATAAAGGAAACAAAGTTGGAGAACCAGAGTAGGTGAATTTTGCTGATCTGATTTCTTTGGATTTCTGTTACTCCTGGAACCAAATAAATTGTTGTTATTTGTAGCTCCAGGATAACTATATACATTCAACCAATCAGCTTTAAAGTTAGTCTCTGACACCGTGAAACTTTATAAGGAAAGACACATTAATAATGGTCCAAAAAAATCTGCTTTCCTTAAGTTTCATCACAACTTTTCCAGAAATTAGCCTTCTTCTATATAATCTTAGTGAGCTGGGGGCAGTTACTACATGCTCCCCATGATTGCCAGTCATGTAGTTTGTTATCTCCATTGACTCAGTCAGACCAGTTTGTGACCCACACTAATAAAATTTAGTAGGTTTAATTTTGTCTTATGTCATCGAGGTGGTCTCATGTCTGGATAAGAAGTGACAGTCAATGAATGCTCAGTTGGAAGCACAATGTGCACCATGCAGCTTCAAGGAAAGAAAACAGAAGAGAGGTTTGCCTGTCCAGTGTCTTCTGTTAGTCATATAATGTGTAGGAAGGGAAGAGAGAATTAACTTGGCTAGTTATTTTAAATTGTTTTGCCTTGGGCATGGCTGGTAATTAATTAAATAATTCAGTTATTTACCTTAATTTTCTCCATTATAGGAGGCCATTTGACTTATATTGAGGTAACTGAAGCACACTTGTTTTAAGAAATAGCATAATGTAATTTATTGATAAACACAAGAATTATAGAAACATGACAACTCCATACATATATATATATATATACCAGTAACGGCGCACTGCATGATCACATGCAGTGAATACACTTGAATTGACCATTCATAGTTTTCATCCTCTTTCTCTGTACGTTTGTCATTCATTTGCTCAGAGGTTGATGCACTTGCTGCTTTCTGGGCAGCTCTTCTTTTCTCCACCCTAGCGCCCACTTCTTTTCTTCTTTCGTTGGTATCTTTTCACATTAAATCTGATTAAGTCAATGCTTATGTTGCAATTACTTAGTACGTTTTCCTTAACTTTTCACTTAAGCTGGCACTTAAGTCTTCAATCTGCCTCAAGAATGATTTAAGATATTAAAAGGTAGGGGAAGTGACGGCGAAGGTGGTAGGGAAAGAGAACGGCGCTCGTACGCATGCTCCACATGTCCGCCCTGCTGGCTGCTGCCAAGAGTTGATTCTACAATAAATTAAAAATAAAAAGAGGAATAACCTTGGAGGTCAGCCTTCACCCTAAAAGTGAATAGTAGACGTCACGTAGTATATGTGTACCAAATTTCAGGTCAATAACTCAAACAGTTTGCGAGCTACAGCTGATTTAAAATCCTGAACAGACAAATGGACAGCAACGGTAGCGTATTATATAAGAAGATATATAAATATATATTTATATATTGATATAAAAAGACAAAGCAGACAGGCTGACATAGATTGGGCTCACTGTTTACTTACTGTTTAGTGTTCTAATTTGTCTTTGCACAGATAAATAGCGTTATGATATGAAGCATTCAAAGATGATGTCCAATGTTGTATAGAGCTGTTGTTTTGTTGTTGCTCCAGGTTCAAGTGAAGGATTCTTCTTTCATTTGAGTGCACTCTTTGTCCTTGCTGTGTGATCCTTCTCAGTGGTATGCTATGTTGTATGCTTTTCTCAGTTAGGCCCTTTGCTGGGTTATCTGCAACTTCATAGGGAAAAACATTACTCTTTCCGGCACAAAAGTTTAGCCTGCTGAAGTTCCCTTCTTGAAGTAATGGCTACTTTTCAGCCTTTTCAGACAGCTGGCTCTCAGCCTTAACTTGTCAGAGAGGGTCTCAGCTTTCTGGTTCACAATGAGAAAAGATTGTCAGTTTTACCTCACCAAAAAGAAAAGAGAGAGCAGCTCATAAGCTTTTAGTTTTTAGAGAGAGATCATTTTGGAGAATGTGAGAGCAGAATGATCCCCTGAGAGTTTTCTTAGATTGCCCTCAGACTTTCTCCTGAGAGATTGGTGTGAGTATATTCTGAGAATGGGTGCAGCTAGTTTTTATGGTTTTCATGATTGGATTAAAGTCACTTCCAGCTACAAAATCAGGGTCTTCTCATAAGTGGGTTACTCTGCCCATCCCAGTTGTCATTTCTTGAATTATAAGTCTTTGTTCTTGCTTGAGTCCATTTAGCATCTTCTGGTCTGAAAAAGTCTCAGAGGGGCTTCTATAGAATTCAAGTCTGATTTACACTTTTGTTATCAGACAAAGTCCAGGCAGATCCTGGTACAAGCTAGAGTTCATTCACTTAGTTTGCAATGTAAGTGGGGGATGGCACAGTTGGAAGTCTGCTAAATCTGCTGCATTGACTGGCCTGGTGTGCTACTAAAGCCTAGAAGAACTGACAGTGTCCACTCTGTCCTATAAATGACAGATTAGAAAAAGGATAAAGAGGGGTTTAGACTTCAGGTGAACTCACCACACTTGGAAAATATTCATCCAATGACTGGTGTGTCGGGCAGCATGTCAGTTGGCTGTCAACATACAGCGGGATTGTGATAAATTTGGAAATTTGAAACTGAGCTGAACAGTTGTGAAGTAGTTATGACAACCTGTCATTCCCTGCAACCCCTAGTCATGCAATGTGACATCCTAAGGGGATTGAGATCCCGCAGTCATTAAGTCTGGCTCTCTGACTGGCACTTCTGTAATGTGCTCCCAACCTTAGAAACTGAAGTAGCAGACTTTTTTTCTTCCAAGCTGGAATTATTCTAAGCCTGTTTTTTCATGAATAACATAAAAGGGGACTTTGTCTCCTACTCTCGCTTTATGATGTCACACCCTAACTTTAAAGATGATTGCTAAATTACTGTTCTGGAATGACAAATTTGATACATTTGCAGGAACAGCAGGGACCTCACAAAATCATATGTGCCTGAAATTGATGTATTGACCCTTAATCAGGTGAATGGCATTTAACATTTTCAGTCTAATCTGCAGTTCTCTAGCACTTTTGTTTAAAACCCCTTTATATCAAATAATTGACAGTTATGGCTGTCAAGGACAAGCACTGACACTTTGTCTTGCTCATCAGAGCTTGTCATCAGGCACTGATTGCTAACTTCTGCGTAAACACTTGTCAGCGTGTCATCTAATATGCTAAAGAATGACGCACGACTGTAGAAAACATTTTCTTACAGATAAGTCAAAACCAAAATCTGGTTAATCAGAGAGCCTGAGAGAACCTGAAAATGAGAGACTCTTGACAGTATGTCACCACATAAATGTCCTTTAACTACCTTCATTAATACAAAATATATGTTTTTTAAACTATATTAGCTTATTTTATTACATCCTTGAAATATATAATTGGCAAACTAAAATTTGAAATAAATATGAGAGTCAGTGTAAAGATGAATATTACTAAAGCTGTAAAATGCACTCTTCAGATTTGGGTTTTTCAGCTCAGACAGTGGAGATCCAGAAGTGACTTCAGGCTTTTATTGTAGTGAGTTGTGTTAACAGAAGCTAATTTATGGCTATTATAAACCTGTTTGTTTAAATAATGTTTAAAATTAAAATGCATGGACAACCGAAATAGCAGAATCTCACAATATTGGTGTTTTTTGTTTCAATGACAGGTATAAGCTATTTTACAAAGTGTGTGTAATCTTAAGACATAGGTCAATTCCTGATAATTTTCCTGGCTTGATAAATGGACATATTCAGTGAGTTTTTACGCTTTTATTTCCTGGTGGTACCCCATGCCCTATGATTTCCATTATAAGACACCAGTACAGGCTATGTATTTTTTAATGTATAGAAAATGCTTAACTTTTGAACACAATTTCACATAGAAAATGCATAAATATCATGTTTGTGAAGAAACAACTTTGACTAGAAAAAATACTGAGCTTCTCCTTTAATGGGGGTCTTCAGTTCATGATGGAGATTCATTTGAACCCCTGCATGGGCCCTAAAACAACACCCTAGCTAACAAGAGATAAGGCAGCCAGCCAATACATCACAGAATTAGCGTTTGGCTTCACTACATTTCACATCACTACTGGTTATTTCTGCATTTACAAACTCCAGAAAGAAGATCTATCAGGACCAAAATGTTACAAAAGAAGACTGCTGACGCAGAATCATTTCAAGTTTATGGGGATTGTCACATGTTCAGAGAATTGTGAACTTCTCTCTTGAATGTCTGAGCAACCTGCAATGGTATAACACATTATTTTTCCTTAATCACTTTGTTTGACACCCCTTACTCTCTAAGCCAGTGGTTTTCCAATTGGGACCACAGCCTCATTGTTAAGAAAAATCTATTTCAATTTTAAAGATGTCTTTAAATTTCCTAGTTTTTAAATAATCATATAGGCAACTGAAAAAGTTCTTTAATTGATACATATCAGTAATTGTAAATCAATGTAGTTATACACGAGTGGGGTGTGATTCACAAACAGCTGTCAGGGACCAAAAAAAAATAAAACAATACATTGACTTAAGAGGAACTTTGGATGCACAGCAGCTGAACCCAAGTGTCTGTGCTCAGCTGCGCTTCAGTCCCACGTGCCTTCCCATGGTGCTCCTACACTGAGATTACTCTTCTGTCTCTCCCAACCCCCTTTCTTCTCTTCCATGTCCACTGCCTTGTGCCAAATCAAAATCTTTCAGAGTCACATTGGTTCAGTGTGCTCTTGCCTCCACACAGTCCATGGCCAGTCCTTGCCAGGATGGAGACGGCCCAGGAATCATGCACCAAGACCAATGGACTTTTGCGACAGATAGCATCTCAGGTGAGTGGTGTCTTTCTCACCCTCTCCACTTAATGAGTAGTCTTCACAGTGTGTCTGTCTGACTCTTACCCTCTCAAATCCAGTCTGCCAATGTTACAAATTTATTTTATATTTGTTTTTAGAACAATTTTAGAAGTTGGCAGACTAAGGCAGAAGAATATACAGAACAATGAAGTCAATTTTTTTATAATTATCCATCCATCCATCCATCTTCCGCTTATCTGGGGTCGGGTCGCAGAGGCAGCAGCTTAAGCAGAGAGGCCAAGACTTCCCTCTCCCCCGGCTACTTCTTCCAGCTCTTCCGGGAGAATCCCATGGCTTTCCCAGGCCAGCCGGGAGACATAGTCCCCCCAGCATGTCCTGGGTCTTCCCCTGGGCCTCCTCCTGGTTGGATGTGCCCGGAACACCTCACCAGGGTGGCGTCCAGGAGGCATCCTGATCAGATGCCCGAGTCACCTCATCTGACTCCTCTCGATGCGGAGGAGTAGCGGCTTTACTCTGAACCTCACACCCTATCTTTAAGGGAAAGCCCAGACACCCTGCAGAGGAAACTCATTTCAGCCGCTTGTATTCGCGATCTCGTTCTTTCGGTCACTACTCATAGCTCATAACCATAGGTGATGGTAGGAACGCAGATCGACTGGTAAATTGAGAGCTTTGCCTTACGGCTCAGCTCCTTTTTCACCACGACAGACCAATGCAGAGCCCGCATCACATTTTTATAATTATTAATTATTACATACATGTCCCTTTAGTGTTATTAATATTAATGATCAGCAAAAAACTTTGGATCGACTCGCCAATGTTTGGTAACCTTCAAAGTAAATACAGGCTGAAGTTAGATGCAGAACTATGCCTAAAGTTATCAAAATTGGAAATTGATTTTGACAGTAATGACTCTATAAAACATAAAGACGCTCAACCTTCACAACTGACTTTGAGTGATTTTCCTAATTTTTTTCACTTGAAGTCATGAGTTATTTTTATACTGTACTTCTTTTGATCTGGATTTATATGTAACTGTATACGTTTTTGCAAATTAAAAGTATGGAAATTTTAAGGTTTCCATTTTATTCTTTATGAAACCATGATCCTGTTCTTACATTAAAAAATAATCCATGAAAAAAGTATTTGATGTACTGTACATAAGAAAAACCTAAAAGACATACATAACCACACAAAAAAACTCTCTGTAATCAATTGTTAAAATCTACAAATGCAATATTAGGGCAGGGCTGGGAGTTAAGAGACTTCACTTTTAGTTGTCCCTAGTTAGAGTTCAGTTTTTAACAATTTAAAAAATGGGAATATTTCAAAATATTTTAGTTCATGGAGGTGGTACGCCAAGAAAAGAGGCTGCGCACCTCAACCCAGAGATACCATGTGACATTTAGTCACACATGTGTCAAAAGTCTGCTTTAGTCAAGTATTTGCTTTGATTAGCAGGTCTACTATTATCCAAAATCACGCAGTGTGATTACTGTTAGCAGTGACAGCATGATCTAAGATCATGTTCTGCTTGATTGTGTTTGATTTACATTAGTGGGGACGCTCACCTCATCGTACAACATTTTTTTATCTTAAAGTTTGATCTCAGCTATTCCATTAACAATGGCTGAGAAATACTAAATCTGTGATGGTTGCTTCTGATTTAAAATTCTCCAACACAGTCAAAACTTGCAAATTTAGTGCAGGAAAATTTAAATATTACAGTAATACAACATCCTTGGCTTATCACTTAAGAAAAAAACAACCTCTACTTAAAACCTCTAATGCTAGGCCGAAAAATGAATGTACGGCTATTTATTTCAAAATGAATTGTATCAGACTGCAGACTTTTAAATTTAGCTGATGATACAGGGCTGAGAGATGCCATTCAGTGAAGTCTGACAATTCTAAGACATTACCTTCACATGGGAAAACTGTGTCACATATCATCAGGATGAATATTAAAGGCACAGATCTTCACAGTTGGAGCAGCTAAGAAGTACAGCGGTTACATTCAAAAGGGACTAATGCTCATTACTGAACTACTTTGGTCCAACACATGCTTAATCAAGTGATGTTTTATGATTGAGTGTGATTAAAAATTTCAGTCATTTGACAGCCCAAGTTGTAATGTTACAGAGAAAAGGGTGGAAGCATCAATACTAATTCAATCGAATTTGTTGTCAGTCAGTAATAATTAGCAATCAGTACATTGCTGCAGTGTGAGAGAGCCTAATCTAATGACCTTACATGCTTGGTCAAGTTCAAACTTATTTTCAGGAGCAGAGAGTACAGTAAAATTCTTACCTGCATGTTTAACCAACTAGTAAGATATCATTACTAGTCATGAGCAAACCCCACCGAGTTTGCACAGTTGTGCGTACAGAGAAATCCCAGGAAATCTTCATGTCCTTGGCCAGATGCATTGAAGTAAATTGGGAAAGAGGATCTGTTCTAGTTTTGAGTGAATTTTAATGGTGCATTGGTTTTTTAATCATTCTTGAGGGTCATTCAATTGTCTCGCCAACCCTACTGAACCAATTATCGTATCCAAAAATGTCGTCAGAGTTATGAGGAAACAGTGCTAACCACTGCACCAACATGCTTCAAAACAACAAAAGGCACATTGGCCATACCACAAAACAGTGGTGTGGGACTGGCTTGTTTCATTGTTTGTAATTGCGGGACTACACAGCTGGAACATCTTTTTTGTTTCTGATCTATTTATCAGATGCTTTACACTTTTTTCTTGAATCAAGAATATAGTATTGCCTTGTAAATAGTAATAACTCTTTCATTATTATTATTATCATTATACAGGGTCTGGTGTGTTTTTTGACTCAGGGTGAGGGAAAGGGGTGGCTCCTTTATGGTTTGTTTGGATTCGTCAATGTATGGGTGGAAGAAGGACAAAGCTCGCCTGGGAGGAGTTGAGGGGAAAGGAAGAAGAGAAAGAGAAAAAGAATAGGGATTATGATTGTCTTAGAATTATTATATCAAAAGAAGCCTTTGTTAATGTAGTATATTATTATAAACCTGTTATGTGAACCCAGGACTTGTGTCACTGTGGTTGTCTCTGGGGTGTGGGGTGCTGCAAGGCCTCCTGATGGTCCCACTGTAATGTAATTGCAATAATTTCCAACACTTTTATATTGTTATTCATATGACTATATTTTATACAACCCCAATTCCAATGAAGTTGGGAAGTTGTGTAAAACGTAAATAAAAACAGAATACAATGATTTGAAAATCCTTTTCAACCTATATTCAATTGAATACACTACGAAGACAAGATATCGAATGTTCAAACTGACAAACTTTATTGTTGTTTTGCAAATCTTCACTCATTTTGAATTTGATGCCTGCAACACGTTCCAAAAAAACTGGGACGGGGCAGCAAAAGACTTTGAGGAATGTTCAAAAAACACCTATTTTGAACATTCCACAGGTGAACAGGTTAATTGGAAACAAGTGTTTGTCATGATAGGGTATAAAAGGAGCATCCCCAAAAGGCTCAGTCGTTCACAACCAAGGATGGGGCGAGGTTCACCACTTTGTGAACAACTGCATGGGCAAATAGTCCAGCAGTTTAAGGACAACGTTTCTCAACGTACAATTGCAAGGAATCTAGGGATTTCATCATCTACTGTCCATAATATCATCAAAAGTTTCAGAGAATCTGGAGAAATCTCTGCACGTAAGCGGCAAGGCCGAATACCAACACTGGATGCCCGTGACCTTCGATCCCTCAGGCAGCACTGCATTAAAAACTGACATCATTCTGTAAAGGATATTACCACGTGGGCTCAGGAATACTTCAGAAAACCATTGTTAGTTAACACAGTTCGTCGCTACATCTACAAGTGCATGTTAAAACTCTACCATGCAAAGCGAAAACCATATATCAACAACAACCAGAAATGTCGCTGGCTTCTCTGGGCCCGAGCTCATCTGAGATGGACTGGAAAAGTGTGCTGTGGTCTGACGAGTCAGCATTTCTAATTGGTTTTGGAAATCATGGATGTTGTGTCCTCTGGGCCAAAGAGGAAAAGGACCATCCGGATTGTTATCAGCACAAAGTTCAAAAGCCAGCATCTGTGATAGTATGGGGGTGTGTTAGTGCCCATGGCATGGGTAAGTTGCACATCTGTGAAGGGACCATTAATGCTGAAAGGTACATACAACATATGCTGCCATCCACGCGATGTCTTTTTCAGGGACGTCCCTGCTTATTTCAGCAGGACAATGCAAAGCTACATTCTGCATGTGTTACAACAGCATGGCTTCATAGTAAAAGAGTGCGGGTACTAAACTGGCCTGCCTGCAGTCCAGACCTGTCTCCCATTGAAAATGTGTGGCGCATTATGAAGAGCAAAATACGACAACGGAGATCCTGGACTGTTGAGCAACTGAAGTTGTACATCAAGCAAGAATGGGAAAGAATTCCACCTACACAGCTTCAACATTTAGTGTCCTCAGTTCCCAAATGCTTATTGAGTGTTGTTAAAAGGAAAGGTGATATAACACAGTGGTAAACATGCCCCTGTCTCAACTTTTTTGGAACGTGTTGCAGACATCAAATTCAAAATGAGTGAAGATTTGTAAAAAACAACAATAAAGTTTGTCAGTTTGAACATTCGATATCTTGTCTTTGTAGTGTATTCAATTGAATATAGGTTGAAAAGGATTTGCAAATCATTGTATTCTGTTTTTATTTACGTTTTACACAATGTCCTAACTTCATTGGAATTGGGGTTGTAGTTGTACGTGATTTGAAATGCTATACACACTAACATATATAACTAACGATACAGACCCATTTATTATTTATTATCTTTTTAAAAGTCATGTACCTATAAAACTATGTACTTGACTTTTCAAATACATGCTGATTAAAATGAATTCTGCTAAAAATGTTTTATACCAGCGGTCTAGTATTCTAATACAAAAATATTTTCCATTAAGGTAAGTCACTCTCTCTGAGATGCAATGGCAATTTTACATCACTAGATGGCAGTAGCACTCTCTCTTACTCTCTCATTTCTGGCTTAATGATGCTTTCACATGGAGCCACACTTATGAAAACAAAGCACTGATTTATGACAAATGTGTATGCGGCCATTACAAAAAACACAGCAGAAAATGTATTATGACAAGCTGAAATTAAATATTGGTTTTGCTAAAGCCTCATTAAACTGATTAGAATTTTCCAACCAAATGAGGGCAGTGTATTAAAGGATTAATTCAATTATAAAATTTTATTTGTAACTCTGGAGAACAGAGCTAATAATTTATTTTAAATGAGCCATTTCCATACTTCAGCTCTTCATAAAAAAGCAGGTGAAATAACTAGACATATTTGAATGTCATCAGAGTTCATTATGCTGAACTGCCCACAACAAAAGGCAAACTATACCTTGAAAGAAATTAAGTAAGGTAGCAAAACTCATCCATTTAAAATGAATATCAGCAATATAATGAGCACAGCATGTGCTTGGTAGATGACCTTGAGAACAATGGAAAGAAAGGCTAATAAATGAGTGAAGAAAAGCATGTGTAAATAGAGAAAGTGATTCATGACAGATACAGTAGATAGACAGTCACACACGGGTGCTTCTGAGGCAGCTTAAGGGCTCTGGTATTAGTAGTTACCAGAGGTTGGCACTGTGTGTTAATGCCTTCCTTCTCTTCTCCTCCCTCTAAAGAACAGAAGATTGACGGACATTACACTTCCATTGTCTGCCATCCTGGACCCGCTTCTTCCTGCCTGGAACCAATATGATTAGCGGTTTGGCCACCTTTGAGTCCGTTTACCATAGGACTCCTATCTAAAAAAATGTCTACTTGATCTTTGTAAAAAGATGATTTCCTTTTTTGTTTTCGTTGTATGGGGCCAAGGGTGTGCCCCAACCCATTTTTGGTGTCTGCTTCTTGTTTTTATTTTAGATAGATAGATATTGTAATTCTGTTAATAAATGAGAGCAGAAAATGATCCCAAACCCTGTCTAATTGTGGGAATGAAATATTATATGAGATAAGGTGGACATTTTGTTTCCTGTGTACTTTCTGTCTGGAAACAAGCTTCTCAGCCATGGAGTCCTGTACAGTAAGAAAGTGCGGACCAAATGGCCACTATCTTCTGCTCCCTTCATTTTTTTTAAATTAATTTTATTGTAATCATTCCATACAAATCAATCAATTTTTACAAAGAATAGGATTGAGAACAAGTCAACCCCCACCCCTGAGAGAGAGAGAGCATTGCCAATGGGGTAAAAATTAAGGCTTGTAAACATACCTAAATTGATGAATTTGATAAGCAATAGAGATGAATGGAGAAGAAAAAGAAATGCAGAAATAATTGCTTCCTTGGTGCTTTAAAAGCTTATTCTAAAATATTATTGATTAGATTGTGCCATGTTTTGAAAAAAATCCGTACAGATCCTCTGAGTATTTGATTTTTTCCAGTTTGTCCCTTCATTCTTTAAATAACTCACAGGGTGGCAGAGGCACGATTTCCTTATTTATACTGGTAGTAGTGTCATGGTCCATCCTGGGACTCATCCTTTGGTCCACAGGGAAAAAAGAAGTGTTGGTTAGTGATTGTTTTTGCCCTGGCAGTGTGGTTGGTTGCGCCATGTCAACAGAATCATCTAGATGCTCCCTAAGTGCTCCCAATTTGACAGTGGATACCTATTTGTCCTAAGGGGCAATTCAGCTTTTTGCAGAAGCTCAAGAAATATAGAAATATTATAACTATAACAACCCCTTATATAAAAACAAGAGTTAAAAAAAGAAGAAAAACTTCTGACTTGGCAGACATGGTCACAGTGAAGCATTATTCATACATATTACTGTTGGTATAAAGGAGCCCCAGTAGTGGTTCTTGACACACTTCTGCTGAACGATTTGTTGAGCTGAAGTGTTTTGGAGCACTTCAGTTTATTTTTATTGTGAATAATTGGTGGTGTGGCAAACCTTTGGTGATGCTCATTGACACAGTTGTCCACTTATTTTACCTTCAGTTTTCATAATTGCTTGACTATAGCATCATTTGAGGAAGCTTTAGCACACAAAATCTAAGGAAGAAAAACAAAATATGTTAAATTTATTTGGTAAGAAAAGAAAAATGCAAATCTCTCAGTTGTATCCAGAAATACAAGCCTCACTGTTGTTTCTACTCTTCCATTCAGGAAGAAATGAAAAGAAGAAGTATTGAATATATCATGAAACACTCAAAATTAATAATTAATAACATGATATTTGCCCAACTTGAATTTCCAAGTTGTATAATAATGTGTGCCACGGGCACAGGATAGCACAAATAAAAGTTGGCTACAGCAGCAGGATAATAAATTTGTACATAAAAATTACATATACAGTAGGTGAGCATATGTGATCATGTGCAGTAGTGTACTAAGGTGGACTAGTCTGTAACATAAAGTTCAAATACTAATGGAAGCCAGAGCTGGTCATATGTAATTTTTCATAATAATAAACACCATGTGCATTTTCAATTTCACTGTCCGTTTCAATTTTACTGACATATTTACTTTGTTATCACTGCTGATGGGAGGCTTCTCAACATCACTACTCATATCACTGTCAAGAGCGTGCAGCACCTTAGCCTCTGAAAAATTTTACTTATGAGACGCTATTATGAGGCTAGGAGAAGGTGGGTCTACACTGTTTCCTGGATAATACTTGGGCCTGATAGTTATGTAAGACACACCAATACTGTTGCCCGAGTAATGCTCAGGACTAATGCTGTTACCACTTTTACAGCCCGAGTAATACTCAGCTCTAATGCTTACATGAGACGTGTCTATAAAGTTGCCTGAATGATATTTGGACTATCACATTTAGTACTGTTTTCATAGCCTGAGTAACGCTTTAGTTTTAACACTAGGGAGGTTAATATGACACATCTGAATCATCAAAGGAGCAGCCATTTGGTTTTAGAAGTTACATAATTAGTTCAGTGGAGACCACCTATCTGTAGTAATGGGGTTTCAGTTGATTGTAGCATAGATGCAACTTATCTGAAAGGTTCAACGTGTGTTTTCACAGTTGAAGTCTAAGTCTAAGAGACAAAAGAAAAGGTGGCAAAAAATCATAAGTCAGGGGATAGAGATAAGAAAAATATCCAAGTCAGTGCACATCCCATTAAATGAATCGCTAAGAAATGGACAGGTTATGGCAGAGCTATCCACAAAAACTGAGACCTGTGACAATGTGACATGTTTATAATGTATGTTATCAAAACCATTGCTAGTCAACTGCACTTAATTAAGTAATTTTAACATTTTGCTTTAATTTTTTTTGTCATTTTGATGGTTTCCATTTTTGATGTGTGATGCCCCACACCACCCACAGACCTAGCCATGGGGCATCTTGTAGTTCATGCACCGAGGATGAACCAGTAGCAAGTGAAGAGATACGGGCAATAGCTTGGTGCTCCAAAACAGGTGAATAAATAGTTCCATTTAAAATTACAAATAAATAATGTTCATTAATTAAAAACACCAGAACAGGTCCACAAAGGGGCTAAATACAGAGAACTCTTAACAGTTCAGTGCAACCACAGGTTTTGAATTGTGGATTTTGCATTAATCATTTGCTTTCCAGATTGTGAATTTTGGCTCAGTTAATTACATTTTAGACTTTGTAACTTCTATTTACTTCTTTGTATTTTGGTTTTTGCCATTGGATTTTGAATTTCCACTCTGCATTGTTGAATTTTGTTGTTACTTGATTCTTCTGGATTCATGTAGGACTTCTAGAGCTTATTTGTTTCTTGATGTATTAATTTATTGTACCTAATACAATGCCTTTTAATGGCAAATGTTCGTTGTTATCAGGGTTTTTGACAGTTTTTCCTCTGTAGGTGTGGACAATCATTACAAAAAACATCAAGATCCTTGTACAATTTCTTTTGTTCATTAAGTTTGATTTTACATTGTGTCTTTTTGGACTTTTGATTCTGTTTTATCGCTTTGGTTTTGATAGCTTTTTAGTCTTTGTGTTTTGTTAATTTGCACTGTGGCTACTCTTTTGGAAATCCCCATTTAAACAACTCTGTCACAAGTTACAAAACATGGGGAAAAAACACCACAAATGGAGGCTAAACCAATCGGAAGGGATTATAATCAAAATATAAAAGAATTCAAAAGTTTTATTTCTTGTTCAATTTTGCATTTATGTTTCATTATTCTGGATCTTTCAAGGTATTGTTTTATGCGAGTGGCAGGATTTTGAGAGACATGTTGTTGGCAACAGCGTCTCATGGCAACCATGTAAAAGAGGTTGTATCAATCAACATCAACTTCAAGAGGTTATTTAAGATCCCAGAATGCTGCAGTCCACGTCCAAGATTTGGATTACAACAAATCTATTTTGAGGTGCTAATGCTGTGAGGCCAGATGTTTGATGGTGAGCACGATACAAAAAAACAATTGAAAAAATACATTTCTACATGCATAGCTGTTCTTTCCACATCAGGATTCTGGGCTCCTTTGAAACAGGAGCATCATACTGCTGGATTTTCTTTTCCATAAAGTAGAAGGAGCATACACAAGTGTCCTTCCTTTTTCAAATTAAGCATGGTTCTTCACAGCAGAGGGTCAAAAGCAAGATTCTGCTTAATGTCGTCTTGTGAATGATCCATCCCTAATGTTTATCTTCCTTCTTTATTTTCAAATTACTGTGGTTACCTTTAAGGAAGCAAAAGGTACTGGACTTTTCATACCTTTTGGATACCATGGCTTCAACTGAGAAACGTTTGAGCTGGAAGTGCAAATGTGAGATTAAAAAAAACCCCAAAAAAACAGGTATCTCTCATTTTAATGCTGGTGATGACCTTCGAGCCCCATCAATAAGGCCTACACATACCCAAGGGTGTACAGTACACTGCAGGGCCAATTGGTCACAAAGTGCAAAAAGGCATATTTTTCCAGGTAAGTTATTACATTAAGTATATGATAACACATTGAAATAAAATTCTTAAGGGGACCAAGTTGAGGGTTCTTTTAAACATTTAATAGTAAGTTCAATTGCTGAAGGGAGCTTCCTTATTTTACAACATCTAGTGGGGCTCTGAATGTGTCACTGGCCATTAATGCAGAAATGCTGCTGAGAGGTAATGCAGGTAACTTAAAGCATGACATTCTGTCATCCACATTTGGTCCATAAAAATTGGCCAAAGTTAATTTAGATTCACATGGATTCCCCACCACCATAACACTGTATATCACACTTCAGATTCTGACACTACTGTATGTCAGTGGGTACAAATTGTGGAATTGCTCTGTGGATTAACGATTCCACTTTTCTTCCATACCCTCCGATTTTCTCATCATGAAAAAGTTTACCAACCCATTCTCATTTTAGCCTAAAATTACTCGTATTTTATTAAATGGGTCTTCTATAAAAATGTTATCTCTGCCCTCCAGGAAGCAAGATCATATTTTAAACCTGCTTTGTCTATTTTTGCCCCATCATCAAAAGCAACTCTGCTGCCTGATAAAAATGTGCAAGCGTTCATATATCATTAGTATAGCATGTCAGTATCAACAGGAAAGGCAATACTCTGGTCATCTTGACCTCAGCTTTGTTGATACAACTTTTCTTTTAATATTGTATGCCAATATTTTCCAAACAGATGTAGGCTTTCATTCTTACAATATAAACAAAGCTTGCAAAATTGGCAGATAATAATAAAATATAACGTAATTAATGTAGTCCTTTGATGCTATAAAGCTGGATAGGTTTACCTGAGGATGTATATACTTTGTTAATTAACTCACTTCATACCACATGAGACCTCATATTCCTTGCATAATAAATCTTAGATATAGGACAGGTTACAGCACAGATTAGTAGACGACTGCAAAGACTCCTGGTCAGTGATGTCCATGCATTAAGGGCAGCTGAAGCACTGCCACCTCCATCCTCTATGCAGACACTGTGCAAACTTAAATAAGTAGCAGACCTCCATCAATAATTTAATGCACCATTAAAATTTTAGAACAAGCTGAAAATTTCTTATCTAGATTGCAATTTCATATCTAGACTAATACAGTGGTGTGAAAAACTATTTGCCCCCTTCCTGATTTCTTATTCTTTTGCATGTTTGTCACACAAAATGTTTCTGATCATCAAACACATTTAACCATTAGTCAAATATAACACAAGTAAACACAAAATGCAGTTTTTAAATGATGGTTTTTATTATTTAGGGAGAAAAAATCCAAACCTACATGGCCCTGTGTGAAAAAGTAATTTCCCCCTTGTTAAAAAATAACCTAACTGTGGTGTATCACACCTGAGTTCAATTTTCATAGCCACCCCAGTCCTGATTACTGCCACACCTGTTTCAATCAAGAAATCACTTAAATAGGAGCTGCCTGACACAGAGAAGTAGACCAAAAGCACCTCAAAAGCTAGACATCATGCCAAGATCCAAAGAAATTCAGGAACAAATGAGAACAGAAGTAATTGAGATCTATCAGTCTGGTAAAGGTTATAAAGCCATTTCTAAAGCTTTGGGACTCCAGCGAACCACAGTGAGAGCCATTATCCACAAATGGCAAAAACATGGAACAGTGGTGAACCTTCCCAGGAGTGGCCGGCCGACCAAAATTACCCCAAGGCGCAGAGCGACTCATCCGAGAGGTCACAAAGACCCCAGGACAACGTCTAAAGAACTGCAGGCCTCACTTGCCTCAATTAAGGTCAGTGTTCACGACTCCACCATAAGAAAGAGACTGGGCAAAACGGCCTGCATGGCAGATTTCCAAGACGCAAACCACTGTTAAGCAAAAGAACATTAGGGCTCGTCTCAATTTTGCTAAGAAACATCTCAATGATTGCCAAGACTTTTGGGAAAATACCTTGTGGACTGATGAGACAAAAGTTGAACTTTTTGGAAGGCAAATGTCCCGTTACATCTGGCGTAAAAGGAATGCAGCATTTCAGAAAAAGAACATCATACCAACAGTAAAATATGGTGGTGGTAGTGTGATGGTCTGGGGTTGTTTTGCTGCTTCAGGACCTGGAAGGCTTGCTGTGATAGATGGAACCATGAATTCTACTGTCTACCAAAAAATCCTGAAGGAGAATGTCCGGCCATCTGTTCGTCAACTCAAGTTGAAGCGATCTTGGGTGCTGCAACAGGACAATGACCCAAAACACACCAGCAAATCCACCTCTGAATGGCTGAAGAAAAACAAAATGAAGACTTTGGAGTGGCCTAGTCAAAGCCCTGACCTGAATCCAATTGAGATGCTATGGCATGACCTTAAAAAGGCGGTTCATGCTAGAAAACCCTCAAATAAAGCTGAATTACAACAATTCTGCAAAGATGAGTGGGACAAAATTCCACCAGAGCGCTGTAAAAGACTCATTGCAAGTTATCGCAAACGCTTGATTTCAGTTATTGCTGCTAAGGGTGGCCCAACCAGTTATTAGGTTCAGGGGGCAATTACTTTTTCACACAGGGCCATGTAGGTTTGGATTTTTTTTCCTAAATAATAAAACCATCATTTAAAAACTGCATTTTGTGTTTACTTGTGTTATATTTGACTAATGGTTAAATGTGTTTGATGATCAGAAACATTTTGTGTGACAAACATGCAAAAGAATAAGAAATCAGGAAGGGGGCAAATAGTTTTTCACACCACTGTATATGTTTTAGAGGTATGCAGTATTTTCTTTGTGTCTGGCGCTGCTAGCTTGTATCTGGGTTGCTGGGCAATGCCCTTGGACCTGGTTTTGTCCTCTTTATACTTTTGCTTATGTGTGCATAATTTTTCAGTTTTCCTTTGGGCTTGAGCTCTTTTAGCTTCTTAATGTTACGTTTTCTCCCAGAAAAAGAGCCCAAAATGTTTTTTTTTTCAAACAGACAAATTGTTAATACCAAAATGTCAACATAATTACAGTAGGGAAGGTATGTCTGGTTTCCACTGCTGTGCTGAGGCAGATTCAATACATGTCCTTTGTGAGACATGTTTTAAAAAAGTCAATGCACAGCCCAACATTGCAATCAGGACAGTTTCTTTGCACACTTTTCTTAGCATATTTTTTCTATTACTTGCTCATAAGGGAGTAGAATGTCAGTGCTTGAACTGCACGATGGACTTTGCCAATTGTGTTAAGTTAGCCTACCATAGTATAAGGTTTAGTGACTTCTACATTTCTTGACATGAACATTGATAGCTGATGCATTGTGGACAATTCTTAGGGAGCTAACATTTTTCTTGTCCTTCCACTTGATTGGAATCATTTCTCCTTTTTGCCAGATACTACGCCCCGCTAGAGCTTTACACAACTTAAAGTCACCATGCCCTGTTATACAATGCTTATGCAACAGTTTCATTATCCATGTCAATGTTTGATAACCAGTTCACATTGTCATGACTGTTGCTTCATTCAACTAATAGTTCAGTTTCAGTTTGTTCTAAAATTTGGCTCTACAGCTTCTCGTTTACATGCCGTTGTGTTCTTTGATTGAAGGCTGTGCCTCACTCATGAATATTGGTAAGTTACCACAGTGTGGGAAAACACATAATAAAAAATGTAAGATTTTTATTTTTTGCAACATGATGTTATTTTATCTGCTAGATGGCAGCAGAATAGTGAGAATTATTCAGGTGAAATGTTGTACATTACATTATAATAGCTTATTCTGAGAGACACTTGGGCTTAACCATTTTTAAATATAATTTCAAGCCCAAAGAGACACTCAGGGTTAATGCCAAGGAGGTTAACCAACACAAATTTATTTCTTTGACGCAATTTGAAGAGGGTGTGAACATTCCAATCTTGCTATTTTTGTGATAGTCACCATCATTACCATGAATCACGTCAATTATTTATGTACAATATATAAATATATAATATATATAACTGGGGTGGGTTGGCACCCTGCCTGGGATTGGTTCCTGCCTTGTGCCCTGTGTTGGCTGGGATTGGCTCCAGCAGACCCCCGTGACCCTGTGTTCGGATTCAGCGGGTTGGAAAATGGATGGATGGATGGATAATATATATAAATATATATAACTGTATACAGTTCAGCACTTTACCAAGTGGGAAACTTTGGAAATGTATCAATATCCAATTGTGATTCTGATTTTAATGTTGAGTATTTGGTGTTGACAATTTTTTAATATTGTCCTTTAGAAATTTTACTGTATGGTAAGATAATAAAATCATTTTGTATGATTTTATCATCTAATATATTGCGAAATGCCAATTTTCATGCAAAATGTACTGGCAGTTGTCTCCGTCTTTGGCTGCCCTTTAACGCTGTTCATTTCATAACTCTCATTTCATGTGACTACAACCATTATTTCTCTGCCTTGTTCACTGCCTGCACATTCACACCAGTGGCTGCATCTCACAGTGCACTCTTTAGGGGTCAGAGGCAACATCACTGCACTTACTTTCTCCAACTTTGTCAGAAAATCCAAGCCAGGATCTTTCCCATTACTCACCAATGTACTCAGGCAAAGGGATTTAAGCAGAGTAGTGGTTCTTGTAGTTTCTGCTCTTTAACTGTTTGTCCATTTCTCGCTTTGTCTGCACAGGCTCTTTTTATAATTGACTTCTCAAAATGGCACCTTCTCTTCTAAAAGTCCATGGACACTTCTGCAGCATCTCTCTCCCAGAAGGCTAACAAAATGTTAGGATATATAGCACAATGTGTAGAGTACAAGTCCAAGGAGGTTATGCTCAACCTTTATAATGCACTGGTGAGGCCTCATCTTGAGTACTGTGTGCAGTTTTAGTCTCCAGGCTACAAAAAGGACATAGCAGCACTAGAAAAGGTCCAGAGAAGATCGACTAGGCTGATTCCAGGTCTACAGGGGTTGAATTATGAGGAAAGATTAAAAGAGCTGAGCGTATACAGTTTAAGTAAAGAAGATTAAGAGGTGACATGATTGAAGTGTTTAAAATTATGAAGGGAATTAGTACAGTGGATCGAGACTTGTATTTTAAAATGAGTTCATCAAGAACACTGGGACACAGTTGGAAACTTGTTAAGGGTAAATTTCGCACAAACATTAGGAAGTTTTTCTTTACACAAAGAACGATAGACACTTGGAATAAGCTACCAAGTAGTGTGGTAGACAGTAAGACGTTAGGGACTTTCAAAACTCGACTTGATGTCTTCTTGGAGCAAATAAGAGGATAGGACTGGCGAGCTTTGTTGAGCTGAATGGCCTGTTCTCGTCTAGATTGTTCTAATGTCCCAAATCTGTGTGGCTCCACCAGGGTTTTCATGCCAAAAATACAACAGTTATAATTTGGGTAAAATCATGAAACTGTGAAGAAAATGTACTCTGTCATTTATATTAGTAAGAAGACACCACAGTTCATTTAAATGAATCAGACTTCGATAGATAGCAAAAGAATGTGACAGCCAGAGAGGATATATTCAAAATTGGAGAAATTCTGCTGGTTTTTTTCATGCAGTTTCTTAATTTTGTCTCTCAGTTAATTTGTCATGTTTTAATGGTCTCTTTCTGTGAGGTTAGACAAAAGACCACTATATTTGATTATCTTTTGAAAAAAATACATACAACTAAATTCTAGCTATCCCAACATCTTGTTTAATGATCCAGATAGCTGGAAAAATAAAAGCAATATTACAGTTGTCCAAAATAAAATGAAGGTATCAAGTGAAATGTGACCAAAATAAAGGGGAGTAGCCATTCAATAATTACACAGAAAATAATCAAATGATGTGATATAAATTTTTCATCAGTAGAAGACTATGGTTAAAATTCAAGATTAATTAAATGCAGCCATCCCAATGGGGGTTACTGGTTATACTGACAAATAGTTGCTACCCACGAATGTCATCACGCTCACTGGAAACAGAAATGGAACAGGCACTGGTTAGGTAGAAGTGAATAGACAAAACACAACAGATTAAGAAGAAACTTGACAGACACAAGACAGCCTCCATCCTGCTAGACGGGAGGCTACATAGAAACACGACAGCCATTATTCAGAGTGTCACAGCTGGGTAAATGGGACAAGATTAGCCATCGCTCAGCGTGACTCAGCCAGCTAAATTAGGAAAATGACATTTACTGCTCAGCACAGCACAATAGCTAAACAAGCCCAGGACAGCAAAAGCTCAAGAGTGACAAAAAACACACCTTCTAGTTTGTTGCTGGCAGGTGTGGAACTTGGTTGGCTTTTTGGCTCCCATTTTCTAGCCTTGAAAAGCGTCAAGTGTCAATTCTGAAATGTCTTGTTTCTGCTGTTAGCTGTTGTGAAAGGATTTTTTAAAAATTACTTTGAGGAAGATTTTGTACGGCAAAGTTTAGTGGTTTAGAAGACATAAGAACACAGGAAAAAAATCAGACAAAAGAAAAGACCAAAATAATAATAGCCAAGAGAAATAATATGTATGCAGAGAAGCAGCTTTAAGTTTGTAGCTAGAACAGCACTGTTTCCACATATTTCCAGGAGCAAGTAGAATAACTAACAGATGAAAAGCAAAAAGATTACACAGTAAATCATATAACAAGAGGTGACGAGCCAATAGCAAACTTGGAAAACTCTGATATAGTCTGGCAGTACAACTTTTAGCCCTGCTCTTGACATTTCTTACCCAGTCGCTTAAAGGCAATGGGCTCCTTTCCTTACTTTATTCCTATATATATATATACACCATCTTACGTACATCTCACACATCCACGAGGATTACATCTAAACTCTTAAACAACAACAAGACATAAAATACATGAACAAATGGAGTAAAACTATTACCATACACGTAGTGCGATTACTTCCCCCTTTCTCGTTTCGTTCTTCCTGACTGTTGCGATATCAGCTGCTTGCTGGCTTTTAGCAGCATAAAGGGAGAACGCAGCCATGCGCACGTAGAATGACAACGGACAGTCAACTGACCATTAACGTGACTAGTCCGCTCAAGAAGAGGACTCCGCCAAGCCGGTAAGTGAAGGCATTATCTAAAATCAAAAAATCTGATATTTACCGGAATGATGTGCTAACATTAAGTGTCTTATGGGGAATCTTCACTTTACGAATCTTTCAGCACTGCATCTGTCAGCTCTTTACTGTACTTTATTTGGCTAAATAGCAGCTGCTGCTGCTCTTCTGGCTCCCCGCTCTGACAAAAAACCCGGTGACAGTTCTACTACTGTCACAGTGTGCCTTGCAATAGTCTGGCATCTGAATCAAGGCTAAATCCTGTTCTGCTCCCCTGCTTCTGTTTCCTTGACTCCCAGGTTTCAAAAAACGAATGGAAGGGAGGGTTATCTTCCTTTGTGTGATGGAGAAGAATAACAGGACCTTACCATTTTATAAGGATGGAAAGGATAAAATGTGTGATCATAAATTTAGTATTAAAATAATCATGAATAAAAGGAGATATAAATGACTGTGGCACAAAAAACTACTAATGATTGATTATTACCTTAATAACAGTTGCAGAAGGTCTCTGTTCTTATTATTTTATTCCCCTTCAAAGAGTGCTGACTGCTGAGACTCACCTAATAAAATTATATTCTTTTTGTTGTTATAATGTCTTAATTATCACACATTATAAAACATCAAAGGGCTATTTAAAATATTTAAGTTTTATAATAGCACCATGGCCTAAAGCACATCCACTTCATTATATGTCAGCTCTTTGTGACTATTGTGTATGATTTTTGGTGATAATGTGGACACTGCACTAATGACTCCTCAATCACATGACAATTATTGTAACAAGGAAACATGAAGACGTGTTTAATATGCTGGTCCCTTTGACCTTGTTTTATGTTATTAGCCACATCTGACTCATCAGAGTACAATCTAATTATTCTATAACTACTGTGCTTTTGTTATATTCTGTAATTTTTTAAACTAAAGTAACAGTCTTTACTCACAAAATAATTTTTTTGACATTTTAAACAAAATCTATTTAGATCTCAGATATACTATTAAGAGTTATTGATGCTCTGTGCAAGAGAGGACAGATTCGACTATACTTCCTTAGAAAACTGGCGTCCTTCAACATCTACAATAAGATGCTGCAGATGTTCTATCAGACGGTTGTGGCGAGCACCATCTTCTACGCGGTGGTGTGCTGGGGAGGCAGCATAAAGAAGAGGGACGCCTCATGCCTGGACAAACTGGTGAGGAAGGCACGCTCTATTGTAGGCATAGAGCTGGACAGTTTGACATCCGTGGCAGAGCGACGGGTGATGAACAGGCTCCTGTCAATCAGACTGAGGAGATCATTCATTCTCCACAATCCCACACTATGCAACTCTTCAGTTCCACCTGGGGGGTGGGGTGGGTAAACGTTAACATTATACAAAGTTATTGTCTGTTATACCTGCATTTTTATCAATCATTAATTTAATATTATTTTTTATCAGTATGCTACTGCTGGAGTTTCTAAATTTCCCCTTGGGATTAATAAAGTATATATCTATCTATCTATCTATCTATCTATGGAAAACTAAAACCTGACAATTATTATCTGATTTCATAAAACTGATGACAAGAAAATGACCAACCCAGACAACCAAAATCCTTCAGATGGTGTTATATTTTCTTGGTTTTCATTTAAGAAAAGACAAATAGTTATTCTTAATGATATGCTAAAAGGTCTTCCATTTGGATGTACAATACAGTACATCCTGCATACATGTGTTCCATGAGAATTCTATTTTAGGTCTCAGGCATGACATGGAGACCATGAATGTTCTCTAGAGTTCTTTTTATTGATGTCTCTTAGAGGCATTCTTAGTTAATTCTACTAAAATGTGTTCATTTTAATCATATTACCATGTCAACTGTAAGAGGAAGAGCAAATATTTACTGAACCAGACTGTAAAGCAAATAATCCATGAAAAAATGACTACATAATTTATATTCCAAAAATATATTTGTATATTATGGCATGTTATGATGGAAAGGCTTTTGAGGGCCCATCTCCTTGAAACATGTGGACTCATAGTAAATTGTCACTGTCATTACTTTAGTTTGTCTTGTCTTCGGGGTATACAGTTCACAGTTGCAATGCACTTGTATTCAGGACTACGGTGCATTATATTACTGTCAGTAGTCCCTTCACACTTCACCCAGGGTTGACTGTCACTGTGGTCTTCCTATCGGGAGTGTTCTCTCTCCATCACCCCTAATTGACTTAGCTAAGAAAGGAACTTGGTTCCCAGCCCTTGGCGGTAAAACAGAGAAAGTGAGGAGACAGGAGAGCAGGTTTTAATAAATGCTAATTTTTAATTCCTCTAAATGAAAGCAAAATAAAGTGGGACAATACACCATTTGACCTGGATCTGTGAGATGCTTAGTCTTTCCAGGCTGCCCATTTTATGCATTGCTTACAATGTCATCAGCAACTCAGAGTATTCATGGTTTGATTTCCCCCTTCTTCTTTTTTCTCTTATCTGACCAGCACTTTTACTAATCTAAAGCTATTTTCCATTACCAAAAGTTAATAAAACTAAAATCATGTTTCTAAAATCAGCTACTTTAGTTCACATTTCTGACATCATAAATGACAGCTAACAGCGCAGCACACTTGCATACCTTAGAAACGGCTTATAAAACCAGCCATGTATTATGGTAGCAGTTCAGCATTATTCCATTTTAAACCGGATCTTGTCTCTTATTAACAAATGTAAGTATAGCCAAGCAATGCTTAAATTTATAATATAGCAGAGCTTATTATACTTCCTACATAAGCTAACTGTAAAAACTTTTCAGGTATTTTTAAAGAATGTTTTGCAGTAGCCAAGAAGTATAACAACCTCTTTTAAACAAAACAGACTGTTGCAAGAAAAGTCCTGCTCCTTCTAGAACAGTCCTACTCTTTTCCGAAATGTTCTGATCCTTCTCTCCAACACTGGTAACCAACTGTTTGAAACAATATTCTTAACATTTCATTACAGTCATGTCTGCTTGCTATATTGTTTAATAGTATAAGTAACTTACTAAAAAACCTTGTTAAAAGCAGTGGCGGCTGGTGAAAATGTTTTGAGGTGGGGCTGTGGTACAGCAAACAATTTCTCAAACAATTCTTCACAAATCAAAGCAATATGATTTATTGCAATGCAGACAAAGTTAAAGAACATTATTAAATCATGTCTGATCAATTATTTCAGTATATATATATATATATATATATATATATACACACACACACGACAAATGTGAGGACAACCATGTACAGGAAAATAACTGTGGTGGGAAAAAAAAACTGCATCTTTTTTTTTTTACTTATTTATACAGGAACACACTGTCTAGCACACTGTCTAGCGAGGCAACAAAATCCACTAAACCCTTAAAAATGCCAGGGTTGTCTGGCGAGTCAGTCTCATCGTGCCGCAAGGCCAACTCAAAAGCCCCACAAAATTTAACACAATCAATTATCTTGGATAAAATATACGATTTTTATCTACCTCCTCGTTGTGTTTTCTTATCGCAATCCTGTGACCGTCGTCTAACTGAGTAGCGATGTTTACTCTTCCCAAAATGGCTAGTTTGACGGAATTATCCATGTGTGTCCTGGTGTTCTCATGTTTTCTTACTTTCTCGGACAGGTGCTTCATATCTCTCACTCCCGTAACTGTCCAAGCAGGATCTGTCCCAGTTGCTTTAAACAACAAGCACGGGAAACAAAATAAGGCATTAGCAGAAACGCATCCACATAGCCAGGCCTTTTGGTGTACCAACTGGAAGAGTAACGCGTGTACTTCTTCCCTTTTTGCTTATCTGCTGTCTGATTAAGAGGTTAGGCTGATCTGGACCCAGCTCCTTTACCTTCAGTTTTTTCTGCCAAAGTTCTCTTCTCAAGCGGATATTGGGTAGAGATTGAACAGAGTTGGGTTCGTGTCCGAATTAACAACACCTGAGTCCACCATTGTCACGTAATGTTAATTGAAAATTGCCACTACAGACCATCCTTGATTTTAGCTGCTTGGGCGACAGAAAAATCGCCCATTTCAGTTAAGATTTGAGGGAAGTGGAATACAATTAGAAACACACAAAGGAACTGTTTAATAAACTGCTCAAAAAATTGAACACTTTTTAATTAGAGTATAACATCAAGTCAATGAAACTTCTGGGATATTGATCTGGTCAGTTAAGTAGCAGAGGGGGGTTGTTAATCAGTTTCAGCTACTTTGGTGTTAATGAAATTAACAATGAGTGCAGTAGAGGGGCAACAATAAGATGACACCCCAAACAGGAATGGTTTAACAGGTGGAGGCCACTGACATTTTTCCCTCCTCATCTTTTCTGACTGTTTCTTCATTAGTTTTGCATTGGGCTACGGTCAGTGTCACTACTGGTAGCATTAGGCGATACCTGGACCCTACAGAGATTGCACAGGTAGTCCAAATTCTCCAGGATGGCACATCAATATGTGCCATTGCCAGAAGGTTTGTTGTGTCTCCCAGCACAGTCTCAATGGCATGGAGGAGATTCCAGGAGACAGGCAGTTACTCTAGGAGAGCTGGACTAGAAGGTCCTTAACCCATCAGCAGAACCAGTATTTGTGCCTTAGGGCAAGGAGGAACAGGGTAAGCACTGCCAGAGACCTACAAAATGACCTCCAGCAGGCCACTGGTGTGAATGTCTCTGACCAAACAATCAGGAACAGACTTCATGAGGATGGCCTGAGGGCCCGGCGTCCTCTAGTTTGCTCTGTGCTCACTGCCCAGCACCGTGGAGCTTGATTGGCATTTGCCATAGAATACTAGAATTGGCAAGTCCAATGTGCTTTTCACAGATGAGGTTCACCCTGAGCACATGTGACAGATGTGAAAGAGTCTGGAGAAGCCATGGGTAACATTATGCTGACTGTAACATTAGTTTGGTGGTGGGTCAGTGATGGTCTGGGGAGGCATATCTATGGAGGGATGCACAGACTTCTACAGGCTTGAAAACGGCACCTTGATGGCCATTAGATATTGGGATGAAACCCTTGGACCCATTGTCAGACCCTATGCTGGTGCAGTGGGTCCTGGGTTCATCCTGGTCCATGACAATGCCCAGTCTCATGTGGTGAGAGTATGCAGGCAGTTCCTGGGGGATGAAGGAATTGATACCATTGACTAGCCCCCACACTTGCCTGACCTAAATCCAATAGAACACCTCTGAGACATTATGTTGTGGTCCATCTGACACCGCCAGGTTGCACCTCAGACTGTCCAGGAGCTCAGTGATTCCCTGGTCCAGATCTGGGAGGAGATCCCCCAGGACACAACCTGTTGTTTCATTTGGAGCATGCCCCGGCATTGTCAAACGTGCATACAAGCACATGGGGGCCATACAAACTACTGAGTACGATTTTTGAGTTGCTGCAATGAAATTTCGGCAAAATGGACTAGCCTGCCGCATCATTTTTTCACTTTGATTTTTGGGGTGTCTTTGAATTCAGCCTTCTGTAGGTTGATAATTTTCATTTCCATCAAATGATGTGGCATTCTTTTGTCCTAGCACATTACCCAGACCATATCAGTACAGATATCCAGCATGATTTTTTTCCCTTTGAGATCTGATGTGTTTTCAAAGTGTTCCTTTAATTTTTTGAGCAGTATACAAAAGAAACCTTTATATCATTTAAAACTAACTATTGACACTTCTCCTATTCTAAATCAATCTTAACACAGAACATTATAGTTCACCTCAAAAATGGAAATTACAAATGACTCTAAGGCCTTGTTCACACGGGCGTTAAAATCGAGCGTTTTTTGCGTTCGTAGCGTCCGGTGAGCGCGGATCAAGCGCCGAGTGTTTTCTACACGTAGGAGTCAATGAGAGTGTTCACACGGGCTTTGGTGACGTGCGTTTGTCCGGCTGCGCGTTTATACGGCATCAAAAAAACGTTGCATGCAGCTTTTTCTTGGCGTTCAAAACCCAACGAACGCAAGGAAACCGCTTCTAGTTTGTTTTCTGCGCGTTTATTTTACGCTTCGGAGGACCGGATATATATAAGTTTACATGTTGTATATGAAAAATATTAATATTTTTATGTTTTCATGTACAACATATATATTTTCATATTGCTTATTTTATTTTATTGTCTCATGTAATTTGTAAACCATGAACCTATTAATTTATGTTCTAATATAATATTTGATAACGATTATGTAGGGGGGGCAATCCATGGCCGGGGGCTGAGGGGCATTTCAGTGCATAACACCGGTGTAAGCGCACACTCGACTACTGTTTCCTTACCTCAAAGTGACAAGTCCTCTCTCTTTGGGGCTAACACCAAGTCGCATATTGGTTGATCGGCGTGCAATGTGGCATTGCACCAGCTGCAGCAGACAATCAAAAGTGGAAACCGACATCCGACAGTAATTAAAAAACTTGCGCGGAAATTTTCGCATTTCTTCATAAAGCACAAAAAACTTCCTTTAACCCAGTGTTTCTCAAATAGTGGGCGCGCCCCTGTGGCTCCGTCAAGGGGGTCTCGTTTGACCTCGGGAACATGCTTTTTATTTTTCTTTTAAATTTTTTTTGAATTTAGAATGCACTTTAAATCTTTTCTGTTACATTTAATAAAGCTATTCTTTGTTGTAAATTGGTCCATATTTCTTTCTTTTTTATTCTCTTATACGTTAATAAGGATACAGTGTTATGCAGAGGTGTACTTATAACAATTTTAAAGACAAATGATACTATTTATAGTCGTGCGGGGGGCGCGAGATGTTTTCTTCTTCCTAGGGGGGGCATGACAGAAAATAATTGAGAAGCACTGCTTTAACCCGACGTTGTGCAGTCAGAGGATGAACCCAGTAGCGGCGATTTTTCTCTCCCTACGTCGCCGTATTACGAGTATTTTTAAAACAAGAAGATTAATATCTAACATAGCAAAATGGTCTATATTGAAAGGAGGCACCTCAAATAAAATGACAAGGGCTTTCATATCCAGTTCCCAACACTGCCTCCACAGGTTAACACACAAACTGCAATTTGGGCTGCAGGCTGGCGTTAGACAGAGACAAACGAACGCCGGTGTAGAAGTCAATCGATCGCCACCACAAAATGCAACATAAACGTCTAGGACGTTCAGAGCAAGTTCGTTTATCCAAAAACCTAACGCCCGTATGAACAAGGCCTTAAAGTGCTCATTCCCAGTGCACTTGAACTTCAAGACCGATTGTTATAAAAAACAATGAGAACAGTTTTAGTAATCTTATTCCATAGTCGAAAAAGAAAGAAAACAACAAGCTCTCTCCTTACCTTGTAAGTGAACCAAAGCAAAATGAAATTCAGATTTCTCCCATTGTGCCGTTTTTAAATTTCAAAATTGAATATTGACATTGTCCATTATCAAGTGGTGATCGCATTTTCATTAGTAACTGATATATTTGTAAGTATTTACTGAACATTAACAGGAACTTTCAAAATGGGTAGATATCACAATCTAACAAAAATTAAACTGTAGGCAGTGTTGGTGCCACCATTTATGCGAATTAGGCATTCACCTAAGGCGCAGATCGTAAGGGGGGAAAAACCCAGCTGCACGGGTCAGCTACCAAACAGTCGCTTGGAGCTCTAATAAGCTTGGCCTAGGGTGGAATATAACCTAGCGCTGGCACTGACTGCAGGTCACTATTAAAAAAGTTTATGGTATTCTATTAAGCAATAATGTTGTCACAATTTCAACAATTCAAAACAATTTAAACCCCAAAATTTGATGGAAGAAAAACAAATATGGAAATCAAAAACTCAGAACGGTGACAATCAACAGTACAGACTGTAACTTAGCACATGCCTTCTTGAGAGTCATCAGCCAGTGCCTTCCCAGCCCTTGCAGAACCCATCCTTGGACCTTCTAACATGAAGTATATTTTTATACTTTGCTTGCCAACCCCCCGGCTTGCGCTACACGCCTGCTACTTCACATCTCTGCTACTTACATATGTGGGTTTTACTTTCACCAAACAACAAATCTTTTAATTCTTTCAGATACTCCTCTTCATTGGGAAGAAACACTACTTTCCCTGATGGCAACACGAATTAGTTGATCTACAAGTCTCCGACTTAAAGTTTAAATTCGAACAATATATTTGATCTCTTTTCACTGTTCTGTTGTTTCACCAAGTAATAATTTCTGTTTGTTTGTACTAATGTGATCTTTACTGTCATTTCTTTGAGAATTTCAAATTTAAGTACTTTAATTATCTCTAACCCGCTCTGCATGTGTATTGCGTCAGTGTTTCTGAATTCTTTATGACGTTCTACTTTGTCATTTGCTCTTTGTGTTTTATTTCTGACCCAGGGTGGCTAAATCTCTTGCTACAAAGTTTTGTCTCGCGGGACATGAAAGTATCTCTATGAAAAAGTCACTTCTCATCCCAGGATTTTTTTATTATAATAGTTTGCATGTTCTCCCCGTGTCTGCGTGGGTTTCCTCCGGGTGCTCCGGTTTCCTACCACAGTCCAAAGACATGAGGTTAGGTGCATTGGTGATCCTAAATTGTCCCTAGTATGTGTTTGGTGTGTGGGTGTGTGTGTGCCCTGTAGTGGGCTGGCGCCCTGCCTGGGGTTTGTTTCCTGCCTTGTGCCCTGTGTTGGCTGGGATTAGCTCCAGCAGACCCCTGTGACACTGTAGTTAGGATATAGCGGGTTGGATAATGGATGGATGGATAGAGAGATATAGCTGTATATATAGCCAAATGATCGTCCTCTTACTCTTATGAAGATCTTTCTTCTGTCACCTATTTTCCTATAAAATTACATCTAGGAGCACATACCAGAATGACTAACCACCACGCTTGAGATAATACCATGTAATGGCCTGCACTGAACCTAAAGAAACCAGAAACTCTTTATCCGAACCTAATAAAAGTAATGAAATCTTTAAAGCTTAAAGATTTAGGGGAAAGTTTAAAGTGAAACAAAAAAGTCAGTTTGAGCTGAACATTTGGAAACCTCTTGAAATGATCATAAAGGAAGAGTAAAAGAAGTAAAAGTCTTCTGTTTTGAACACACTGTTTCTAAGACTTGTTTTCTTTGAGCAGAAAGTACATAGCATGCTTGTGTTAGATCAAACAATGAAGCTGTTTCCATATTCGAAGAGGATGTGCAGACTGTCAAACTGTTTACACAAGAATAAAAAAGGGACACATTAACAGATGACTGTTGCACAGAGTTATTAAAGCTAATTAACTCCTTGTACTCTAAAAAGGGAGCCAAAGGAAAAAAATATGAATAATAAAGAAATGAATTAATACAGCTGTGGTGGGTTGGCACCCTGCCCAGGATTGGTTCCTGCCTTGTGCCCTGTGTTGGCTGGGATTGGCTCCGGCAAACCCCCGTGACCCTGTATTCGGATTCAGCGGGTTAGAAAATGGATGGATGGATGGATGAATTAATACAGTGGTTCTGCATTTTGAGTAAAAACAGTGTAAACTTATTCTATTAACTTAAAAAAATAGTTACACTTATTTGGACTGAAAAGCTGGGAATTAAAGTTCATATCACATACAGTAGATGCATAAGGCACATCAGTACATAATTTCCAATGAGCCCAATGACAGCTCAAGCAGTAAAATATAAAGAAAATAATGAAATGAGTCAAACTGAAAAAGCAAAACACACCTTTTAAATACATTCAAACATCCCCAGAGGTGGACATGGCTCCAGGCTTCTCTTCGTTAGTACTTAAGAAGGAGCATACTTGTTGACATCCTCAGCATAAACACATCTTGTTTTACTTTCAGTAGTAGGCTGGAAGCATTGATCTGGATGATTTTAATGCTGACAAAACATTAAAAAGCAATACAGCTGGCACTGTTCACAGTCGTGTCGAACCCGGGTCCTGGATGGCTGCGGTGGCTGCAGGTTTTCATTCTGGCCATTTTATTTACTAGTAACTAAATACTCATGTGAATGTAACAGACTTCTTTTGATCATCATACAATATCTGATTCAGTAAAATATTTGGATGGCATGGTGGTGAAGTGGTAGTGCTGCCGCCTCTCAGTAAAGGGGACCAGGGTTCACGTCATGCATGTTCTCCCTGGGTGCTCCAGTTTCCTGCCACAGTCCAGACTTGTGCAGATTAGGTGGACTGGTGACACTAAATTGGCTTTGATGGGTGCATGTCTGTGTTCACCCTGCAATGAACTGGCACCCTGTATACAGTTGTGGTTGAAAGTTTGTGAACCCTTTAGAATTTTCTATATTTCTGCATAAATATGACCTAAAACATCATCAGATTTTCACTCAAGTGCTAAAAGCAGATAAAGAGAAACCAGTTAAACAAATGAGACAAAAATATTCTACTTGGTCATTTATTTATTAAGTAAAATGATCTATATTACATATTTGTGAGTGGCAAAAGTATGTGAACCTCAAGGATTAGCAGTTAGTTTGAAGGTGAAATTAGTGTCAGGTGTTTTCAATCAATGGGATAACAATCAGGTGGGAGTGGGCACCCTGTGTTATTTAAAGAACAGGGATCTATCAAAGTCTGCTCTTCACAACACATGTTTGTGGAAGTGTATCATGGCACGAACAAAGGAGATTTCTGAGGACCTCAGAAAAAGAGTTGTTGATGCTCATCAGGCTGGAAAAGGTTACAAAACAATCTCTAAAGATTTTGAACTCCACCAATCCACAGTTAGACAGATTGTGTACAAATGGAGAAAATTCAAGACTATTGTTACCCTCCCCAGGAGTAGTCGACCAACAAAGATCACTCCAAGAGCAAGGCGTGTAATAGTCGGCGAGGTCACAAAGGACCCCAAGGTAACTTCTAAGCAATTGAAGGCCTCTCTCATATTGGCTAATGTTCATGTTCATGAGTCCACCATCAGGAGAACACTGAACAACAATGGTGTGCATGGTAGGGTTGCAAAGAAAAAGCCACTGCTCTCCAAAAAAAACATTGCTGCTCGCCTGCAGTTTGCTAAAGATCACGTGGACAAACCAGAAGGCTATTGGATGAATGTTTTGTGGACAGATGAGACCAAAATAGAACTTTTTGGTTTAAATGAAAAGCGTTATGTTTGAAGAAAGGAAAGCACTGCATTCCAGCATAAGAACCTTATCCCATCTGTGAAACATGGTGGTGGTAGTATCATGGTTTCAGCCTGTTTTGCTGCATCTGGGCCAGGGCGGCTTGCCTTTATTGATGGAACAATGAATTCTGAATTATATCAGAGAATTCTAAAGGAAAATGTCACGACATCTCTCCATGAACCGAATCTCAAGAGAAGATGGGTCACGCAGCAAGACAACGACCCTAAGCACACAAGTCATTCAACCAAAGAATAGTTAAAGAAGAATAAAGTTAATTTTTTGGAATGGCCAAGTCAAAGTCCTGACCTTAATCCAATCGAAATGTTGTGGAAGGACCTGAAGCGAGCAGTTAATGTGAGGAAACCCACCAACATCCCAGAGTTGAAGCTGTTCTGTATGGAGGAATGGGCTAAAATTCCTCCAAGCCGGTGTGTAGGAATGATCAAAAGTTACCGGAAATGTTTAGTTGCTGTTATTGCTACAAAGGGGCGTCACACCAGATACTGAAAGCAAAGGTTCACATACTTTTGCCACTCACAAATATGTAATATTCGATCATTTTTCTTAATAAATAAATGACCAAGTATAATATTTTTGTCTCATTTGTTTAACTGGTTTCTCTTTATCTACTTTTAGAGCTTGAGTGAAAACCTGCTGATGTTTTAGGTCATATTTATGCAGAAATATAGAACATTCTAAAGGGTTCACAAACTTTCAAGCACAACTGTATTATTCATGGTGGCTCCAAAATCTGTACTAACCCCTACTTTCTCTTCTGTTCTTTTTCCGGTTTTCTGGGGTGGTGATCTGCGCCACCACCACCTAATCAAAGCACTGTGATATCCTTACATTGATGGATTAAAGGCCAGAAGTCCACATGACCATTATCATCAGATTCTTCCATGAGAACCCTGAATACAATGAGGACTGATTGAGATCATTTATTTTAGGTAGAATGCCTAGAGGGGGCTGGGTGGTCTCGTGGCCTGGAACCCCTGCAGATTTAATTTTTTTTCTCCAGTCGTTTGGAGTTTTTTTTTTGTTTTTTCTGTCCTCCCTGGCCATCGGACCTTACTTTTATTCTATGTTAATTAGTGTCCCCTAATTTTAATTATTTATTTTCTCTTTCTTCATCATGTAAAGCACTGTGAGCTATATTGTTTGTATGTAAATGTGCTATATAAATAAATGTTGTTGTTAAGTCAATATTGTGGCTGTTGTTTGATTCAATGGAGGCTCTGATCGGGGCTCTTGACAGACTGAGCGAGGAGTCTGAGTGTCTGGGCTTGCAAGTGTCCTCGATAAAAACCAAAATCCAGGCCTTTAATGACCTATTGGGCACAGCTATTAGCAGTGTGTCTGTTTGCGGATGGAGTGTCGACCTTTTCGAGAGGTTTACTTACCTTGGCAGTGACATTTATGTCTCTGGTAACTCTTCCTATGAAGTCAGTTGACAGACTGGGAGAGCATGGAGGGGTCATGACGTCGCTGGAAAGGGGGGTGTATGGCTCACCCAATATCTATGCAAAAGGATGAAGCTCCAAGTCTTTAGAGTCCTGGTGCTTCCTTTCTTGCTAGATTGTTGTGAGACATTGACACTATCCAATGACCTGAGACGAAGACTGGACTGTATCAGTACTGTGTCTCTTCGGAGAATCCTTGGGTACCACTGGTTTGACTTTGTGTCGAATGAGTGGTTGCTCACAGGGTCCCAAATCAGGCACATTACCTGCAATATGAGGGAGTGTCAGTTACGGCACTACGGTCATGTGGCATGATTCCCCGAGGGTGATTTGGCTCACAGAATCCTCATTGTTGAGGGCCCGTGTGGCTGGTCCAGGCCATGGGGACGCCCATGTAACAACTGGCTGAGGCAGATAGATGGTAATTTCTGGAGTATGGGACTGGATTGTGTGTGCCTGTGGGGTTGCCAACCGGGATCCTGAGCCATTTCGTTATATGGTGGGTACAGCAACGCGCTGTACCAATGCAGGCTCCCAACCTGACCTGGAAAAGAAAACAGGCAACAATTTATACTTAAAGGCAGCTGCTAAACACTAAAACACTCTGAAGTGTAACAGGCAAGATAACTAATATTAATCCCAAAAAATGCATTGCTTTAGTAGTAAGTAAATAGGTTCTAATAAAGAAATTGGTTGAAGTGAAAACCTGCAGCCACTGCGGACCTCCAGGACTGTAACTGAGGACCTCTGATCTACAAATGTAACTAAAATGTGTCTTTGATAACTGAAAGTGTTAACAAGGCATATCATTAAATACCAAGTTTCAGTATCAGCAAGGACTGAGTTCTAATTAGGAAACTGAGTGTAATGAAAACCTGTAGCCACTGTGGCCCTCCAGGACCGTGATTTTGGACACCTGTTCTCGTCATCTGTTGTTAGGGAATTTGAAGGAACCGTGTTTCCTTAGTGAGGATTACATAACAAGGTGGAACTATTTGCATTGCAGAAGATATGAAATACTGAAAGTAAAAACCAGCAAAAAAATCACCATGTATTGTTGTTTTTCCTCTTACATTCCAAAGATGTGTTAGGTTAACTCAGCACACTGAAGTAGCTCTGAATAAGTGAATGTGGGTATGGGTATGAATGTTCCTTAAACTGGCATCTTGACCAGTTTTGATTCATGCCTTACTCCAAGTGCTGCTGTGGCAGATTCTGGTCCCTGAACCCTGAACGTGAAGACTCTGCACTGAAAGTGGTCATGTAAGTATGGAGAATCAGAACCCACCACTAACTTCGGCACTACTGTATCACACAAATTTTTTTTTGTTACTGTCTTGAAATCCTTTACAGTTTCAAAACTATAGTCCTGCGGGATCAACACTCAGCTGCTTTTTTTTCCATCTCTGCTCCAAACCTCCGGTTGAGTTTGTTTCACTTGTTGAATGTTCTTCTTTGCCAATCAGTGTATGGCTCCAATGAAATTTGTACAATTACGTTCAAGGTCACTTCCAGAATTGTGCATTTTGAAGAACATGATTAACTTGCTACTGCACACCCTAAGGTTTAATGAAAAAGAATGAAAAAGCAAGCACACAAACTGAGAATTATTCATGTAATCAATATTTGCACAGAATACAAATAAAGCTGTCATAAATTGGATACTGCACTCACTTACTAATACAGTAATGCTCAGATTTGAATAATACAGACTGTATTGTTAAATGTGCTGTAGCTATGTTGCAGGGCAGAATTAAAAATTCTCAGTTTAATCAAATAAGAGAAATTAACCAGCACATATCATCTTCTGACTAAACTTTTCAAAAAATGTGTCCATACTTTATGTAACATTAAACAGCAATGCTTCATTAGACTTTATATTCAAGTAAACATGTATTTTGAAGTGGTGTATTAAGAGCCTTCCAGATGTCCTGTTTTTGCCAGAGAACATTTGTTTGATCTGTTTCACCATTTACTGGATATGATAGATGATTTGTGTTTCCGTAACAATGAGTCCTCACTTTTATGTGCTCAGTCTGCTCAGTGATACATACATTGTCACTGTAAGCAAAATGTTAATTTACATTTACACTGGCATAATAGAGCACTCAGTTTTCCATCTACAGAAATGGTGGATTGGCACATCTAAATTGGCCCAAGGATGCTTGTGGGTGTCTGCTATTGCATGCCATCCAGCCTGGAACTTCTCCACAATCCTGTACAGGAATAAGTGGGTTCAGAAAATGAAATTTAAATGAATAAAGTTAGAAATCTGCAAGCGGCATTAAACATAGGATCATTTAGCCACAGGAAACAATAATTTATTAATATTTCAGTACAGCTCTGGTAGATTAATTATAGCATTGTGTGCTGCAATAGATTGTCTCTTCATCAAGGTGGTGACTCTCACATGGATTAAATGTTTTGACAAATGAACGGATGAATGAAAATATATAATATTTTAGGAAATAAACAATGAAAGGGTTAAAGGCAATCAAATTATTACCTTTACCCAAAAAATTAACCTCATTATTCATTACATTTATTGGAGAATAGACTTAAGACTGAGTGACCTACAGTAGAACTTGCTAAGGACTGTAAATATCTTCCAAGTATAAAATAGCTTTTTAACTAAATATTTCTGTAACCAACAGATCCCAAATACAGTAATAATGGAAGAGATCAGGGAAGGGGTCAATATCCAACATGGGTATTTGCTCAATGGGAATGTGTGTTTATTTAGAATTACATCTCATAATCTTATCTGTATACAGTTGTGCTTGAAGGTTTGTGAACCCTTTAGAATTTTCTATATTTCTGTATAAATATGACCTAAAATATCATCAGATTTTCACTCAAGTCCTAAAAGTAGATAAAGAGAAACCAGTTAAACAAATGAGACAAAAATATTATACTTGGTCATTTATTTATTAAGGAAAATGATTGAATATTACATATTTGTGAGTGGCAAAAGTATGTGAACCTTTGCTTTCAGTATCTGGTGTGACCCCCCTAAACGTTTCCAGTAACTTTTGATCATTCCTGCACACCGGCTTTGAGAAATTTTAGCCCATTCCTCCGTACAGAACAGCTTCAACTCTGGGATGTTGGTGGGTTTCCTCACATGAACTGCTTGTTTCAGGTCCTTCCACAACATTTCGATTGGATTAAGGTCAGGACTATGACTTGGCCATTCCAAAACATTAACTTTATTCTTCTTTAACCATTCTTTGGTAGATCGACTTGTGTGCTTAGGGTCGTTGTCTTGCTGCGTGACCCACCTTCTCTTGAGATTCAGTTCATGGGCAGTAAGCTGTTCTGGCCCAGATGCAGCAAAACAGGCCCAAACCATGATACTACCACCACCATGTTTCACAGATGGGATAAGGTTCTTATGCTGGAAAGCAGTGCTTTCCTTTCTCCAAACATAATGCTTTTCATTTAAACCAAAAAGTTCTATTTTGGTCTCATCTGTCCACAAAACATTCTTCCAATAGCCTTCTGGTTTGTCCACGTGATCTTTAGCAAACTGCAGACGAGCAGCAATGTTTTTTTTGGAGAGCAGTGGATTTCTCCTTGCAACCCTGCCATGCACACCATTGTTGTTCAGTGTTCTCCTGATGGTGGACTCATGAACATGAACATTAGCCAATGTGAGAGAGGATTTCAGTTGCTTAGAAGTTACCTTGGGGTCCTTTGTGACCCCGCCCACTATTACACACCTTGCTCTTGGAGTGATCTTTGTTGGTTAAAAACTCCTGGGGAGGGTAACAATGGCCTTGAATTTCCTCCATTTGTACACAATCTGTCTGACTGTGGATTGGTGGAGTCCAAACTCTTTAGAGATGGTAACCTTTCCAAGCCTGATGAGCATCAACAACTCTTTTTCTGAGGTCCTCAGAAATCTCCTTTGTTCGTGCCATGATACACTTCCACAAACATGTGTTGTGAAGAGCAGACTTTGATAGATCCCTGTTCTTTAAATAACACAGGGTGCCCACTCACACCTGATTGTTATCCCATTGATTGAAAACACCTGACACTAATTTCACCTTCAAACTAACTGCTAATCCTAGAGGTTCACATACTTTTGCCACTCACAAATACTGTATGTAATATTCGATCAATTTCCTTTAATAAATAAATGACCAAGTATAATATTGTTGTCTCATTTGTTTAACTGGTTTTTCTTTATCTACTTTTAGGACTTGAGTGAAAATCTGATGATGTTTTAGGTCATATTTATGCAGAAATATAGAAAATTTTCAAGCACAGCTGTATATCCTTTCAGTAACCATGGTAGAAATATTAAGACAAAAGAAATATGGTACAAAAGAAAGGAAATAATCAGTTTGCTTTAAAATGCAGCTTTCACTCCTAATATTCATTGCAGTATAATCATTTTATCTATATATGCGACAAAGAAACAGCATCACAGCGCATCACTTTTTCCACATTTTGTTATGTTACAGCCTTATTCCAAAATGGATTAAATTCATTTTTTTCCTCAGAATTCTACACACAACACCCCATAATGACAGCATGAAAAAAGTTTACTTGAGGTTTTTGCAAATTTATTAAAAATAAAAAAACTGAGAAATCACATGTACATAAGTATTCACAGCCTTTGCTCAATACTTTGTCAATGCACCTTTGGCAGCAATTACAGCCTCAAATCTTTTTGAATATGATGCCACAAGCTTGGCACACCTATCCTTGGCCATTTTTGCCCATTGCTTTTTGCAGTAACTCTCAAGCTCCATCAGGTTGGATGGGAAGCGTCGATGCACAGCCATTTTAAGATCTCTCCAGAGATATTCAATCGGATTCAAGTCTGGGCTCTGGCTGAGCCACTCAAGGACATTCACAGAGTTGTCCTGAAGCCACTCCTTTGATATCATGGCTGTTTGCTTAGGGTCGTTGCCCTGCTGAAAGATGAACCATTGCCCCAGTCTGAGGTCAGGAGCGCTCTGGAGCAGGTTTTCATCCAGGATGTCTCTGTACATTGCTGCAGTCATCTTTCCCTTTATCCTGACTAGTCTCCCAGTTCCTGTTGCTGAAAAACATCCCCACAGCATGATGATGCCACCACCATGCTTCACTGTAGGGATGGTATTGGCCTGGTGATGAGTGGTGCCTGGTTTCCTCCAAATGTGACGCCTGGCATTTACACCAAAGAGTTCAATCTTTGTCTCATCAGACCAGAGAATTTTGTTTCTCATGGTCTGAGAGTCCTTCAGGTGCCTTTTGGCAAACTCCAGGTGGGCTGCCATGTGCCTTTCACTAAGGAGTGGCTTCCGTCTGGCCACTCTACCATACAGGCCTGATTGGTGGATTGCTGCAGAGATGGTTGTCCTTCTGGAAGGTTCTTCTCTCTCTACAGAGGACCTCTGGAGCTCTGACAGAGTGACCATCGGGTTGTTGGTCACCTCCCTGACTAAGGCCCTTCTCCCCTGATCGCTCAGTTTAGATGGCCGGCCAGCTCTAGGAAGAGTCCTGGTGGTTTCGAACTTCTTCCACTTACAGATGATGGAGGCCATTGTGCTCATTGGGACCTTCAAAGCAGCAGAACTTTTTCTGTAACCTTCCCCAGATTTGTGCCTCGAGCCAATCCTTTCTCAGAGGTCTACAGACAATTCCTTTGACTTCGTGATTGGTTAGTGCTCTGACATGAACTGTCAATTGTGGGACCTTATATAGACAGGTGTGTGCCTTTTCAAATCATGTCCAATCAACTGAATTTACCACAGGTGGACTCCAATTAAGCTGCAGAAACATCTCAAGGATGATCAGGGGAAACAGGATGCACCTGAGCTCAATTTTGAGCTTCATGGCAGAGGCTGTGAATACTTATGTACATGTGCTTTCTCATTTTTTTTATTTTTAATAAATTTGCAAAAATCTCAAGTAAACGTTTTTCACAATGTCATTATGGGGCGTTGTGTGTAGAATTCTGAGGAAAAAATGAATTTAATCCATTTTGGAATAAGGCTGTAACATAACAAAATGTGGAAAAAGTGATGCGCTGTGAATACTTTCCGAATGCACTGTATATGCTTCCCCTTGGCCATATTATTTGTAGCTTTGGACTGGGTTATTATTTTATGTAAATGATACTCAACTCAATTTCAATGTTAAAAGTTTAACTTCATCAAAGCTTTCTCAGCTCACAACGTGCCTCAATGAAATTAAAATCTGGATGGAGCATAACACTTTAAAATTAAATAGCAACAAAACTGAACTCCTGCAAATTCGCAACTTAAGACAATAAGCTCCTTCTCAGTTACTCTTGCCGGCGATCTCTTCATACTTTCTTCTGATGCACAGGAATATTGGTGTCAATTTTGATTCCTCACTTTCTTATTCCTTCTACATAAACCATATTAAGAAACTTTCTTACTTCCACCTCCATAACATACCCTGTATTCGCTCATTTCTCTCCAATTCTAATATTGAGAAACTGTTTTTATCACATCCCACACAGATTATTTTAACTCTCTGCTCACAGGTGCCCCTTCAAATCTTACATCACAGCTCCAGTGGATTCAAACCTCTGCTGCAAGAGTCTTTACACAAGCCAGCAGCAGCAAGCCCATAACACCCATCCTGCTTCACCTTCACTGGCTCCTTATGTTTTACAGGATTGAATATAAAATTCTATTATTAACCTACAAAGCTTTAAATGGCCTTGGACCAGACTACATCAGTGACCTTCTCCATCACAATGCTCCTGTTTGCCACTAATCGCCTCTGATTCTGACAATCTTGTTGTGCCCCACACTAACCTGCATACTATGGGTGACAGGGCCTTCAGCTGTATAGCACCCAGACTTTGGAATGACCTTGCAAGATTAATTACATCAGCTGACTCAATTCATTCTATTAAAGAACAACTTAAAACTCATCTAACATTCTGCCCCTTCTTTTAGGTTACCTCTCTGTCCAGATGCGCAGAATAATTTGTTTGTGTGTTATATTATAAACTATGATATTTGTTCAGGTTTTTCTTTTTAGTATGGAATTAAGTATTTTTCTCTGAATTATTGTCTTTTATACTATGTAATGGTTTGCATTTCCTGTATTTATCTGTTTTAGTGTTCTATGCAGAAAATATTTGTATCCAACGCTACATATTCCCTGCTGTTCTATCTGAGACTATGTGAAGTACCTTGAGCATGCAAAAGGTGCTAAAAAATAAAATGTATTATTACTATTAATATTACTATAAATCTTGAACTTGACCCCACATGCACTGATCAATGAATTGATAAATAAAAAATATATTGATTAAATAATGAAGAGAAATAAACAAGATTATACAGAAATGTGTACTCAATAGACCTCCCTAGTTCCTTATTTACATAGACTACACAGTAAACAATTAACACTAACAACCAAGTCCAGCACAGTCCAGTACATCAGAAGCAGATAATGATGGGGTGTGGAATGAAAAACCCTGTGAACAGCCCTCTGAAGAAAATGTAAAGTTTTGACCTACCAGGTTCCCATTGTTACGTGAAGATTTGATGTGCTTGGGACCATTCCTCAGACAAAGACATACCCAACCAAAGCAAATACACATGGACAAGGATGCACAAAACAGCACATACACCCTGATGAAACTGTTATCCATGGTAGCTGAAGTTCAATTCAATAACATGTGTGATGCGTAGAGACAATTACAGACTTGACTGTGATCCTGTTGATGTCTTTTTGACTCCTTTTTAAAACGTCTGCATAATTAACCTTCTTCCCATCAACCCCTGCGCCCTCTGAATCTGCCCAATGCCATAATACTGCTGGGGCAGCTGGGAGGTGTATAGAATTTTCAGTAGCATTGCTACCAATCATTAAGTATTTAAAACAAAAGCCATGCTGACAAATGACAATATCACACAGTTATTTTTCAACTCTGGTTGCAGGGTCAATACTTTTTCATGGGAGTGTACTTTTTCTTAGGAACTATATTGACTCTTGAATATTTACACATTTAACTACAACATTGTCTATTGGGTAAATACTTTTACATTTTACTTTACCAAGTTAGTGTAACGCATGGTAAGAAGTTACTTTGACAACAGCACCTCCAAAATGAGCAAGCATTTTCTTGTTAATCTAATGAAGTCACTCTACCTAATATTGCTATTCCTCTTGCTCTTACTCTGTATCTCTCTGTAATACTTTGGACTTTTCAAGCTGCCATTTCTAAACAGTCCTTTTTATATTAGCCTATAAATGTTCATTGTAATCAGCATCAGGTCAATGAGGGGAATTTAATTTATCTCCTCCAGCAGTCTCTGAGGTCCTCTCTTGTCCTTTAAGTCATTGTAAATGAAGTCTCACTGTAATTTCAGAGAGTCACCAAGGCACCTTTATCTCTGATTAATATTCCTCTCCTGCAAGATATAAATTCCCCTCAAGCTGTAAAAGTTTCCTGGGCCCCCTAAAACATATTTTTCATGATCCATTGGTAAAGTTTAATTTAGAGTGTCTTTTGCCAAATGTAAACCTGGCCTTAAATCTACACAGTTTGTATTGCATGGACCCCTGCTATCTGATTCCTTTATTCACCACTCTAAACTTTTTCCACGGTTTCATTTTTATTTTAGAGTAATTTACACACTCATTCAGAGAGCTTTACATTGATAACCAAGTATGGAGCAGAGGTTAAAGATCACCATTCAGTAAGCACACACCAATGGGCAGATCAGGCCAGCTTTCTTTGTAATCTCTCTTTGAGTGCTAAAGTTAGTTAAATCACTTTCTGATGTCTATCCTATTTTATAATTTGTGTTGTATTTTTGAGTTTATAGTAGGGAGAAACAGAAATTCCTTGAGCTGGTCAGTAGCACAATAGTGGGGTTTAGTTATCGAATATGCCACTGAGTATAGTTTGCCTACTGCACAGTCTGGTTAATCAGTCTACCATGTATCAGCCTGTTGAATTTACTCAACTGAGTATTTCTGGTGTTTACAGAATAGATGACTTTGGATTTTCAAGAGACAATGATAATTGCATTTTTCAAAAATGACGGACTTGCTCATACAGAGTTTGAGCTCCATGAACAGTCTGTTAATCAGTGATATCACATTCAAGTGCTAAGGCATCTATGGGAAAGCATCAGGAAACAATGAGACTGCATGTTGAACAATGACAACACACCTGCGCACACCATATTGAGAGTTGTATCTGAAATACATTTGTGTAATGCGTGAGTGTTATATGCATCATATCCTATGTAATGTTAATGTGTATGTCGAGATTGTCTCTTTAAACCTGTCAACATGAAGGATGGAAAAGGAAAGCAGGAAGTCATCCCTTATTGGCCTCATTTAAAGGAACTACAGGAACTAACCAGGAAGAGGGAAAGCCAAATGTGTAGGACAACTGTTGAAAGCTGATGAAGGGATGAAAGGAAGCCAGATGGTAAAGGATTACAGTTACAGTTTCAAACAGGGGATTATATACCAAAGTGGCCCTTAAGGATGGGAGTGGAAGCACACTTCTGAAGACAATGTGGTCTAATCTGGTATTTGTCTTCTACTTGAACTGGTAGGAACTGTCTAATTAATTTTAAGGCTATTCATCTCTACCCTATGGAGGACTGAACTTTATATACATTATATGTGTTGCAGAGAATTGGTATTATATGTCTTAATAGGGTTGCCCTATGTGTCTTGTTAATTGAATGTAGAGTTAAGTGGGTAAACCATAATATGATAAAGTGACTCCTGTACTCCTGTCCTCACTGAACTGCCTTGTCCTTTATTGTCATTGTCATGTACAGTATCTATATATTATCCATACAGAGTTAGTGGGCACTTTAGAAACTGAGGGATTTGTATTTGGCCTTTGCCCTGTAATAAATATTTGAAAACATAATTATATTACATGTTTTACAAAGTAATATATTATGCAATAACGTTATACAATATGTAACAAAGAAAAAAGTAAGGTTGAATGGCCAGTAAGAAAGAAAAAACAAAAAACTCCAGTTAGGCTGGAGGAAAAAAAACAAAATCTGCAGGGGTTCCAAGGATAAAAGACCACCCATCCCCCCCACTGGGCATTCTGCCTAACATAGATGTTCTAAATCAGTCCTTATTATGCATATCGTGACGTATCCTGAGGTATTTCAGGATGTGTTACAGAGTCAAAAAGTTTTTAACCAAAAACAATGTGGTTGTTGCTTTGCACCTCACTGTGTTTGCCAGATCCTGCTCCCAGTAACTTCTTTTTGTGAAAAAAAGTTGCTACCATGGAAGAAATTTAGCAAAAAACGCACAAGTACAGTATCTGGGTCTCTGACACGGTAACAAAAGATGAGTACAAGAAATATTTGCAGGAATTAGAGAAGCGCTGGGACAAGTGTATTGCATCTCAAGGAGAGTATTTTAAAGCTGATTAAAAGGGAATTGCTATAAGTTAGAGGATATATATAAGTATATATAAGTAAGGAGGATATATATATATAAGTATATATAAGTGTATTATCGTGGTATTTCCCTCTACTTGCCCTTTTACCAGTTTCTTCAAGGGTAAGTATTCTCGTCAAGTTCGTTATCGGGTTGGTCTACTGTTGCACTTTAAGATGAACACACACACACATAGATAAACACACACAAAGACCCTAACCACAACAGTGTCCCATGAATGACACACACACGCTGATTAACCCTTAGCACTTTAAACCACACAAGTGCTATAGGAATAAGAGCCTGTCATTCAGCACTTCAAGAGACTTACTTATTTTCGGCACAAACAACAATACAATGTTTTAGTGATATCTCAGACCTAAATATTACTTTTGGTCTACAAGAATACATTTAAACATACAAAGACTCAGAACTCTTGACTATAGGCCATTCATCAGCCAAGAATACCTTCTTTCTCGTATTTGTCCCTTCTATTGAGTATAGCGCTCTCACTCTCAGCCTTATAAACCTCACAGCACAGAAATAATGGCAAAAATCCGGCTGTCACCAGGTGCTCAAAGAAATCTAACTCATTACTTCAATCACTCTAGACATTAAGACAAAGCATTGAAAGTTAAAAGCAGCATGGTATTTATTACAAGAATAATAATAATACCACAAGAACAAAGAATACTAGAAAATAGATACTGATAGGAAAGTCTGAACATATATAGTCTTTAGAAAGAGCTTACGAAAAAGTTACAGATGACAAGGATGAATGTCCCAGGGAGGCGTTTGATTTAGCAATCGATGTTCATGATGCCTTTCTGACGACCAGGGCCGTCTTCGTCCGTTCCTCTTCTTCTTTGCTTCTCTCTTCTTCTCCCTTTGCTTCTCTCTCACTTGCTTTCCAAACCAAGGCATATTTATTATGAAATGTCATGCCTTGGTTTCACAACACATGCACCTGATTGGCTGGCTGTCCAAATGATTGATGAATTAATTCACTGTCCGTTTTCCCACACAACAAAACCTTTGATGTACTCTGAAGTATCAGTAGTTCTTCCTGTCCCAGGCTATAAACCAAATTGTTGTTCCAGATGTCCATCCATAAAGTAATCAATAGCCTGAGGTATCAGCTCAGCATTCTTTCCCAGGCTATAAACCAAATTAGTACTAAGCCATGAACAAAAGTAAGGTGTAAGGGAAGAAAACCTGCTTAAATTTGTCTTAGTTCATCTGTTATCTTGTCTTGTACAAAATATAATGCAAACCAAAATGTACAGATTTTATACACCATAACAATAAGTAAGGCAGATATATATATATATATATATATATATATATATATATATATATATATATATATATATATATATATATATATATATATATATATATATATAAGTATATATAAGTAAGAAGATAGATTTACATACAGGAGCACAATAATACAGAAATGAAGCTCTACTAGATGAAAGAGGCATAAAGAAGAAAGAAAAACCAGGATCTAGGAACAAAAAAACAAAAACACATAACAAAAAGAATGCTAAGCATTGCTCCCTCTTATATGTAGAAGACACCACCTCTCTGTCATGCCCAGCAGGCACAAGATTTCTGTGTGCGTGACTGAAAAAAAAGTTAAAAAAAAACTGTGAGGGTCAGTCCAGGAGAACAAGTATCAGTAACTAAATCCAAAAAGTATTGCACAGATTTTGAAAACAGGAGAAACTAAACAAAGTGAATATTTCCAAAAATAAGAAGACTTTTGATCCGTGAAGTTAGATAAGAAAGTATTCCTTTTGATGATCTTTATCCCAGTGATCAACAGGGCCATGACCTTTGAGGACACGCTCATTATGGGACACTCCTAGCAACAGGAGTCAACAATAGCACCTTAACAAAATGGCAGCAATAAAATGGTCCAAAACAAAACTCAAAATCATAAATATAGGTATTTATCAGGAATAATGTAAATGTAGCCAATGGATTCCTTAAGGGTAAATAGAGGGAAAACTTTACACAAAGAACCCTTGGAAAGATGCAACAATATTCAAAACAGGAGATACTGAATCTGTTATGTACAGTAGTTGTTCCATTATTACTAAGAATGAGAGAAACCTTGAAAAAGCCCAGGAGTGAAAGCCAAAGTATTATTAATGGCTATAACCCAAATTAGTTAATTAACAAAATGGCAAATTATAACCTGATTAATAAAAAAGGAGACAGGGAAACATCAAAAATGGCCACAGTGGAGGTAACAAGGATGGACACCAGGCCAAACCATGACACTTTAAACAGTATTCAATACCAGTTTTCTCCTTTCTAGAATCCTTTTCATATTTTATAGGAATCTGTGTGATATGAGTTGTCTGTGTTAATTAATGTAGGAACTCGAAGAGGCAGCCAAGTTTAGAGGACCCCTTTCAGTTGGTGACTTCCTGCTTGAGAACAAGGTTTACACAACACCGCTGAGAAGAAGTGATGAAGCACACACGGCACCAGATTATATAATGTGTTACTGATGATGTCATGCAACGCAGCCTCCGAGATCATACTCCTAAAAGACAACCAAATGTCGACAGACACTAAAAAAAAAGGCATCATGAGAATCGCTAAACATGATAATACATAAAATAAAATAACAAGCTCAAAAACAAAATGACAGCAAAAAACAAATCTAAGTCAAATTCTAGAAGGAGATTCAAAACCTTAGAAAAAGTTTAAACAATCAAATAGAAAAATTAATAAAGGGAGCCGATCCATGACAGCATCTTAAAAGTTTGTTTGAACATTCACAGTCTTGGCTAAAGAAAACAATAATGATTGATGCAACTTCTGTAAGAATGTCAAAATGCATAGTTATAATCTATAAAAAAGGAACAGATAAACAAGGACTATAGTTAGACAAATGGACCATCGGTTGATTAATTAAAATACTGATTGTGAGGGTTGTAGTAATGAGAACTGGCAACCACAGTGGCCCTCTGTGAACAACTTTAAATCTTCCTTGATGTTTTATGTCCCAATATTATTAAGCAATGGAAAACATGCAAGTTTTAATTATTTTTGTACCCATTTTATTGTTTCCTGAGAACATTTCTTTCAATTGTCATGGTTGTAATCATTTTGCAGGATTAAAAAGTTGAATAAGGAGAAGGCTACTTCTATCATTGAAAGGTATATGTCAGTCTGTTTTATTCATAGTCTGGGTACCACTGACACAGAGGAAGACTAGTATCCTAATCTGTCTCTAAATGCTACCCTGGCCACCACCACTAAGCTAGATAGAAGCATTTTAAGAATTCAGCAAAGTCCTCATTAACGAAACACTGTCAGTTGTGTTCTTAGTGTTAACTTCACTCTGCAACCAACAAGTTAATGTGCACTCCAAGTGAAGCCCCATGATGCTCTGAACCTGCAATCATGGGCAGCTACTCTTATCCAGGTCATCAATAGTCATGAACCAAGGATGGGCCAGGGTGAGTGAACAGACAAACAAGACTTTAAAATCAGAAGAATGGCAGCTGTTATTTAAAACAAAGTGCTTAAGTGTGCAAATAGTGCATATTCATTAATTTAAGTCAATAAATAAATAATTCAAATAAATAAATCCCTAAAATTTGTCTCATAAAAATGTGTGCCTTGGGACAAGAAAAAAAATAGAAATTCTGATTAAACAGTTTAAAATCCCAAACAGTGAAGAAGTAAAATCCTTTATGCTCATTCTCTTTCCTCATCAGGATACTGGGAGTCCCCCATGATGCAGCCCACCTCATCCCAGTCCACAAAGCAGACCTGAACTGCTCTACTACGAGTTGCTGCAGCTCCCATGGTGCCTTCTCATTACGAGGAGGCTGCCTCATTTTTGTTTATTGCAGAACATTTGTCAAGGAAAGAACTGCTGAACATCTCACAAAGACTCATTAATATGGACTAAGTAGTGTATTGTTATTTGTCTTTCTATTTGTAAACACTGTAGGTATTTTACAAGTCTTCAGTATGATGTACTGTAGTTGTTAATTCTTTAAGTTTACTTCTGTGTATTAACTTTGAGAAAGGGCTTTTGAGTTGACTGATAGTGTTGCAGTTACTGACATCAGTTACTCATTTTACATTTATATATGCAAAATACATGTGCATTCAATATCCATATCAATCAGAAGAAACTATTGTTTACAACATCAGGATTAAGACTAGAACCAAATCTGAACGTGGATGTCAGTCCACCAAACGTCGCACTCACTTATACGAAGTCAATTTAGAGCCACCAGATCGACCAAAAGCACACCATCGCTTAACCTTCCTAACTCAACAGATCAATATCTCCAAGGCTTAATGGACTTGAAGTTAGACTGCGATGATTATGTGTTCCTTTAATTTTTTTGAGCGGTGGAGATACATTCTTCTCAGAGGTGGATTTACAAATTGAATGCTGAGTTTTGGCATTGTTTTTCTATAAACAGGTCACTAGCCAGAAGATGTGAGACCTAAAAGAGAAGCCCAGAAGTGTCATCTCAGTCTTCTCAAGAGGCTTTAGTGGCTGCAACCCCTCACACACATGTTTTTAAGATATACCAAAAAAATTACAATCATATACCAAAGCATTTCTCACTCATCAATGTCACAACTCTATTTCTATTGAAAAAGGGAGTGGAAAAATAAAATATATTCCCTTTTAAAACAATCACTTTCTGTATTTCATAATTTGCAAGCTCTAGATCTGGGCCCTACATTTTGTATAACCACTGGATTTGACCACATTGCGTTATGTTACAATAGGAAATAATTTTGAGATTTTGACCATTGACCAACACAAAAGTTCAAGGTTTCAGTCCACATGATCCTGAATTTGATTACAAAGGTTTGTGAATGTTGTACTATGATATGAATAGATTGATATTCTATATGGTGTTCCACAAGGCTCTATCCTGGGTCCGCTGCTCTTCTCAATCTACATGATTCCGTTAGGTCAGATTATCTCAGGGCACAACGTGAGCTACCACAGCTATGCTGATGACACACAGCTGTACTTATCAATAGCACCTGATGACCCCGATTCTATTGATTCACTAACACAATGTCTGACTTTTATCTCAGAATGGATGAATAGTAACTTTCTCAAGTTAAATAAAGAGAAAACTGAAATCTTAGTGATTGGCAATAATGGATACAATGAGGCTATTAGAAATAAACTGGATACATTAGGATTAAAAGTCAAGACGGAGGTAAAAAGTTTAGGGGTAATTGTTGACTGTAATCTGAATTTTAAATCGCATATTAATCAGATCACTAGGACAGCATTTTTTCACTTAAGAAACATAGCTAAAGTTAGACCTCTTATATCACTGAAAGATGCGGAGAAATTAGTTTACGCGTTTGTTTTCAGTCGACTAGATTACTGTAACGCACTCTACCCAAAAAAGACATAAATCATTTGCAACTAGTGCAGAATGCAGCTGCTAGAATCCTAACTAGGAAAAGAAAATCCAAGCACATCTCTCCAGTTTTGATGTCACTACACTGGTTACCTGTGTCTTTCAGAATTGACTTCAAAATTCTGCTTATGGTTTATAAAGCCTTAAATAATCTCGCCCCATCTTATCAGAATGTCTGACACCTTATATTCCAAATCGTAACCTTAGACCCTCAAATGAATATCTCCTTAGAATCCCAAGAACAAAACTTAAAAGAAGTGGTGAGGTGGCCTTCTGCTGTTATGCACCTAAAATCTGGAATACAGTAGAGCACTTTAAAACACTGCTGAAAACACATTACTTTAACATGGCCTTTTCATAACTTCACTTTAACTTTATCCTGATACTCTGTATGTTCAATTCATCATAATAACTATTCATGGTGGCTCTAAAATCCGTACTGACCCCTACTCTCTCTTCTGTTTCTTTTTCCGGTTACTCCAAGCATCATGATGCTCCAACAATGATGGATGGATTAAAAGGCAGAAGTCTACGTGACCATCATCATCAAGTCCTTCCGTGAGAACCCTAAATCCAAAGAGGACTGTTTCATGTATTTTAGGTAGAATGCCCAGAGGGGACTGGGCAGTCTAATGGTCTGGAATTCCTACAGATTTTATTTTTTTCTCCAGCCGTCTGGAGTTTTTTGTTTTTCTGTCCACCCTGGCCATTGGACCTTACTCTTATTCTATGTTAATTAATGTTGACTTATTTTATTTTCTTACTGTGTCTTTTATTTTTCTATTCTTCATTATATAAAGCATTTTGAGCTACTGTTTGTATGAAAATGTGCTATATAAATAAATGTTGTTGTTGTAGATAGATAGATAGATAGATAGATAGATAGATAGATAGATAGATAGATAGATACTTTGAGTAATCGTGATTGCAGCATATTGTAATTCTTATTTTCATATGATGTCCCATTAACAATAAAAATATCAAAGAGTGTGATTAAAATGAAGGCTGAATGCAACTGCACTATATACCAACCAATACGCAGGACAGAAAAGTAATACAAATATAAGATTTGACAGGAACATGGCTTCTGCCTTGCACTCAAGATGAGCTGCTGGCATAGACTAACATATACATGAACAATAAATCACTTAACAGAGAATTCAAAGTTACTGTATGGAAAGGCAGAGTTTTCATCTCCATAGTGAAATTGAACATATATTCACAAGGGAGGACATGCACCTTGACAAGAGAAATTATTGGGTGGAAGAGAGTTTCATGACTGGCCTATGAAATGCATTATTGATGTCTTTATGGTGCATTAATTAGCATAAATACTCAGACTTTTATCCTTGCTTGGCAATGAATATTTTCCTCCCTTGACAGCGAAGTATGGTTATTTAAATTACCTACTGAGGAAGAAAGCATCAGACTGTAGATGCTATCAACAAGATGTAAGATATGTGTGTGTCCTTGTGCTGAACTAGGATATCAGGATTTTCATTGCTCATGCAATTTTGATAGGATTTAATGTAAAAAATTGAATCCTGACAGATATCATTCAAGCAGTGATGCAACCTCACCTGAATATGTCATTCAGTCGCATTTTTTCCCCCGATTGCCTTGTACAATGAATACAATCGGGAATGCTTTGTACAGGCAATTAGAGCTATTTTAGATCCCCAGTACATAGCACATCTGCAGAACAACACCTTATTACATCTCTGAGTCATACCTTGATTGGCAGAGTGGCTCATCTAATTATAGACATGCATGGCTTGTGAACTCTCATTGACAAAGGAGATATAACAATGCTGTTAAATAAAAAAAAACTTTGGCAATGGAATAGTGAAAGATCCTGCATCATTTACAATACAGGCAGATGTACTGTATATTACTGTATATTAATTAATAAGTACATACATGTTACAAACACGTACGCACTGTGCTCCCTTTAAGCCAGTCAGTACACATATTAAAATTTCGTATAGACTATGCACATAGTTGTATAAAAACCAATCAGCCACAACATTGAAACCACCTGCCTATATTGTATAGGCCTTCCTCGTGTTGCTAAAAAGCTCTGACCTGTCAAGGCATGGACTCCACAAAAGCACTGGAGGTGTCCTGTGATGTCTGGTACCAAGACATTAGCAGCAGATCCTTTAAGTCCTGTAAACTGTGAGGCCTCCATGGATCAGACATGTTTTTCCAGCACATCCCAAATATGTTTTATCTGGAAATATTGGAGGCGAAATCAGTTTTTGCAGTGTGGCACATTATCCTGCTGAAAGAAGCAACTGCCATCAAGGAATACCATTACCATGAAGGGGTGTACGTGGCCTACATCTTTATGTATATGGTAAGGGTCAAAGTAACACCCACATGAATGCCAGGACCAATGGTTTCCCAGCAGAACATTGTCTAAAGCATCAAACTGCCTACTCTGGCTTGTTTTTTCCCATAGTGCATACTGCTACCAAACGACACTACACACCCAGCCATTCATATGATGTAAAAGAAAATGTGATTCATAAGACCAGGACATCTTCTTTTATTGCTCCCTGGGCCAGTTCTGGTACTTACATGCCCATTGTGGGGGCTTTTGGCAATGGAGTCAGCCTGGGCACTCTGTGGTTACATAGCCCCATATGTAGCACACCATTATGCACTCTCATGACCAGCATTATGTTTTTCTGTAATTTGTGGTACAATAGCTCTTCTATGCACTGCAAAAAATGCATATGCAAAAACAAGACAAAAAAACCTTTAAATTTGAGTTGTTTTGCTTTTATTTAGCAAAAAAATCTGCCAAAGGTGTAAGCAAAATTTACTTGACAAGATTTCTCAAAACATGCTAAATAATTGTAAATACAAGTTTTTTGACAAGTCAATAATTCTTACAATAAGAAAAAAAAGATTTAACGTCATGACATAAGTACTTTTCACTTGCTTAGATTTCATTTTTTGCAGTGTGGGATCAGACCAGATGGGCTAGCTTTTGCTCCCCATGCACATCAATGTGCCTTGTTTTGCCCATTACCTATTGCTGATTTACCAGCTGTCTTTCCTTGAACACTTTGAGTAGTTACTCACCACTGCATTCTTGGAACACCCAACAAGATTTCCATTTTGGAGATGCTCTGACCAAGTCGTCCATTGATCACAATTTGCCCATTTTTCCTGCTTCTAACACATCACCTTCAAGAACTGACTATTTAGTTGTCTAATATATCCCACCACTTGACAGGTGCCATTGTAACAAGATAATCAATGTTATTCACTTTAATAAAAGGATACGTGTCTGCATGTCAATCTGGTTGCTATATCTTTGTCATTCCAACAGATGGTGCATCACAAATATTAACAAAGCTTTTACCAATTGCATACCAAATGGTATATAACTCCAAAAAGCTCTCGTTAAAAAATAAAAGGCGATGGTTTGTAGGGTGGGTTAAAGAAATAGAACTTTCAGTTATGCCAAGTTAAAGTTCAGTACTTTAAGATAAAAAAGTCTGAATTTCAAAGCATTTCTGTTTCTGGAGGTGCTATGCCAATATTCATCAATATTGTGTTATAGATATGCATAAGTATTGCATAACAGGACTGATGTTGTCCAAAATCCTCCTGTAAGCCTGCTGTTAGCAGACACCAACATTCAAGATCATGTGCTGCTTCGCAGCAATACGTTTATGTTTGTAGACCCTGAGCAGGTGGTGCAACATTTAGGGGTGCCTTGGCCTATAAGTGTTTGAGAGCCCCTGCTTTAAGAGTTCCATTAGATTTAAATACACATCATATACAAGAGAGCAGGTGAAGAAAAGCAGTAAAAATGAGAAGTGGGAAAAAACTTTTTAAAATTAAAATTAGTTACATATCACCTTTGAATCCTGAAGGAACAGGACACTTCATTTTTTTATATATAGTTTAAATTTTGAGAAAATGTTGATGTGGAAAAATTATTGTGGCCATCTGTTCCATAGATTTAAAACATAAAGACTTTAAGGACAAAATTACTAAAGTCACAGAGAAACAGACTAAACCTTGCACAGTTATTTTAATGGTAAGAGCCTGACCACTTTTTTCATTTCTTGTTTACTCTTATAATATAATCTTCATGTTTGTTATCTAATATGGTTTATGAAGGTCGACAGTAGCTTATTTTCTCAAAGAAGGCAAGTAAACACGTTAAAAGGTTTTACGTTTTCCTACAATTGTCTTTCTTAAAAAGATCTTTATATTAAAAACCTGTATTAAAGCTGAAAAAAACTCCAGCCTTGATTTCAGCCTTAACATCAACAAATTCCTAAATCTATATAATGTTGTTTAAAAATGTGTTATCCACGCTACGTGAAGTTGGCACGTTTTTCTTATGCCTGTACAGGATTAAGCACTCATTGTGAAGACATGTGCATTAAGTTTGCTGGTTTTTCTGAATTTTCCCAGTATTAATCAGTTAGCATCTTGTGAGCAAGTGTGCGACTCCTGCCACCTTAACCGCACAGGAGCAAAGGGCAAATCTACCAGCTTGCAGGAGCCCATGACAAAAGTAAAGGACCTTAAAGGGTTTCAAGACTTGTTTCTTTGATGCATTTGAAAAGCTTGTCTACTCTTCAGTAAAGTATTGTACTAAAACATACCTTTCAGTTGTGTGACATGGTGCCAGTCAAGGTGGGCACACCACACTAAAAAAGATAGTAAGATTCAGGAAAATACTAATCAATATTCAGCAAAAATACTAGCCACTTTTATTATTGTTTAAAACTATTTCAGGGGAGAGAAAACTGAAACATACACAGAAACTGTTAAATATATTTGACAAGTCTATACAGATACGACATGACTATCATTTCAGGTATTATAAAAAGATCAACTTAAAATGATATTTTAAAGTTAAAGATAAAAATAACTGGTGCCCACTCAATCTAGAATTAATGCCGAAGAACCATCTGAGTAGCTGAGCAGAGCCACATAGTCAGTGTCAGGTCATTCTAGACCACGGGTGTCGAAATCCAGGCCTGGAGGGCCGCAGTGGCTGCAGGTTTTCATTCCCACACTTTTCCTAATCAGTGACCAGTTTTCACTGCTCATTAACTCCTTTTCCCTTCATTTTAATAGCCCTGTTTTTAAGGATTCAGTCCTCTCAATTGATTATTTTCTTCATTAAATGGCAGCCAAACAGAAATGACACGTGAAACGAGCCAACAGATGCCAGTTAAGCTGGGGCTTCAAACTCCAACCAGTTCCTTAATGAGAAGCTAATTCTTGCTGTTAATTAAACTTGTTATTTAATTCCACAGCTTGTTGCTACTCTCATTCTGCTACAGCAGACATTTCCAAAACTGTTGATTTTCTGTTTCTGATTATTGACCTGAGAGATCAGTCTTACTGAGAACTTCACCTTTCTTTATGTTCAGATAATGTGGTTAGCTGGTCACCTGTTTGCTCGTTTTGTGTCTCATTATCGTTTGGATGCTAATTAAGGAAAAAGAAAGAACTAAGGGGTCTGAGTTGAGTTCATTAAAACGAAGGCAAAAGAAGTTAATTAGCAGCAAAAACAGGTCACTAATTAAGAAGGTGGTTAGAACGAAAACCTGTAGCCATTGTGGCCCTCCAGGACCAGAGTTCGACACCCCTGTTCTAGACATACAGCAGCACACATCCATCAATCTCTAGTTTTTAACGAGGGACTCTTTTAAATAAAACTCATTGTGAAAGGTGCTGGCTGAGTGGAAATATATTTCTGGTCAGTTCAAAGCACTCATGAGCAGTGAAAATGCTCAGTTGTTTTAATTTTACATATTTGGTGTTCAATAAAACACTAATTCTGTCTATTTAAGGATTAGGTTTGGCAACGGCTTTTGAAGTCCCCAAAGTTCATGTAAGAATGCATGAAAGAAATATTAGAGATATGGTCTAATGGTTTTTTTGTATGATGATGACACTTCTGCTCTTAAGAGCTTCATTTGCATTTTTGCCCCATCATTAATCTATGCAGCAGTAGCTTGAATAAGACAGACAGTAAAACATCTTTTAAGAAGTGTCTGCAATTTTTTCTTGTCTCTGGATCCTTAATAGATTTGTTCTGGCGCCTGCTGTGTTTCCCCTCAACCTCCTATGTTATAATAATTGGATATTGTGATAAAATCTTTTTTGTAGCTGTCTGGCTACAGATGACTGCTAGCGTAATCTTTGAAACTGGAAATAAGGGTGAATATTCTTATTTCCTAAGAACAAATTAAATAAGCGTGTTTGTGGTGTTGGGGTGTTTTGGACACATAATCTCACTGTTAGTTGTGGGGGTCCATGAATAAAATATATGTTGCTTGGCATGTAAATGTCAAATTAACATAATCTGCAATGAACATAAGAAAAAGAAAATAAACAGAATTACAGTTGAATTGGGTAGTATGCTGTGACGTTAATGGAAAGGCTGATTCATCAACTCTCGCATTAGAAGCCTGAAAAATTAATCAGAAATTTTTAATTAGAAATTCATTATACAAATGGCCAAAACAAATGATCAATATATGTAATTAGCATAGTGTGCTGATTGAATAGGAAGAACAGATACAGTTGTGCTTGAAAGTCTATGGATAATATTTTTGTCTCATTTGCTTAACTGGTTTCTCTTTATCTACTTTTAGGACTTGAGTGAAAATCTGATGATGTTTTAGGTCATATTTATGCAGAAATATAGAAAATTCTAAAGGGTTCACAAACTTTCAAGCACAACTGTAAATGAGTAAGATGGAAGTAAATGGACAGTCAACTTAGTCAAGGATACAGGCTAAAGTCAAACCCAAAAGACTAGAAATCAAACACCTAATCCAAAATACTTAAACTCATAGTCATAATTCCTTGCCAGAGTTCTAATTCCTGAAAATTCTTAATGAAAAGTATATGCACAGATTCCTTGTTTAAAGGAATACTCTGCTTGAAATTTTGTGTTAGTTACCCCATGTAGTTTGAGGTGATGGCTGAGAAAAAAAAAAAAAACACGACCTGCTGTTTCAACGCTGAAAGCACAGATTCCTTGTTTAACACAATACTCCACCTAAAATTCTATCTTACCTACCCCATGTAGATTGTAATGATGGCTGAAAAAAAATTTTAATCTCATGTTTTCGTGCAGAACGGACGTAACTAAGTTTCTGATATATAGAAGTTTGTAGAAAACAATGCTGAACACAACAAATCACTCTCATAAACAAAATCGGAATGTGCTCAGACGCCCCGAGCATTTGACCTTAAGAACTGACTTTCCCCCTCGGTAGCTGGTCATGAGTCCAATGTAGTAACAGTTTATTTATTAGCTAATATGACTGTGCAAAGTCATATTAGAGACGAGTATGACTAAACAATAAATGTTAAAAGAAAGTGAGTATAAACATTATCAGGAAGACAATATGCCTCGGACTTGTGTAAACCGAGATACTAAGGCTGTCCAAAAACAGGACACAGCTTATTAGCAACTTATTTATGGGCAATGTGGAAAGCCTGCCCTTGCAGTTTTATGTGTGTTGTTAGACGCAGTGGGTCATGCTTGGGGTTTTGTCCGTGTTACACGATACAATTTTATAACATGACCAGCCAGTTAAAAACAGACAATTGTCAATATTCCAATTTTTACTTAGGATGCAATACATAAAAATCGGACTGTCCCAAATAAGCAGGATGTCTGTTTGGCCCAGATATGCTTCAACAAACAAAAAGTCAGTTGTGCTGTTTAATAGCCTGCTGCTAAATAATCTACAGGTACTTCAGCTGGGTTATATAGTTTTTGTTTTATTTATTACACTCTTTTCCAATGACATGTTGATTTTCACTATTTTGTGGAGTGGTTGCTATCATATTGCTATGGAGAAGACTAAAGGTGCATGTTGAGTTATGTCACACATACAATTGCCATCAAAGTTTGGGAACAAAGAAAAGGAAATATGGCAAGTTTGTTATTTTTACTGGTTTTCCTGGTTATTGAACTTAATGCAACACCAGCTCAGTGACAGTATGAACAGACTTCAGGACTTTGGATCTTGTTAGCTTTTTGGTTAACATCTCCTCTTCTTCTCGCTGCCAGTTCCTCCACTTGGCAGAATTTTTAGATATACTGTAATTAGTGACTGGTTTGTAAATCAGTATGTTAAACCACCAATGGGAGAATAAGTTTAATATAGGTTCCATGGGAAAGATGTGAATGAATCATTAGGATCTAGAGGCCATACTACATGTCACAAAGTTTTGACTGAGTGTATATTCAAAAACTAAAACAATTTAAATTGATTTTAGTAGAGCAAATTTTGATGTGGCAAAGCCTAAATAAAAATCTGTCTTAATTTGTACAGAGTCAATTGTGGAGACATAGATCAGGTTTAAACATGTTGAAAGTTAAAGAGAATATTTTAGAGCAAATGCTCTGAAGTAGTATTTATCTGAAATTTACATGTGTGAAGAAGTCAATAAAATTCCGTCTTTTAATTTCTTATTTTCTAATTCAGTCCATATGTATTGTGTCTTATTGGTAATGTTTTGTCCTGGTATTGTTACTCTGCTTTCCTCTTTTATATTCTTTATTGTGTAGACTTTGGCAGAATGCCTGAAATCCCCTAGACTTACCACTCTTTATAAGGTATTGTACTTTATAACTTCTCGTCACCTGCCCTTCTACATCTATAACCTCAGGCAATTACATACAGTTAAAGCACAAGCAGGAGTTAAGTTTTAACTTTACATAATATATTATTGATTGTATTCATAAAATAATAAGAATAAGCAAAGTACATGTAAATAATGGCAACAATACAACCTGATAAATGCTAGATGCGTAGTTTCAGGCAGCATACAGACTTGTAGTTACCTAAATGTCTCTAGTTAAGTCATCATTTCTAGTCAGCTTTCTTCAGGACAGGCCACATGCCTGTCTCAATATGGCTGCAGAGTTGTGCTTTCTGCTTGTCTCCTCTTCATGGCCATAGTGTGAGCGAGAGAGAGAGGGAGGGGTAAAGCGACCAAATTTATAGTTCTTCTGTCCAAATCCTTACAGCAACAGTGCATTGTGCTACAGAGTGGCCTCTGATTCAGAACCAATCCCAAACAACCATACTTCAGATAAATGGGTGTAAACACTGCCTTTTCACACCTGCCACCATTACCATCAAGGTAGTTTAGCCTTTCCCTTGGTGGTTAGTAGAGAATATGTCCTGAGGTGAATCATTTGCCAAACCAGTTTGAGGCACCTCTCCAAGTCCTGCATTGGTTAGACATGAAAGCATTGCTGTTCTCATCAATGAAATAAAACATTTCTCCTGAAACACTATTAGATTTGCTTTCTCTGACTTAGAAATAAAGATATGCAAAATATTTATCAAATATCAACAAAATTTCATCCCAAAACTGGTACCAACCTATAACCCATAGACTGATTTCTGGTCAGTTCAAAGCACGCATGAGCAGTGAAAATACTCAGTTGTTTTTATTTTACATATTTAGTGTTCTATAAAATACAAATTCTCTCTATTTAAGGATTAGGTTTGGCAATGGCCTTTGACTTACAAATAAAGATATACAAAATATTTGTCAACCTATCAACAACATTTCATGCCACAGCTGGTACCAGCCTATAACCATCTGAATTTGCCACTTCTTATGGGGTAATCTTAATCTCAATCTCAGTCTTTATTGTTATAGCACTTTTCATGCAAAGAATGGTATACACATATCAAATCAACAAATAAAAGGTAAGAAAAATAAAAAAGCAATAAAATAATGAATACAGCAACCTCAAGAGGAAGCATTAGAAATGTTTAAATTAGAAAGATACAGTATGTTTTAGGAAGGAAGAAAGAAAGCCTTTATTGTCATTGTACCAGTACAATGACATTGTAAAAGTTACAAGTGTAAACAGTGCAAGTGCATCAAACAACGACGAACAAATAATAATAAAAGCACACATCCTATGACAAATGAATACCATATATAAATAAAAATGGGACAGGAAATTATTATTCACTAAAGTATTCATCATACATACTATAAAAACAAACTGTAACAGTTCTGAGTTCTTCAATTTTTAAATTCTGATGGTCCAAGGATAAAACTCTTTTTGTTTTACTTTTAATGCTGTAGTACCACCTGCCAGAGGACATCACTGTGAACAGTGAGTGACCAGGATGGAGAGGGTCTTTAATGATTTTCCTGGTGGAGGCATTGGGCACTGGAGATATCTTCCAGGGAGGTCAGAGAGCAGCCAATGATTTTCTCTATTGTGGATGTTATCCTGTGCAAAGCGTTACTGTCTGCTGCTGTACATCCTGCATACCATGTTGAAATACAGTATGCTAAAACACTCCTGATGGTTGAATGGTAGAAGGTCAACAGCAGCTTCTCCTTAATATCCACTTTTTGGAGTAGTCTCAGGAAATGCAGTCATTGCTGGGACTTTTTGACCACTGCCAGAATGTTTGCAGTCCAGGATAGGTCCTCAGAAAAGTAAGTTCCCAGGAACTTAAAGGAGGAGACCCTCTCCACCAGGTCCCATTGATGTATAGAGAGGCTGGCTCTACTCTATGCCTTCTGTAGTCAATGACCATCTCTTTTAGTTTTGCGGGTGTTGAGTGAGAGATTGTTACTGGAGCACCACACTGACAGCTTCTGCACCTTGTCCCTGTATGCTGACTCATTCTGTTTAAAAATTTGAAATGTTTAAGTGCTCTCTCAAACTGTGCCACAGGTGAAGGCCATATACACAAAAAGTAGCTTACCCATAAGTCTTTGATCTTACCCTCGAAACAAATTAGAGTCCCATGCCAAAGGATCTATTTTTCAAGAATAGGTCAGAAATATAAGAAAATGTGAGGACAATAACATATTTAAAAATAATTAAAAGGATTTTGAAATCAACTAATAACCAATGTAAAGACCTTAAAACAAACCTAGTATGTCCTCTCTTTTTGTGGATTTGAAAAGCAAGTGTGCAGCTGCATCTTACACGGTCGCAGGCCTTTCTTAGGCAGACCCAACAAAAGGGAATTGCAATGCTCCAGTTTACTGAAAATTAAAACATGCACCAGACATTCAGCCTCCACTAAACAAAGAAAAGGTTGGATCGTGCTGTGTTGATGTTCTTTAAATGAAAAAGGCAGACCTAGTGGCTTGGTTTAATAAGAAAGATACTAGTTTAATTGCTGATAAGGCAAGAGAGAAATAGGAAAGTATAATTTTAATCATGAACTAAATAAAGACATTATTTTTGGTTTGTAAGCTAGAAGACATGCATCTGTTGCTTAAAAGTATGAAAGGCCCAGACATTGAACAGGTGATGCTCAGAAAAAGGACTGTGAGCACAGCAGGAAAGGGAGAGAGACAACCCACCAGAAACAAAAGGTTGCTGATTGACAAGAAAATGAACACAAAATTTCCTGAAATGTTTTTCTGAAACCCCTATTTAGCCCAGGGTTCCTCGAGCATTCCAAGCCCTAACCCAAAACATAAAACAAAAACTATTTTGTCCAAAACAGAAGCAAAAGTACTTCTCTTTCTTTGTCTCCTCTCAAAACACTTGAACAAAGCAACAACACCCACAACATGGCAATGCAGATTGCCACATAATATGACGATTACACCAACACATAATTGTAGTAGGAATTAGCACCATGCTACATTCTGGGCACTTGTAATTCATGGACTGAACACATTGATGCCAATACATTTTGTTAGACAGACAAGAAACTGTAAAATGATGAAAAGGAAAGTGTTCTTTATTTACAATTGAGCAAAACTGGAATGTGCAATGATAAAATCAAAACCAAAACTCAGATGAGTTTCATTATATAAAACAGCCCCAATTACAATTACAAAAGAAAGAAAACAGTAAAAAGACAATATTTACACAAACATGTAGTGATTCTCCTTTCCTCCTGTTCGAAACAAAATCAGGAAAGGAAAAAAACAGAACACAAAACAGTATTTACAAAAAGTAAATCCTTTTCTTTTTCTTTCCAAAGAAAATGCAAATGATCGAGAAAATGTAAAAGGATTCTTCCTTCAAGAAAAAAGCATGCATCATGGGCACATGCAACCATATCTGCAAAAGGACATCCCTTGGATCTCCTGTTTGCTCAATGCTTGTTATTTCATATTGATTTTTAAAATCAAAAATAAATAGCTACACTTTGTGATAAGTTTTTTCTTATAGCATGGCATGTTTCATCACAGTAATGCTATGAAAAACATGTCAAAATTAAATAAAAAAACAAAAACCAACCAAAGCCCCAAAGAAGATGAATCGAAAAATGGCAGGGTGCAAAAATACCTTTCGCCTGTCAAAGAACACACATTATTAATAGTAATGTCTTATATAGCTTTAGAATAAAATGCATTTTTATCATTGTAGTTATTATTTTTATTCATTTTTAACATTGGTTTGTTTATTTAGTGCCATTTTTGTGATATGGTCACCATATTTTCTGATTCTCAATGCATCTCATATAATGGTGCCCATTAACTTGCTTCTGAAGTCTGACAGAAGAGTGATAAAATTTTTGATTTAGTGTATCTGAACAGAGCTGGGCTATTAAAAATAAACAGCTTTACCACATCTTAGTAGAGGCTCTGAGGATAGGGATGTGTGTTCAAATCCATTGCACGGCTGCACTTGGATCTCAATCCGGGTGGTTCACCATGTGGTGGCTCTGGTAACGTGCTATAATCAGTGCATGCCGCCTCTCTGTGTTAATTGTAATAGATTGAATCATCACCAGTCCATCATAAGGCATACTACACATCCACACAGCCATTCTCACTCATAGCAGGCCAGTAGGCAGCATTTAACATATATGTCTTAAGAATATGGAAGGAAAACATGGAATAAACATTCACCTTCCAGTCATTAACTGATGCATTATAGCACCGCTTTATTACTTCTTTTTTCTAGGCAAAAAACTATTTATTTTTTATTGCTAGAGTAGCTTTTTTCCAAAATAATTACAGATCCTCAGATCAAAATGTGATGCAGCTTGTCATCTCACTGAATATTAAATGTTCAGTGTCCTTGGCATTTCCCTGGAATTCTAATAAATCGCTGTCTATACTTCAGTAAATGTATATTTTACAAGGAGAGCACAAATTGATAATTATATGTGCAATTAATCTTCAAATTATGAATATGTAGTGATTATAAGAGTGAATGATGACTCAGTTTTGCTGCATTATTGAAAGGGCTTGACTGGTGCCCTTTACAATTTGTTAACATTGTAATTCATTTTCTGTGCTTGTTTCACACTGCTGGAACCTTAGGGGTAGCCAGAGTCAATCTTGGCAGCAAGGGCACGAACCAAGGGTGGTGCCCAATTTGTTCTCACCTCTGAACTATAATTGGTACAAAATCTTATTTCAAATGCATGAATACGAATGAATGGGCTGTACTTAAACTTAATTTACCAGATGGTAATTTCCTCAGGACATTCAAATTTACGTTGCAGCTGTTATGATAACAGCTGGTTGTAGTAAAGGATTTCAGGTGGCTGGAGCCATTCCTGTTAACATCATAACCAATTCATGGATCAAACTTAAGCTTAAGCAACATGAATGAATACACACTGACACACCCATTAGCAAAAACACAAATACACGTAAAGAGTGAACGTGACACTAAATGATACTCTCATGGTAAGTAAGCCCTTCTTTACATTACAGATATTCTGTGTTCCATGAATTTAAAATAACCCAAAACATTAGTTTCATACTTGCTTTTAATTGGAAATGTTTTCTTACTGTTATTTGGTTGTATTGATTACACATTTTTATGATACTGCAAAATGGTGAAAGCCTGTTAGAAGAGATGCCTTTACGTCAGTACCCCAGTAGCTTTCCTGGCTAACTAACTGATAATTTAGGTTAACAAAACTGCTACTTGTTCATCACTACTGGATTTCTGAAAAATATAGAGCTTAGACTCAAATATTGGAGGGGGATGCTTGTGGTGGCCAAAGCACAAACTGGTTGTAATAGTTTTGTTCCTTATAAGTAGCTTATACAGCAGATCATCCAACTTAACACAGGTTGTATAAGGGTTAAAATTACATTTTATACGGTTGTGGTAATAAAATACTCATGATTTTTAATTTTGTGCATTGTGTTAATATGGAAATATAGAATTATTAAGATAAGATGTAGCCTTTAAGTGAATAAAATGTGTCAACAAGATTGTACAGCTCATAATGGAAGGGCAGCATTGTTTTTGACTGTGTGTATTTAAACAGGAGTTTAACAGGCAACTGCTTTTTTTGGACAGGACTGGTTTGTGGTATATAATTGCATATTAATACATAGTTAAGAGGGCTATTGGGAGATATACAAATGTAAAAGCAAACACTAATATAGTACTTTGACTGTTACTGCACAAGCATTAAGCTCAGACAAAATAACCAGTGTTACATGTTTGTATGAAGATACGAAATAAGTTTTTGGAACTTTTTTGTTAACACGTTACTCTGTTTAGGTATGTGGTAATAATGAAAGTGCTCTCCCTGACAGGTAACAAATAGCATTTACGTGTTATCAATTGTCCCATTTGTGTATGCTACGTGACTCACTGAGTCATGAAGTTTACTAGCACATTGAATTACCTCATTTGGGGCTCTAAAGAATGTGAGAGCACTTGATGACACAGTGATTTGGAAGCATGAGAGAGACCATTTTGAAGACTGAAAGAAATCCTATTGTTGGGAGACAAAAGGAACAGTAATTGCACCTGCAAAATGAAAATGCACCCCAACGGATACAAGTAATAAGATGAACATAACTGTGCAATGGTTTGCACTTTAGACAACACTTTTTCTGGATTAAGAACAAAGACTCTGAATGCACACAGACTTCTCCACTGGTTTAAGGAAAGACTGTAAACTAACTGCTCAAGGTGGGTAAATTGATGTGGAGCTTACTCCTTGATTATCAATAAAAAACCAACATCTTAGAAGGTTAGTGTAGTGTCTTTTGTGACAATAACACAGTTTTCATAGTAAAACCAAGGTGTATCATTAGACGTCTTGTAAAGAACTGCTAGGCATTCTTCTCTATTTTTCGCTGGAGCTCTCTCAAATGGAATCAAGTCCCAGCTACAGTACAATACACTACTAAATACCCTGCTTATGGAATCCATGCTTCTAGTCATGTCTCCAATAAGTCATACATAAAATTAATTAATCTTCAAGATTATACTAAAGGGTTAGCTAAATGTCAGTGTACTGGCAATATAAAGTATAACAAAATTTCATCTTGAACTTGTATGCAATTCTGTCTTGGCAGCATTTAATATGAGACAGATGCCTGTCAACGTTACATATGTGATATTTTATAGTTGAGGTTTCCCATCCTAAAGCCACACACCTTGAAGCAGTGAGAGCAGAAGGCTCTGTCTGGAAGTAGCTTTCACAAATTTGATTTGTTCACCCCTTTCATTCATTGCTGTTTTTTGTGAACCTCATCAGAAGTGTCCATTCTCAGAAAGATGTGCTGCTCGATGGCTCATGTGGTGTAGAGGACAGGCAGAGTGTCATTCATTATTGCCATTGGTGTTTTTTATTAATTTTATTTTGCTTTCCTGAAGAGTTTCTGGGCCTTTTTAGCAGATATTAGCAGATGTTCTATTTCTGAGTGCCTTTTCGCTGTGACACTTTGAATATTGACAGGTGGTGCCATTTTATAATTTTTGCATTGTCTACTGTCAAGGCAACCCCATGAGGATTGCATGATGTCATCAGCGAGACCCTATAAAGGGTCATAAAATGCGCCGTTTTGGTAAACTAAAAGACTTAACGTGTGCTCCTCAGTATTTTCGTTCTTAGTTTTCTGACTAACTTTCTATCTTACAGTTTTGATTCTTGTCTGATATTTCTGGTTTGGCAAAAAATCTTTTTTTTTTCTCTTTTGTTTCAACCCTGACATGTCCTCGTCAGAACATTCCCAGCTTCTTACACTGATCTGTACTTTTGCAAGGTCTGCCTTGATGGAACAATCATGTCCATTAATTTGTTGTATATATTTTTTGTACTCTGTTTGGTCTGCTTAATGTATGATGATTTCATTATCGTTTACGTGTTGTTCTTATTCACAGGTGATCCAAGCAGTCTTTAAGTTCGTTCATGTTTGTCCATTGTTATGCTGCATGTATTGTACCAATTGTTAGTACCAATTTTCTGTCTTTGTGAGGTGAACTAATGCCTGTCTTTAAATGGCAGTCAGTCTCCTTTTAAATTTGTCAGCCTTCTGTGTTACTCAGTATCTTGTCCTTAACTGTTTTGTTTTAAATTAACACACATTTTCTTTTGATCTTGAATTCTTTTACATAGCAGTGGTTCCTACAGGTTATCTTTTCACTTCACACTGCAAATCAGGGCATTCATTGGACAAACATTTTGCTTTCTTACTTTGATTGAAGCTTTTTAATTCAAAAGTTTATTGGTTTCAAGACTCTTCAATGGTTTCTCTTGTCAGTTTTATCTCATGTTTCTTTACTTCCTGGATGTTTGTGTAATTGTATTGATTACTGTCTTAATGACATTGCAGATTTTCATTTATCAGTACACGTGAGCACACTTTTGAAGTTATTTTACTCTGTTCATGTTTGGATTGCATTGTGTGCTTTTTTCATGACAAGCTGATGATCCTACTCATGTATATACTCAGGTATAGACAGCTTTTGATGTGCAAATGCACGTAAAAATAGTTTCTGCCAAAAATTTCATCAATTAGATTATCTTGTGTCATAAAAGCTCAAGAATCTAAAGTACTTAAATTTAACCAAAAGACTGTTTAGACACTTTGTCCTCAAGTTTAGTTTGTCCCATGTTTAGCTTTTAAAACAATTTATTATAAGTTAGGACTGTGTGATGGATCTGGTTTAAAAAAACAAAAACTTTTTAACCCATAAAACTAAATGCATACATTTAGAGGGAAGTCAATACTTTTTCAAAAAAGTAACACTACCACCAACTCAGGGTATGCAACAAGGATAATATATTGCACAACTGACCCAAGATTCGTTAGAATCTCACATTTCCAGATCTTAGTCTTCAGAATCTCACTAGAACCAGTGGCAGAAAAAACGGATGATGGCCCCATTAGCGACCATCATGGATTTGCACATCCTCTACATGACTTGCTGTCCTGGGGCACATTTAGCCACCTGTTCATTCCAACACACTGTGCTAAGCAGCTACAGTAGCTCTGCTGCACATCATTTTATGGCCTCTCTTCATCTCTGAGCAACTACAGTATAATAGGCACATTAACAAATGGACTATTTCTTTAGAGATGCCGTAAGCTATATTTTCATTGGGCATGTTGTGTGTATATTCTGTTACAGTTTGTGCTATTAGGGATGTTAACCCATAGCAGTAATTTTATAAATATTTGTCAAGGGTTCAAACTGCCTAATTGTATTGATTCCAAAATTAAATTTACATTGGAACATTTTTTCCTATATGAGGGCAGTACAGAAGCCTTTAGCGAATATGACGCATGCTAAATATAATTCAGTTTGGGAGCATTTTAAGGGTAATTGTGAAGAAGCTTGATGAAAACTGTGTCAGAATGGGCTTAAATGCAGAAGCTCCACAATTAATTGTCACATTCAAAACAAGCATGCAGATTGTGAAGATTGGACTGTAGCTCCTACCATATTTTGGATAGAGCAAATTACATAAGAACAAAATACATTTCCAGTTATTTTAAGTGAGATTACTATATTCCATCCAGAGGCACTCCCTGAATATAAAAATGTCTTATGGAGAAGATGCAGCTTCTAAAAATTCATCTAGCCACAGTCAGTAAGCTTGCTCTCATAACTGATTTTTGGACTATGCCAATTACTGAGAATTTTATTACAATAACATGCCACTACACAGATAAAGACTGACAAGTGAAGTTGGTGGCAATAGAGAAACAACATTTTCTAGGCAGAAATTAATTTGACAGCCTCTCATAGATGCTACCTTCTGCCATTTAGACATGGGAACTTGAAGTGGTCGCATAGGTTTATGACAATTCAGTAACATTTTTGGCTAATATGCATCTCATTGATGTGAAGAGAAAACCAGAAAAAGAATCATACTTTGAGAAACAAACTATTAAAATGAGTTTATTTTGATTTATCACATTTATCAATAATTAATGGTTATTTAAATACCTCAGTTAGAATAAGCAGATTTAATAACTCTCAAAGAACTTACAATTAACTAGCGACAGCACAAATAGAGTAAGTAAGTAATGGAAACAAAACGCTAAAGCCAGAAGATAAAAAGAGCAGAAAACAGAACTGAAACAAATCGGGTGTATTCATGTAACCTAAAAGGTACTAAACAAAAGACTAAATTCAGAGCAATTAATAAAAGTTTGCCAAAATACACAAGCCAAGAATCTTAAGAAAGCAGGTATGATTTAGCCAGTACTAAGCTAAATTAATGTCACGCAGATCAGGAGTGGTGCACATGTAAATTAAATGCTCCTCACAGGTAATTGTAGCCTGAAATTAACAACTAACAAAAAATGGTCAAAAGAAATTGGGGAAGAAAAAGAAATCAAAATCCTCCCCTTGTGAATTGCCTCATTTGCCTCAAAATGGCTTTAAAATTTATCTTAACCATGGTGATGATGCTACAGGAGCATTACTGGAACTTTGGTGCTATGCGATGGCCTCTGCTTTTCACCTGACTCCAGAGCACATCAGTATAAGAATAGACCTAAACAAAAAATGTGAAAAACACTTTTCAGTAATGTAAAGAGACAGTTTTTAAACAAGAGAAAAAACAAAGGAGACTTTTTAAACAAGTAATAGTTATAATTACCAAAGGGGAGTCAATTATCATTTACAGAATATTATCAAAATTTGCATCCCTAGTTAGCCCTTTATTTTTTATTTTATTCTTTTTTACTATGAATTAAAGTCCGGAGATAAAGTGAATTTTGCTTTAATGATCAATGATGTAATGTCTATCTATCGATTGTGGCTGACGGCCAGGGTCCTTACCCAGCCGGGACGCAAAGAATATGCATAGGGCATTACCTCCCAACGAGCAATAGATGGTAGCCCCATGGGGTTGCTGCAGCACCACGGATTCATTTAGGTCTTCATGGGAGATGGAGTCCTGCTATTCAGCTGTTCTGGGTTTTGTGGGTGCTGCCAGGGGGTGCTGCAGAGCCCTACTTTATTGGGTTTCAGCCTCACCTGGAAGTGCTTCCGGACCATTCTAACAGACCATTGAAAGTATTCCTGGGTGCCGGATAAAAGAAGCCCACTGCCTTCATTCCAAGGCCCGAGACGGGAGGAAGGTGACGAAGCTGGCTCGAGGGTGGAAGTGGACAGTGGCAAAGAGAGACAACGAGAGAAATAAGGGGAAGACAAAGTGCTATGTGCTTTTATTATTGTGCTTGTAACTGTAACTGAATTGTAGGAAACACTTAGGTAAGAGTTTCCCACAAAACAATTAAAAGTCTGTGTGTGCTGCTGAACTTGTGCCTGTGTCTGTCTGTGTTGGGTTTGGGGAGCTGGAGCGGCCCTTGCAGGCCATACTATCTTTCTTGTGACTGCCTTGGACAAAACACTAAAGGAACAAGCTATGGATTTAATGACTTTTGGCATTAGGCAATTTTTCAGAATGATATTTGGGAGTTTTGTCACTAAATCTCCATCCTAGGATTATCTAATAATTAGGTAAAATCTGCAATGCTCTTTTTCTTCAGTTCCTGAATACTTCCAGTTCCCATACTATAAGTAAGCATAATTATTAATTTCTTCTATAGGAAATTGAAAACCTTTCTAAGGGACCTTTATTCTTCTTACAGCTTCACAGTGAAAAAATATCAAATCTTTTCAAACATTTGGTCTGCAGAAACAAACTGCTGCTGTTGGTTTAATATAATTACTTCCACATTGATTTTGCTTATTAACACAGCATAGAGGACATGAATCAATGCATTATCTGTATTTTTCCACATACTTGCATTATTTTTTGCATGACACTTTGTAGCTTATTTTTAAAACATTTCATGTTTGGGTCTTTGTATTTATACTTTGACTGCTTCTACATCCAGGTTCTATTTCAAATGCTTAGTTGTCCTTCATGACTTAACTCTTGCGCATATCAGTTTAGCCCTCCCTCCAGTTTTTGTTTGATGTACATTTGAGTTCTTTCCTTGGGTACCTGTGTGAAATGTTATCTAGGTGAAATTCCCCTTGAAAATGAACTGTAATTAGATTCACTGCTTTCACCGACTGGAAGATTGCCTCTCTCATACCATAAGCCTGAAGAAGGATCACTTCAGATGTCTTGGATTTCCTACCTTCATTGAGCATTAACTGATGGAATGGAGCATATTTTTGGTTGTACATGGCTAGAACTTGTTCTGTTTTTTTCAATTTGATTAACCGTGGTAATATTACACATAGCACCTGAGTTAGATGGAATATAATTAGCTTTTCACTAAAAATTAAAGCAACAAAGCTGCTTAGAGCTGTTCCGCTATTGGTTTTTGAATTCTTTTAAAGTTCAACATTTCCTATCATTTTTCAGACCAGCCTTTGTAAAGTTAGGTAATATTTATTTTGCTCTTTATTAGTTTCACATGAATACACTACAGTAGGTATGATCCAGAACAATTGAGTATACCATAATTTTACAGTATTTGATATCAAATTCCAATTCAGCATCAGCACCATTCTCAAGCCCTCTGGAGGGTTATGAAATCAGATAACCAATTAAGTAGTTGTCACTCAAACATATTGACACATCTAGAGGGTTAACAGAGGCCCAACATGCTTACTTAAGGATTCTTCTTCTTCTTCATAGTTCTTTAAATGTAATATCCGATTCTTTGTAATTTACAAAAAAAAATATGACAGCTTGTCCACCGTGTTGTAAAGGGTGGAATGGGATTTGTTTTCTAATTAAATAAGGTAAAACAATGAGCAAGCAATGCAGGGTAAGATATCATAATAGATTTTTTTTTACTAACTTGGCAATATTATGCTGTCTGGGGATATTAACACTGTTTTACACTGATTAGGTGTAATATTGGGCTATGATTTTTTTTCTCTATATGATCTTAGTAGTGCGAGATCATCCAAAAACATGTGGCCAAAAAAGGCTAGTAACCTACAATGTCACTCACAGTGAGTTTTTCGGTGTAGTTACATTTTAGATAAATGGGTGCTGTGTACAACTTTTTTAAATTACAGTGCTTTGCACACAATAATGAAGAAAATGTCTTGACAATAGTAGATTTCCATTCTGCGTTAAGTCACCTAAACAGAATGTTTTTTAGTAAGAGATTGGAAGCATGTAGTAATATTGGTTTTATTGCAAGCCAGTATAGACTTTATCACCAAGACTAAATGAAGATGACGGATGCCTTGCAAGTATCTTTCAGCAAAAATTCTTACCTGCATATAAAAGAAGCAATGGGTTGATAGAAAATTAAACCATAGACACAGATGTCCAAAGTATAAAAATGCAAATAATTTTTGATGTAATGAAAACATTCTAAATTATGGATGGTTAAACAAGATGTTTTCTATACATAGGTGCAGCTGAGAGAAACATCTCTGACTTAAAGTGTCTGCTACACTGTACCAGTTCCTGGCAATTGTTGATCAATTAGACTCCTGCTAAGTTGTGTGCTGATAACAGTAGTAAGTTCAGAAACTTTAGAACAGGATTACCACTGGCAGCACTAGATCCTCATAACAAGCAGAACGGTATTCATATCTTGGGTGCTCCCTGCGTGGAGAATGTATGTCTTCCCTGTGCCCAGACTAGTTTCATCACAGTGTTCCAGTTTCCTCCGACAGTAAAAAGACATGCAGGTTAGGTGAACTGACATTGCCATGTTTCCCCTAGGGTGTGTGTGTGTTCCACCTGTGATGAACTGGTGCATTATCCAGGAGTTGTTCTTGCCATCTGCCTGATGCTTTCTGGGATAGACCCCAGCTGCCCTAGAACATTGTCCCATACTGTATAAGCAGGTTAAGGAAATAGATGGATGGATAGGTGAATGGATTTCCCTTACAATGCTAAGCAAGTCATTGCAATTTAATTTCTTTCTGCCCAGATGCAGAGTTGGAAATCAGGTAATGCCATATTACTCTCTGCTTTAGATTTTTCAAAGATTTTTTATATCTATAGTATCTTCTCGGGCGGCACGGTGGTGCAGTGGTAGTGCTGCTGCCTTGCCATTAGGAGACCCGGGTTTACTTCCCAGGTCCTCCCTGTATGGAGTTTGCATGTTCTCCCCGTGTCTGAGTGGGTTTTCTCCGGGTGCTCCAGTTTCCTCCCACATTCCAAAGACATGCAGGTTAGGTGGATTGGCGATTCTAAATTGGTCTTGATGTGTTTGTGTGTGTGTCCTGTGGTGAGTTGGCACCCTGCCCAGGATTGGATTCCTTCCTTGTGCCCTGTGTTGGCTGGGATTGGCTACCGTGACCCTGTATTTGGATTCAGCGAGTTGGACAATGGATGGATAGTATCTTCTCTTTGCATTATAAATACATTTGGTTATAATTTTGCCTGATTTTATGAAGAAGAACTTCTTGATATATTTAGGAAAACACTAAAAAGAACAATGTTCACTTTGACAATGTTAATCTTCCCAGCTAATGTAAGGTGAAGAGCTCACTATCTATTAATATCTAACCTTAACACTTTCCTATAGGTTACAAAATTAGACTTAAGTAGATCTTTGCATTTTTTTGTAATTGTAAGTTGAAGATATTTTAACTGATGTGGGACAGTAAGTAAAAACAGAGTGAGCCAAACCTGAAGTGTAAGAGCATTGACTAGGAGTAATGTGTTCTTACTCTTATTCAAGTTCCTCCTAAACCCAGAAATCAAATGGAATTCCTCCAGTATACCTAATACACTTGGTAATGACAAGTAAACATGGATAACACAATTACACTTAAAGTACTGTGTTGTCTGTATAAAAACATATTTTTCCTTCAAGCCCTTTTCCTGAGATACTACAGATAGCTAATTGCTTATCAATATACTGTAGATGGTGAGAGGTTAAATGCATAGCAATGACAAACAGTGATAGGGAACAGGTGACAGTCTCATGGAGGTTGTTTGGCCAGGTGGCCTAAAGCTTTAGAGTTCCGACTTGTCTAACTTTGGCTATACCTTTACGTTGCATTGGAAAACCACACACAGCATATTTTCACAAGTACTGTGATAGAAGGGGGGAAATGTGGAGTTGTTTTGCTGCCATTGAATCTTTACTTGGTTTTAATATTTAATGTTAGCTCTCTTATGTTCAACAATGGCAGTATGTAGCAGTGCTACTTACTGTAAATGACCTACAACTCCTATCAGGATAAGGATAATTAAAAAAGAGAGATCATATAAGTTTATTTGTTTCTACACTTCTCACCCACCTCGGTAATATAACCATTGTTGGATTGCAGCTTCATTCTGGATTTATGTGCTTGTCCTGAGCCTGCTTGTTTGTGTGAGTTCATCTGAGCTGGTAAATGTCTTCTACAGATCTTCACACAACTGAAACACGGTAGTACAAAATGGATTTGTTTTTCTATTTTCTTATTTTAATCTGGCAGTTTGCTTTATATAACTGAGAAAGATGGATTCCTGTAACTATAAAGTAATCTCAATTCAATAAAATTTTAACTGAACAAAAAGTAATAGATCCATCTAAGGGAATCTTTATTTATAAAATAATGAAGGAAGACTCAATAAGATCAACAAACAAACAAATCACTTGCATAATAAAATGGCTAGGGTTTAGATGTTTGTTTTGGTCTGTTTTCCAATTTTGGATTAACGTTTTGTCTTTGGTGTTTTACCTAGTTGTTTCCCTGTTTTTCGATCTAAGCTAAGTCTGACCATTTTTTGATTCCAGTCTTTTCAAACATGTTTGTGGCTCTGAAACTTGTCATCTGCTGAATAACAAAGATTGCGCTTAGATTCTGAAAAGACCAGTTCTTCATTGGAGAAATATTTACTGCTGAAATAAGCAGCAGATCATACATATACAAGCTATCTATGACTGCATTCCGCTACTGTGTGAAGCCTTACAGTTGTAATTAAAGTGCTTATTATTAACTAAAAATTTGAAAGAAAGTTTGTGTTAGGATTGAAGTTGTTGGTATGGAATATATATGGTGGTATGCTGTTTTTATAAATATATTTTTTTATGAATTATTTATTGTTTCTGTAAAATATTAAAATATTTATGTACTGCATTTATGATCAAAAAGCCATTTGATTCCCCTTTACTGTGTAGGCACACACATCTAAAGAGTAATTTCCTTGCATCCATTCTCTTTTGGATTTCTCATCTACCTCATATCATTTTACTACTAGGCCCCTCTTTGCTTCTTCTTTCTGTTATCCAGCCAAGGCTTTTTGCCTTTGGGAAAATTACTGCAAAATGTGGTGTTTCCTGTTTCTGGAAATTGTCAGATGTTCTTTTCCTCTCTATCTGCAATGAGAAGTCAAACAAAAAAAAAATTACTGGCTAACTAAAAAGATAACAATATGCAAGCTTTCAAGGCAGCTCAGGAAGTTTCTTCAGGCAAGATGTAATACAGAAACTGGTGTTCCCTGTATGTATATAGACACCAGGACAGAGACAACACTGGAAAACCTTTTAGTGGATCATCTCCAATGTTTAAAAATAATAAACCTCTCTAGGCTACGATGTATTTAGCAGGAGAGGAGAACAATGTAGTCAAGATCTTTTGATAAGATAACTATCCAACAAAGTCTTTTGTAGTTTTTGATGAGTTTTTCCATATAATGTACCTGTAGTCAGGTTGTTTGGGTCAGTCAGAGAGATGTAAATAATCCACATATCTGGTCATAAAACTCTTGTCTCTATTTAATCCATGTTGTAATGTTTTAAATTTTAGCATCAGTTTAACTTCCCATTCCTTTCTCCCTTGCTATTTTTTAAAGTTGCCCATAAGCACTCTGACACTCTGCAAAAATCTCTTTTCATTTTGACTTTTTTGGAACTTCTGGAGGTGAGGATCAACATGGCCTCTTGTCCCTAAGTTGATCACTGGCCAAATATGACACATTTATTCAATGACAGGGTGCCCTGTGATCTTCGCCACCATTCTGACCCTTTAGCTTTTTACCTCCTTGATGGCATTTGTGGAGTGCCACTCCTCGCCTGTTGGTCTCCTCAGGGTCTTCTCTGTTATGTGTTGCCTTTTAGGACTTTATATTCTGCAGGGCTGGTTGAGATTGGGGTGTTGGGTCCTTAATTTATTTTTGGTTTTTGTAAGATGTTGCATTTTTTTGCATCTTTCAATAAAGGTTTCATTTTAAAGAATGAGTATTCTGCTTTAGTTTTATAGTTCTGGACCTTTCATTATACATTCTGGTTTTCTGTCCTGTTTAGATAACGGAAAGGAATTGTGATGGACATAGATTTTTATTGGCCATACATTTTCTAAAAGAGATTATTTTACATCAATGCAACTTAAAAATAAGTTAAAGATTTTTTGAGAAGAAAACTACAACTCCTTATTGACTGTCTCTCCAGAGCAATAAATTAAAGCCACAAGGCATATGAGGTTACATGGAGCAGAGGAGTAACCCTGTATGGTGTTAGCTCAGGCTTCTGACATTTTTTGTTTCTAGCAACATATAATTTAATTAAACCAGATTGCACAGCAACACAAGAGAATATTAAGTTATTAGTTAAACCACTGTTGTGCAACATGAAGTCATTACTATTATACATTAAGCAGCAAATGAGATCCCGTTTCTCATTTCTAGAGAGATAAAAAAAACATAACCCAAAAGGCAGCAAAGACTCAGAAGTCAGCAAATGATTTCTAAATCAATTTAGCTTACATTTTGAGTTGTAGCCAGGCTCATTTTTGTCAGACCGTGCTTAGATATTATTTTATAAATCCTTGGTTGACAAAAAGCATTTGTAATGGGTTCCCACCATGCTGGATAGTATTTAATTATGTTGCTAACATTTACCATTTCAGTTCTTAAGTTCTGAAAGTAAAAAGGAGAATGTATAACCGTGTCTTTACATCAATGGGAGACTGAAAACTCATAGGCTGTATAGCTACAAAGTAATGAGGCTGGAGGGTTTTGGTTTAAACTATTTATAAAATAGCACCTTTGTGTTTCCACTAGTATAATGAAAAGATAGATATTAGCTATCATTACTTTTAATTTTTAGAACCATTTTTTTTAATGAAACAGAAGGATTCTCACCAAAAAAGAATTAGAACATTACATCGAGAAAGAGATAAACCATAAAACAGAATCATAGCACACCAGTTCCCTACCCACTCCCCCCATAATGGGAACAAGCTATTATAAACTACGTAACACTTTTATCCTCATTAAAAATGCACCTTTTTCATCCCTTTTCTTGATTTGATTATAGAAAGGCAGTATGATCTGATGTCTATTAAGCTGAGCTGAAATTCTGAACTATAACAAAACTTTCTAGTCAAATGTGAGAATGGTGAGTGCCTTACAGGGACTGATTTTTATGAACACCAAGGGGGTGGAATAGGTGGTTTCACATTCCAACCAGTAATGGTTCTGGGCCCATATTTATCAAGAACCTCAGAGAAGGAAAATGGTCCTAATTGGCTCAAAAATCTCAGAGTGAGTAGGAGTAAAAACATTTTATCAATTTTCCTAATTTAGAAAGCTACTCCTAACCTCACCAGGATTTAAGAGAGTTTCTGAATTCTGATCACTGGGGATCGATAGAGGGTGCTGCTGCGGGAGGACCTCCCTACTTTTTGTATGGCCTGGAAGAGCTTCCAGGGAGACACGGCATAACATCGGAAGCATTTCTCGGTCTGGCTTAAAAGGGAGTCTACTGCCTTACATCAACGAATCAGAGTCAGGAGGCAGCAGGCAACACTCAGTGGAAGTAGAGAAGGAGGAGGAAGAATTGGGCATTTTTGTGATTGTGTACTTGTTATTGTGTCTTAATTCTGGAGTGAAAATTGTGAAGAGGTGCTTTTGTGGAATAAATCTCCTTTATTTTATTCTAAAAACATGTCAGGGTCTTGGGTTTGGGGCTCACAGGCACCCCTTGTGGTCACAACAGGTACATATATACATTTTTGTAATAGCAATGGTTCTTTTTATCTTTGTTTCTTTGAAAACAGGCTTGATTGTAAAGAGACCCTAGCTGAAGACTGAAGCAATAATTATCAACATATCCTAAACCAGAGTAACATGGAAAAGAGGTGATTACTGCATACAATGACATGATTTTCTTTGCTTGACATGCAGTAAGGTCAGAAATTTAACAGATAACATTTCCTGGCATCATTTGTAAGACACCTGAGAGAGAATGTCACATGCTGAACCAGAGCTACAAGCACAATAAAAAGAAATGCATTTCTATTAGTTACTTCATGAGGTGCCATTTACAGCTGTTATCCTCTCTGCTTCAGCAAATGAATATGAGAAGAATACACTTAATCAATGTCTATTTTTTCCTATTGCACTAAATTGATCGATATAATCACCCCATCTTTACTTATCATACATTGATGAGTGTATTTCAATGGTGAGGAAAAGCTGGAAATAATTACAACTGACAACTTAATTGCCTAAAAGATATTTTTGTAGAAAGATAAATTTTAGTGAGACCTTTTATGCTCTCTATATGGCAGTTTGTTTAAAACAACAAATTGCTGTAAGGCAAGACATATTATGTTTTGTTTTCTTTGTTTATTGCCTAATTGAATGGCTAAGCCTTTCTTATTTTAATAAAACATTCAATGAAGTACGCTGTATCCTTTTAAGACTTCAGATTTTGCTTTTCTTATTTATATGAAACACATGCATATTTATATCTTGAATCTCGGGCAAACCATGGCTACAAAAATAATATTGCCATTAGTTTCCAGGTGAAGTAGCTCGTAAATATTCCTCCATTTGTGTGTGGTAAATGGTAAAGAAGACATGAGTTTGACCCTGGGTGGGCAACACTTTTTGCTTTAAAGATTCCCTATGTCAAATTTTATTATCAGACTACCAAGAGTTCTTTTAAGCACAACTTGAAAGTGATTCCTGCATAAACCGACACTAACAATTGTAAAGATAAATACGAACTATCCTGGCATTTGAATAATATACATTGATACAAATTCCACTGAAATTATAAAACTATGTGGTGAATATGTATATACACAGGCATAAAAGAGCACAGATCTGCATACATATTTAGGCTGTTTAGGCTATAAGTATTTTACATGACAACACCCAATCGCCCAGGCCCAGCCTGTAAACAAATGTAAATTTGGCATTCTGGTACAATGCAATTTAATATAGTGTATTATATTACTGTATTAGATGTAATGTATCATTGCTGTTTGCTGAAGTGCCCAATTATTTCCTGTCTTTTGCAGGATCAGCAGCTGTTGCCTGGCAGGTAAATTAATCCATGTTATTTTTTTCCTTTATAAATACAGTGCCAAAGAGATCCTTTTAAGATGACCAGAATAAAGAATTTTTTGTTGCAAATAAATGGTAGTAAAGGGTCTGAGAAGGAGAAGGGTCTCCTTACAAGGAAAGAATGACAAGAAAATGCAAATTTCACATGTTATAAAATTAAACACTACCATGTATAAAATGGAAGATTATTTTCATAAGAAATCACTATGGAATATTTTCTTGAAGAGCAATTATTGACCAAGTGCAGGGAGTCTACCACCTTTAAACATACAGGAGCCTTGGGTAGCTGGATTTTATCTCATAAGCATCTACAGCAAGAGAAGGACCAGCCTAGGGTGGTCCATGAAAAGAGCACATTCATGCCAGGCAAGACTATTTTAGAGCTGACAGTTAACCTAGGCTGTGTGTCATTGATATATATATATATATGAAAAGAAAGGGAGGAAAGGAAAAGGAAACAAGAGAGGCATTTGCAAACTCCACATAGATGAGGGCTGAACCAGTATGTATACTCATGTACCTGGAGATCATCTCACCAACCACTGAGAAACCTTAATAGTTATTACAATTAGTTATTAATTTTATTGAAAAGCACACGTTTCCTTCACGTGATCACCAATGAAAACATCTTGGTAGTAACCAGTTGTTCATGATGCAGAAGGGTTGGAAGAGTTATGGGTCAGGTAGGTTGTTTTTTTGTATGTGGATGTCTTCCTCACTGTGGTACACCTTCCACTGTTTATATATATACGAGGGATGTTCAAAACGTTTCTGCAGGTTTTTTTAACTTTATTTATTAAGAACTTCAAAAACAAATTACATCACTTTTTGGTCACTTCCTTTGCGATGCAATTTTCCCAGCGTTGTACCAACCTTTTAATGCCTAATTACTATTCCTCCTGCTTTAACTGTTTCTAATGAAAATATAAAAGTGTGGAAACTTTTTGAACATCCCTTGTATTTTATATATATATATATATATATATATATATATACACAAACACACAAAATGTCTAAAGTGGAATACTTAAGTGACAGTACTTTCTGGCTGAAATCGATTGACTCCATCAAAGACGGGTGGGGTTGGGGCAGACCCCCTTGGAGTTTTGAGCACTACAATACACTAACTTTTCATTGACTACCTGTTTAGGGGTAAATTGGTGCATACCATCCCACTTTCTGTATGTGTGTATTCCCCATTGGATTAATAAAGGTTATCTAATCTAATCTGATCTAATCTAATGTATATAGTAAAAGACATAAGGCACAACACAGATAAAGAGTTGGGAGAACTGGATAGTAATCTCTGTATATTATGAAGTAAATGCATACTGGAAAAATAAGCAATGCAAAATACACTTTCCAGAATGAGTCCATTAACGAGATTAAGCTTCAGTTATGGTAGAGGCAATTATAAACGTTTTGTCCTGGAAGGGGTGGGGCTTTTTGCAGAAGGAGGGGTGCTTTCATGAATCATCAACTCATGGATCCTCTACTCTGAAGATTAAAGAGGAGAAGAATTTAAAGAGAGCAGTCCCTCATGTATAAAGAGGAGTACTACAATCATTGTACAAGCCTTGAGAACACCTCCTATTCAAACATGTATGACAATATATACATATATACTGTATAAAGTCAGACACATGCAAGTAGGTGTATTGTCAGAGCTCTGCTGAAACTATTATATGTACTCCCATTCAAGAGAGAGGGCAATTGCTGACTCCTGCTCCATTTATACCCATAGACTTGCCCAGGAAAAACAATTAAGTAACTTCCTTTATGATTCCGGAAGCCATGCCTCTACCATCTCCACCGTCATATAACAGTGGATCAACCCAAAAGTCAGCATTCAGTAAGAAGAGATATTGCTGCTCAGCAGAACCAACAGTTATAATGATGGTCCCTGTCGGCCCACTTTATTCGCTTAGATTCATCTTGTCCAATGATCAATGTAGAATTTTTTTCTATGTGAACCATGCTTAGACAGTAAATAAAAAGCGTCCAAGTGTCAAGATGAGAAAGTAGACTAGTGTAGCACATTTTCTTACTGTTTGTGCTTAAAAATGTCAAATTTATCAAGCTGTGATAAAATATAATACATTTGTTACACCCATAATTCATTCATCCATTGTTAAGTGGACTTTCATATTTTTATTTGTGTAGGAGATGAGTTTGGTTTCTGCAATCTGTCAATCCTTAAACGCTTTAATATTAAAATACACTAGAATTCAGATGCAGTGCTTCCACAGGCAGTTTGACAGCTTTTTTTTTTTTGAAGCATCAGTAACCTCTAAAACTGTTCCTAGGAAATGATTGACAGGCCTCTGTAAACAAGGCAACTGTGGCTAACATCCAAGACATCTGGGAGGGACCTCATTTTATTGTTTTTCATATCTGTCAGAGAGTATTGCAAAAATCCATCAAGAAGTGTTACTGTGGAAAGACTTGATAGAAATGAAAACATTAGCCATGGTCAGTCAGCAGTGATTCTTAATGCAAAAGATACACCTAATAAATACTCACATAGGCCCACAATGGCTTAGAATAGTGAGTGCCTGCCAACATGTTAAGTCTTTACGATATTTTCAATTTGACATCAAGATGATTTTTTTGCTAGCTCAGTTTTCATCACTGACCTTTTCAGAGGAGGTCACATATTCCACCTATGCTACATTTTTACTAAAAGTATGTAAATAAGTGGACATTGTAGCTATACTTGGAAACTCTTACAATTATGTTTTCTAGAGAAATGTGTTATATAAAATAAAAGTGATTGTGCATATTTCTTGAAATACATTTCCTAAATAGTTAAGGTATTGTCTAGGCAGCTTATAATGATGGGCTGAGCAGGTTTAAATGATGCACTGTGAGACTTGGCAGCATTTCTACACACCATCCAGTGTGCCGCTACCTGTTGATACATAATCACAGAAGACCCTTTACTCCAATATGAAGATGGATATAACAATATTTTATACAGAGCAAAAAAAAACAAAAGTTGCCAGTACTTTTTTGAGAGCCAATACATTTATAATTTGTTGTAATGTCTCTAACAATGTAATAACTGTATTAAATGCCAAAGATCTAGTGTACTGTACTTCTTATAGGGAAGTAACATCTGCACTAAGCAATTGGTCTGAAATAGGGAGGTAAAAACTTTAAGTGAAAAATTAGACACAAAACAATATTTTGAAATAAAATAAAACAATTTCATAACCAACTTGCGGAGGACGCTATAGCACACTGACACCATGCCATTTCACCACATCATTAAAACTTCATTAAATCTAATCCATATTATCCCACTGTAAACTCTCAACAAAGGGTCAATCCACATTTCAGACATATACTGTGCCTTAGAAAAAGGGTTTGTGCATAGGAAAAGATATTTTTTGTAAACTTTTTTAAATGGATAACTATTACAAGTATCAAAAAAATAAAAAAGAAGATTTCAAAACTCATATTTTTCATCATCCCTTACACCAGTTTTTTTTCAACCTGGGTTCCTGGAAACCCAAGGGTTCTGTGAGTGCTAGCCAAGGGTTCTGCCGAAAAAGTCCTAATGATATAGGACATACTGGTGAATAATTGCACAGAGTTCCGTGAGCAAGGTAACCATTTGCGCAGCGTTCCACTCCAGCGAAAAGGTTGAAAAACACTGCCTTACACAGTCTAGATGAGCATCATATTTTGAAACTTATGAAATGCAATGGTTAGTGCTGTTGCCTCATGGCCCAGCGTTTTGGGATTTGTCATCAGTGTGGAGTTTGCATGTTTTCCTTGTGGATTTTCATCCCACACCCCCAAAGATGTTATATTATGTCAATCAGTGAGTCTAAATTAGTTCCATTGTGGATATGTGCTTGACTGTGCCCTGTCATCCCATCCAGGTCTGCTTCAAGTCTTGCACTTAGTGCTGCTGAGATATGTCTGAAAATGTACATACGTGTTAACTGCACAATCGATCATGAAAGTAAGAATGCATAAACCTATCACTTCTTCATTTATTATGGTAGGTGTTCTTCATTGCATAGCATTGCTTTTGTCCTTGTCCCACCTATCTCCTTCTCTCACTCTTGTTCTTCGTTTTCCTGGAAAAAGGTGTCAGAACAGCTAGCACTCCATGTCTTTCTGCAGTTGCTCATCTTATCTCCTTTTATCTCATAAGTGCTCTCCTAAACACTCTCATATATTGTGGACTCACACTTGATGCTAGCATATCTCAGGTCCTTTTAGTTGAACCAGGCATTTTAAAACGGACATACTGAATTTGTTTGGGTGTTTGGTGGCAGTCACAGAGTAATTCAAACACAATTTGACTGGAGACAGGAAGATACTGAATGTTCTCTAAAATGAAAATATTGAATTTGCTGTTCAAGACAATGTTCTTTAAATATGGGTAGTCTTAAAATAATGCTACATTGTTGTTAAAGTACTAAACTATGTGCAAGAATAAGAGAACATAATATATCCTCATTAGTGCAAGCACACTTATTTGTGTTTAAGATTATTTGTTTTGTCCAAGAAACTTTCCACATCATTTGTACTAAATGAAGGTCCACTCCTCATGTTTTTCTTTCACGGTCAATACAGACCTCAGTTATCTAATGTTCTGTACAGTAAAAATCCATCCCAGCTGCTTCATAACTACTATCATGTATACACTGTATAACATTAACATTTATTATAACTACTAATGTTGTCTGCTGTTTGCCTTATGAAAAGCACTGGTTATGACAATGAGGAGATGCTACAGATTTTAGAATAAGGAAGAGAGCAGAGCCTTCCTAGCTACATCATGGCATGTGTTTAAAAAGGAAGCCTGTCCTCAAGGCACCAAAAGATTAGCCAGGCAATTTACCTCATTAAACTACAGCTGGATTAGAAACTCCAACTGCACAGATTGTCAGTAAGGTCAACAAGCTGTGAGCTCCAATTTTTAACCACTTCTTCATTCTTTCTGGAGTAAGAAGCAACAATGGTAAATGACAGGTAATAAGATTTTTTTTCAAAATCCATATTACATATTATGAATACTGCAAGGTCATTCCAGATAAATTGTACAAAAAGACTTTACAAAATTACACCATCTCTGTGTGATGGCTTAGAGAAGATGCTGAAGCTTCCTTTCAAAGTGCAAAAGGGGACAAAGTAGACAAATAATCACCATGCCTCAAAGTACAAAATATCTCTATTAAAAATTTGAAAGCCTCTGGGACATTACATAAAGAAGGGAGGTCTCCTTGCATGACCCTTAAACTGTCAAGATTTGTAACAGTGAACAAAAGAACATTGCTTTTATTCAGGGCTAACTTCAAAGTTCAAGGTAGAGTCTCTGGTTTTAACTTTACTATATCAACATCTAAATATTATTGCAGGGAAAGTACTGAAAGTAGACTGACAAATAACACTCCAATAATGTTTTTCTGTGCTACTGGCACATTACTTATTTATTTTTTTGTCTCGTCTCAAAAGATGAACCACTGTAGATAGCTGGTTTTAATATATGTAGTGTTATGTTTTACTAGCAAGGGTACCCAGTGCTGCCTGGAGTGGAGCAAAGTGCGGACACTAAATAAATTCCACAGAGAGAAAACCTTTGGCCTTAAACCAAAACTTCACTGACTAAACCCACTGTGGAGAGAACTTTGCATGTCAGTGCCAAGCCCTAAAAAAAGCCTCCTGGGGCACTTTCTTAATGAAGTACAGAGGCCATCACTAAATGATGTTCTGAATGAAACATTGTCCTCAGTACAAATGGAGAATCTGTGAAAAATATGGCATAGATCAGTTCAATAGTGTAGACCTGGATACCGGATAAAGACATAAATGCAGATTCAGCTTTATTTATATTATATAAACTGCTCAAAAAAATGAAAGGAACACTTTGAAAACACATCAGATCTCAATGGGAAAAAGAAATCCTCCTGGATATCTATACTGATATAGACTGGGTAATGTGTTAGGAACGAAAGGATGCCACATTGTTTGATGGAAATGAAAATGATCAACCTACAGAGCCCTGAATTCAAAGACGCCCCAAAAATCAGAGTGAAAAAATGATGTGGCAGGCTAGTCCATTTTGCCAAAATTTAATTACAGCAACTCAAAATTGTACGCAGCACTTTGTATGGCCCCTGTGTTCTTGTATACATGCCTGACAACATCGGCGCATGCTTCTAATGAGATGACAGATGGTGTTGTGGGGGATCTCCTCCCAGATCTGGACCAGGGCATCACTGAGCTCCTGGACAGTCTGAGGTGCAACCTGGTGGCATTGGATGGACCAAAACATAATGTCCCAGAGGTGTTCTATTGGATTTAGGTCAGGAAAGTGTGGTGGCCAGTCAATGGTATCAATTCCTTCATCCTCCAGGAACTGCGTGCATACTCTCACCACATGAGGCCAGGAATTGTCATGCACCAGGAGCCACTGTACCAGCATAGGGTCTGACAATGGGTCCAAGGATTTCATCCTGATACCTAATGGCAGCCAAGGTGCCTTTGTCAAGCCTGTAGCGGTCTGTGTGACCCTCCATGGATATGCTTCCCCAGACAATCATTAACCCACCACCAAACTGCTCATGCTGAATGATGTTACAGGCAGCATAATGTTCTCCATGGCTTCTCCAGACCCTTTCACTTCTGTCACGTGCTCAGGGTGAACCTGCTCTCATCTGTAAAAATTACAGGGCACCAGTGGTGCATCTGTCAATTCTGGTATTCTATGGCGAATGCCAATCGAGCTGCATGCTGCTGGGCAGTGAGCTAAGGGCCCATTAGAGGACATGGGGCCCTTGGGTCACCCTCATGAAGTCTTTCTGGTTGTTCGGTCAGAGACATTCACACCAGTGGCCTGCTGGAGGTCATTTTGTAGGGCTCTGGCAGTGCTCATCCTGTTCCTCCTTGCCCAAAGGAGCAGATACTGGTCCTGCTGATGGGTTATGGACCTTCTATGGCCCTCTCCAGCTCTCCTAGAGTAACTGCTTGTCTCCTAGAATCTCCTCCATGCCCTTGAGACTGTGCAGGGAGACACAGCAAACCTTCTGGCAATGACACGTATTGATGTGCCATCCTGGAGAAGTTGGACTACCTGTGCAATCATTTTAGGTTCCAGGTATCGCCTCATGCTACCAGTAGGGACACTGACTGTAGCCAAATGCAAAACTAGTGAAGAAACAGTCAGAAAAGATGAGGAGGGAAAAATGTCAGTGGCCTCCACCTGTTAAACCATTCCTGTTTTGGGGGTCATCTCATTGTTGCCCCTCTAGTGCATCTGTTGTTAATTTCATTAACACCACAGCAGCTGAAACTGATTAACAACCCCCTCTGGTACTTAACTGACCAGATTAATATCCCATAAGTTTCATTGACTTTATGCTATACTCTGATTAAAAAGTGTTCCTTTAATTCTTTTGAGCAGTATATATACTAGTCACAGTAGGAAACTTGTCAAGGGTAAATTTCGCACAAACATTAGGAAGTTATTCTTTACACAGAGAGCCATCGACACTTGGAATAAGCTACCAAGTAGCATGGTAGACAGTAAGACTTTAGGAACTTTCAAAACTATACAATGTTATTTTTAGAAGAATTAAGTGGATAGGACTGCTGAGATTTGTTGGGCTGAATGGCCTGTTCTTGACTGGATTATTCTAATGCTCTAATTTTCTAATGTCATTGTGTTACCCAGCTTCATCCAGGATATTTCCTAAGACACTGGGCCTCAGTTATACTGGTGTTGGTTAATCAGATGTCTCAGAAGTAAATTGAACATTTCTTCTTCCTCTTCATGTTTTTCCACTTCTGCAGTATGTGTGTCAATGTGCTTGATCAACCTTCGCCTAACAGCTCCGCCCTGCACCTCCTCCCCAGTTAAACGCTTTTCCTTCACATCTTCTTTTACTTTAAACATACACCTCCTGTTTGACCTCCCTTGCTTTCATTTTTCCTGTACTCCCATTCCCATCACTCTTTGGCCCACATATTCATTGTCTCTCCTCATCATATGTCCATACCACTTCAACCAACTTTCCTGTAATTTCTTGGAACTCTCTCGCACTTTTTTGATTGTCTCATTTCTTGTTCTGTCCTTTTCTGTCCAGACATCCATCTCAACATTTTACTTTTTCTCCAGTACTCCCTTTAATGCCTATATCTAAGTGGAGGACATCATTGCTGGTCTTACATATTATTGTATGATATTGTAAACACAAAGGGGTGCCAGAGAGCCCAAATCACAGATACAGTAAAGCACCACACATTATTAGGATAAAATAACAGGCTTTTATTCTCTCCAGGCACTTTTCACAGACCTCATTCCAATAATCAGCCACAATAATAGAATAAATCAAATAATTCTCTCTCTTTCTCCACCTACATGGAGTGTTATTGCCCAACTGACTCCTAGAGCAATGGTAGCAGTTTCTTTTTAAAGTGAACCTGGGAGCACTTCTGGTGACGTGACATGGCCAATTGGATGTACTTCCGAATTATAAGAAATCCAGGGAGGTCCTACCCTGGCAGTGCCCTCTACTATCCCCCTGGAATTCCTACAGGGCTGCACTTCTGGACTCCAACTCCCATGCAGTTCTGCGGGTGTCTAGCCTTGAACTCTTTTTGATGGACACTGCCACCTAGTATAATGGGGGATGAACTGCTCCCTTGTTGGATCCTGTAGTCTTTGAGCATCCCAATCAGGACAGGAATCATAAGGTATCCTGGCTGGGTATTGCCCTCACTTGTTCCATCCTTTTGTTATGGCCGGGTTTAAGGAATCCACCTCCGTGCTGGGAGGGATGCCCTGAGGCATCTACAACATTTACAGGCAGTGCATGTATGTGGCACATGCAATGAACTGAATGTTGTAATAGGGTGAGAGATTATGACAAAATGAATAATTGATGGTTATTACTTTTGATATACAATTTTTAAATTTAATTAACAGTACAATGAAAAATGCAACTTGGTATATTTTTGAATAAATACCCTTGTCATCCAATATATTTTAGAACATAACATTCTCTAACCCACTTAATCCAATTCAGGATAGTTGGCTTCCAAGGACAAACACAATAGAACTGGACACAAGGCAGGAAACAACTGTGGACATTGTGCAAGTCAATGCCAGTCCCAGGACACAAGTCCAGATAGGGTCTGGCCCACCACAACTCTAATTCAGATTAAGCAGATTTGCAACCATCATGATATTTGCATTCATGTTGATGTTTTAGACATTTACTTAAAAGTTTACTTGTATGTAATGTAATTTGTATGTTTTTAAGTATTTTACTGTTTACAATCTACAACCCAAGAAAGTTTAGAATCTTTGATGGATGTGGAGAAGCATAAAAAGCAGATCCAAACTGCACTCATATACAGTTAACAAGCAAGAATGGAAAACACCATTTCTTGGCATGTTGATGGAACAAGTGACGGCAATACCCAGCCAGAATGCCTTGGCAGGTTTTAACATGAATAGGAAACAGGAAAACAGCCATAAAATCTATTGAAAAATTGTATCCTCTTTTGCCAACACTGTAAAATACGTAAGAGATATATTTGCAACCATATATACAAGTATATTCTACTTTTATTCAAACATACATTTTTAGATGTCTCAATATTGAGAATGTTACCAATCACGTATAGCAATGCTATTGTTTATAAAAATAAAGCAGGTCAATACAGGCTAACATTTTAACCCTGCCCTTTAAACAAACTTCTACACCACCCCAGATCAAACATTACTTTCATAATAAAACAAGCTTAATTGATAGAATATTCACAAACTATTGAAAAAGGCAATTTTAAAACATAACAATTTACATACAGCAAAATTACTGATTTATAAATGCTATGATTCTAAGATGTATCTACTTGAATTGGATTAGTCATGATTTCACTGACCACTTTGTGAAATTTATCCGGGGTGGCTGAATCAGTCAAAATTTCACAAATCTCCTTTGTTCGTGCCATGATATACTTCCACAAACATGTGTTGTGAAGAGCAGACTTTGATAGATCCCTGTTCTTTAAATAACACAGGGTGCCCACTCACACCTGATTGTCATCCCATTGATTGAAAACACCTGACTCTAATTTCACCTTCAAACTAACTGCTAATCCTAGAGGTTCACATACAGTGCATCCGGAAAGTATTCAAAGAGTATCACTTTTTCCACATTTTGTTATGTTACAGCCTTATTCCAAAATGGATTAAATTTATTTTTTTCCTCAGAATTCTACACACAACACCCCATAATGAGATTATGAAAAAAGTTTACTTGAGATTTTTGCAAATTTATTAAAAATAAAAAAAACTGAGAAATCACATGTACATAAGTATTCGCAGCCTTTGCCATGACGCTCAAAATTGAGCTCAGGTGCATCCTGTTTCCCCTGATCATCCTTGAGATGTTTCTGCAGCTTAATTGGAGTACCTGTGGTAAATTCAGTTAATTGGACATGATTTGGAAAGCCACACACCTGTCTATATAAGGTCCCACAGTTGACAGTTCATTTCAAAGTGCAAACAAAGCATGAAGTCAAAGGAATTGTCTGTAGACCTCTGAGACAGGATCGTCTTGAAGCACAAATCTGGGGAAGGTTACAAAAACATTTCTGCTGCTTTGAAGGTCCCAATGAGCACAGTGGCCTCCATCATCTGTAAGTAGAAGAAGTTTGAAACCACCAGGACTCTTCCTAGAGCTGGCTGGCCATCTAAACTGAGTGATCTGGGGAGAAGGGCCTTAGTCAGGGAGATGACCAAGAACCCACTGGTCACTCTGTCAGAGCTCCAGTGGTCCTCTATAGAGAGAGGAGAACCTTCCAGAAGGACAACCATCTCTCCAGCAATCCACCAATCAGGAGTGGCCAGACGGAAGCCACTCCTTAGTAAAAGGCACATGGCAGCCCGCCTGGAGTTTGCCAAAAGGCACCTGAAGGACTCTCGGACCATGAGAAACAAAATTCTCTGGTCTGATGAGACAAAGATTGAACTCTTTGGTGTGAATGCCAGGCGTCACATTTGGAGGAAACCAGGCACCGCTCATCACCAGGCCAATACCATCCCTACAGTGAAGCATGGTGGTGGCAGCATCATGCTGTGGGGATGTTTTTCAGCGGCAGGAACTGGGAGACTAGTCAGGATAAAGGGAAAGATGACTGCAGCAATGTACAGAGACATCCTGGATGAAAGCGCTCTTGACCTAAGACTGGGGTGACGGTTCATCTTTCAGCAGGACAACGACCCTAAGCACACAGCCAAGATATCAAAGGAGTGGCTTCAGGACAACTCTGTGAGTGGCCCAGCCAGAGACTTGAATCCGATTGAACATCTCTGGAGAGATCTTAAAATGGCTGTGCACCAACACTTCCTTTCCAACCTGATGGAGCTTAAGAGGGGCTGCGAAAAGGAATGGGCGAAACTGGCCAAGGATAGGTGTGCCAAGCTTGTGGCATCATATTCAAAAAGACTTGAGGCTGTAATTGCTGCCAAAGCTGCATCGACAAAGTATTGAGCAAAGGCTGTGAATATTTATGTACATGTGATTTCTCAGATTTTTTTATTTTTAATAAATTTGCAAAAACCTCAAGTAAACTTTTTTCATGTTGTCATTATGGGGTGTTGTGTGTAGAATTCTGAGGGAAAAATGAATTTAATCCATTTTGGAATAAGGATGTAAAATAACAAAATGTGGAAAAGGTGATGCTCTGTGAATACTTTCCGGATGCACTGTACTTTTGCCACTCAGAAATATATAATATTAAATCATTTTCCTTAATAAATAAATGACCAAGTATAATATTTTTGTCTCATTTGTTTAACTGGTTTCTCTTTATCTACTTTTAGGACTTGAGTGAAAATCTGTTGACGTTTTAGGTCATATTTATGCAGAAATATAGAACATTCTAAAGGGTTCACAAACTTTCAAGCACAACTGTATTATTCATGGTGGCTCCAAAATCTGTACTAACCCCTACTTTCTCTTCTGTTCTTTTTCCGGTTTTCTGGGGTGGTGATCTGCGCCACCACCACCTAATCAAAGCACTGTGATATCCTTACATTGATGGATTAAAGGCCAGAAGTCCACATGACCATCATCATCAGATTCTTCCATGAGAACCCTGAATACAATGAGGACTGATTGAGATCATTTATTTTAGGTAGAATTCCTAGAGGGGGCTGGGTGGTCTCGTGGCCTGAAACCCCTGCAGATTTTATTTTTTTCTCCAGTCTTTTGGAGTTTTTTTTTTTGTTTTGTTTTTTCTGTCCTCCCTGGCCATGTGAACTTACTTTTATTCTATGTTAATTAGTGTTCCCTAATTTTAATTATTTATTTTGTCTTTTTTCTCTTTCTTCATCATGTAAAGCACTGTGAGCTACATTGTTTGTATGAAAATGTGCTATATAAATAGAAATATAGAAAATTCTAAAGGGTTCACAAACTTTCAAGCACAACTGTATTTGGCAAGAAGAAATGTCTCCCTTTATGGATTTTGCAGATCTTCTCATATTATTGTTAGTGTGTTTTTTTGTGTCTGTATATGTAGTTGTTATCTGATTTTATTATACCTGTATATTGTCACATTGTTTGTTCCATACTGCTGTGTTTTATTGTGTTGGATGGAAGGAACAGGTTCAGTGCCTTGTTGGGGAAATGCCCCATCTAAAATACTCTTTCATGTGTTCCTGTCTGTAGATGAAAGTTGTAGTTGTCACAGAGAGATTTGTAGGGCATATGTATATAAGCACTATGCACATACAGAATATTTTCTTCCTTACTACAAACACATTCACTTGTTTTTCTTCATTCTCACTGATCCAAAGACATCCGTTAGACATCCATCAATTACAAAAGTGTACAAACTGATTTGTTAATGCTGAGTTATATGCGCAATATGATCACAAAAAGGACAAGAACAGAATATAATAAGGTTAAGAAAATCATATATAACAAAAAATGTGACAGATAAAGGATAAGAGAGTCAATTTTTGCATAACAAGGAGAAGAGCCGTGTGTTCAATGTGGATGTGAATAACCCAGGACATTAATTATCATATGCAAATGAACCCCTGTTGGTTGTACAGTATTAAGTTAACATCTGTCTTATAATTTTTAGCTTGCTAATAACTTGTATGCAGTAATGTGCTTTAGTAAGTAAATAATTTAGATGTAAAGCTAGATCGAATGCTCTTCATTTTCCAACATTAATGGGTGCAGGATTCATCAAAGACAAGACTATAATGTGTACATTGAAACTTTGATTTTTTAACCAGAACCAATTCCTTGGGTGAGAGTGTACATTATTCATTTAGGATGAACAATTTGGATATTTGATGATTGGTAAGCAACACTGTAGTTCTTTTAATTCCAAGTTTATATTTACTTGGTGACAGGAATTATTATTTGAATGTAATACCTTTTTTTCATTTTTATTAACATTTAGGCTACAAAGATGCCTATACATGTAGACACTAGCACCTTTTTACAATACTTCAGGAAGACTGATCTCATTTCAATTTTCAATGCATACAATTTATGAACTGGATAATAACTCATAAATCATCACCTAAAGCAGAACATATTGAACATGACAGGTTATGCATGATTATGCAAAGATAATTTCTCTCTTGAAATTAAAATTGCATTTCATTTACTTTAATATGTTTAGAAATGTATGACTGTATTCTGGTGGTGCTATGCAATTACTGGAAGGAATTAATGCAGCATTGGTCATGATGGGTAGACCTTGTAGTTTATCGATCTGATAAATCTGTAAAGAAGCAGAAACCTTGAGAAGTCACATGTGACATTCTTATAATGGAATCTAAACTTTAAAATGCATTCTGGATTCAGTAAGTATTCTTACCCCTTTACTTTCTGTACACTTTATTAGGTTGTAGATTTAATTTTACACAAATAGATATCTATAGTCAATAACCCATAATAACAAAGTGAAAACATGTTTTCAGAAAAGTTTGCAAATTTATTAAAAAACAAAAACTGAAATCATTCATTCATATAAGTTCTTAGACCCATACTTCAGTACTTTGCCAAAGCCTCTTTGGCAGCAACTGCTTTAGGTCTTCTTGGGTAAGTTTCTACACACTTTGTACACCTCCATTTAAGCAGCTTTTTCCATTCTTCCTGGCAGATCCTCTCAAGCTCCATTAGATTGGATGGGAAGCATCTGTAAAATGCCATCTTCGAGTTTCTCCACAGATATTCTATAGTGTTTAAGTCTGAGCTTTGGCAGGACCAGTCAAGTAAAATCAGTGACTTGCAGTATTGCCTTGGTTGCATTCTTCAGGTTATGGTTGTGATGAAAGTTCAAACATCGTTCCAGCATGAAGTTGTGTGCACTCTGGAGCAGATTTTCTTCAAAGATCTTACTAAATTTGCCTCCATCTATCCTTCCCTCCCTGTCCCTACCGCTGAGAAGCACCTCCATAGCATGATGCTCCTATCACCATGCTTCACTGTAGGGATGGTATTGGACAGGTGATGCACAAAGAGTTCAATTTTAGTCTCATCCGACCAGAGAATCTTTTTCCTCATTCTCTCTGAGCACTTTAAATGTCATTTGGCATTACTCAAGAGTGGCTTCCAGCTGCTACACAACTACAATAAAATTTTCCTCAGTAGGGTTGACTACACTTGTTTGTCCCTTTCAAATCAATATGGGTTAAAATTTGGTAAATATTTTATTAGTTTTTAAAAAAGTAAAATTTATTGATATAAATATGGTACATTAGTAATTAAGTTGTATTTCAGGAATGGAGCTAAGCAGAATAATGTTTAAATGCACATAAAAAGATTTCAAATGTAGTTACTAGCCGTAGAAGTAAATGAGTATTTATTTCTAATTTCTTTAACCAGAGAGAGTAATACAGTACATACCATGTCTGTATTTTATTCAAAGCTGATACTTCCTCCCTCATATTGTGCAATTATGTTAGAATATCTCTCCTTTGAAAGACAGTGATTACCAGCATTAGGGGTAGAGAAAAGCCAAATTAATAAAGACTGTTGACCATGGGTTACTTTTTCACTTTTTGGTTTTGAAAATGTTTAAAAGGAACTGCGAGGTTCAATTCAATTCCATTCAATTTACATGTAGAATTTTCACTTATAATGGAAAAACAGAAATAGATACACCATGTATCATAGAACCTGAAATTTGAGCTAAACACTGTCACACACGAGCACATGGGAGGCAGTCAAAGGGCTTGCATGAGCGTGATATGCCAAAACAAGGGTTAATGGGATGCACTGGAAACTAATGGGTTTTCTCACTTCTTCCCTCCAGATCAGAAGTCTGCCTAACTCCACCTTTACTTCCAGAACCTTCTCTACCAATGACCTCACTTCCAGTTCCCACCCCTTGGACACACCCCTTCCTCCTCAGCAGCTATAAAGACAGCCACTTTTCCCCCATTCACCAGTCCCTTGTTGGATACAGTCTGAAATGATTACTCATCTACATTGAGATTATCTATATATTCCTCCATAAAAATTTGAATACATGGGGGTGGAACCCCAAACCTTTTTCTGTCTCTTTTACACACACAATAAACAGTAACAGGTTATGTTCATGGAAACTAATTTCATTGCCTTGTAATTCTTCAATACAAAATGAGTATAGTTTCCATTTTCTGTAGTATTACAGTATGTATTCATTTTCTAGTTTTCATTCATTTACAGGACTTTAGATAGAGTAGGTTTAAGGGAAAGACAACAAACAATAAGCCCATTTAAAATATATAAACCCAGCAAAGTTCTTCCTCAACCACTGTCATGATTTTGAGCTTTGTAATCATAATGACTGACTTGTGTTAATTTCCACAATTTCTTAATTCCATGGTAATGTGACCTTTTAGACACAAATTTGGTAGGTCATTTTTATTTTGGTGGCAGTCTTGGCTATGCCTTCATGTGATATACAATACAGAGATGCATGATAACATCAATATTACCATCAGTTTTTGAAAGGCACAGAAACAGAGACATTGGGTCTGTAGTGCTGCATGCTGGTGTGAATGACATCTGCAATTAGTTGTTATATCATTATAAGATGCTAAAAAGTTAATATGCATGTTTGTCTTTAGCTGTCTAGATTACTGCAATGCACTCCTGTCAGGGTTACCTAAAAAAGATATGACTCAGTTGCTGTTTGCGCAAAACCCAGCAGCAAGAATCTTCACTAAAAAAAGAAAATTTCAACCCATCAGAACAGCCCTATAGTATCATTACACTTATTGCTTGCATTTTTTAAGACTGATGTTAAAATACTCCAGTTTACCATTAAGGCACAACCAATTAAAAACTTTCTTATATTTTGGAGTGTCTGCCCCCCTACACTCCTAATCTCAATCTTAGATCCTCTTACACTGGCCTGTTTTCTTTTATGCTTCACTCATGAAATAGTAAAAGATGATGCATCCTTTTGTTTTTATGCTCTAAAAATGTTCAATATCTAACTATAGGAAATATGCCTGGCTATTATGGTTGAATACTTCAAAAAAATATGAAAAAACCCATCTCCTTAATTTAACTTTTCTTTTTTATGTTTGTGAAAATGCCCATATAGGGTTGGGCATCCTTTTGGCCTCGGGAATCCTAGAGGTTTATTTTCTCCGGTGTTCCTGACGGCCAAAGTTTTGGTTTTCCTTCTCCTTACTGACCACCTGACCATAGGATATTGATAGTCTCATTCCTATGATCTTACATAACCTTTTATAAATAATTTGCTCTTTATTTTTTTGCTTTCTTTGTAAAGCACTTTGAGCTAAGTTTTGTATGAAAATGTGCTATATAGTGTGGCCTGCAGGGGGTACACCAACTCCCCAAACCTGATAACAGACAAATGCAGACACAAGTTCTTTCACACACACGGGCTTTTATTCAGTTGTGGGAAAGTCATTACTTTCGTTTCCCACAGCACAATACAGTACAGCCAAGCACAATGAAGCATAATAATAAAAGCAGCACAGAGCAATGCCTTTTTCATCACTCTGTCCTGTTTCTGTCTCTTCTTTCACCTCCATTCCTCCTCCAGCAAGCTTCATCCCTCTTCCTCCCAATTCTGGGACCCAGAGCAGTGGTGGCAGGCTTCTTTTATCCTGCAATCGGGAGTACTTCTGTTGGACTGTTAGCTTTGTCTGGAAATACTTCCAGGTGTGGTGGAAACCCAATGAAGTAGGGTTTCGCAATCCCTGCAGCACCCTCGGTGGCACCCACAGAGCGCAACAGGGCTGTACCAAACTCCAACTCCCATGAAGCCCTGTGGGAATCTGAGGCATTGCTGAAACCCAGAGGAGAAGGCAACTAGATCATGCCCTGTGTATACTCTTTCCACAGTCCTTCCATTAAGAAGGTGTCCTGGCTGGGCAAGGATGCTGGGTGTTTGCCACAATAACTAAATAACATTATCACTGTAAGTACTGTATATAAAAATGATGACAGGGGCTCTGGTTATCCTAGTATCTTTGACTTGTGCTTAGCAGTTTTGGTTGGGTTTGCTTTCTGTTTCTTGGTGATGTTCTGTGTTTCCTTAACAAGATTTGTGACTAATCTTTTCTGGCTCTGACAGTTTTTCCATGTTATATTTATTAGTACCTTAACTTTAGTCTGTGTTTTTGACCCCAGTTTTTTGCCTGTCCTCTAGCACTCTATCACTCTATCACTTCTTGATCATTTTAAACCTTAAGTCTTACATTTTCTTTCTTTACAAGCATTAACAATCTGTCTTGCAATATACTGTCCCATAATCCTGATCTCTTCTAGTCTATTCCATTTTAACAAGATTTTTTCTTTTTAATTCCAAACACTCAATCTATATTTATTCTCCCAATTTATTGTTAATGGGGTTGTTCAAACTACTGGAACTTAATTTGCAACTCATTTCATCAATTCCCAAATTAAATCAAACACTCTAGTTCAGATGATTAGGAAATCTGAAACATTATTAAAAAATAAGTATTTACAACCTTGAACAACAGAAAGCATTTCATTTTGTTGTTCCTTGAGTTTTTTAAGAATTGCAAAAAAACACAAATAATACAAAAATACAGCATGTTACCCCCCACACATATATATGTGAGATCTTATAAATACGGAAAATTAACATATTCAGCAAATTTAGTAGAACATCATCCTTTTAATCATAATTTGAACCTGCTTTTCTATTATAGGGTTTCATGGAGCTTGTGAGCAATGGGGGCTAAGCAGAAACTACTTCACTACCAATTCAACACGCAATGCAATTCAGTCCAACTTATTTTATATAGTGTTCTTCAGTGAAGTCAGGAAAAAGATTTGAAAACAGTAACTGAAAAATACAAAACCATAGAAGATTTACATAGATAAGCACATATGGCAAGTTAACATTAACTGATAGATTTATAAACTTTGCCTCAAACATCAGTAGAGGTAAATAAATAATAATAATAATAATAAATTTAGCAAATATAACAAAAAATATGCTAATAGTATATAGTATAATGAACCAAAGAGTTTCTAATTAACATTTCTGGAGAAAATAAACATTTGGAGACTTGTAGATGTAATCAAAATCTGGGTGACCTAGGTTAACTGGCCATCAACCCCATCCAGGAAGTCCTGCGTAACATAATCTAGACTTTATAACTGTAATATAGAAACCAAGCCATACAAGAAACAGAGGAGAATATGCAGAACCAACAGGTTTCACTGGTTATGATGAATAGATGCCTGTCAACAGGGCCTCACCACTAGAGTAGTATGTCAATTGACCATTCTACTCATTATTCACACAGATATGCAATAAAAGTTGAGAAAAGCATTTTTGCCTAAAAAATTTGCAGTACTCATTGCCATACTACTGGGTTTTAAGCCTACATTTAACTGGTGAGACTGATGGATGACTCTCTATACTAGTCTTACATCTAAAGTCCCAGGCTCCTATAGCATTCTCATTAATTTAGATTAGCACCTTTAATAATAATAATAATACATTTTATTTGTAATGCACTTTATATTTTAGCAATCTCAAAGTGCTGCAGAGTCAAAAATAAGAGTCTATAAAAAAAAGTTTTTAGGTTTTGTTTAAAAACATCAGTCGACTGTGGAGCTCTCAGTTAATCAGGTAGGGCATTCCAAAGCTTCAGCACCACAGATGAAAAAGCCCTGTCACCCATGCTGCTGAGCTTAGTTCTGGGGACTTGGAGGGTGTTTATGTGTACAGAGCGGAGGGCACGTGAGGAAGTATAAGGAGAAAGAAGTTCCTGTAGGTAAAGAGGGGCATGTCCATAAATGCACTGATGGGTGAGAAGGGAGACCTTGTACTCTATTCTGAGCTAGACAGCTAATGAAGAGTTTTCAGGATGGGGGTAATGTGATTGCGCTTTCGCACCCTTGTCAGGATTCTGGCAGCGCTGTTATGAATATACTGAAGTTTCTGGATACTCTTACTGGGAATCCCAATGAAGAGCGCATTACAGTAATCCAGCCTGGAAGAGTCAAAGGCATGGACGAGCGTCTGTGCATCTACCACGGTGAGTGTTGGGCATAGTATGGCAATGTTCTTAAGGTGCTAAAAAGATGACTTACAGAGGTGTTTGATGTGGGTGTCAAAGGTGAGTTGTGAGTCCATTATAACACCCAAGTTGGTAACAGATGTGGAAAGAGGAATATTTTCACCAGAGAAAGTGATACTGGTGATAGTATAAGAACGGAGATGGTGCGGTGTACCAACTAAGATGGCTTCTGTTTTTGAACTGTTCAGCTGAAGCAAATTGAGCCTCATCCAAGCCTCTATCTCCTCCAAACAGGTAGTCAGTGTAGATATTGGCGGAAGAGCAATAGAGGAGGTTGGGGTAGTCCTGAGGTAAAGCTGAGTGTCATCGGCATAGCAATGGAAAGATAAACCATGTCTGCTAATGACAGTTTCAAGGGGGAGCATGTAGATGGTGAAAAGGATGGGGCCTAGCACAGAGCCCTGTGGGACACCACAGGTAACGTTGTGGGTGTGAGATTTTGCACTGCCCAAGGCGACATGCTCAGTTCTGCCAGTCAGGTATGATGTGAACCAGTTGTAAGCATTTCCTGAGAGTCCAATAGTGTATTGCAGGCAGTGAAGGAGGATGTTATGGTCTATTGTGTCAAAAGCAGCTGTCAGATCAAGGAGAATGAGTAGAGAAGGGGAACCAGTATCTGCTGTCATCAGAAGGTCATTGGTAACCCTGACCAAGGCTGTTTCGGTGCTATGACCAGGGCGGAAACCAGACTGAAACTTTTCAAACAAGTTATTCAGTTTGAGATGATCATGAAGTTGTGCTGCAATTGTTTTTTCCAAGACTTTGGAGAGAAATGGAAGGTTGGAGATGGGCCTATAGTTAGAGAGAACTTCAGGATCCAAGGTGGGTTTTTTCAGTAGAGGTCTGATGACAGCAGTTTTTAGTGCAGACGGAATATGGCCAACCAGAAAATAATGATTTATAATCCTGGTGATAAGTGGAGAGACAGCAGAGATGTTGGCCCACAGCAAGGCTGAGGGAAAAGGGTCCAGGGAACTGGTAGACGGTGTCATTTTCCTGATGATGTCCTCCACCTCTTCCCGTGCAACAACAGAAAAGGAGCAAAGGGGCTGGACAGTCTCAGACAGTGGGTCGACAGTTGGGGAGGGCAGGATATCCGTAGTGGATAGGTGTAAGCGGATGCTATCAACTTTTTGTTTGAAATAATCGATATGCATGTTGCACCTCTCATCGGTAGCCTCTAAGTGAGCAAGTGAAGGAGGTTTGAGAAGGTGATTTATAATTGAAAAAAAATTTTTGGGATTCGTGGAGTTGTTTCTGACGATGGTGAAATAGAACCCGGACCATGCAACCTTCAGAGCTTCTGCATACGCCCTCTTGTGTTCCCTGTAAGCCTGTTTATGGACAGTCCGCCCAGAAGCCTTGAGCCCAGCCACCTTCATTTTTCGCAGCTCTCAGGTGTACCAAGGTGCTGAGCACGAGAATTAGATGGACCTGGATGTTAAGGGGGCGTGAAAGTCCAGGAGACTGCTCAGGGACTGATTGTAGAAATCCACGAGGTCAACAACAGAGAGGAAGCTGGTAAGGTCAGAAGAAATAAGTTTAAGGTCCAGGGCCAAGGCATCCACATTGATCTTCTTCAGATTTCTGAAATCAATCTGTCGTTTTGGTTTGGTACATGGGAAGAAAAAAGGCAGCTCCATTGACACTACTTTGAGGTCTGAGATACCAAGATCATATACCTGTAGATTACTGATTGGGGCAGAGTTTGAAATACCCAAGTCAAATATATGACCCCTGGATTGTGTGGGGACATCAACATGTTGTTGTAGGTTGAGAGAATCTAACAGCTCAAGGAAGTCAGCAGTGAGATAACCTGTAGGATTGTCAACATGAATATTTATATCTCCTAGGATTATGATGTTGGCAGAGGTAGCACAGAGTGTTGTGAGAAGATCAGTCATTTCCGGAATGAAAGCAGAGTTGAGTTTTGGAGGCCGATAAATAAGGAGAACAGTCATTGGAAAAGGGGGCTTACATTTAAATACAAGGCACTCACAGGAAGATGTTGCAGGTATCGAAATAGGTGACAACCCCAGATCCTGACGGTGGATGATTGCTAAGCCACCACCACGCCCACTGCTGCAAGCTGACTCCAAATAACTGTAGCCAGGTGGACAGGCTTCATTTAAGGCAGAGTAAACCTCTAACTGGTGCCAGGTTTCCGTCAGACACATGAAGTCAAGTCCTTTCTCCCTAATGTGTTCTTCAATCAGTATGGATTTATTTCTAATGGATTGAGAATTGAACAGTTCAAATTTGACCAATGACTGTGGAGTAAATCTCTGTACAGGTCGCAAGACATTAAAATCCACTTCACGTAACTTAGAAACCACTCCACAAAATAAATCCAGCCGGGGGTGTGAGGATCTCGCAGTATTTCTCTAAATGGCTCGGGTGTTTCCCATGCTGGAGTGCAAAGATCTTGCGGTACTTCCAGTGTTGATAATAGTTGAAGCAACAGTGCTCTGATGACGCGTCAGACGTGTGACAGGTGACCAGAAAGATGGAATGTTGGTAACAGAGCACTTTGGCTGGTTATGGAAGATCAACTTTCAACTGGAGCCTCTATGAACTCTATGAACGTATCAAGGACAGCGAAGGAGTCCAAGTTCTTTAATAATGGGGATGTTAATTTCAGGAGTGGTTGCGGAATTAACGCCATTCTGACTGGAGAAAGGAGGGAGAAATGCTATCCAGACAGGCGCCGTAAACTCCAAAATATATGGGAACATGCTGAAATTGTATAAAGTCCATACGGAAATGTGTTAGTTTTTAATTTCTGATGTTTTTGTTTTGAATATGTTATTGATTTTTTATTTCTTGTTGTTTTTACTTTTTTAATCATTCTTTCAGTAACACATATGAACATGGTGCATTAAAAACTGCAATGGTTATGTTGTATAAACTGGAGGTGTGTACAGACTTTGTCTAACATTGAATATTATCTGCTCACTATATCCTACAGTTTGATAGACTGATTGATTTATAAAGCACTTTTCTAGACACTCAAAGCAGTTTATAAAGGCAATAAAATAACCAGTTAGAGACAGGGTTTGATTAGTGGTTGGAATGACCAGGTCAAGATGGGCAATTTAGCCAGGATATCGGGGTACACCTTATTGTTTTTGAAGGATGCCCAATGATCTTTTATGACCACAGAGAGTCATGACCTCAGTTTCATATCTCAAGGATAGCACCATTTTTACAGCACAGTATCCCCCATCACTCCGTTGGGGCATTGGAATCCACACACAAACCACAGGGCAAGGCTTCCCTTCTGGCCTCATAAACACTTTCTGCATTAACGAATCTCTTACTAGATGGTCTCCCATCCAAGTACTGGCCATGCCCAAACATGTTCTGAAATGCAGGTTGTATGGCTGCTGGCCACCTTTGCTCTCTGGGAACTCCTGTTCATCAAGAACAAGTTACCTGGTTTGAAGTGAAACCCAACATTAGCTGTAAGGAAGCAGCATCACTCTTCTAGAATTAAGTAGACCATTCAAATATAAACTATTAATTTCAAAGTGTATCAATTGAAGTAAGTCAATAAAAAGATTTAAGAAGATCCAGGGTAATATGTTATAACCCTAAGTCTGCTTACAAATCTGCAAATGTGAAATTGAAACTACAAATTCAATAGCATTGCCTGCAGTGTCCATGTGCTGCTGTTTCATTTTGCTGATATAACAGCACAGTGACATCATATCTTTCTGATGTCAGACAAATGATTCTTGAGCAGCAATTATTGTGTAATATTGGCCATTTTGTTCAATAATGTCAATATTTAATGAGGTATAAAAACACATAGGCTTGACATGTTTAGTGTGATATTTCCAGACCATTTTGCAAAGTCTTTCCTTGAAGAAAACATTGTTCTTTATGTCTGAATGCATTAGAATCCTTTGACTTGAATTTGGTCTCGTCCGATGCGAGAGATGGACGTCTGAAGTGGAGCTCCGCTAGCAGTGGTGCTATTTTTCATATTATTTGCTTATTATTCTGAGATATCCTGTATTTATTCAACCCGAGAGGGACCGCTACAGTATATGTAAACACATATAAACATGGCCAACAAGAAGGGGGGTCCGAAAGAATCGAAGACTAAAGCTACATCCAAGCTGCGATCAGCAAGCCCTAGTTCGAGATACGGCCTCTCAGAGACAGACCTGGATCAGATGGGCGAAAGTACAGACTCCTCGGGACCACGGTCCGCTACATCGTCGCCTGCTGAGAGCGAAAAGGGGAGCGAAGGTGCGATCGTGAGTGCAGATGTGGATAGCTCGCCGATTGGAGAGGATTACCTGAAACTGGAAAAGGCCGGGAGGTCCGCGGCTTCAGTTACGCAATCACGCGGGACTGGAGCAGCGGGACACCGGCTTCAGCAGAGTCTGCTGCTTCATCTACGGTACAAGAAGGCACATTTGAGCTATCTGAACTGAAAGTGTTGCTCGCTGACCTCAGGCAAGATATAAAGAAAAGCGAGAAGGCTAATGAGAAAGCAACGGCAAAGGCACATGAGAGACTGAAACAGGAATGGAAACAGGAGATGAAACAGGCCAATGAATGTCTGCGACAGGAAATCCAACAGGCAAATGAAAGGCTTCGTCAAGAGGTACAGCTTGAACTTCGACAGGTGCTGGGTAAAATTGAAGAGCGCATTGAGAAAAACTCGCTAAACTGAGCACGCTTGCTGATCGATTGGAGCATCTTAGTGAGACATTCACGAATCGGATCGAAATAGCCGAACATCTAGCTGCCAGTGCCGAGGAAAGAGCAGTAAATGTCAGTTCGGAATGTAAAAAACTCGGAGAAAAACTTGGAGACAGACTGGCTGCTTTAGAAGATGGGAATAGAAGGTATAATGTCAGAATTGAAGGCTTGCCGGAGAATCGAGAAAGTTTAAACCCGGTGAAATTCGCAACTGAACTTTTTTCTAAAATAATCGGGGGCGACTTTAAAGCAGAATCTGAGATAGCAGCGGCTTACCGCGTACGCGGATCAAACACCGTCAGACCCCGACCAAGATCTTTTATAGTCCGCTTTGAACGATTATCATTTAAGTTAGAGGTGATGGAACTCCTCAGGAAAAAAAAGGAAGATATTATATATGAAGATTGCCACATTCGCGTCTTCCCTGACTTCTCTCCAGCAACAGCTATCAAACGCCGCCTTCTATAATATTAAACAGCTGCTACGGCAAGCCAATGTCAAATACGGCCTCCTGTATCCGCAAAACTGAAAGTGGAATGGCAGGGTCATTTCTATGTTTTCGCTAGCAAGGAGGAGGCAGAAAATGAGTTAAGAAAGCTGATCCCGGACTATTCTGATACATAATTGTGAGTCATGGCGGTAAATGATAAAGCTAGGATTAATAATCTACTGTCTGATCTATTTGTTTTAAAATACGGGTTTTTATCAGCATATATTCTCATATTCTTATATTATTATTACTTACTTATTACTTATCATTACTTAGTATTACTAGGGCTAAATGTTTGTGTTTTATTGTGCTTAATTACGTTTTCCTCCTCTTTTTTTTTTTTTTCTAATTATTTCATGTGTACCCTAAATGAGACTGTTCAATATCATACCCTTGGTTTGCTGTTATTGCTATTACTGCATTAAGACTTGTTATGCTTGTTTTGGACACATCTTTAACACCATCACCTGGGTTTATTATCTGGGGATATCATCTTAATGCACTAAAATTGATGAAGATTATATGTATGTATGTATGTATATATATATATATGTATATGTGTATATGTATATATATATATATATATTAAGTGCAAAATTCTTTTCTTTCTTTTTCCTCTTTTAAAGACTATATTGGTAACAGATATCTCTATCTTTTAACCTTAAAGCGCCACTGCATGGGGGCTTGATGTGCTTTGGACGTGCTCTGTCTCTGGGTATGTCAGAGGACTGGGACTGCATGAAGTGGGTTTTAGCCTCACCTGGGGAGGCAAAAAGGGAGGGTGGGGGTTAAGGGGAAGAGAAAGAGAGCAGGCTTGATCTATATCTAATCTATCATCTCAATCTTTATAATTATAACTATCAACGTAATAATAAGCTGCATGGCAACAACTCTTGGGGAATAGGAAATTAAGACCTAAACTATTTCACTTCCAGTTAAGACTATAATATGACACCAAAACTCAGAATCAGTGTCTCCATGATGGGACAGTTAACTTCGTAAGCTGGAATGTTAAAGGCCTGAATCACGAATTAAAGAGAAAGAAAGTACTTTCTCACCTAACAGGTCTAAATGCTAAAATAGTATTTTTACAGGAAACCCACTTACTAAGTAAGGATCAGTTCCGCTGCAAAAGACTGGACTGGCCAAATGTTCCATTCTAGTTTTACAAAGAAAACTAGAGGGGTGGGAATTCTCATACATAGAACAGTACCATTTGTAGCATCAGATGTAGTATTGGATCCTGAAGGGAGATATGTGATGGTCATGGGAGACTTATCTAACTGTAAAATGATTTTGATAAATGTTTATGCACCTAATGTTGATGATAAGGAATTTATACAAAATTTATTTGCATCCATTCCCAATCTGAACACTCATAAACTTATAATGGCTGGGGACTTTAATTGTGTTCTAAATCCACTTTTAGATAAGACTTCCTCCACAGGGGAACGCAACTAACACCGCAAAGATAATTACAAAGTTTATAACTGATTCACAACTTATCAGATCCCTGGAGGTTTTCAAACCCAAATTCAAGAACATATTCTTTCTACTCACCAGTACATCATTGCTACTCAAGGATTGATTACTTCTTTATAGATAATAACTTCTTGCCTAAGATTAAATCTTGTAAATACGATGCTATTGTTATTTCAGACCATGCTCCGATGATCTTGGAGCTGAAATTACTAAGCCCCATACACTCACCCCGCAGATGGCGCCTCAATCCGCTTCTATTAGCTGACGAGAATTGTACTGAATTTATATCCAAACAAATTGAATTCTTTCTAGAGACAAATACATCCCCTGAGATCTCTGCAGGAACACTCTGGGAAACTCTTAAGGCCTTCTTAAGAGGACAGATTATCTCATATCTTTCCCACAGAAATAAATCCGCGAAGAAAGTAGCAGAGATAAAAAGCGAAATTACTAAAATAGATGAAGAACATGCCAGACTACCAAGCGAGACTCTACATAAGAGGAGGCAGGCTCTACATTCAGAATTAAACCTCTTGACAACTAAAGAAACCGAACAACTAATTTACAAATCCAGACATCATTATTATGAACATGGAGAGAAAGCTAATAAGCTTTTAGCGCAACAAATTCACAAGCAAGAAGTGCGCAACGCAATCTCGGTAATTACTAACACGAATGGAGATAAAATCATCGAACACAAAAATATAATGTACACTTTTAGAGACTACTATAAATCCCTATATACTACTGAGTTTAAAGAAGACAATATACAATCTAATGCATTTCTGGATAAATTACAGATACCACAAATTGACGCTATTAGTGTGGAGGAGCTCGATAAACCTCTGTCATTATCAGAATTACTGGATGCTATAAAGTCACTCCAAGGTGGAAAAGCAGCAGGCCCTGATGGCTACCCTGCAGAGTTTTACAAGAAATTCTCCGCTCAGCTAGCTTCCCTCCTATTAGCAACATTTACAGAAGCCAGAGATAACCAATCTCTTCCACAAACCTTTCGCCAAGCACTAATCACTGTCTTTCCAAAACAAAATAAGGACTTATTACAATGTGCATCATACAGACCAATTTCACTTCTGAATAACGACGTTAAAATACTCTCTAAAATCATAGCTAGAAGGATGGAGAAAGTGCTCCCTCAATAATATCACAAGACCAAACTGGATTTATTAGGGGCCGACACTTATCTTCAAATCTTCGACGCCTGTTTAATGTAATATACTCACCAACTAAATCAAACACCCCAGAAATATTATTATCATTGGATGCAGAAAAGCATTCGACATGATTGAATGGAAATACCTTTTACTATTTTGGAGAAGTTTGGGTTTGGCCCAACATTTGTGCATGGATTAAATTACTGTATACTAACCCAGAAGCTTCAGTTTGCATCAATAACATTTGCTCAGACTACTTTAAACTAGAACGTGGCACAAGACAAGGATGCCCTTTGTCACCACTGCTGTTTGCAATTGCCATTGAACCACTGGCAATACATTGTCGAAATACTGATCAGATAAAGGGGATTAGCAGAGAAGGACTGGAACAGAAAATCTCATTATATGCAGATGACATGGTACTGTATATATCGGACCCAGAAAATTCTGTGCCTGCAGTCTTAGCAGCACTCACAGAATTTCAAAAGCTCTCTGGTCTCAGAATTAATCTGAATAAAAGTGTACTCTTTCCGTGAATTCGCAAGCATATAATATTAGATTAGACACCCTTCCTTTTATCATTGCAGAACAGTTTAAATACCTCGGGTAAACATCACAAGTAAACATAAAGCTCTTTATCAACAAAATTTCGTGTCTGTATGGAAAAAATTAAACAAGACTTGCATAGATGGTCAACCCTTCATCTCACACTAGCTGGAAGAATTAACACTGTTAAGATGAATATTCTTCCTAAGCTCCTTTTTATTTCAAAACATACCAATATACATTAATAAATCGTTCTTTAAGCAATTAGATTCAACAATAACCTCATTTATTTGGAATTCTAAACATCCACGCATCAAAAGAGCGACCCTACAAAGACAAAAGGCAGAAGGCGGCATGGCTCTACCTAACTTCCAGTTTTATTACTGGGCAAATATACAGTCGATAAGAACCTGGACACAAATAGAAGAACATACACAGGCATGGACCGCAATAGAAGTAAAATCCTGCAGTACTTCTTTGTATTCCTTGCTTTGTGCTCCAATAAACACACGCTATCGGCAATACACTAATAACCCAATTGTGCTCCACTCACTTAGAATCTGGAACCAATGTAGAAAGCATTTTAAGACGGAGAAGCTTCTTTCTGTGGCACCCTGCAAAAGAACCACCTCTTTCAACCCTCACAAACATATGCAGTTTTAATATCTGGAAAAATTTGGAATTAACTTGCTTAGAGACCTTTATATAGACAACGTCTTTGCATCCTATGAACAATTACGTTCCAAATTTAACATTCCAGCTACAAATTTCTTTCACTATCTTCAAATCAGGAACTTTGTTAAACAGAACCTTCCAGATTTTCCTCATCTTGCACCCTCATCCACGCTGGAAAAATTATTGCTCAATTTCAAGGAGTTAGACTCCATCTCTACAATATATAAAATCCTTTTACAATCCCTTCCTTTCAAAGATCCAAGAGGACACTGGGAAAATGACCTCTCAATTAATATATCAGAAAAGGAGTGGAAAGTAGCAATGCAGAGAATTCACTCAAGCTCCATATGCAAAGCATACAATTATACAACTCAAAATTATATATCGAGCACATCTGTCTCGACTAAAACTCTCCAAAATGTTTCCAGGGCATGATCCAACCTGCGAACGTTGCAACCAAGCCCCAGCCTCACTAGGTCACATGTTCTGGGCCTGCTCCAAATTAACATTATTCTGGACAAAAATTTTAATTACCTCTCAGACAGTCTTGGACTCACAATCCCTCCTAACCCATTAACAGCTGTGTTTGGGGTTCTTCCAGAGGGTCTTAAAGTGGAGAAAGACAAACAAACTGTGATTGCATTCACTACACTGTTGGCACGCAGACTTATTCTGATAAACTGGAAGAACCCAAACTCTCCTCTTTTAAGTCAGTGGGAAACTGATGTGTTATATTATTTAAAATTGGAAAAAATCAAATACTCAGTTAGAGGATCTGTGCAGACTTTTTTCAAAACATGGCAGGATCTAATCAGTAATATTTTGAAATGATTTTATAAAGCACAGAGAATTTGTTGATTTAGGTATTTTTAAAAGCCTTAAATTTTACACCGTTTGGCTTGCTCTCTCTCTCAAGGGTGGGGATCGATCTGTTCTTAGCATAATTCTTTTTTTTTGTAAAAACTTGATTGCTATGTATTGATTGTAATAAAATTAATAAATAAATAAAAAAATAAATAAAAAAAAAAGAATCCTTTGACTTTTCTTTTGAATTTTAGAGCTAATTAAAGTGATTAAGCTTTTCCTGGGCCTCTATAACAGTATTGACCTGGTGTTCACATTTTTATTTCTGTAAAAAATGAGTGGGTTTCTTACTTACATTTTGAATACATCTTTTTGAATATCAATTTCAATAAAATATTACTCTTCATTCTTTATTTAGTGCTCACAATTATTCATACAACTTACAAAACAAACCCTAATTCATACAAACTGATTAAAATTACAAGGGTACCAAATCTATATGTAGCAAAGTTGAATGCTGAGCACCAGAAGTGGAATACTACATTGATTCTTAACGTTAGATGAAAGGCTAGATCTCAAACAACAATGACACTGCTTTACAATTTAAATGGGTCACTACAGCAGTGGCTTTCCAGAGGAAAACAGATGTACAAAAGGCCCATGGGTCCCAATATGCTCCATTCTGCATTTGTTTCATGAGAGTAAATCTTTTATAATAAATGTACAGTCAATGCAGTCATGTCTGAGCAAATAAAGGAATCTGGGGATGCACAGACAGCTCTCCCGATAAATATAGACATCAGAATCAATTTCAAAATTATGTATTTTTTGTCTGAGCACAAATGAGTAGGTCTGTATACAGAAACTCTGAATTAATTTTAAATACTCACAATGTGCTTGGTAAAAAGGGGTGTCTAAAGGAGGAACATGAAAAAACTATTTTGGTAATAAGTAAAATGGCTATGGGAATGGACAAGGAAAGGCTTGTTTCACAGTCTTTAAGTGAAAACTAAGAAGTATTATCCACTTTATAATGTCTGGTAGGAGGAGAGACGGTCAGAAAACAAAACAGAAACATCTTGTAGAGCTATATGAACAGACCTTAGATAGTATTAGAACCATGTAGGGAGGTTTAGGCCAAGACAAGAATTTTGAAATAGATCTTTGCTGCAATTGAAAGCCAGTGGAAAAAGTTAGACAGTGGAATAGTGATGGTGAAATAATCAACTAGTAAGTAATATACCAACAGTTCACACAAAATTAAGTTGACAGTGAAAAAAAATTAGTAAAACAGAAAGTATTTTGTAACTGCAATATTCCTTTTCTTTTTCTTTACTTCTTTAACACACTACTTCTCCGCTGCGAAGCGCGGATATTTTGCTAGTCTATACTAATAAAAGGCAAAGCCCTCACTGACTCACTAACTCATCACTAATTCTCCAACTTCCTGTGTAGGTAGAAGGCTGAAATTTGGCAGGCTCATTCCTTACAGCTTACTTACAAAAGTTGGGCATGTTTCATTTCGTAATTCTACTCGTAATGGTCATAACTGGAACCTATTTTTCTCCATATACTGTAATGGACTTTAGCTCGATGGCCGTGGGGGGCTGTGCTGCGTGTCACATCATCACGCCTCCCACGTAATCACGTGAACTGACTGTGAACGCAGTACATAGAAAACAAGGAAGAGCTCCCAAAGAGCGCTGAACAAAAATGCATACAAGCTTATTCATAAGTGCAGCTACTCCGGAAACAAAGCATGGTGTAAACCGTAAGTTTAAATTAAGTTTATGGACACGCTCCCGCTGCCATTTGTCATGCCTTTGTCAAATACTTTATTCACGAGATACAAGTTTAATGAGAAGACACGAGGTATAAATGAGACTTTGGATTACTCTGTAACGGAGTTAATTGCTGTAGCGAGAAACTTTTAAGTTCCGGGTCTTAGCTAACATTAAATAAAGCCGTGGATATCACAACATCACACAAGAGAGCAGCTCACGTGAACTGACTGAACGCAGTACGAGTGATCACTTCCATGCACCAAACCTGTTCAAAAAACGCATTACACAATTGACAAGGTAGGAAAAGAATATGCTCTGAGCTGATCTCCACAGCTAACGTGGTCTTGCGGAAGCAACTTCGTCACGCTGCCACCAAATACTCACAGAAAAATCCACAAGTTAATACACACGCTGTCTCTAGAGTTTCTCCACACTCAATGTATTCCTCCCATCCCGGTTATACCCTCTGATCTCTCATTTCAATTCAGATGCCTCCACTTTCCAGTAAGGCTCTGCTGCGCGATGACAAGTAATAAGTGTCAGGGACAGACCCTACAAAAGGTTGCCATTGATTTCAGGCAAGATTGCTTTTCTCCTGGACAACTATACGTTGCACTCTCAAGAATGAGCTTGCGCAGCTTCGTCATATTACAACCGGAGTGCTGAACTGACAATGTGATATATAAAGAGAACTATAATAATCGTAATAAACGAACAATAAAACAGTGGAGAACCCGTGGATTAAATAAAAAGGCAGCTTCCTTGGCAAAGCAAGGAAAAAGGATGGCTTTATATGTCGTTCATTTATAAAACAGCGGAGAAGCTGTGTAAAGGCTGCTTCACAAAAAACCAGTCTTATATGAGCAGGCAGTCAGCTAAAGAAGGGAATCAATAAATATCTATAATCGTAATAAACGAACAAAAAATAGCGTACAAGCCGCGGATTGAATAAAGAAAATGGGTACCTGAACAGTAAAGTAAGTCTCGAATAGCTACACAATAACTTTAAGAATCGTAATAAACGAACAATAAAACAGTACAGAACAAGGAGAAACGACAGCCTTATATGGCGTTCGTTTATAAAACAGCGGGGAAGCTGTGTGAAGGCAGCTACACAAAAAAACAGCAGAGCGCCACACTCTGAATGTATTCCTCGCATCACCGTTATACCCTCTGATCTCCCATTTCAATTCAAATGCCTCAAATTTCCAGCAAGGCTCTGCTTCGCGATGACAATTAATAAGTCTCAGGGACACACCCTACAAAAGGTTGCCATTGATTTGAGGCAACATTGCTTTCCTCCTGGACAAAACTATACGTTGCATTCTCAAAAGTAATCTAAAGTAAAGTAATAGTGCACAGCTTGGTCATATTACAACCGGACTGCTGAACTGACAACGTGGTATACAAAGAGATCCTTAACAGATAGTTATTGGTATATTTTCCCTCAGTTTAAAAAGGTTTTTTTTTCTTCTTAATAAAAATTTAAAAGCAGTACTTTGTCGCTGCGAAGCGTGGGGATTTTGCTATATACAGTATATATATGTAGATATGTATATATATATATATATATATATATATATATGTATGTGTGTGTATATATATATATATATATATGTAGATCTGTATATATATGTATATATGTGTCTGTGTGTGTATATATATATATATACATATACATATATATACATATATACATATACATACATATATATATGTGTGTCTGTATGTATGTATGTATATATATATATGTATGTGTATGTGTGTAAATATGTATATTTATCTGTATGTATGTATGTGTATATGTATATGTGTGTGTGTATGTATGTGTGTATATGTATGTGTATATATATGTTGATATGTGTATATATATCTATACTAATAAAAGGCAAAGCCCTCACTGACTGACTGACTGACTGACTCACTGACTCATCACTAATTCTCCAACTTCCCATGTAGGTAGAAAGCTGAAATTTGGCAGGCTTATTCCTTGCAGCTTACTTACAAAAGTTAAGCAGGTTTCATTTAGAAATTCTACACGTAACAGTCATAACGGTCGATAACGGTTGACAACGTCCGCCATGTTGAACTTTCTTATTTATGGCCCCATCTTCACGAAATTTGGTAGGCAGCTACCCTGCGCTAACCGAAACCAATGTACGTTCTTATTTCGGTGGTATGATGCCACTGTCAGCCGCCATATTGAACTTTTCAACAGTCTTTGTTACTTATGGGCCCATCTTCAAGAAATTTGGTACACGGGTTCCCAACGCTAACTGAATCCTACTTACGTACATATATACGTTCATAGCCTGCAGTTCGGTCACCGTGTGAGGTGGCGCTGGGTCCCCCATCCCAATGCCTCCCACATTGTTGGCTGCCTGCCTATATAAGACCGTCTGTCGCTCCGGTCTCTACATTCCCTTCCTTGCTTCGCCACAAGATTTACGTCTCCCTACTGATAACTACAGCCTTTTTGTTTAATCCACGGCTTCTCCACTGTTTTATTGATTGTTTATTACAATTATAGTTATTGTATAGGTATTTTAGACTTACTTTACATTTCTCAGGTACCCATTTCCTTTATCATTCCAACCCCCATTACCATGTCTATCGAGGTGATCACTATTGATCAAAGAACTGTCACTTACCGAGTGGTTTCCATGCCGGAGATGGCACCTACCTTTTCCATTCTCTTTGTTACATATTGCACGGCCATATCAGGCTCACTCTTGATATCCGGAGGAACATTGTGTCTTATGTATTGAATGACTGGGACAGGTTCAAGGTGTGGACTGATGACGGTATAGGAGATAATTATACTACACAGGAGCACTAGAAGAGTGAAATGCTTAAGCCCTTCACCTATGGTTCTGCATGTGAGTTGATGGCTGCCGCTGAATTGTTCGGTTGTCGCTTTCAAGTGTACCGAAATAGCCAAACATTTTACAACTTTCGACAACCGCCAATGCCTCTTAAACATTTTAGATTCACAGGTGACGATTTCAGTATTGGACACTTTGATGTTTATGAATGTTTAAACTCTCAAAAGCTGGATGTAATTTTATCAATGAAACTGGTTGTGTGTTTACAACGCTTGACAGATGCCGAATGTCACTTTAACACAACAAGTCCTGCAAATACTGTCGTAATTGAAACAAACCATAAAACTCAAACCGATTATGACAGCAGCAATCCAAGCTGTCAGATTTGAGACAAGATTACTGTTCACATGGCCAACTGTAAGTTGCATGCTCAAGAGTAAGCTCAGCGCACAGCTTCGTCATATTACAACCAGAGAGCCGAACTGACAATGTGGTATACAAAGAGATCCTTAACAAATAATTATTGGCATATTTTCCCTCAGTTTAAAAAGGTTTAATGTTCTTCTTAATAAAAATTTTAATGCAGTACTTTGCCGCTGCGAAGCGCGGGTATTTTGCTATATACAAACCGGATTCCAAAAAAGTTGGGACACTATACAAATCGTGAATAAAAACTGAATGCAATAATGTGGAGGTGCCAACTTCTAATATTTTATTCAGAATAGAACATAAATCACGGAACAAAAGTTTAAACACTGATGAAATGTATCATTTTAAGGGAAAAATATGTTGATTCAGAATTTCATGGTGTCAACAAATCCCAAAAAAGTTGGGACAAGGCCATTTTCACCACTGCGTGGCATCTCCCCTTCTTCTTACAACACTCAACAGATGTCTGGGGACTGAGGAGACCAGTTTCTCAAGTTTAGAAATAGGAATGCTCTCCCATTCTTGTCTAATACAGGCCTCTAACTGTTCAATCGTCTTGGGCCTTCTTTGTCGCACCTTCCTCTTTATGATGCGCCAAATGTTCTCTATAGGTGAAAGATCTGAACTGCAGACTGGCCATTTCAGTACCCGGATCCTTCTCCTACGCAGCCATGATGTTGTGATTGATGCAGAATGTGGTCTGGCTTTATCTTGTTGAAAAATGCAGGGTCTTCCCTGAAAGAGATGACGTCTGGATGGCAGCTTATGTTGTTCTAGAAACTGAATATATTTTTGTGCATTGATGGTGCCTTTCCAGACATGCAAGCTGCCCATGCCACACGCACTCATGCAACCCCATACCATCAGAGATGCAGGCTTCTGAACTGAGCGTTGATAACAACTTGGGTTGTCCTTGTCCTCTTTAGTCCGGATGACATGGCATCCCAGATTTCCAAAAAGAACTTCGAATCGTGACTCGTCTGACCACAGAACAGTCTTCCATTTTGCCACACTCCATTTTAAATGATCCCAGGCCCAGTGACAACGCCTGAGCTTGTGGATCTTGCTTAGAAATGGCTTCTTCTTTGCACTGTAGAGTTTCAGCTGGCAACGGCGGATGGCACGGTGGATTGTGTTCACTGACAATGGTTTCTGGAAGTATTCCTGAGCCCATTCTGTGATTTCCTTTACAGTAGCATTCCTGTTTGTAGTGCAGTGTCGTTTAAGGGCCTGGAGATCACGGGCATCCAGTATGGTTTTACGGCCTTGACCCTTACGCACAGAGATTGTTCCAGATTCTCTGAATCTTCGGATGATGTTATGCACAGTTGATGATGATAGATGCAAAGTCTTTGCAATTTTTCGCTGGGTAACACCTTTCTGATATTGCTCCACTATCTTTCTGCGCAACATTGTGGGAATTGGTGATCCTCTATCCATCTTGGCTTCTGAGAGACACTGCCACTCTGAGAAGCTCTTTTTATACTCAATCATGTTGCCAATTGACCTAATTAGTGTTTATTGGTCTTCCAGCTCTTCGTTATGCTCAAATTTACTTTTTCCAGCCTCTTATTGCTACTTGTCCCAACTTTTTTGGGATTTGTTGACACCGTGAAATTTTGAATCGACATATTTTTCCTTTAAAATGATACATTTACTCGGATTAAACGTTTGATCTGTCATCTACGTTCTATTACAAATAAAATATTAACATTTGCCATCTCCACATCATTGCATTCAGTTTTTATTCACAATTTGTTTAGTGTCCTAACTTTTTTGGAATCCAGTTTGTGTATATATATATATATATATATATATATATATTGTGGAAGGTGACCCGGACACAGACAGACGGACATCGCTTTTGCACCCAACACACTTTTATTTACAATATTTACAGTCCTTATCTCAGTGTACTTCCCAGTGCCTTCTGCACCGTTCCCCCAAATGTCCAGGCCTCACAATGCCTCTCTCTCCTGGCCGCCTCCAGTCCTCTCTCCAGCTCCGTCTCTCTGCCACTCGACTTCCGCCAATGACTGGAGGGAGGCGGCCCCTTAAGTAGGAACCCGGATGGGCTCCAGCTGCTTCCCGGCACTCCCCCTTGGACACACCCCTGTGTGGCGGAAGTGCCGGCTGTGCACCCGGAAGCCGTCCAGGTGTCTCCTGTCTTCTTCCCCCCAGCTCCAGGTTTTCTCAGGCACCAGGGCACCGCCTGGCGGTGGCCATGGGTCCCTACAGGGCTGGGCTTCCAAGCCCTTTACCCGAGGCCCCCAGTATAACCAGGGCGGATGCCCCCTCGCGGTCTGGAGGAGGCACAAGCCCTGCTCTGGTCCTCCCGGCCAGGGACCACAATATATATATATATAATATATATATATATATATATATGACAGCAACACTCATAACAGTGACAAAACAATTACATTGACAATCATGTTACGTTATTTTTAAAATGTTTCCTTTTCTTTTTTATAACTTCTTTAACACATTACTTCTCTGCTGCGAAGCGCGGGTATTTTGCTAGTATGTATATATACTGTATGTAGATGTGTATATGTATATATATATATAGATATGTGTATGTGCAGATATGTGTATATGTAGATATGTATATATGTAGGTATGTATATGTATATATGTTTATATGTGTGTGTGTCTGTGTGTGTATGTGTGTGTGTATATATATATATATATATATATGACAGCAACACTCATAACAGTGACAAAATAATTACATTGTCAATCATGTTACGTTATTATTAAAATGTTTCCTTTTCTTTTTCATAACTTCTTTAACACACTACTTCTCCACTGCGAAGCGCGGGTATTTTGCTAGTATGAAATAAAATAAATATACAGTAATGCTATTAATTGGTTTTGCTTTATAACATGAAGGACAAAACCAAGGATGTAAAAATTTCTTTCTGAAAGAGTAAGAATGGCAGCCACTGTGAAAAGAATATTGCAGGGAGGCCAAGAATAAACAGTTTGTGCTTATATGCCATAAAGGTCAAATATATATACACTTAAATGTTAAAGCAATAACTATTGTGTATAAAAGTTAAATATTCAACTTAGCAAAAGTTGTCTTTTTGTATAATAATAAACAAATGCTAGTGAAAGAATGCAATAGGATACATTTAACAGCTTTTGTGTGCCTGTAATTGCAGATAAACACCTGTGGCTGCAGTTTTGATAGCTTTGATAGCATGATCTCTCATTGCTTGATTTGGAGTAAAGAGCTCCCTGTCAGTTTATTGATATTGTGAGTTTAAACCAAATATGTGATGACTTCATGCAGAGACAATGTTTACTAGGATTCAGTAGAAAATAGCTGTGTTTAATGTATTTGTGTTTCTTCACCTATTTTTTCAAGTAAAAATGTGTCAAGAAAATCTTAGTGTGGCTCTTTGATTTCTGTTTTTTACTTCTCAAGAGGTGCAAACTATTTGCTAATACAGAACACTTGACACAAAATGATCCAGTTGTAACACTTCCCTTAGATTACATTAATCTGGCTATACACATCCTGTATCTTTTCTGTATTGTTAAATTCACCCTTCCTTTCATCCATCAATCCATTTCTAAAACCTGTTTAATCCAACACAGAGTTGTAGGGATGTAGAGATCTGCCCCAGCAGAAACTGATGCTAATCAGGACTCACTTCTTAATGCAACATCGGTCCATCACAATGCACACTCATGCAAATGTGCACAATTGGGTACCCTGACTGGGCCAGTAATGTAACACAACACTCTTTGGCATTGCAGAAACAATATCAGAACACTTAGAGAAAACACACAGAAACAAGGTGAATGAATGATATTCCAAATTCTGTGAGGCAGCAGCACTGACCAATACATCATTGTGTCCCAATCAAGGAAACGAAAAAAACTATATCCATGTTGTCCTTTGCTTTTATTTGAAGGACACAGGCATCACATCTGGTTACAACACATATGAACAACATGAGGGATGTGAATTTCTAATCACAACAAGCATCAGTGGTAAACTTCAGATTAAAGTACAGAGTCCATTTTAGGACAATGTAATTTTTCACTTCTGCAGTTCCCTAATTTCAGCATCTCTCCATATCATGTATCAGTACATCATTCATCACTTGTTCAGTAACCACTTATCATGCATCATTACTCACTTATCGCTCATCACACATCACTCCTCAGTACTCAGTTTTCACTCATAAGGCATCAGGTGTCACTTTTTTTCAGTCATTTTTAATATAGCCAATAAGTGGTATGAATCATGACACTGGGTGTGCAGAATGTAGATTAATAATAATTATCAGAACCCATTGGTTTATTGAACTATGAATGAAATTCTTCATCTTTGTTGCTACCATCATACCTGCAGGGCATGGATGATGGGAAGTGCAATCATTATAAATAAAATTTGATTTAAATAAGAATTTGCAAAAACAGAGGTGTATCAGCTACCTATTTCCTTTGTACAACATAATATTGCAAACACAATTTCTTGTACATATGAATTATTCTGTTGTATGAAGGCTATATTATCTTTCATGAACAAATTATTATTTTGTATGTACAAGATAAAATTCTATTAAAAATAAGCAAAGTATGGTACAGAGTTAGTTAATTATACAAGCGTTAGGGTACTTTGTTTCGTCATCACTTCCATCCTTAGTGACTCTTTAGGGAAGTTCAAGTCACAGTCATGGTGTATCTTTCTGTTTTAATGAAGCATCTTGTAGTGTTATTATTGCAAGACAATCACAGTTGCCAGTCAGATTAAGAACATTTTCTGAATGGGGGGATACATTTAAGAAAGTTCAAACAGAGTGCGTGTGTGAGTCAAGATTAGAATTCATGAATCTGGAGAATCCACACTTATTCTTCAATCTGTGCTGCTGAAAAGACTCACCCCCAATGTACACACACACTGGCATAACCGGATTCGGAAAATTGACAGATGTCCTGAATCATTATGTTCATGACATGTGCAATATATTTGTTTGTAAAGAGTGTCCATTTTCTGGGCATATTGCAAGCATCCAATGTAGGCGGAATAATATTTCATCCATTATTTATAATGACTTGCATTTCAATAAATGGAGGAATTCTGAATGTTTTAACACTTAATCCTCCAACCACCCATCTATTTACTCAATCCCCATGAATTATTTAAATAGCATCAAAGAGTAGGAGTGCATTTTGACAGCAGGAAGTAAAATACTGTGTGTTGGATATGAAGACAGGATTCTTGACCAATGAATGAGGGAGAGAGGTGGATCCTCATTTCAAATGCACAGTATTGTGGGAACAATTTCCAGTTGACATAAAACGCAGAAATTTCAGAAAGTAACTGTTAATAATATTTTAGCAAGAAATGTAAACATTTTCCATGTTTTGGCGATATGAATGGTTAACGAACATGTGGATTATGTGACATGAGTTACATGAGAATTTCTTTCCTTTTTCAATGGATTTATTTCATATTGTTTGCTGTTGTCCAGAACTGGTTGCCACAGCATTCTGTTGAGTTTGAATCTCTAATACCCAGTTTTTTCATGAAAGCATGAGATATTTCTTAGCCACCACTACAAACTACATGGGGTAAGTAAAATATTAAAAAAAATATAATTTTTGGGTGGAGTACTCCTTTTAGCATTTACAAGCTTAATACAGAATTATGCAATACTGAACAACATAAGGCCACCAAATTTATTTTAGTAAGGCGCAGAGAGAAATAACCAATTTATTGATGTTTTGTGTTATTAAGTCCAAACAAAGCCTTTGTCAATGTCTTGTTACATAACAGTATGCGGCTAGCAGATTCACTGCCTAATCTAAAGAGTTACCAATATATTTTCTGTATGCAGCAATGTGCTGTAAGACAACATTATTGTGTCTTATTTTCCAACATAGAACACTGTGTACCAGTACAAAAGCTGACATTGCTGAGAAGTAAAATAGTTACAGGATATGTATCAAAATGACTAGCAGTTGACAAACTGTCAGGCACAGGAAGTGTCTAACGACTCCTGTCTGGTAAATTTGATGGTGGGATTAAGGGGACTACACAGTCTATACGTTTTTCTCATTTTTTCACCTTTAGTGTGAAGGAAGACACCCGAGATGACACATAACATCACTTCTGCCTCATCACCGACAGACACCACCTCTTCCAGTCTGTCTTCTTACTTACAACCTGGCTCTTGTGCCTATCACCCTAGCATTCTTGCTGTATCTTTATTTTGTATTGCAACCATTGCAAAAATTAAATGGAGATACCTGTTGGGACCCCTAATTTCACATATCTTATTTTGCTGTCTTTCAGAGAACCCTGTTCTCTTCTTGTACTGAACCCCATTTAATAGCACCAATGCCAAAGAAATCACTAAGGAAAAACATAAGACTTTGAATAAGTCAGTTCAGAAGTAGTCACCAAGTTATTGCTCCTGTGGGTTAATGTGGCTTCAGCTGTTTTTACATACGTATTGCCTGATTAATGCATAGTGTACCCGGAAATGATTGTCTTTTTGTTAATGAATTTAATGGGCTGAAGACTGACACGATGAGAGGAGACACTACACAGTCTGATGGCTATAGGTAATGACGTTAAACTCTACTCAAATATTGAGTAACACAGTTTATTTATGGCCCTTGTCGATTGGATCCTGGCAAACTTTGCCTAACTTTTGATAACATTTATATATTCAAAAAGTTGTTATATTACATTACGTTAATTGTTATATAAATCGTCTTCTATTGACTTTTAAATAAAGTTTAAGATGTAAAACACCTTAAAGGAACCTGTATATTTTCTGACTTATTTATTTCAGATTCCGTTAGTGGGCAGCTCAATGGTGATGTTCACATCCTATGTTCTCCCTCCATGGAGTTTGCATGTTCTTTCTTTGTCTGTGTGGGTTTCCTCTTGGCTCTCCAGTTTTCTCTACAGTCGAAAATCATACAGGTTAGGTGTCTTGGCAATACAAAATTGGCTCCAGAATGTGTTCACCCTGTGATGGTCTACCACACTATTTTGGGATCATTCCTGCGCCTTATTCTTGCTGGGATATGCTCCAGCTTTCTTGTGACCTGGCTCAGGATAAAAATGCAGTAGAAAATGGATGGATGGAGATTCTCTTAGCAACATCAAAAACAAGCCATCAATAGCATATGAATGTTTAGTTAAGCGTTCACTGACCAGCTCACACAAGGGCAAATTTAAAAAAAAACAGTTGAGATAACAGCAGGATTGACAATGAAGGGATTAGACTGAAGCAACAGAGCTTTGGAAGAGCAGTACTCTACCACTATGCATATAAACAAATAAAATAAAATAATTTAAACCACAGGAATGACCATAATGCTGTTAAGGATGATACAATTCAAAAGACTGTTTACTTTTTTAACTGGCAGTAAAATGAGTAGCATAGTTTTACAAGGTGTGCATTTACCATTTTTCCAACTATATTGCTGAACCTTTGTGTCACCTTTTTAAGGTTCAGTGCTCCTACTTTGCAACATACATGAGCACTGTTACCTTACACACTAACTTTAAAAATGTGCAATAAAAAATTACAAACAATGATTTATTGTGACTTCATCAGACAAAGCTGGAAAAGGAAGATACACTTTTTAAAAACCTTAAAAATATCAGAGAAAACTATGCAGACTGAATATGAGTGCTGGTTGCTCTTTTGAAGCATACTAACGGTTTGAAAATGAATTTAATAGACAGGAAATCAGCCATCCCTGTCTTCATAAATACATAGTGACTAGAAGGTCTCAGTGACATCTTGTGCAATTTGTGGTTCTAGAGATTTTTTTTTTATTGCAGGCTTAACTGACCTCAATTTTCAGGAATTTATTTAAAGAGGAAGCAGATAAAATAATACTGTAGTGCCTAATCCTACTATATATTAAGGTAATGTTACGATTGTGTATAACACTCTACATTTAAATTTCTTTTGTGGATGCTTTTATTCCAACATACAAATCACAAGTACAGTAGCTAAGAATATCGCATCCCAAGCACAGTATGATAGTGAAAAACATAAGGCTTAAAATGTACTTACTAAATAAATATTACAATGAAAAAAACAATTGCAAGAAAATAATTCAAAGCAATGTAGTAATTTAAAATCTAGCTGCAAAAGACCATTATACCAAAATGCATTTTATTCTGCCTAAGGGATCATTTCTAAGAGCAACATTCATTTGATATGAACGTCATTAGCAGGCAATCTAACAGTTATGTATTCCATGGAGGTGTTCTTTCTTTGTTTTGTCATGATAAGCATTTCTGCTTAAACTAATGAAAACACTCATTTGTATCGTTAAAATTGTCTGAAATTGTGTGAGTTTTTAATTAATTATTGATAATTTTTCAAACATTTTAGTCATTAATTAAAAAAATGTCTAGACATAACCTCCACAATTAAAACAAGCTGAAAACACATTAATCAAGATGAAATGCAGCAGTGCAAACATTTTTCCACTTATTTGTTTAATTGTGTACTTTGACTGCTGCCCCTTTAAAAATTATTTATTCTGCAGTTTCTCCTTGTGTAATACTGCTGCTAACAATTCTCATTAATTGAGATAAATCAGCACCACATTACACCACTGTTACATGACTTTCACCGTCTTGTTTTAAACAGACAAATGTGATGCATCTCAGCATGACTTTATTTAGCTCACAACTTTCTAATGAAAAGCTTTCATTACATCAATGTATGCTGTTCCATGAACCAGTTGGTACCTCAAACCTCTTAGATCCTTGGTTCAAATCAGTCTGCAACAGTTTGGTGTATTATTTTATCCTTCTCATATTTTCATGGGTTTTCTCTCTGTGTTTTTTTCATCTTGTACAGAAATGCTACTACCTGTATATTGTTTGATATTCCTACATTGCACAAATGAGGTCTTTTACATTTATCTGTACTTTGTGTGACTCTATTTTGTGTTCTTGCTTTCCATGGGTGGCTGTCTTTGGCTTCTTTAAATGCCTGGAGCTTCAAAATCCAACTGATTTTCTGGTGCAGTTTAAACATTTTTCACCTAAGTCAACTGTTAAAATGATTGTAGATCTTAGACCATCAACCCAATCTTCAGCATCTGCGGTCTGGTAGTTATGACTGTGACATTCTTTAGGTTCCTGGGGGTTAACATGTAGCCCCAGCTCCATTCTTAAGAAGGCTCATCAGAGAATAGTTAAAGAAGTTTAACTTGCCATTACTAGTCAAGTTCTATACTGGTATCATTGGATTCTTCCTCCAAAACAATTTGGTTTGGAGCAATCATTGTTGATTGATTACCCGAGTATATAATCCAGGTCAAGGAATTGTGTAAGCAAGGTAATTGTCAACTCTTCCCATCTTATCCATCACATCTTCCAAGCCCTTAGTTTTGAGAAATATTACAGGTGACTGAAGGTTAAAATAAGGCATAAAAACAGTTTTTAACTTTGATTTATCTCAAATAATCTATATTGTGTTGCAATGGTCACTGGGTTAAGTGTTGTTATTGGTACTAAGTACTTGAACCATAACCTTAGTGTTTACTATCTTTAAAAAATGTTACTGTGGTTGTGTTATGTGTATTTAGTGTGTCAGTGAAATCAATCACCAAGTCAAATTCTTCATATGTATAAAAGACTAGCCATTCCCCACGGCTCCGTCCACATAGTAGTGAAACAGGACAAACTTTAAAAATCAATAAACAAACAGGTGTTGCTAGCTAAGTGGAGGGAAGGTTCACTCCAAAAAGCAGAGGTAGACAGACTTGAATGGAGGCTGGTGTGTGAATGAGGAGGGCCATGCCAAGCTCCCTACACCTAATGTCACGCTTCCCCCTCCCCTCAGCCTGCAGCCTCAGTCTCGGATTAGTGTAGACATATCGCACCAGAATGTTAAAGCATAATATAGAAAAAACCTTGACTTAAATCCGTTGCGTAGTTCTCTCGTTCACTAGCTAAACAGAGGTAATGTATGCCCCGAGGCTGGAGCGTAAGTGAGAAGGACTCCATCCCCCTCCCCTCGGTCCACTGCGTCTCTCTTGGATTGATACAAATAAATCGGTACCATAAGTGAACTATAATAATTAACGAAATGAGAGAAGTTGCAAAATCAACCAAAATGTTCAAGCAAATTATAGAAAAAAACCCGATTTAAATCCATTAACACTAGAATTACCAAAGCTTACGAGAAAACTCGTAATTTCGACCCACTTTAAATCCGCTCACATGTCTCCATTCAGTGTCTTTTGTGTTGTATATGTGTCGATAATCCCAAGCAGCAAGCGGCCTGCTATAACAACCGCTGGAGAAACTGCAAAAACCTCTCCCGAATGATTGTCCCTTGTTTATCAGGGAGTCAGGTTGAGCTGCATAGGCTAAAAAAATATATCGATATTTGGAACACATGCCTTTCACATGTCTACAAAGATCTAAGTAAGTGTAGGATGACAGAAATGTTAAACGCATACATAAAAGACAAACTTTTTCCATTTTTTAGTACTAATGACAAAATGTAGAAATGAAGTGTATAATGTGTGAAGACTGAAGTCCAAATATCAAATAGGCACTTTCACAAAAGGTACAAGTATAACACAACGAGTGCGCTTTTATTCAAGAATATAACTGCAGAAAAAGAACCCGCTTTAGGGTGCGACATTGACACCCTTTTGATACAACCGCTTTTGTGGCGCAACAGTATTAACTGTTGACTGGTAATCAAAGCTTCACGGGTTTGACCCCGGACGAGTTCATTTTGAGAAGTGAGCTACTCTTATTCTTACTATTTTAGAATAAAAACTTACATTTCATTTCAGTCTGTAACAGCCAGTGTAAATTTATGATACTTGGAAAGATTAGCATTTTTTTATTCAGTTTTATGCTCTCAGTCGCGTTCATACTCGCCCCGATCTGACACCGCTGTATGCGAGCAACTCTCCACGCTAGTGTTTAGATCTGGATGGTGCATGTGCCCAAAAAAAAGTCTAACTGCTTTCTCGTACCATTGCTCGTGTACTAAAGTGTCAGCAGGCACTTTTCGTGGCATTACACGTGTATTTTTTTAGCATGCCTGTGTTGATCAAACACACAAAACTCTGTAGTCTACTTGTGACTTTACGCTGTAGGAAGTAAGTAAAAAAAATCATGGTAAATAACATTCGATCTGGCTTTTATGTAAGTAACATATAAATGTTAATGTTTTGGGCACAAGCACTGTCCAGATCTAAACACTAGCGTGGAGAATCACTCGCGTACCGAAGAGGCTATTGCTGCAGGTGGAAACTGCCATTGCTGTACTTTGAATATAAGAGCCAGAACGAATGTTATTTACCTTTATTTATTTATTTACTTCCTACAGCATAAAGTCACAAGTAGACTGCAGAGCTTCCCGTGTACATATACAAAGTACAGCGATGGCAAAAGTGTGGCATTCATTCTTTATCCGATGTAGAACCGTCATCATCATCTGAGTTCATCTCTGTTATAGCATGTCTTTATGTGAAAACAGCAGTCTTAGATGGGGGGTTGGGGGTTGGATTGTGAACACGACTGAGAAAATAAAACTGAATAAAAAAAACCAAAACAAAGCAAACCTTTCCAAGTATCATAAATTTACACTGGCTGTTACAGACTGAAATGAAATGTATGTTTTTATTCTAAAATAGTAAGAATAAGAATAGCTCACTTCTCAAAACTGACTTATCTGGGGTCGAACCCATGAAGTTTTGATTACCAGTAAACAGTTAATACCTTTGCACCACCGAAGCAGTCGTATTAAAAGGGTGTCAATGTCGCACCCTAACGCGGGTTCTTTTTCTGCAGTTACATTCTTGAATAAAAGCGCACTTGTTGTGTTATATTTGTACCTTTTGTGAAAGTGTTTATTTGATGTTTGGACTTATGTTGTAGTTCTGGTGGCCAGCACTGTTGGTGTCATTAGGTACTGCTATAGGGAGCTACTGGAAACAGGCTTCCCGCTTAGGGTAAAGTTATGCCTGATGTGGCAGTACTACCTTGTTACAGTGCAGAAGTACTCCTGGGTTCAGGTTAAAAAGGAGCCCTTCATCTCACCCAGAATGTCATCACTGGAAGTGGAGTAGGCCAACGCTCACTTGAAGTGGAGGTGGAATGAAGAAGAACTTTTGGTTAATGTGGAATAATTGGGGAAAAAAGCCAGTGAGATGGTATTTTGTTTAATGAAAAAAACTATTTGAACCCAGGACTGTTGTAGTTGTGTCTGGGGTTTGGGCGGGTTATGGTGCAGCCAAAATGTTCTTGGCTAATAATGTGATTTCATCGAATTCCATTCCAGCATATTTAATTTTAAATTCTCAAAACCACTTAATATAATTAAAGATCATCGGCGGGTTAGAGTTCATTTAGACAGCTTTAGACACAAGGCATGAAACAACCCTGGATGGTATACCTGTCCATTAAGGGTCTTTTTACACACATTCACTCACACAAAGGCCACTCTAGATGTGTCAGTTAACCCAACATATATGTCTTTAGCACGAAAAAGAAAAATTTTAGTACCTGGAGAACAACCCTGGAATGATAGGAGCAAATGTGAAAAACAGAGATAGGGTACAAACCCAGGACAGTGGGTCTCACCACTGCACCTCTGTACCACCTACCTACTAATATGTAATAATGATTAGACAGTATAAGGCAATTTGACATAGCAATCAAAATTTCTTCACATTTTCTGCTCATTTTTAAAAGCTGTAGATGCATTGTCATTTATACTAAATGATCTTAACAATTTTGCTTCAGAGATTAGCTTTTAAAAATTATCTTCGATAATACATATAAACATTAATATATCATCAGTTGTCATTTATTGATCCTCATGTGTGTTAATATGGTGCATAACTAAAACCTGCTGTAGACTAGCAAGAATAGATAACAGCTTTTTTGCATATTCAGTATTTCTATAAGAATACATGACATTGTACTGCACAATTATAATAGTTTTAATCAATGTTCCTTGAGTCATGAACATTTAAGTTATTAACTTTAATTTGATGAACAAATAATTGAAGCCATTACTATGATTAAGGACATGTGGAATGAAATTAAGTAAACACTCAGGATACTTGTTTAATTCTTGCACTGCACTTCTAAATTACATTTGAGCATAAAGGTACATAGCAAGAATCTGGAATGGTTATCTTTGCTTCTCACTTCAACAAAAAGCAATCACATATAAGGATCAAGTAGAATTTACTTTCTGAAATTTTGATAACTGTTTAATGGTTGCCTGCTACCTTTCGTTGAAAATACAAGCTAGGTATAATAAATTATGTGGCACAGTAGTTAGCACTATTGCTTTACAGATCCAGAGTTATGGCTTTAAATCCTGGCCCAGGCAGTCCCTTGTGTGGAGTTTGCATTGCCATCTCCGGTTTGTATTTTTTGTTTTTTTACTGGGTACTGTTACATATGTGCAGTGTCATAATTAAATTATAGGGTTCCATTATGTAACCATATTCTCTAGGTTTGCATTTGTGAGATGAGAGTTTGATTTCTTTGGCCTGAAGGGTTGTTGAAGGGGATAATTAAAGGAGTTTGGTGTTGCAAATAAAGGCTGTCAGAGTCTCTCTTTCAGACATAATAGGTACTAAAGTTTTCCATCTACATCCCTGCACTGACTCAATGTAAGTGAGTGTAGGTGAGTACTGTAGTATCAAATTAACTACTTGATCAATATAATTATATTTTATATAATTATATTATATATGTGGAAAATCTCTCTATCTGGCATACAAAATGAAGAATATTTCAAAAGACAGCCATAGCCAATACTCTAAGTATTAAATGTATTGTAAGCACAGATAATTCAGTAAAGCCATATTTAACACTAGAGCAGGAAAGGGCAAACAAACATCTGAGTCAGATTTGTATCCTTCAGCGCAGAGTAAAGTGCACATTTGCTTCTAAATTGTTCAAAATAAAGATACAGCACCTTTGCAGCTCTCAAAAAAGCACAAGAATTAGAAGGAATTGGAAATGCAAGATATGGTAAACCCAAGAAATATTCTTTTTCAATGCCTTTCTCATAAACCTTTTTCTGTTGAACTGTGTGTTTATTCTGATATCTTAAAATGATCAGGTACCAATTTTTCATTTCAGTGCAAATTCCATTTATGTTTCTTTGGTTAGTTGCCTTGCTGCTGTGACCTCCAGGAGGCACTTCAGCTCCCCAATACTCGACACTGACAGTCACTAGGCACAAGTGCAGCACAAATAAACTTTGTATTTGTGGGAAATGCTTCCAGCAAGTGTTTACACAACCAAAGCACAGTACAAAGGAGCACCAAGCACGGTCACCATCCTAAGCAGTATTGCAGCACACTGTCCTCTCTCTGTCACAGCCTCCTCCATTCCTCCCGTAAGCTTCATCCTCTTTCTCCCCACTCTGGCTCCAGGAATGAAGGCAGGTAGCCCCTTTAAAGTGATCCCTGACAGTACAGTACTTCTGGTGTCCCAAAGGCTTGGCCTGGGAGCACTTCCGGGTAAGGCTGGAGTCCAAGTATGTAGGGCTCCATGGTCCCCACAGCACCCCTTGGCAGCACCCATGACACCCAACAGGACTGAGTTACAGAACTCTAATTCCCTTGAAGCCCTGTGGGAAACTGTGGTGCTGCTGCAACCCAGGAGGACTACCATCTAGTGCTCTGGGGGAGATAATGAACTGCGCACGTTCCTTCCCCCAGTCCTTCCATCACAGAGATGCCCTGGCTGTGCAAGGGCCACGGCCGTCTGCCACACTGCATATGCTATAATTTATTGACATATCAATGCATATCATCATAGACTTTCTGTAAGTATGAGCATTACAGTTTGCAGCTACATTTGCACATTTTAGAGTTTTAGTATTTTTGACAGTCTTGTTATTAAAATAAATAATTAAAATTAATGATGCAAAATTTTTTTTTCAAACTAAAAACATTTCCGTTGTTTACTGTTTAAATGAATCTTCAAATGCAACATGACAACATGAAAGCATTGCTGTACCAGAAAGGCTCACCATTAATTAGAAGTTTCCGCGAAGGAGAGAGGCACGTAAGTGCACTATCAGTAGCCAATACATCCATCTCTGTGTCCACATGTGCATTTGTTGTGATCTCCTTTACAATCTTAGTTTGGCCAAATAACTGTTTTGTTATTCTAAACTCTCCAGTCTTTAGATATATGTGAAAAGTGACAGGGTTGGGTTTCTTTTAAGAATGTACTAGTTGAGTCAAATTGCTGATGACCTGTCCGCTTCTGATGAAGGAGAAGTTGATGAACACATCAAATATCTTACTTGAGATGACACTCTCTTCTGTGTTGTAGCACTGATGTACAGTATTTTATTGGTTTGTCTTCTGTCTTCCTATTTTGCTGTCCTAAATGTGAACTCTGTCCCTGATAAAGCCTCTATAAACAGACAGAGTAAATCATACATTTTGGTAAGACAGCAGTAGTGAGAATCTTGGTGCAGTACAGTTGGTTGCATTGATTTCCGTGTGGTTGTCATGATGATTGACACAAGCCTATGGTTAAAAGAAAGCATGTAAAAGCAAAAAGAAGAATAATAAAAGACAAGTTTATGGTCAATGTAAAAGGTATGAATAATCTGAGGTTAGAAAGAAGATTGCCTCCTTTGGAAATTGAAGCCCTTTCCATTTTGGAGGTGGCCACCTTGATGAGTTTCCCAGCACGGTTAGTCTTGAGCTGTTGTTCTACAGCAAGAAAAAAATGTGACAGTGCGGCGGATCAAGACTGGGTTAGCTCTATACAGTCTTCTTGCTCTGTGATAGCTCATCTGGAGATTTTTGGAAAAAAACTATAATTTCAATTAAGAAGTGACAATATCCTGTGGACTTTGTGCAAGGTCTATCATCTAAGATTTTTCTTACGTATTATTTGTATACTACATATGTTGGGGGCATGCAGTTACGGATCCGGTTGTTGTCATTTCTTTTTTCCTGACTTATATATACTTTTTTTATTACAGTTTGTTCCCTACTTAGTCTTATTCTTTATATTATTTTAATAAATGCATTCAATTAGTCAGTAATACAGGAAGAGTCAGTTTATGGTTGTCTTGCAATCGAAATGAAATACATCACCAAAAGGCTAGCGAATTATAGCAAATTAATTGTCCAGGACTGGAAGAAGTGTTATGTTACCTTTGTTTTGGTACCTACAACAGTGGCTGAATAATTGCCCAATGACAATTGTAAAACAGCTGAATGTTTACAAAACTCTGCAATATAGTATAATAATAACTGGGCAGTATTAATTAAAGTACTATAAACTGTTACATGTTTATGTAACAGTTTGGGCTAAATGGCCTGTTCTTGTCAAACTTTTCGTAATGTTCTAATTAAAATTATGACTATTTCTAACATAGAGATGATATTAGTTACATAACAACATAATCTTTATCTGTAATAAACAAATATTGTGCAAAAAAGCTTTCCTCATGCATTGATGTTAGTTTATATAGAAATGTTTTTAACAGTACTTTATCATTACATTTTGAAGTGATTCTCCAGGCTCAATACTGCACTGTTACTGTTTCTACTTTACATGCTAGATAATATAACACTCACTTTCACTCAGGTATATCTGTACTTCAGAACAATTATACTCTTCCTATTGTGCTTTTAGTTAATTGTGTGAACAAGTCAAAAAAAGTTGATGAGTGAAACCATCATATGTAAGGACATATGTAAGGAACAAACATGTAAGGATAAAGAGATTTTAATGTCACCTTCTACAAGAACTTGATTAATTGTGTCAACAATAAATAATATTTATTAACATTGTCAAGCATGCATGTTGGAGGATGTTCTCACGGGCTTGATTAAGGTATGTCATAATCTTCCGGGGCAAGAGGGGCACTGTCACTAACATTCTCTTCTCCTTCTCTCTCCTCAACACCATGAAAGTGCCCAGTGAGGGCACTTAGCCCCACCATTTCCAGTTCATGTGATATAAGAAGCTCAGCTGACAGGAAGAAGGTGTCTTTTGCAGAGTGACCCGCCGGGTTTATGAATTTTTTGGAATAATATTTATTAGAGCTAGTGTTAGCCCCTATCAATGAAATCTACCTATAGCAAAAACCTGGGATATGAAGACTAAACTTAAAGCAAAGTAATGATCCTATGATATTGAGGCACATGATGACATACAGCAGCTTACAGCTGCCCCCATATAAGAAAGTTCAGGTGAAATGGGTACACATCACGCCCGTGTGGAACTTGGCAGTGTGGCAAATCTGATAAGAAGGCAAAAAGAATGTTGGACTGTTTGACATATACATGAAAAAGATCTGCTTTGCCAAAGTACTGTTGGGAGAATAACAAAGAGAATGGAAATCTAATATTATTTCTAAGATATGAGAGGTTAAGAATCTATATATTAAAGAAAATAATAATCAGAAAAAAAAGAATGTTTAATGCATTATGACTCCCAAAACATATATTATTACCTGTATATTAGAATATGAACTACCCACCAGGATGTGACTGCTGCTTGGTAGTTCTGTTCAGCGTCTGCTTTGACAAATAAGAAAAAGCAAGAAAACATAAATCTGCCAACATCTAGCTGATAAGTGACGGAACAAAAACAAGAGTTGATGGAATTCCATTTAACTGGTTTAAAAAACTGTACACCTGCAGCTTTAAACAGGTCATCAGAAGCTGGATGAGTAGCATTATAGGACATTAGTACTACCTTCAGGAAACAAAGCATAAAACATGTTGTAACTGTTGTGAAAGGAACAAGAAAGAAGTAGCTGAGACAGACATGGCAAAAAGAAAGGACTTCTTAATCCAAGAGCAAAAACAAAAAGTAATTTCAGCCAGAAATAGCCTTTTTGGTTTTTTTTAATGCTTTTTGAACAATAAAAAAAGTTCAAATTGTACTTTTCTATTTTTTTGCTTCCTGTTCTGCTTTCATGAAACATAGCAGTCTAGTTTTATGAAATGTTATTCATGACTTCAAATATGAGTGTAATGGTTGCAACGTCCGTGGTGTATCTAGATGATATCATCCAGTGCAAGATGCCAACATACAAACAAGACAGAGTAAGAACATCTCTAAAGAAAGAAAATATATGCTAATCATCTGTCAGTTATTTGGGCAAACTATGACTGCTTCTAACCTTTTATATTCTTTTCAATTTGTTATTCTCCTGTGGTCCTTCACATCCATTCTGCTTCAACCAAACTGCACAACTAGGGTTTAGCATTAAGTTGTCAGAACACTTGTGACCCAATGGCCTTATCAGAAACAGAGACAGCCTTTGAAATTCATATCATCCCACCATAATTGTGTGCATCTTCACCTAAAATAGTACAGTATATTACAAGGTGGGCCTGATGACTGTTTGGCCTAAGTCAAATGGATATTGACCTAGTTTCAAAAGACTGATGCCTCCAGATTTATTTTCACCTATCACTATATTGAGAGGAGTTTTTCTTGTCCTGTTCTTCAAGTTTAACTCTCCATGTTGCATTTTAAAATATATTTCATTAGGGCATGAAGGTGTGGCATTAAACGGTGCTTCCTCACACATCTAAGGTCCAGGGCTGAAATCCCATCTTAGTTGTTGTTTGATTGAATGTTTCATGTTCAAACCATTCCTGCTTGAATTTTCATTTCCTACTCAGCTTTTCTTACACATTCTAAAGATATGAAACTTAGATATGCAGTATTGGTAACTATAAAGTATCCCACTGTAGCCGTAAGTATGGATTTATGTATAAATATGCCCTGCATTAGGACTGCATTTATCCCTTTGCTTTGTATAACCCAGCTGCACGGGTTAGCTATCGAACAGTCGGTTGGCACAATACTAAGCATTGCTGAGGGCACAAAATAACTTGAATCTATTCCAAAACAGAAACATGATATGCAAGAACTAACCACAAACAGTAAAGTACCAGAAAGCAAGTTTAAGAATATATAAGAAAAGTCACAGTGAATAATTAAGTAGAGTACAATAAATTAGATTATCTTAGATTAGACTAGATAAATTAAATTAATCCTAAGGGGAAATTTAGTGCATCTAAATAAAAAAAAAAATAAAAATAAACAGGCTTACAGGAAAAATAATATCTATAAATTACAAAATAATAAATGTATATTTGTGCCGAAACAGCAAATTAAAGAGTATAAGTATTTAGTCAGAGACACAGGAAGAAGCACTAAATTGCCTGACAGAAGCAGAAAGAAATGACCCCCGGAAGCATTTCTTAGCACACTGTAGTGGCATTAGCTTATGGTGAAATGGGCTCCAAGACAGTGCCTTCTGTTGGGAATGGAGGAGAATTTTAACGATGCATCCAGTTTTGCCACCATTTTCTTTTCCACAACAACTTCCCATGTGTCCAGGGTTAGCCTTATAGTGGAGCAGGCTTTCCCAAAAAAGTTAATTCTGGTGTCGTACATCTTTTGAACTCAGGTAGCTTACTGGCTACCATGGACTAGAAAAACACCTCCAACAGTTTGCTGCACACATCAAAAGTCTTTAATCTCCTCAGGAACTACAGTCTACTCTGGCCCTTCTTGTACAGCATCACTGTGCTGTCAGACCAGTCCAGTTTGCTGTAATACATCTGAAATAACAATACAGACGATGTACACTTTTTTACTAGAGAATCAAATTAAAGAACAAAATTCCAGATAGTACAGATAAAAGTGCAGGTGAGAAATAGCATCTATATGAAAAATTTCACATGTAATAAAGATGTGAGTCATTTACTTTGAGTGATTTGTAATGTTAAATTAAAATGCACAACCTGTGAGATGAAACAGGCCAACTCTCTTCACTTCCTTTCTTGATAGATGCACATTACAGGAAACTGCCATATATGATATAAAGCACTTGGTATTGAGTATTTATCTGTGGATCATTCAATGTATATCTCAGCTTTTTAACAAGTTTAGTTAAAATGAATAAAACATTCAAAAATCAACTTGATGTTATTTTGGAGGAGTTAGGAGGATAGGATTGGCAATCTCTGTTGGGCTAAATAGCCTGTTCTTGTCAAACTTTTCGTAATGTTCTAAATAAAATTATGTCTATTTCTAACATAGAGATAATATTAGTTACATAACGACATAATCTTTATCTGTAATAAACAATTATTGTGCAAAAAAGCTTTCCTCATGCATTGATGTTAGTTTATATAGAAATGTTTTTAACAGTACTTTATCATTACATTTTGAAGTGATTCTCAGGTCTCAATACGGCACTGTTACTGTTTCCACTTTACATGCTAGATAATATAACACTCACTTTCACTCAGGTATATCTGTACTTCAGAACAATTATACTCTTCCTATTGTGCTTTTAGTTAATTGTGTGAACAAGTCAAAAAAAGTTGATGAGTGAAACCACTTGAGTGATACAGAAACATTTTTAACTAGAGGGAATGATTGAGACAGTCACATGGTCCTTCCACCTTTTAAACATATGTAAGGATAAAGAGATTTTAATATCATCTTCTAGCAGAACTTGATTAATTGTGTCAACAATAAATAATATTTCTTAACATTGTCATTGGGCTTGATTAAGGTATGTGGTAATCTTCCGGGGCAAGAGGGGCACTGTCACTAACATTCTCTTCTCCTTTTCTCTCCTCATCACCATGAAAGTGCCCAGTGAGGGCACTTAGTCCCACCACTTCCAGTTCATGTGATATAAGAAGCTTAGCTGCCAGGAAGAAGGTGTCTTTAGCAAACAGAGTGACCCGCCGGACGGAGCTTCAGTGACTGACCCTTATTTCCACGCCAAAGAGCTGGATACTTTTTTGTTCTTATTGGCCCAGTGCTGCTGCTTATATAGGCACTAACAGGCAGTACTTCGCCACTGCGAAGCACGGGTATTTTGCTAGTATATATATTCACAAAGGATGAAACTGAATGTGTTTTACAAGATGCCAAAGAAAAAAATAACAAGAAAAGGAAAGCAAATTTAAAATTGACAAAAAGAAAAATATTATATCCCAAAGAAACAAGACATCAACCAAGACTTTACTTTGTGACACAGCAAATGCTGACTAATAGATGCCCCACCAGCCAATCCATAAACCTTTTATTGTGAAATTGTTACTGATTTTTACTACCATGAAATAATTTATCGATTCATCCATTCATTTTCTGAAACTCTTTCTTTGTCTGGTTCTTAGACCCTTAGGGCGATCCCGGTAGCAATGAGCATGGACACACTCATAAATAAGAGAAATGAAGTCAAGCTAATTATACCTCAAGGAAAACGTGAAAATGTATAAATTTAAAAAATAACTTAGACAGGAACTGAATTGTGATCTAAATATTAAGAGGTGAAAATTTTATCTGTCACTGCTAACTTCAACATATGTTGAATTGCAATAGTTATTTAAAATATATTCAAGGTATTACAGTACTTCAGAAACTGTTGCAGTTTCAAGATAAACAGGGAATGTAAAACAACATTAAAAATTTTAGATTATTATCAGCGCTAATTATTTAACCACCAATGGAGATGCTGGCTACAAGGAATAGTTATTATGTGAAAAAATGTTCTCAATTATATGCCATGGCAGAAGTTTATTACATTTTTTATATTTATTGTTATTAATATTAATTGATATTTAATATCTAATAAATTATTAATTATATATGTCAGCTCTTTGTTTCATAAACTCATCTGTGCAATTTGTTTAAATGTAGTAGAATGTTGGGTCAAGGCAACACAAATCACATTTTCGCAATTGCACTATAATATAACAATATATAGAAGAAAACTGTTTAGAGATTCAAATGACTTGCATACTATCCAGAAAAATTTCATTTTAGATAACACAATGTGTCTACTGATAGATGCCTTACAAACTGAATACACTTTTGCACATTTTTAGTATACAGTAATTCAACATCTTCAGTTTATTTACCATTGTAAGAAGCCTGCCAATCACAACATAACATCAGAAGCATATGGAAATATGTATCAGTTTGTTTATTTTTATGAGTATTTGGAAGACTAAGGTGTGAATTAAATATTTTAAAGAATCAATAATAATATTTTTTTATAAATGCATCAAAAAGGAAAGATGAAGTTGGCTGAGTTATTCCTTTTCCTCTGTTAACTTACTTAAAGCGACCAGTAGTTTGTTTTTTATATATACAGTATGTATTTTAAGTGATTTAATCAAGTACTTTAAAAATATTGATTATACTTCCATAATACACAAGGCTATTGAGTTTATGGTATGTGTACAGTAGTAGAGAGAATTGTGAAAACAAGTGTATTATTGAAATATCTCTGACACCCAGTCCCAAATATGATCCAGCTCACTTTATCAGTAGGAAGATAAAAATAATATTTCATCATTTACTGATTAAAAAGCTCCCATAAGAGTGTAGAGCACATCAAGGAAAGCATCTAACTGATAAAGAAGTATAGTACCTTATAAAGGAAAGACAATGAGATTATTCTTGACTGAGCTATTTAAATACATTCTTCCATTTAAAAATTGTACTAATTGAGACATGATGTCAGATGTACTGTGTAATAGGAGGAAACAAAAATCTACAAGTTAATGACGAGACCTTTGGTCAACTATCCTGCTCTGTATCTCACTGGTTAATTTTTCCTTGAAATTGATCAGACTGAATACTGTCACAGTTCTGTTGGATGACTAAAAAAAACAACTTTTTTTGCCTTGATATGTACACCATTATTTTTTGATTGTCAAATTTAAATATTTTAGAACTGAAAAAAGTTTGATGGGTTTTCTCAGAAATATATTATTATATGTGCTATTCTATATTGAATCATGTATTGTTCTTTAAATAAAAAATAAAACTCATTGTGATCAGAAATTTCATACAGTAGAAACCAAAAAGTTTCATTACAGAAGATAGCTATTGGGAGGTTTAAACTAAATAGCTACTTGCCCGTTTTTTTGTTCTTACAGAGACAGACAAGCACAGAGTAGACCATTGTAGGTAGATGGCGAGGTGTCTAGACGACACAAAAACAAAGAATGTACCAGCTGAGGATGGAGCTTTCCAAATGTAAAGACAAATATGATGTAGAGTGCTGGTTTTTTAGTTTTTAATAATAATAATAAGTTTTATTTATGTAGCGCCTTTCGTACACTCAAGGACACTTTACAATTCAATAAACACATTAAAAAGAAATTACATACAAGAAAATGAATAATACTAATTGAAGAGATGTGTCTTTAGCAGGAGTTTGAAATTAATAATAGAGTTTTCCTTGTGAAGGCTGATAGGAAGAGCATTCCAAATTTTAGGGGCTATCACACTGAAAGCTCTGCCACCCATAGTTTCTAACCTGTACTTAGGTACAGTAAGTAACTTATTGTCAGATGATCATAATGCACAGACAGGAGTGTAAGAAAGCAGCAGCTCAAACAGATAATGAGTCTGGAGGCCATAAAACAAAGAATTGCAATAGTCCAGACGGGTAGTGATGAAAGCATGAATGAGTGTTTCAGTATCTTTCACACTGAGGAAAGAATGCAGGTGAGCAATGTTACGGAGATGAAAAAAAGGTTGTCCGTACTATTGAGCTAATGTGTGATTGAAAAGTAAGAAGCTGATCAAAGATGACACCCAAATTACGGACTGATGCTGAGGGTTCAACCAGGTTCTCATCAACGTCAATTTTTAGCCCATGAGGGGTAGAGAGGACAGATTTGGTACCAACTAATAAGATTTCTGTTTTATCAGGATTGAGTTGTAAAAAATTATCTGTCATCCAGTGATTGATTTCCTGATTGCAGTCAGTCAGTGAAACAGGAAAAGATGTTACAGTGGCATCAGCACTTACATAAAGTTGTGTGTCACTTTTGTCACCACATAAGTAAAACATGAACATGACAGGCAGAAATGCAAAAGTTATGATCAGTAATTATACTAACAAAAGAAAATCAAACAGGGCACTTTGCAGACTGAGTAACTGTTGGTGTATTTAGTGAGGGCACATTACATGAAAAAGGTTTGTTTTTCTACCTTAATGTCAACCCACAAACACACTTCGAAACAGGCTATGAAGGCCAAACTTTTGAACATTACAAAAGAATAACACATTCCTTAACTTTTTTAAATTCAGTTTTTTGAGCTTAAAGATTATTTACAATATATACAAACATTATTAAAGAGTGTCAAAATTTATTATTTAATAATCAACACATCCATTGCATCCACATTACAAATTTCATTGCTTAATTCTGATATTTTGCTCAGAACAGATTTGTCTACCTTGACTGTTCCCATTCATAAGAACAAGTGACCTAAATCCAACTGTGATGTGAATGCATCTGTCCTCCTAAATGACATGCATGCACACATTGATACGTTTGTGTATGAGTCATCTGTTTCACCAACAACAAAAAGGTCGTATTTGTAAAACAACTCATTGTTACAAAACCAACAAAATAATAGACATGTTAGTAGCTTCTGTATGCATTGCATTTTGCTCTGAAGGATGGCAGTTTGTCAGCTGAACCTGATTAGGTCAAGAAAGTGAAAAAAAGCCAGACGTCTAGCTTTTGCTGTTTTCTGAACTATTGCTGGAACTGCTGCACTAAGAGATCCCTGGGTATGAGAAAGGAGCCAGCAAAGGTGGGATCATGAGGCTTGTCACAGCTGTATCTCTCCTCCACTGCTGTTTTGCTACACTGCCAGTTCTTGGCTGATGACAACAGTGCTTGGCCCATGGATATAGTCAAAACAATTAATGAATTCTGATCTGTCGCTGGGTGGCATGGTGGCGCAGTGGTAAAACTGTTGCCTCGTAGTTAGGAGAACTGGGTTCATTTCCCGGGTCCTCCCTACGTGGAGTTTGCATGTTCTTCCTGTGTCTGTGTGGGTTTTCTCCGGGTGCTCCGGTTTCCTCCCACAGTCCAAAGACATGCAGGTTAGGTGCATTGGCGATCCTAAATTGTGCTTGGTGTGTGTGCCCTGTGGTGGGCTGGCACCCTGTCCTGGGTTTGTTTCCTGCCTTGCACCCTGTGTAAGCTGGGATTGGCTCCAGCAGACCCCCGTGACCCCGTAGTTAGGATATAGCAGGTTGGATAATGGATGGATCTGTCACTATAAATTGGATACATATACAATATAAGACTCAAATCAGATTTGAAAAAACTAAATTTCTGTGTCCAGCCCCAAAAAAATCTAATTCTGAAGGACAAAATCAGATTTGAGACACTTCAGCCTGTTAATGTGAATGTGGTCTTAGAGCGCCACTCTCAGGAGTTATATTACTTTAACTTTTAATTTTTTCTTATATTTGCACTTATAAAGCTGCAATCATATCTGCACTAACGGTGAAAACAGGAACATGCATAAATTAATAAGAACACAGCAGCAAAGGAAAGGATGCCATTTAGTCTAATAAATTCAACTGGTGAGCTAATAACATGTTTTTGTTACAATAGTTCATGCAGATACTTTTTGAACTTTGTCAATGTTTCTCTTTCTGACTTCTTGGCTCTGTTCAGGTGATTAGCTTGGAAGAGAAGTTTAAAAGGCTGTAAAGCAGTCAAAACACAGAGATAGATAGACAGCATGGTGTTAGCTACTCATTATATGTTCCTATTCAAATGTGGCTTACAAAAATCAGCCCAGCAATTTAAACACCTAATTTTCCCCTTTTAGTGTAATTAGGATATTCTAGCAGGTTCCTTGTTGTAAAAAAGGCCTTGAACGTAACTTTCAGCTTTGTCTGTTTCTCTGCAATTTGTGTGTGGATGTTTACATTAAAAGCTATAAAATTATGTGATGTCTACGTTGCCCGCAGTTGCCACACTCCTCTTGAACTCGAGACATTGATAACCATAAACCAACGATGGACTGGGGAATGAGAATACATAACACAGTAAGAGTTGGTGCAAAGTAAATTGTGCTTTCATATAACAATGAACAAATAAAAGTGCCAAAGTAAAAGTGCATTACATAACCTTCCAACAAATAAATAAATAATTCTCAATAAAAACAGTGATTGTGGTGGAGGTTAAAATGCAGTAAATACATAATCTAAAAGCAGGTTAAAAATTAGGGAACACTGCCAGGATCTGCGCCTTTAGAAACCATCATGAGTTTTGTTGTTTCCTTCTAATCCTCGTCTCTGCTGCTCACCCCTCTGATCTCACCAACAGCAAGAGATGCCTTCTAACAAGCATAGTCAATTCTTAACTGGGGTGTGTCCTCACTTGCATTGTTTGGGTTTGTGTAGACCTGGCCAGCTCTGTTCCCTTCTCCCACAGCTGTCCCTGGGAGTCCACGGGAATCTCTTGGAGCTTCTGCTACTCTGGATGCTCAGCAAGAGTAATCCAACCCCTGGAGTGCCACTACTCTTCCTGGGGCATTAACCCCAACAGCTTACCTCCTCGATGTCGTACTGGTTCTGCCTCAATCCTGACTCCTCTTTTCTTCCTATTTATTCTCCAGACTTCCTCTCTCATTTGTTTTAACATCCAGATCTCTCACTCTATCTCTTTCCTTTTTTCTTGACTTACTTTTATTTCTCACCTCAAGCTCTCTTATAGTAATATGGGTGTAGGTGCCTTGATTAAGATCCCCAGAGCACTAAGGTGTCAACCAACTGGCATCTGCATGTGATCAGCCAGTTTCCTCATTAACACAGGGCCGCTTGACTACCATTCACACACACACCTTCAACCCTCCAAAGCTTAAACACATTCTTTTTAACTAAAATCTCGCACCACTACAAATCACAATTAAAATTCTTACATAGAACTCAATTTGTGAATAAATTCAAGATAAATCAATGGGTGAAACAGTGAGTAGAGCAAAAATAGAGCATATGCTTCACTGCAGTTCTTTAAAGCATACATCTGATGAGATTATAGTGGTGCTTCTCCTGTTTATGTTTTACTTTATATATATCTTATTTCTTGTCACTTGTTACCTTTGTCTTATTTGCTTTTTATTTTGTAATTTTCATTTCTCCCCAGTCCTTTTCCCCAGTTATGTTATGTTCTGTTTGCAGAAGGGGTATGGCCTCACTGTGAATTAAGATCCTCAAGTGCTGCAGTCATTAGAGCTTCAGTCACCTGAGAGGTCTGCTTAAGTCTCCTGTCTGCCTCAGAACACACCTGTGACATTAGCAACCATAGCTGCTGTGCTTTTTGGATACCTTTGTGCTCTCACTTTCATTCACTAATTTAACTTTTTTGATATTATTATTGTTGACTTAGATAAACTATTGTTAAGGATTTTAGGTTTTCTTTTTTTTATTTTATTAATTTTATTGCAATCCATACAAAGCAATCAAGTTTTTACAAAAAGAAAAATTGAGTTAAGAACAGATCGATCCCCACCCCTGAGAGAGCAAGCCAAACGGCCTAAAATTTAAGGCTTGTAAACATACCTAAATTAATAAGTTCTCTGTGCTTCATTAACTTATTTTAAAATATTACCGATTAGATCCTGTCATGTTTTGAAGAAAGTCTGTACAGATCCTCTAACTGAGTATTTGATTTTTTCCAATTTCAAATTATATAACACATTGGTTTCCCACTGACTTAAAAGAGGAGAGTTTGGGGTCTTCCAGTTTATCAGAATAAGTCTGCATGCCAAAAGTGTAGTGAATGCAATCACAATTTGTTTGTCTTTCTCCACTTTAAGCCCCTCTGGAAGAACTCCAAACACAGCTTTTAATGGGTTGGGAGGGATTGTGAGACCAAGGATGTCTGAGAGGTAATTAAAAATTTTTGTCCAGAATAATGTTAATTTGGTGCAGGCCCAGAACATGTGACCCAGTGATGCTGGGACTTGGTTGCAACGTTCGCAGGTTGGATCATGCCCTGGGAACATTTTGGAGAGTTTTAGTTGAGACAGATGTGCTCGATATATAATTTTAAGTTGTATAATTGTATGCTTTGCGCATATGGAGCTTGAGCAAATTCTCTGCATTGCTACTTTCCACTCCTTTTCTGATATATTAATTGAGAGATCTTTTTCCCAGTGTCCTTGACATTGAGCAATATTTTTTCCAGCATGGATGAGGGTGCAAGATGAGGAAAATCAGGAAGGTTCTGTTTAACAAAGTTCCTGATTTGAAGAGCGAAAGAAATGTGCAGCTGGAATGTTAAATTTGGAATGTAATTGTTCATAGGATGCAAAGACGTTGTCTATATAAAGATCTCTAAGCAAGTTAATTCCAATTTTTTTCCAGATATTAAAAACTGCATATGTTTGTGAAGGTTGAAAGAGATGGTTCTCTTGCAGAGGTGCCACAGATAGAAGCTTCTCCGTCTTAAACTGCTTTCTACATTGGTTCCAGATTCTAAGTGAGTGGAGCACAATTGGGTTATTTGTATATTGCCGATAACGTGTATTTATTGGAGCACAGAGCAAGGAATACAAAGAAGTACTGCAAGATTTTACTTCTATTGCGGTCCAGGCCTGTATATGTTCTTCTATTTGTGTCCAGGTTCTTATCGCCTCTAAATTTGCTGCCCAGTAATAAAACTGGAAGTTAAGTATAGCCATGCCACCTTCTGCCTTTGTAGGGTTGCTCTTTTGATGCGTGGATGTTTTGAATTCCAAATAAATTAGGTTATTGTTGAATCTAATTGCCTAAAGAATGATTTATTAATGTATATTGGAATGTTTTGAAATAAAAAAGGAGCTTAGGAAGAATATTCATCTTAACAGTGTTAATTCTTCCAGCTAGTGTGAGATGAAGGGTTGACCATTTATGTAAGTCTTGTTTAATTTTTTCCATGCAGACGGAGAAATTTTGTTGATATAGAGCTTTATGTTTACTTGTGATGTTTACCCCTAGGTATTTAACTCTTTGAGGGCTGAATATTTTTTTCCCTAAGACAGTTTCTGAAAAGCAATGGTTTCGCACAGAAATCAACATAAAACGTCTGTTGCTGCATGCTGTGGCTGCTAATTTGCCAAGAATGTGCAGCAGGCTTACTGCTAGGCTATCTTCGTGAGGCAGTCACGGTCACAGAGCATTGCAATCTGGTTTCTACCTCTTATCATTGTTAAGTGGCAGTCCTACCTGGCGAACATTGTCAGTACCACAATTAGCTGGGGACCAATCAGCTGAAGCTGGAACCTTACATTCATTTTCGATCACTTGTATCAAAATTGGAATCCGACAATAATCATAGTCCAGTTCAGAGATAAGAATAGGCAAAACATCATCCTTGGAGTATTTTGCTTTATGCATCTGGTTTGATCTCTCACCAGATGTCAGTGCCATTTTTGCCATTGTTTGCGCCTTGCTATTCACATGAGCGCAGGATTAAGTCAGACCAATGAATCTAACTTTCCTTCTAGTAACGAGAGACCAAGTAAAACATAACAGTTGGTTTTGTCGCCATTTACAGTCGATTACCATCGTCAACTCCTCCTTTTGACAAAAGTCGACATCAGCCCTGAAAGAGTTAAACTGTTCTGCAATGATAAAAGGTAGGGTATCTAATCTAATATTATATGCTTGAGAATTCACTGGAAAGAGAACACTTTTATTCAGATTAATTCTGAGACCAGAGATCTTTTGAAATTCTGTGAGTGCTGCTAAGACTGCAGGCACAGAATTTTCTGGGTCCGATATATACAGTACCATATCATCTGCATATAATGAGATTTTCTGTTCCAGTCCTTTTCTGCTAATCCCCTTTATCTGATCAGTATTTCGACAATGTATTGCCTGTGGTTAAATGGCAATCGCAAACAGCATCGGTGACAAGGGGCATCCTTGTCTAGTGCCACATTCTAGTTTAAAGTAGTCTGAGCAAATGTTGTTGATGCAAACTGAAGCTTCTGGGTTAGTATACAGTAATTTAATCCATGCACAAATGTTCAGGCCAAACCCAAACTTCTCCAATGTAGTAAAAAGGTATTTCCATTCAATCATGTCGAATGCTTTTCTGCATCCAATGATAATAATATTTCTGGGGTGTTTGATTTAGTTGGTGAGTATATTACATTAAACAGGCGTTGAAGATTTGAAGATAAGTGTCGGCCCCTAATAAATCCAGTTTGGTCTTGTGATATTATTGAGGGAGCACTTTCTCCATCCTTCTAGCTATGATTTTAGAGAGTATTGTAACGTCGTTATTCAGAAGTGAAATTGGTCTGTATGATGCACATTGTAATAAGTCCTTATTTTGTTTTGGAAAAACAGTGATTAGTGCTTGGCGAAAGGTTTGAGGAAGAGATTGGTTATCTCTGGCTTCTGTAAATGTTGCTAATAGGAGGGGAGCTAGCTGAGCGGAGAATTTCTTGTAAAATTCTGCAGGGTAGCCATCAGGGCCTGCTGCTTTCCTGCCTTGGAGTGACTTTATAGCATCTAGTAATTCTGATAATGCCAGAGGTTTATCAAGTTCCTCCACACTAAAAGCGTCTATTTGTGGTATCTGTAATGTATCCAGAAATGCATTAGATTGTGTATTGTCTTCTTTAAACTCAGTAGTATATAGGGATTTATAGTAGTCTCTGAAAGTGTGCATTATATTTTTGTGTTCGAAGATTTTATCTCCGTTCGTGTTGGTGATTACCGAGATTGCGTTGCGCACTTCTTGCTTGTGAATTTGTTTAGCTAAAAGCTTTCTCTCCATGTTCATAATAATGATGTCTGGATTTGTAGATTAGTTGTTCAGTTTCTTTAGTTGTTAAGAGGTTTAATTCTGAATGTAGAGCCTGCCTCCGCCTATGTAGAGTCTCGCTTGGTAGTCTGGTGTGTTCTTCATCTATTTTAGTAATTTTGCTTTTTATCTCTGCTACTTTCTTGGCATTGGATTTATTTCTGTGGGAAAGATATGAGATAATCTGTCCTCTTAAGAAGGCCTTAAGAGTTTCCCAGAGTATTCCTGCAGAGGTCTCAGGTGATGTATTTGTCTCTAGAAAGAATTTGATTTGTTTAAATATAAATGCCGTAAAATTCTCACCAGCTAATAGAAGCAGGTTGAGGCGCCATCTGTGGGGTGAGTGTATGGGGCTTAGTAATTTTAGCTCCAGGATCATAGGTGCATGGTCAGAAATAACAATAGCATCATATTTGCAAGATTTAAAGATAGGCAAAAAGTTGTCTATATAAGAAGTAATCATTCCTTGAGTAGCAATGATGTACTGGTGAGTAGAAAGAATATGTTCTTGAATTTGGGTTTAAAAACCTCCAGGGGTCTGATAAGTTGTGATCAGTTATAAACTTTGTAATTATCTTTGCGGTGTTAGATGCCGTTCCCCCTGTGGAAGAAGTGGATTTAGAACACAATTAAAGTCCACAGCCATTATAACTTTATGAGTGTTCAGATTGGGAATGGATGCAAATAAATTTTGTATAAATTCCTTATCATCAACATTAGGTGCATAAACATTTATCAAAATCATTTTACAGTTAGATAAGTCTCCCATGACCATTACATATCTCCCTTCAGGATCCAATACTACATCTGATGCTACAAATGGTACTGTTCTATGTATGAGAATTCCCACACCTCTAGTTTTCTTCGTAAAACTAGAATGGAACATTTGGCCAGTCCAGCCGGAACTGATCCTTGCTTAGTAAGTGGGTCTCCTGTAAAAATACTATTTTAGCATTTAGACCTGTTAGGTGAGAGAGTACTTTCTTTCTTTTTAATTCGTAATTCAGGCCTTTAACATTCCAGCTTACGAAGTTAACTGTCCCATCATGGAGATACTGATTCTGAGTTTTTGATGTCATTTTATATTCTTAACTGGAAGTGAGACAGCTTCGGCCTTAATTTCCTATTTCTCCTAGAGTTGTTGCCATGCAGCTTATTATTACGTTGGTAGTTAAAAGTTAATATGATAGATTAGGCATAGATCAGGCCTGCTCTCTTTCTCTCCCCCCCTCCCCCTTTTTTTTTTTGCTTTTTGCCGTGATTTTAGGTTTTCTTTACGAATTTTGGTGGCCATTTTGGATTAACCTTTTTGGTTTTGGTAACAGCTCTTTTATTATTATTTGTTTAGCTTCTTAATTATTTTTTAGGCAGTTTAATACTTTTTGGTTATTTATTGGTTTTTCTTTTGTGTTTAAAATGATTTGTTTTCTTATGTTATTGATTCATTTTAATATGATAATTATTTGTCTTTTCTTTTGAGTTTTAGGAGGAGTTACATTGATTAATATTTATTTTTTACTGCTAATTACACATGCATGGCCACTACTGAAAGAAACAGCTCTCCCAAGAGCAAGACTGCTCCTGTTTGTGAAATATGGCTATCTAGACAAAAGTCTAAAACAATTAAATTAAATGATGATCCCCATAGAACCAATACCGAGTCAAGCTCATCTCAAAGTAGAAATGACAAAACAAGAGGCCAACATTCTGTCTTTCATAAGTCTAAGTAAAACACATATAAAATCATAATGTTTATTACCCAATTTATTAGATGGACTATGTGATGCTATGCTGCAAGTATAAAGCCAAAGCAAAAGAGAAGAGAAAAGTCTAACAAAATACCCAAAAGAAGAGCAAAATTGTACAATAAAATGTGCATAGTAACCAAAATCACATTACATTTGCTAAGCTAATATGTGCTTTTATGTATTTAAGACAACAGTGGAATTCATTGCTTTTTTAAGTACAAAATATTTTCGATGAAGACTGATGATTGTATGTTTTCAATCATTTTCCCCAGTTAAGTAGAACATTCATAACTTTTTCTAAAAAAAGTCATTGATTGCTTGCTTTGCCGAAAGACTGCATTCTTGGTAAATGATAAGCTCATGAGGATGATTGATTTAGAGACTCATTTTAGTAGTTACATATTTCTACTTGCACAGAAAAGTGATCAGCTTCAAGCTGAAGAAAGTAAATAAATTGACATTAAAATACATGAAATCATGCAATATACCTAAAATAAAAGTTATTTTCAGGTAGTTACACAAACTAAATTTAGATCATAGGAAGGTATATAGAGCAAGATGTTCACAGACATGCATAAAATAGGACATTATCTTCAGTGAAAAGGGCAGCAAATATAGTATGTGCCCCTAGGGGGAAAAAGTTTTTAACTTTGCCCAGAGAGCTTCTAAAAACAGGCTTATAGTCTGGCAATTCAAAATAAAAAGCTGTCAGTATTCTAACATTTAGTTTGGTGTGCCTACCCACCTTGTCTCTGGATGCACAGATGTTCTGATAATGTGAGCTACTCATTTACTAGGCCATATTTTAAGAATATAAACAGCAACACAAATGCTGTCACAGACAAATGGGCTAATACAACATTGTTTTGAGAATCTTTTTTTACAATACAGCGTTAAGTACAGTAAAGCAACAGCTTATCAGTATAAAATTCACAATAGTATTAAATCACAAATTGTGTGTGGTTTGTTCTTCCTGAAGAAATTGCTATTCTAATACAATACAGTAGCTCTTCAAAATTTAAAAACCATCACAATTTTAAATCCAAAATAACTTACTCTTTTAAATAAAAATCTAAAGCACATATTGGAAAATAAAAGAAATCTATCATCACGGTGAGGAATTGAAGGCTTATATTAATTTTTGGGTTTATGACCAATAACTTTGAATTTCACATTGAAAGTAGTGAAGTCACTGCAACACTTCTGTTCCAGTGTATTAAAGTTAGCATATGCTACAGCATACTGTAATAATCACACAAAGCTGCTATAATTATTATATATCATGACCAAAAGGGAGCCTCATTTACACGGACAGGCTAAACAGCACAATGCATGGCTTGTCATCAAAAAGCCAAAGGCCACCATAAGGCAGCCCCTGTGAAAGCAGCAACAATGTCTGCTAATTTTAGCTTAGTGCACACTAACATTTATAAGTATGAAAACTGTCCTTTTTCGATTTATTCTGGACATCTATCCACGCTTAAATGACATTTTTGACAAATATTATTGAGAATGCTCTACAAACAGTGTAAATTTGAAAATGTCATGTCTCAAGCAGCAGTGCGGACAAGGAAAATGGAACTTTTCAAAAATGGCATGTGGGTGACATGCTATCAGGCATGGACTTGTCTTTTCCTTACTCTGTAGATCATATGACCTGTACTGTGCCATAAAGCACTTGAATATTTATTTTGACAGGATTCCTAATCTATATTTTCCATGGCTTTGGCTTCATTATTCTCATTTGTGACCTTTGAAAACAGTTAAACTCAACGTAGGCCAATTTAGTGTTTTCTTCAGGTGCTCTTTATTTTGCTTCATGTTTTTGTTTTCTGTAAATAAATATTGCTCATGTTTTACAAACCGTACATACCCAATAGAATATGTAGATATATCTCTCAATACTCCTGAGCACATCATCAGTGGTATTACCTGGGGTCATAGGGTGTTTAGGGTCTTTCACCATCAGACACCCTTGCCCAGGCGACACAGCCATAGTTAGTCAGGCCATGGCTTCTTCTCACGTGGCACTTGCTTACCAGCCTGGGCCTCCTGTCCTGATCCAGAGCCTTCTTAAGGCCCTTTCTGCTGCCTCTGTAATGTTCTTGATGGCTCTCCTCCTCTTTCCAGTGATGCCAAATCTCCTGCAACCAACCTTGATGGGAATACATATTGCCTTCCAGCCTTGACTACGGCAGTACAACATAAAATCTTCAGACCTGACCCCCCTCCTCTAGACAGTCCTCTAATGGGACTGTCAGCTCCAAAATAACTATATCCTTAGTTGTTTCTAAGATGAGGAGGATGTCTGGCCTTATATTAGCTGATGTAATGTGTCTAGGAAATAGCAACTCTCATCTCCAAATTCAAATCTGGTGTTTTCAAAGGTATCTGTGTTAGAGTACACTCACTGTTTATCCTGCAGCATTTAAAAATTTGAACACTTTTAAAAAGGTATCCTTGTACACAAAACAGCCAGCTTCCATAATAACTAAAACCTTTAAAGGTGCACTGTGGCTTGCAAATTCTGTTTACCTTCACAAAGAGACCTCCTATGCCACGCTTCTAATGACTACTTCTCAGTTGTGAAGAGTCACCACCAAGTTTCCTGTGTCACATGCTTTCTTGAATTTGGATTTGAAATAAAAACAGAATCTGCAAACCTACAAAACCAAATATGTCTAAAGCAGGGGTGCCCACACTTTTGGCTTGAGCCACTTTTAAAATGACCAGGTCGAAATGGTCTACCTACATTAAAAATGCTAGCTATATATATATATATATATATATATATATATATATATATATATATATATATATATACATATATATCTATATATACTGAGTATACTTTATACATAAAATATACTGTATGTTGTCGTACCTTGCATAACTGAATAACCTTTATGGCACAATAAAAATTCAATACATTTATGGTCACTACAGTATTTGGAATTAATAATCTTCATGTGGGAAGAGGCTGACTCGCATAAATAAGTAGAGCCGAATAATGCAGTCAAGGAGGTACCACAATTCCTCAGTGAAACATGACGGCTGTCCGATTAACTACGATTTTAGTTCCCTCTCCTTTCTCTTTCTCAGATTGCTTTTCGGAAGGAAGTCAGTTTCGTAGTTTTTATGAACAGTTCGAAAGTGCCTTTGCACATTTTCCTTTCTTTGGAATAGCAATGATAGATTGACAGATCAAACAAACGCACTTCGATTGTGACATTGTATGCGAAAAAAAGTCCTCTTCCAATTCCACATCCAGTCCATACCCTCCCCAAACAATTTTTTTTTAAATCCCTTCTTTAGTTGATATAAATTGAAAGGCTAACTAGATCACTTAGATAGCTGGAGTTTTGCAGTAGCTCACACATTTGTTGGTGCGTGCAGGATAACCAGTGTGTTAGAAGAAAAGAGATCTCAGACTGGCCGCCCTGTATGTCAATCAAGTGGCAAATGTCATAGGGAGGATATATGATAGACTAACATTTAAAAAAAATTTTTTTTTGAACACAACGTGATCTAGCTGCACTACCTTTGCGATCTACTGGTCGATTGCGATCGACGCATTGGGCACCCCTGGTCTAAAGTCACACAGAAACCACATTATTGGCAAAATTTAATTATCCACCCATCACTCTAGAGTACATCACTAACTAGAGTATAACTGGAATCTAATTAGAGTACCTAAATCTGTGATTACCATCATGCACACAATTATTTACTATATTTGTATGTGTATACTGATGGAAAAGAGAAACACAATACTTTTTAAACTGAGAAAACTATAGTTATAGCACATATACTTTTACAAAAAGTTGTCAGTTTGTCTAAGCCTTTAAAACAGCAATACAGCATGTATTTCTATGTTGTTTTTTGCTCTTTATATCTGTCTAACTTTTAGCCCAAGAGCTTTACAATTCCTTCTGTGTCAGACTAAATTTACAGATGGCAAATACCATTCAATCAGTTTTAATTTTATGAAATATATCTCCATAAATGTCTGAAACATGAACAGTGAAAATTTGGTGACAAGTTTCAATTCCTGACTGTCATAAATCTTTCTACGGGATTGAGTACTTAACAGTAATTCATCTCCAGGACATGCATAAACTGAGTAGCATAAACCCCACTGCAGGGTTCTGTAGTATTCTTTAGGATCAGATTGGAGAAAGAAAAGAGAGAATTTAAACAGAAACAAGACAGTAACAAAATCCAAAACATAGGTACACAAAGCTTTCTTTACCTTAAAGGCACAGCAAGCAGTACCAGAAGAAAAATTAGAACTCAGAAAAAAATTATCACAAATGGTCAGAATACAAAAAATAAAATGTTTAATTGTTGTACTTTTTTTTTGACAACAGAAGTATGGTGGACTCTAACATACTGCAGTAAAAGAACAAACTAACAGAAAATCAGTTGCCGTGTGCCTTTACGTTGAAGGTTGTCCTGGTGATGTTAATTTTTTATGAACTGATGATGATGTTTGACTGTCACTGTGGTAATGGTTTATAGATCCATGTCAGCTTACAAAAGTCATACTTACAGCTTCTTACGCTCTCTGCTTTTTAGGTTACTCACTCTATAGGGGGCAATTCTAAAATTTTTTCTCATAATCCTGAAAATGTATTGACCTTTGTAGTTTTAATGTTTGGATTAGTTTAGTTTGAATTTCAATTTGTTGATATACTTTTATTTCTTTATTGTTAGTTTAGTATTATTTATATGTTGTGAGGTACAAGAACAATTGGATTCTTCCTTGCACCGATTTTCTAAGTTTAAAAAGGCAAGCAGCATTAAACAAACTGTGGAATTTAAAAGAAGCAGTTCAGGCACATAATATATACAATGACATTTACAACATAAAGTAACATAACATATGCAAACCTGTTTAATTCAGTTTAGGGTCATGGAGGCCAGAGCCTTATTCCAACAGAATTAGGCATAAGGAAGGAACCAGCCCTGGGTGAGCCACAGAGCTAGTCTGGAATCACAAATGAACCTAATCTGCATGTCGGTTGGAGAAAGAAGTAAAACGGGAGTACCAGGTGAAGAACTCGTGCAGACATGGGGAAAATATGCAAAATCCACACAGACAGTGAATGGAAACTTGAAGCTGTGAGGCAGCAGCCACTGTACTACCAAACTGGCTACAAAGAATAAAAACAGAGAATAATAAAATAATAAAGCAAATAAATATATACAATACTAAGCAAAGAGTAAGTCTGAGTAAGTCTGCTGTCAGGTTACCGGCAATTTATCATGCAAGGAATTTGAAACAGACAATCATTTCAATCATTGCAGGGTATCACTGTTATTTTTCTGAAGCAGACAGCCATTGTCTTGAAAGTACGTGTTCTCTCTACTGAGCTCTTCAAGGAGTTCTTCACTTTTGATGACAAAGAGTACAAAATGCATGTGGAGAGACTCTCCTCAGCCCCCTATGAGATCAAAATAATATACTATTATACTGTGTAAGAGCAGATCTTAGAATATTAATGTCAGTAGTGTTAAAATTCATGTAATTGTTTGCTTAACTTGAATTGAAAATGTTTCAATTATAAGTTTCACATAGTTAATAATAATAATAATGATAATAATAATACATTTTATTTATAGAGCACCATTCCCATGCTCATAGTTATTTAGGCAATGGTATTATCTTTTATCATCTGTATGGTAACATCAAATACAACTTTTTCAGTTATATCTGTAATAACAAAATTTTAAGTAGTCAGTTAAAAATGTAGTCTCTTTGCTAGAAGCATGGGTTGTTAGACTTACTTGCAAACTGGATACAGTTTTATGTCAATGTCAAAGACAATTTATTTATATAGCACATTTAAAACAACATAGGAATGCTGTGGCCAAAGTGCTTTACAATAATAGAATAAAATGAAACAAACAACATAAAAACATACATAGAAATAAAATATAAGAGCATAAATAAAATACATAATAAATAGAAGTAATGTTATATAGTCACAATGAGGAAACCATCAGTATTACTGAAGGTCACAAAATGCAAGTGAATAGAAATGAGTCTTTAATCTTGTTTTGAACAGTTCAATTGTAGACGACTCCTTTATATGATGAGGTAAAAAGTTCCACAGGCGAGGAGCAGCAGCTGCAAAAGTTTCATGATTGTTTGACTGCTGGCCATGATCTACAGTATGTCCTGTAAGTATAGAATGGCAATGTAAAGAAATGTAACAACATATCAAAGCCTTAAAACAGATCTTTTCATATATAAGAACTTTTCTTTTTTTATATCATTTTTTCTGTTTGTTTTTGTATGAAGGATTTCTGCTTACAATTTTCCTAAAACTTTTAAAATGAAGATACTTGGAATGTGGAACATATGTGATGACTACCCAAAAAAGGCATCAATCGATTGCAACGAGTGCAGAATGCAGCTGCTAGAATCCTAACTAGGAAAAGAAAATCCGAGCACATTTCTCCAGTTTTGATGTCACTACACTGGTTACCTGTGTCATTCAGAATTGACTTTAAAATTCTGCTTATGGTTTATAAAGCTTTAAATAATCTTGCTTCATCTTATATATCGGAATGTCTGACACCCTATATTCCAAATCGTAACTTGAGATCTTTAAATGAGTGTTTGCTTAGAATTCCAAGAGCTAAACTTAAAAGAAGTGGTGAGGCGGCCTTCTGCTGTTATGCACCTAAAATCTGAAATAGCTTGCCAATAGGAATTCACCAGGCTAATACAGTGGAGCACTTTAAAAGAACTGCTAAAAACACATTACTTTAATATGGCTTACCCATAACTTCATTTTAGTTTAATCCTGATGCTCTGTATATTCAATTAATTATCATCACTATTCATGGTGGCTCCAAAATCCGTACTGACCCCTACTCTCTCTTCTGTTCTTTTTCCAGTTTTCTGTGGTAGCGATTTACGCCACCACCACCTAATCAAAGCACCATGATGTCCCTAAATTGATGGATTAAAGGCCAGAAGTCCACGTGACCGCCATCATCAAGTCCTTCCATGAGAACCCTGAATACAATGAGGACTAATCATTAATGTTAGGTAGAATACCTAGAAGGGGCTGGGAGGTCTCATGACCTGGAACCCCTGCAGATTTTATTTTTTTTTCTCCAGCCATCCAGAGTTTTTTTTTTTGTTTTTTTTGTCCTCCCTGGCCAACGGACCTTACTTTTATTCTATGTTAATTAGTGTTCTCTTATTTTAATTCTTACTTTGTCTTTTTTTTCTCTTTCTTCATCATTTAAAACACTTTGAGCTACATTACTTGTATGAAAATGTGCTATATAAATAAACGTTGTTGTTGTTGTACCTGAATCTTTCTACGAAGCAAGTTGAAGCTGTAGAATTTTGGAAAAACGGGACAAACACAGTTACACAGTGAATGCTAATAGATATACAGTGTATACAGCAAGTGTGATGCAGTGGTAACTGACTTTCTCACAACAAACAAGCTTTATAAATACTAGAATCAGGAAAAAGGGAATAGCTGACCTTTATGTTATGATTTTGGTACTGAGTGTGTTTGCTGTTTAAATTTATTTTGAGGTTTAAAACCTTTTCTTTAGGTCTTTGTTATTTTTGCCTAATTTGAAAGCATAAAGTATTCAAATAATGTTTCTGTTTAAGAGGTATTTGTTTCAATTTGGTTTAAATTTGAATTCTTGTATTTTTATTGGGCTCCACCATTTCTGGTAATGGTTACTGTTATGTGGCTCCCATTTGTATGAGCGGTTTCAGAAATTATGTATAATGACGTCATAAGCTTGATGCAAGTCCAAATTAAGACAACTACAGGCTCCTGGGTGTCTTAGCACCTTAACAGAAAGTTGTTCATACTTTTAGTAATGCAGTGCACAGATATCTAAGTTTTCCCCTTGATCATTTTGGCACACAAAGATTTGATCATTTTATCTTTTATCGAGTTGGGGTCAACCTTGTTCACTTCCACATGTGCATTGAGACTCAATTATTTCACATTTCTTTGTAACGGGGTGAAACGTGAGTTTTCGTGAAAAGGCTTCTTGCCATCAAGGGCCCCTGGAAAGAATACTCCTTACTTGGCAGTATAAATGTGAGCATTGCACTTATCACACCATGCAGAAGTGTAGATACATTTTCAAGGAGTACTAGTGTGACTTCCTCAAAGTTCCTTTTTTTTGACTTGGGCTTATTTAAATGGTGGCTTGACTTCCTAGCATTCACCCTCCTATCTGTCTGACTTTAATTCATAAAGATGAAAGACGCCTCACGCCTGGACAAACTTGTTAAGAAGGCAAGCTCCATTGTAGGATTAAAGTTGGACAGTTTAACATCTGTGGCAGAGCGACGGGCACTAAGCAAACTCCTGTCAATCATGAATAATCCACTGCATCCACTTAACAGTGTCATCTCCAGGCAGATGAGTAGCTTCAGTGACAGACTTTTGTCACTGTCCTGCTCCACTGACAGACTGAGGAGATCGTTCCTCCCCCACACTATGCGACTCTTCAGTTCCACCCGGTGGAGTAAATGCAAACATTAATTTTATTTTAATTCTTTTCATTTTTATTACTATTTAATTTAATATTGTTTCTTTGTATCAGTATACTGCTGCTGGATTATGTCAATTTCCCCTTGGGATTAATAAAGTATCTATCTATCTATCTATCTAATTCATCTCAATGTCCTAAATCTTACTTATTTACTGTGTGCTCTTTTTCTATCCCTTGGAAGAAAAATATCAGACCATATTTATATCTCTCTATTATATAAAAACATCTTGGGACAAGACTTGTTTTCAGCGACAAGATGTGATCTTTTCAAGAGAGACAGAGAGACAGAGAGACACTTTCACATCCCGCGAGACAGGCACATCACGTCATAATTACAACCTGCAGAGCAGGTTACAGATAATGGAAGTAGGAAAATTCGAAAGTGTCAAAAAAATGAGTGAAAATAGCACAAACGAATGGAAAATAGTACGTGGTGAAATAATGGAAAAGCGTAAAGAGATCGCACATTGTTTGAGGACAAAAAGACAGACTGTTGTACAGGCTTTTAAACATTCAAAGCCGAAATGCTGATCATGTGGAACGAAAGCAGCAGCAAGGTAGCAGCAAGCCAGTAGCTGAGCAAGCAAAAAGGAGATAAAAAAACAACAGTTACTTGTTTCCCAATGTATTACTGTTTAAGAGGGGTTTCAGAGGAGTGACTGCATCACCTTGGTGTACATTCAGCCACATGACGGTGCATGGGAGTGGGAATTGGTATGCGAGCGAAGTTCAGATCACGAATGGCAGCATGTAGCACTAGTGGGGGGGAGGGAAGGGGTTGACGAGCAAAGTGCAGCTCATGCGGAAAAACAGCAGCAGCAAGCCAACAGCTGATCACACAAAGAGGAGTTAAAAAAAAATATTTGTATCCCATTGTATCAACGTTTAAGTGTGATTTCGGAGGAGTGGACACATTTTCTCTTTAACAAAATTTTCTAAGTTATAAACAAAGAGTGCTTTAATAGTGTAATGTGCATTTTAGGACACTGGTGGAAAAAAAATGTGTTTTATGCAGGAAACTAAATTAAATACGTTTTATCTGTGCCACACACGCACGCTTGGAAGGCAACTTCAGTGCTCATCGAAGGGTAATTCCACCCTGAACCAAAGGTTTGTACTGTGTTTTAATGCCTCTTCTCTTCCTCTGACAGAAGATTGACAGATCAAAGACCTCCAATGTAACTTCCAGTTTCTGCGAGCTTGAGTCAGTCTATCAGTAGACTTGTGTCTGGTAAAATGTTAAATCACTTTCATTATTTATCTGCTGGGAGTTATATGGGGATCACCACTGGTGCCCCACAACTTTACAATCTCTCTTTGTCTTTTGTTAAATCTGGAAAAATCTGCCCAGTCATGTGGCTGAATCAGACAGCCTACAGCCATTTAAACAATTATTAGAGAACTACAGTTAGGCATAGGCTATCAGATATCAGATATCACCACCACCTACTCAAAGCATCATGATGCACCAACATTGATGGACTGAAAGCCAGAAGTCTACGTGACCATTATCATCAGGTCCTTCCATGAAAACCCTAAATACAAAGAGGACTGTTTGATTTATGTTAGGTAGATTGCCCAGAGGGGACTGGGCAGTCTCGTGGTCTGGAACCCCTACAGATTTTTTTTTTTTTCTCCAGCCTTTGGAATTTTTTTTTTTGTTTTTTTCTGTCCACCCTGGCCATCGGACCTTACTTATTCTATGTTAATTAATGTTGACTTATGTTTATTTTTTATTGTGTCTTCTATTTTTCTATTCATTTTGTAAAGCACTTTGAGCTAAATTTTTTGTATGAAAATGTGCTATATAAATAAATGTTGATTGATTGATTGATCAGATGAAATAAATGCTATAAAGTTTATTATTTTTATTTGTTTATTTATTTCCTTATTTAATGTTCTGTAATAGGAATATATAAAAACACTGTTTAAATTGATTTAACAAGCTTAGTGCTAGGGTCATCAAGTTTGGAGGGCCACAGTAGTTGTTGGCTTTTGTAAAATCAAATTATTATACACTCACCTAAAGGATTATTAGGAACACCTGTTCAATTTCTCATTAATGCATTTATCTAATCAACCAATCACATGGCAGTTGCTTCAATGCATTTAGGGGTGTTGTCCTGGTCAAGACAATCTCCTGAACTCCAAACTGAATGTCAGAATGGGAAAGAAAGGTGATTTAAGCAATTTTGAGCGTGGCATGGTTGTTGGTGCCAGACGGGCCGGTCTGAGTATTTTCACAATCTGCTCAGTTACTGGGATTTTCATGCACAACCATTTCTAGGGTTTACAAAGAATGGTGTGAAAAGGGAAAAACATCCAGTATGCGGAAGTCCTGTGGGTGAAAATGCCTTGTTGATGCTAGAGGTCAGAGGAGAAAGGGCCGACTGATTCAAGCTGATAGAAGAGCAACTTTGACTGAAATAACCACTCATTACAACCGAGGTATTCAGCAAAGCATTTGTGAAGCCACAACACGCACAACCTTGAGGCGGATGAGCTACAACAGCAGAAGACCCCACCGGGTACCACTCATCTCCACTACAAATAGGAAAAAGAGGCTACAATTTGCACGAGCTCACCAAAATTGGACAGTTGAAGACTGGAAAATTGTTGCCTGGTCTGATGAGTCTCGATTTCTGTTGAGACATTCAAATGGTAAAGTCAGAATTTGGCGTAAACAGAATGAGAACATGGATCCATCATGCCTTGTTACCACTGTTCAGGCTGGTGGTGGTGGTGTAATGGTGTGGGGGATGTTTTCTTGGCACACTTTAGGCCCCTTAGTGCCAATTGGGCATCGTTTAAATGCCACGGGCTACCTGAGCATTGTTTCTGACCATGTCCATCCCTTCATGACCACCATGTACCCATCCTCTGATGGCTACTTCCAGCAGAATAATGCACCATGTCACAAAGCTCGAATCATTTCAAATTGGTTTCTTGAACATGACAATGAGTTCACTGTACTAAAATGGCCCCCACAGTCACCAGATCTCAACCCAATAGAGCATCTTTGGGATGTGGTGGAACGGGAGCTTCGTGCCCTGGATGTGCATCCCACAAATCTCCATCAATTGCAAGATGCTATCCTATCAATATGGGCCAACATTTCTAAAGAATCCTTTCAGCACCTTGTTGAATCAATGCTATGTAGAATTAAGGCAGTTCTGAAGGCGAAAGGGGGTCAAACACCGCAATAGTATAGTGTTCCTAATAATCCTTTAGGTGAGTGTAGAAGACAACTACAGATAACGTAACGTTTTAAGTTTAACGGATTATTAATATTTTCATACAGCCATGTAAAGTCATTCTTATAGTGTAAATGTTTTGTGGCTTGAAACAGACTTGTGATTCTGAGTTCATTACTTTTTTCTGCTCTGTTTCTTTCTAAATATTTAATTGAAACATCTTCATTTAGTGAACACACATAGGTGAAAATTGGCTATTATTTGGCGAACTACTGGAAGTTTTGTCATTTGTCTTAAACAGAGATAACTAACTACAGTATAGAATAAAGCTTGAGTGATGTTCCTACAAGTGCCAAAATAAGAGTTCTGCTTGCTCAGTCCTTTCCTGTATGTCTTTTGTGCAACTCAGCAGTCCAGATGCAACTGTATACTGTATATCTAGATCTAGATCAGTGTTTCCCAAACTCGGTCCTGGGGGCACACTGTGGCTGCAGGTTTTTGTTCACACCAGATTCCTTATCAGTGACAACACCTGATAGCACTGATCTCATTTAATGAGCTGGTATTATTTTTTTCTCTTATTCTACATTCAGAAAAGCACAGCCATGTGATTTTTACATATATAAGACATTTAGAAATATTTCTGCTTTTGCTATAGATTTAAATGTTTAATTCTCTTTTGTTGATTTCATTACATTTTGCCCTTTCTCTGTGCAGTTTTACCCCTTTATTGTATCTTATTAATGACAATTAAAAATGAGCAGAGCAGACATGCAGGCAAACAACACTGAATAATGAAAGGCTGCAACTACTTTAGTGTTAGACCCACTAATTAGTAAATAATGGATTAATTAAACAATTAGAACAACTTGAAAAGTAGAATGAAAATCAAGATGAAAATATTGTTAAAAAGAAAAAAATACATTATTCCTATATAACTGCTTGGTACATTTTAATATATTTTGTATTGTTTTTTTTACCAAACTTAGTTTTCTAATTTCTGTATGGTTCCCAAAATACAGAACTTGGGAAATAACATATCACTTAATTAGCCCAGGAGTCCAATTGAAAACAAATGCTGGTTGGAACAAAAACCTGCAGCCACATGGGGTCCCCAGGGCCGAGTTTGGGAAACACTGATCTAGATCTATCTATCTATCTATCTATCTATCTATCTATCTATCTATCTATCTATCTAGGATTTTACAATTTTTCGCATAAAGACCTTGGAATGGACATGGACAGATTTATGATAGCGTCACAAGTAATATCATAGGTAGTGCAGACTGCAGTTACACTCTGTTTAATAGACTTCAATTAGATGAATCTTCTTCAGTTACATTTAAACACTAAGCCAATAGTTCACAATTTACTGTGGACTGGGTCACTTAATGTTAAGCAATAGGAAAGGTTGTTCAGGGAATCTGAACCGTAACTTGATGTTCTACTACAATAAGCACGGCAATAAAGGTCACAGTAAAAAGGTCAAACATTTATAATTACCCCTGTTCTTTCAAATCAAGCTAATGCTGTAAGAAGGGCTTTTGAAAAATCAATCCTAGAATAATAATGGGATTTTTCCAATCAATGTAATAATCAGTGTCTGTTTCCAGTTGTTTATCCAAGTCATATTTGATTAATTGCCTTGTTTCTATCTATCCATCTGTTTATTTATGTATGTCTTCTTCTCTACTTCTAAAGAGTGTGATTTTGCTTCTCTAGAATTGTGAGAAGTATTGGCTATCTGCTGTGCCTAAGAAGGTATAGAAAACTGTGACACATTTTAGAAAGCAAGATTCTGTTTATACTATTAATTTTCTTTTAATTTTTTACCAGTTTGCTCAACATATTGCTTTAAACAGTTTTATTTTACATTAAAAACAAACAGTTGGTCCTCATGCAGATGACAATTAGTCCTTTATGAGTGCTATTAATTCACTTCCATTTATACATTTTTACTCACCCTTGGATGGTCAGGGTTTTGGGAGTAAAACTAGAATTTATTGATTCAGTGTGTAGAGTACAAAGCAGCATTTGAGTGTGTTTAGGTGCCCACTTAGATGACTGGTGTCCCAAAACATACCTATTTGACAAGTGCTCTCAGTGTTTCTGATGTTGCTGCCTGTCAGCTGTCATGACCAACAAGCATATAAAAAATTATGTAGACATATGCACAAATGTGTCTTGAGCTAAATGGATTTTAGCAGCAAAAGAAAGAAAAATAAAGAAACCAGTATGAAGTGTTAAAAATCCCTATCTACAGCTTAATAAAGTCAAAGTTGTCTCATAAATGTGCGTATGTGAACATGCCTAAAACACTGCCTAAGCTAATCAACCTCATATATATGGAATCATGATGCAGAAGAACTTTAGTGGTTGGTAGAGCAGCTTCCATCTTGATGCATTGAGACTCCTCCACCTGCGTTCAAAGAGTATCTAGCTGAGGTAATCAACTGAGAGTGCAAGATCAGGTGCAACATTATAGTGCCCCTCCTCTGCATGCTGGGAGTTGAGGAAATACATTGGACGCCAGCAGCTGAATGAGTAGCCACTATTATCTGGCACATGTAATGACAGATTGATGTTACAAAGAATACCACAGGGCATATGAAAAGGTGAAGGTTCAGCCAGTTACAGTACCTTACCAAGAAGCCAGCCACCATGTACAGCACCATCACGAATGTCAAAACTACTTTGCCTCAAAATAAATAAATCACGGGTTGACCCAGGCCACTGAGCCAAACTCTCATCTTGGTATTACTGATGAATTGTGTGTTAATGGAATGTAACTACTTACAATTAACAAAAGCAGCTTAATTCCCGATAGGTGTACTTATTACAATATGTGTGCTGTAAAGGGTTCCAATGACATTAGGAGAACGGAAAACTGCTGCAAATTGCCTTTTTATTTATAGCAAAAACATATGTTTTATGTATGTAAATCCACACAATATGAAAACTGGATATAGTGCTTCGATGGTCAATTAATGGCTTCGAGCACAGTGAGCATGATGGAACTGGCAGAGATAGTCCTAACCTGGCAGCCAGCTCCTTGAGAAGTGACAACAGTTTGTCTATTTAAACTGACAAAAAAACAAAAAGGTTTTTCAGTGCAAATATGCAGCATTGGTCTTCTTAAAAGAGTAATAAAAATACAGTCTGTATATCATATTCATCACTTTGGAGGTGTAAAATTATTACTTGATGAAATAACAGAACAACAAAAAGAGATCGAATATATGGACATAGAAGATATGACAAGTATGTAGATATTGTTTGGCTTTAAAGTTTAAGTCGGAGATCGTCTAATTTGTGTTGCCATCAGAGAAAAGTAGTGTTTCTTTCCAATGAAGAGGCATATCCGCGAGAATTAAAAGATTTGTATTTTGGTGAAAGTGAAATCCACTAACACTACAGGCAAAAAACCGAATCTACAATAATCTGTTCGCGTTCGCATCATTCAATGCTCAAAATGTAGATTTACATAATTCTGGACCATACGCTATGAGAATCTGTGGTCCCGCAACAATTACAGCTGCTACAAGTTTAATTTTGAAGAAACCAAAATTCGGTCAGGTTTATATTTATGATCACGGAGATGCGATGCAGCATAGAATCAAAAGAGTTAAATGATCGGATATATTAGAAATTCAGTTCCCATGAAAATAACAATCTGTTAAAATTGTACATCTGCTTACACATACACGAGCGGCAAAGCCATGAAGTGGCTAGTGCATAGCACCAACCCTGGGGTTGGCGAGCGAAGTGAGCAGGGGGCAAACAAATTTTATTATATATAGTTCTACAATCTGTAATACAAAATCTTGTCACCTTGTATTCCTGCCCAACATCAATTTACTGAAATGCTGGTGGTGCCAGTCTAAAATGCTTATTTCACCATATGGATTAATGTAATTTTCTGCAGTTTGTCACCCTGTCTACTGCTGCTTTAGTGAGTCAAGAGCACAGAAGGCAAAAGCACATTTTTAGGCACTGTTCCTTGCCAATGGGAACACTATCAGTATCGGTGGTCTCCATTACTCTCTTTCCTCCATTGTCACAAACTTCAGCACCAAGACAGGTGTTAATAGCTGCATGGAGCTCCCATTTATACTTCTTTTCTAAAGCTTTTATTTTTTGTTGTTTATTTCACCTTGTACAGTTTCTTGTGTTAGGAATTTGTTAGTTTTTGCATACCCCTTGGGGTCAGAGCACAAGGTCAGATATTGTACAGCAGCCCTGGAGCAATTGAAGGTTAAGGGCCTTGCTCAAGGACCCAGTAGAGTAGGATCTCTTTTGGCAGTGACAGGAATTCGAATCGGCAACCTTCAGGATACCAGCGCATATCCTTAGCCTCAGAGCAACCACTCCACCCTTTATCTGCCTTATCTAACTTTTTCAAATCCTATGAAGGTGCTTTACTTATGTGCTTGACAGGCAGCTGCCACTCAAAGCTTCAACCTATGAGGAGCTATTTGCTGGATTAAGCCATATTTTCTTTCAAATCAACTATTATGTAATTTATTAATACTTATGAGAAAGGCCTAGGAGTCATAGTAGACTCATCACTATCTGCATCCAGACAGTGTAGAGAAGCAATCAAGAAAGCAAATAGGATGCTTATACTGTTTAAAACAATGTGTAGAGTACAAGTCAAGGTTTCAAGTTATATAACACACTATTAAGGCCTCATCTGGAGCAGTGTGTTCAGATTTGGTCTCCATATTGCACAAAAGACATAGCAGTGCTAGAAGAAAACCCCATCATGCTAGAAAAAGTCCAGAGAAGAGCAACTACATTGATCCAAGGAGTAAGAGATAAAACAAATTGAACTTTTTAAGTTTAAGCAAAAGGAGATCAAGAGAAGACATGATTAAAGTGTTTAAAATTATGAAAGGAATTGGTACAGTATATACCACTCATTCCTTTAAAATAAAAAGGACATGGTTGGAATCTAGTTAACTGCTGATTTTGCAGAATTGTTAGAAAGTTTTTTTTTTATGCAAAGAAACAGAATAAACTACCAAGAAGTATGTTGGAGAATAAGACTTTAGGGGCCTTCAAATCTGGAGAATAGATTGGACAAGCTTTTTGCACCGAATGACCTGTCATCATCACCATTTTTCTAATATTCTAATAGCACAACAGCGTATTTTAAAAAAAGCATTTTTATTGACCCAAAAAACTTCTTTTTGTTAGTATTTCATGGAGTACAAAAGGTTAGGGGATCTCAGTCTCTTGAGTGTTCTCCCTGTTTTTGCACCATAGGTGTAATATACTGAATTACATGGTGTGACAGATAGGGGGCGCTATTGTCCCCTTGAACCCTCAGACCACACGTCAGACACCAGGTAAAAGTCCCAATAATTAATTTATTAATACAAAAGTGTGCGCAAAGCACCTCCACTATACACAATAAATAGATTACTAATCACAATACAATACTCAATAATAATAATCAATAACAATAATCCTCCACACCTCCCAGCAGCTCAGTCACCCTTCCTCCCAACTCGGCCCACTGCTGGGATTTCCCAGAGTCCTTTTTATATTTCTTAACCCGGAAGTGCTTCTGATCCCCCAGTCCATGTGATTCACTTCTGGGTCAGGTGAAAACTCCGTCCTCGTGACTGGGAAGTACTTCCGGGCTATACGGAAAATAAAAGTCTCTATTTCTCCCTGCAGCGTCCCCTAGCGGCCCCCATGGTATTCAGCAGGGCTGTGAAGAAAAACTCCAAGGTCCATGATGTCCTGCTGGAATTCGGGGCATCTCCACATTGCAGGGAGGGCTCCATCTGGCTGTCTGGGGGTATTGGCCGGGATAAACTACCGGCCATACTCCACAATGCTCTTGACCATCTTGTACAATATGCTATTACCAACCAGACAGAAGAAAATATTATGAAAAACAGAACAATATAATACAAAAAACAACATCAAAATAAGCCCAAATGATTCACATATCAAATACCTGTGCTAAGGATACATATACATTCATAATAAGTCATGTGTTGGTGCTCTCTGTGTCAAAGAAGCATGTAATCTTGAGTGGCTGAATAAACAAGCTAATGGTGTTATGGAAAACATATAAGCTGAGGATCTGTGGTGGATACAATGTAGCAGTACAAATAGGAAATAATTTACTTCCATTACTTTCAATATGTTAGCTAATATCAGAATCCACTCTTTAGAAATGCAATGGACAGCACATATTACAGGATCACAACATTTACACACAAGTTTGATTCCTGGGTTATTCATATTTATGTTCAAAACTTGTACATCTAGGGCACAGGTTCCCAACCTGCGGTCCATGCTCCCTCATGAGGTGTGAGATTGCATTGCAAAACTGAGTGAGGTGCATTGTCCAAATTTTTTGTTGTGTAATTGGTGTCCTACAGTGTGCCATCATTTGTAGAACATTTATTTATTATTTAGTGTTCCTGTTGTACGATATGAATAGAATCAAACGTTATTGCAATGTGAATGTGAATGAGCCTCAGAAATGTATATTCTCGCAGTTTCTTGCTGCAAGCAAGAGTATGCATACAGGCGAAAATATTTTCTAAGAGAATGGAAATTGGACCTTACAATGATCTATAGAGAAGGGTGAGCACTAGTATTGATTTCTGTGCAAGCTCTGGTTGTGAAATGTCACTGATTTTGAGGTTGATTGACATTTTTGCCCATAGACTGAATTAGATGCGGCACCTACTGCTTACACTCAGCCTATCTCTATTGCTGGCAGTCCTGGCAGTAGCGCAGCAGTTTTAACTGTGCAGCATTTTAATTTTTTTTTTTTTGAACTGCAATGCAGAGGTTATTGGGGACAAAGCTCGTCGACTGTGTTTCATTGATTCTTCAAGCACCCATTCCTTCATGGCATCTCCAATCACCCAAACCCCTTGATCATTTCCTCACAGAGTTTGATGTTTCGCAGGATACACCAACCCTTGGATCGTCATTCAAGTTTCTAAGTTTCACAGGGGATACATTTGCAAGATTATTAAGGTTTATAATGGTAAATTGCTCAAGTTGCATTTACATTTTATGCACTGAGTGAAAAGCTTATTTTTTTAGTTCAATTTGTTCACCCCACAGTACTGTAGTATGTGGTTCAAAAATTAGAAATTTGACTTCTTCATTTTCAAATGCGATATTACTTTTGTATGGGGTGCGAACATTAATCAAACATTTTCTAGGGGTGCAGCACATAGAAAAGTTTGGGGACCAGTTATCTAAGATGTAATAAGTAGTGCATCTGACTATTGTCCTTTGATTCTTTGTGACCTGGGACACAGGGCTCAAAACTAAGATTGTGCTTAACTTCTTATATCATCTGTTTAGAACAAATACTTATTCCAAAATTCAGACATTTCACAATTGTTTTCTTACCATTTAAGTTCTGCAGACAAGAGAAAAAAATGCAATTCAGTCAATTTATTCATTAAATATTTGGGTTTTTTTGTTCATGCTCAGCATTGGCTCATACCCAGTCTACATACCCCCCTGGATTTGTCTTTGTTCTGATGCATACAGGACATGGTTGTATCTTCAGTAATCTTTTTTAAAAAAAAACAGATCTTGGAAAAAAATGAGCGAATGAACTTGTTTCTCCAAAGCTTTTTATTAAAATCATATGGCATATTGTTGGCAATGTGTCTAAAATGCTAAATTTCTACACATCATCTATCGCAATTTAAACAGAAGAAAACTTATGTATGATAATAAGTTAACAATACCAGTATGTCTTAACAGGATGTTCTGCTAATCCTAAATTGGATGTGGTGTTTCTTGCAGGGTTGGTTACCAACTTTTTAGGTAGTGCTGATGGGATAGGCTACTGCATCTAACTGGAATAAGCTGATTTGAGAGAGTTACATTATGATATTTAAATTGAAAATATTTGTAATGAAGCTAGCTTTCTCTGCTTGCACACCGCCTTAGATTTCAATGCTTGGGGATGAAATGTAGTTTGTTGGAGATAAAACAACATGGAAAACAAAGAAAATTAAAGGTAATAATAAACAAAATTTAGAAAAATTAAAACAATCCATGCTTTTTTTTCAACTTTTCATAATTTTTTTCATAGTTCATCAAAACACACTGTCTGTGTTATGTAACACATCACTTACAAATCCTCACGTTCTACATGATCTTTTCAAAATACACTAAATACATCACTACCACATATTGTACGTGAAATATTTTATTTTGAAGTGCTGTGTACATGAGTCATAATTTATTCTATTAGGCTGCCCTACTTAGATGTTTATCTGCTAGTTAACTGGGTAGTTTTGTCCTGTTGAGTGATACAATAAACTTAGACCTCCTTTTGCATCTTTTGTTGTCAGCTGCATTACTGAATATTGATGTTGAAATAGTATCATTCTGTTTTAAAAATTATGATGCCCAGAACATAACATGAAACACAGCAACACATTTTGGTATAACATTCTTTTAGCCATTGTGAGGAAGGGCCCGTGTCCTTCCCTGGCCAGGACGCCCTCAGAATGTAAGGACTGGTGGGGATGTGTTGCAGCGGTGCTTTGAATTCTCACAGGGCAGTTCTGTTGGCTTCCATGAGTGCTGACAGAGGGTGTTGCAGAAACTGGGAAGCCCTACTTCATGGAGTTTCCATCTGACTTGCAAGTGCTTTCGGACCATGTGCAGAAGACCAGAAGTACTCCCAGGTGGGAGATAAAAGGAGCTACCTGCCTCACAAGGAAGAGCCAGAGTCAGGAGGAAGGTAGATAACGCTTGTGAGGAGGAGTGGAGGAGGCAGTGGAAGAGTGAAAGAGAAAGAAGACAAAGAGTGTGTCAGTTCATTGCAGACCATTGTTGGGCACAAAACCATATCAAGTTTAGAGTAACCCAATGACTTAACATTCTTGTCAAGAAGAACCATAATATTCAAAGAAAACCCATATGGAGACCCATGGAGAGAATATGCAAATTCCACACAGTGAGTGTCAAGTCAGAAATTTAACAAAGGACCCAGGAAATGTAAAGTACCAGCAGTATTTTCTACTGTTATCCAATGCGGTTCGATCAAAATAAAAAAAAAATTAAATGTGAAAGTAATGTACATGATGTGGAGGTCACTGTGGCTGATCAGAGATCAGTGATGAACAATCTTTGCCACAGAAGTCACATTGTGTTTTTTTTTTTTTTTACAATAACTCTGTAGATTACAATTTCTTGCCTGTAAATAATTACCTGCTTAGTTAGATTCAAAGTGATGTTCCTGGAGTCAACTTGCTGATGTTAACAGGACTCAGAATGGCTTGAGCATTGGAAAAGTGCTATATAAATAAAATGTATTATTATTAATACGTCATTTGTGAAAGAACTGAGATTTCTTATTTGCCTGTTTTTCCTTTCATAAATAAGAGGCTGCATTTTTATATTATTTACTATCCAGCAGTTTAACATGGCAGGGGTCGACTGGAACTCTTAATTTTGAAATTGATCATCTGTTTGAAAGTGATTATGTAGAAATGGCAAATGTAAAGCAAATTGATCAGCTGGTGCTCCAAAAACAAATTTAGGGACTAAGTAGAGATCTGTAAGTAGACTGAGCTGACAGCATGCAAAATGTAAAAGAATAAATAAAAACAAACTCAAATCTGCCTGAATACTGAAAATAGCTTATTTTTTATTAAACATAAACAGAGTGATGGTAAATTAAGCAGGTGCATTGTCATAATTTATTTATTTATTTATTTGCAACTTCTTGTGATTTGTGGTTTAATGTAATTTACCAACTGTGGTGGCAAATTGAATTTTAAAATAAATAGCTTTCTTGCCACTTAAGTCCAAAAGCTTTCTGCTGATCTTTGTGTTATTGTAATACTTGAGGTCTTGTCACAACAATTAACTTCCACATTAAAATATGTTATGGCAGCTGCTGACTTGATTTATGTTTACTTTTATTTAATTATTTCTGGCAGATTTGTGAAAAGGAAAACTAATGTGACAATATAATTGATGGTATGGTCTTTTTCTTTGTGTAAATAAGGATATAACAACCTGCATATCAAGTACAGGTTTCTGGTGCACTTGGTCCCCAAGCCTACGTTACTGTAGTAGACTACTGAATTTAAATAGTAAACCATGATCAGCATCCATATTTTATGTTCTTTCATCAAACACTGAGGTAAAGACCTTGTTAATGTTCTCTTCTGTAATTCACTCACTTCTACATTTTCATGTGTTGCTTTGAAGTTGGTATTATCCTGTAAAATCAGATGGCACAAACTGCATTAGTGTCTATATTAGTGAGGCCAGCAAGGGACGCGTACCCTGTGGTCTGAATGTGGATCCCAATGCCCCATAGCAGTGATGAGGACACTGAGCTGTAAAAATGGTGCCATCCTTCAGATGAGACATAAAACAGAGGTGCTGACTCACTGTAGTCATAAAAGATCCCTGGGTATCTTTCATAAAGAGCAGGGTGTATCCTATTATCCAGGCTAAATTGTTCTACATGGCCTAGTCATTTTTGCCCACTAATCATTCCCTGTCTCTAAATGGCTATCTCTCTCACCCCTTCACCACCTAACAGCTAATGTGTGGTGAGTGCACTGGTGTAAAAATGGCTACAAGTGCATCATCCATAGGAATGCTACACATTAGTGGTGGTTGAAGTGGCTCCCTACTTCTCACGCTTTGAGTAGTATCAAAAGCACTATATAAATGTAAAGAATTATTATTCTTATTATTATTTCCTCAGGATTCAAAAATTGCATGGAATGCTCAGTACTAACTGCAAAATAACTGGTTGAATACAGACTATGTGATCTGCCAGTAATTTACTGCAATAGTGTGTTATCCATTTTACTACTTTATTCATTTGTAGTCTGTATGTGTAAATGATATAGATGAATTAAAGTGTAATACATAGAAATAACATATCATATATCGTTTTGCATATTTGTATCAATTAAATAATAATGAAAAACGCTTAATTTACCGTAGTGAAGTAGCACTGTCCCTCACAGCTTTGTGACCCATCAGCCTATAAATGGATTGGCAGTGTATATTTTCAGTGGAGTTTTCTTCAATATATCAGGCTTTCTCCAATGACCCAAAGAAAAGCAATCAGTTATAAATATCAAACTTAAAGATCAATTTGATAAGTCTTAACTACAACTCTTATTTTTAAATAAATTGCCACATTCCTTTAAATGTGAGAATATATATGATTGATGGAGGTCTGAGGTGAATTTGTGAGAAATGGACATTAGATTAGATTAGATCAGAATTACCAAAAAAAGGGGATTTTATTAACTATGTGAAAATAAGACAGGGTTTACACTCAGAACACAAAGCTAGAAAAAAAACAAAAGAAAACAATAAAGCTACTGTATTACCCCTTTATGCTCCCCTGCATTAGTTATCTCCCCTTTCTGCCACTTTCCAACGCATAAAAATTCAATCCCTTCTAACTCAACTGATTTTTTGTTTCACCACCTTTGTCCTTTCTTCCTCTTCCCCCAAGTAAGGCGAGTCTGGATACTCATAAAGTGAATCCCAGGAATTCACCCCAGCAGCACCAGAGATCTTTGCTGACAGGATTCTCTATTCTGACTACAACATCAGGCAAATCTGCAGGCTTCTGAACTAGAGCACCCTTAATAAGCTTCTACCATCCAGAAAACTGGGGGAATGCACACATGTTAGCTTAGATACCAAATGCCCTTCCATTTCTTTGACATCACATCCAGAGAATGTTTGAATGGATACCCTGGATGGGATGTCATTATCTTGTCCAGAGTGTTTCCCTCCTGGCATGCTAGATGGGCTGCTAGACACAGTTTAGTATACTCTACAACCTTCATTTACATTGTACATTGAATTTATTCATCAGTAACAACAATGAAAACATTTATTTCTATAGCAATGATGTAGCTACATACAAATGATGAAGATCAAAGTGCTTTACAAGTAGTCAAAGAAGTAGTTACATGCTAAGAAAAACAATTTAAATTTAGATAAGAATAATAATCAATAGTATACAAAAGATAAATAAATGATGTACACTTATATGTGAAGGATATATAATTAAGACAAGTAGAATCCTTAAATATATAATTATTTGACTTCAAAATGAAAATCATTGACTTCAAAAATCAAGTTCACTTTAAAAGCTTTAAAGGGGATATGCTGAGCAACATAACACCAACACATTAATAAAATAAATACACTTTTAAGAAAACAAGCCTTGAAAAATTAAAATTACCATTTACTTAAATGTCCATTTAAAATACATACCTAGAAAAGCATATAAAGGTTTTAAAACATATCAAATAAACTGTTTGAAATCCAAGAATAAAGAAATGTTTGTGTTAAAGGTTAACTTTTTTTGCTTTATGGACAATTTTCAGAAAATTCTTTCATGCATTTTAGCATCTACCTTTAAGGCTGCATTACCCAGGTTTGGGTCACAGGGGCCAGCGACTTGCCAGCAGTGGGTGTAAAGCAGAATACCACCCTTAACGGGGTGACAGTATACGGAAATTTTAATTTCCAAATATAGTATATTTTGAATTTTACATTTATAGTTGTTTTTTTTTTGGTATTGTGTGGTATTGTTGCTATAGTTTAGAAAGAGGTGAAAGTATTTACTGCACTTTTCTAGGTGGTTATTGGGGTTTTTATTTTTTGAGATCCCTTTTGTTATTTAATAATAAAAAAAAATTGTATCTTTAAATTAAATTAAAACTTACATTACATAATTATTCAATATTTCTGTGGAACTACAATTTATAAACTAAGCTCCATACCTGCTCTCTAGCAATTTTACTTTAAGACTTCAACAGAGATTTTAACTCTCTTATCAGGTACCTCTTTAGAAAGTATTTAGTTTAAGATATTTGAACTGCAGTTAGTCACACACCCTCCACAACTAACAAAAAGACATCAACTGATCCCTTTTTGCATCACTTGCATTCAACTCTTCTGTCTATGAAAGTTGTTGAGCCACCATCAACGCCTCCCCTAGCCAAACTGGGGCCCTAAGTGGAATCTTCTTCTTGGCCCCCTCAAACTTCCCAACTCGCCCACCCCTGAATCCACTACATTAAAATTTGATATAACAGCTTTAATTTGAACAATAATTATATGAATAAATAATAAATAAACAAAGAAGCATATATCACAAACTTATCTATAACTTTTCGATTTATTTTTTCTACAAAGTAATAATTGAAGGTATAAGTAATAATAATAATAATAATAATAAAGATGATGGTCCAAGAGTATCAATGTGCTCTTACTCTTTGTTACTTGATAAGCTTTGTGTATTTCCTTTTTAGCCGCTGCTGTCATGTTCTCCTACACCCTGTGGTTACCCATGAGTTTTTAGGTTGTGGGGTCTATTAGTTTCTTATCTCTAACCGTAAAGCATCATATTCAAATTCATATATATCACTAAGATTTGTTCAACATATTTTAAAATCCTTTATTATGTAAATGATCACACCTACTCCTGTATGAGTTCATTGGTCTTTTTTTAAAAAAAGTGTATTTATTTACATTTTATTCATTCTCATCTCTGGGACTCAACCATTTCTGCTATGGTTATGATGTCATCATTATGAAGAACTCTATGTAATTCATTTGTTTTACTTTTAATACTTCTAGAATTAAGACAAGTAATTTTGTGTCTTCCCCTGGCTGTAATGTATTCTCTTCTGGCTTGTTATTTCAGAGTTATATTTTACATATCCAATGTAATAAAAGGCCAAGTGTTTCTATGTCTGTCTGTTTGTCCGCTATGTCTCTGTCAAACCAAAAGATGGTGCATTACAAACAATTTTACTGATAAAATGCACTGCATTCGTCATTCCAACAAATGGTGCAACACAAACATTAAGCCTGCTTTTACGAATCCCATACCAAATGGCATATTAATACAGACATATGTTTTGCATGGTGTACTGCAAACATTAACATGGATTACTTAAATTTCAACCTGTCTTAGACGGGTTACACTGATAGTTTATGAATATTACCTTACCTGAACTTATACACCAAATTTCCCTTGGCTGACATTCTCTGATTTAAACTGTCTTTGACTAACATATGCATATGCCATCTTAATAAATCAGCTATATCTCAAACCATCCAGCAGTACAAATGACAACCACCTTGGACATATAGATTCCTTTTTTTGTGCTCTTACTTCTTTAGTGTAAATGATGATTAGTACGAACAGGTAAAAATACCCAAGAATTATTATGAGTGTAATACACCCAGAAGATGACTAAGGTAGCAAGAGCTGAGGTTAGGACAAGCAAGACAGAAATTTCACCAATGATAAATTAACACTTTAAGATTATACTGTATATGGACCCACTCTTTCCATAAATTACACTTTGAAGGATTACACTAACTCTTTAAGAATTCATTTAACACTTTAACACTAGTGATTTTGGAATATCATGAAAACAAAATGAAGAAAGCAGTTATCGAAGGGGCAAGAATAAAGAAAAGCGATCATGACCAGAAAACCAGTTCTACCGCTAGGGCGTACTTGTTTGAAAGCTGACTATCACTAAGAATAATGATGAGATTGAATAAGGCAGTATGTAATCAGCAACTTTTTATATTGTCAATTCCTATGATGTCAATAGATTATAGTCATGTGATCAAAAAAAAAACAAGAGAGTAACAAACATAGACTTAAAAAATACAAATATAAATCACACTAAATACAACAATGATGAATCTTATAATATGCAGTCTCGCTCATTTACAAAAAGAAAGAAAGAAAGAAAGAAAATGAAAGCAATGTCAAAAATGTTGCATTGTGGATCATTATAGCTCCTTCAATGTTTTTTGTGTGTACTTGAAGACAAGCGAACACAGAACAAATGTACAAGTCAGTACATGAGTGAAAGCACAAAATTATCCGGGAATTAAATAGACAAGGTCTCAGGAATGAAATGTGAAATATTAGCAAATATAAAGAGACACAAAAGGGAAATAAATGGATAGGCACAGATGTTTCATAAAAGCTGATTTAAAGAGTATGTTTATTTAGCAAGTTTCAGGTATAGTAAGAAGCATAATTTGGAGACACAGGTTGAAATAAGGCCAGAGGTTTTGGCAGGACCAGCATTACAATAGGAAGAAGAAGGACAGCCATAATAGCTGCATGTCTATGAAGGGCTACTGATGACTGTATAAAAGATTGATACCTCAGATATCAATGATGAAACTTAATAGTGCTTGATTAAAAAACATACGATGCTTACTGTCTAATGGAATACACAGTACAGAAGAATTAACCTTTTGGTAAAAGTCTAGGTAAATAAGCTTTTACATTTGAAGATAATGTATTTGGTTGAGTTATAACAATTAAAACTGAAAGCTGTGACACCTAATGCTGCAGTAGTAATAGAATGAGATCATAAGCCAAAATGCATTGACTCTCTTAGCTTTCCTACAATTCTTAACAACAGGATAGTATCAGCCATTGATCAATTATCTAAACAAATCAGCAAGCATAGGTCTCTAAGTTTTAAAATATGATGTGGCTGTCTGCAAAGAGATAACATTCTACTGTTATTAATGTGAACATTTTAAAATAGATGGAATAAAATTTACAAAGAAGAAGAACATTAGAAAGCTATGCCATGAGCTAGCCTGACTTTTGTATAATTTTCTACATTTTGCAAAAGGTTTCCTAGATAGTTGGGTTTTCTTTGACATTCCAAAGAGAAAGAATGACATCTCATTCAAGGTCAGTTTCTCCCATTACTGGCAGGATAGCCCTAGACCACTTACCACTGCATAATGGAGATTTGTATTCAGAAAGACACAGATGGAGGGAGGACTTAACAGTCACTTATGATGATAATGTTCAGGTTGAAGGTCAACTGTCTCAATCAGCAATGATGCCACACAATTACTTTGGAACACAAAAATATAATTCTAACCCATCCATTCACCAATTAATACGTCTCTGAAACAATGAAAAATGCAGCACTTGATTAATTCAGGTGAAATAAAGCAAGATTCCTGCCTTTTCAAATACCTCCATGCTAATAATAAGGTGACAATGCATTTGAAGTTGCCAGATTTAGTTTTTGTGACTGTCTGTACTTTTATGCTTCAAACAGTGAATCATTTTAATAAAACAGTATGGAAATAATTTTTAAATTTTGTTCATGTATTGGAATTGCTATGTTGATAATGTAAGGTTTGTGTGAGTGTTATGTTGAAACGTCTCTTAGAAAGCTTTCCTGAAATTTATAAGTATGCACTTTTTTGTGGGGACACACCAACCCAATTTAATTTCTGTATTGGCTAATTGCAGTGATCTAGCACATGGGAATGATAACAACATTCTTTTTGGTCAGTAGATCATCAATTCATAATTCAGGTGAAAACATTAAACAGTCTTCCACTTATAATTTCTTTTCCAAAGTGAAAATCGAAAAGGCTTCAGAACAAATGAATAGGAGCACTTGCAAACATAGGAAGGCCATAATTAAACTCTTACATTTCTTTGTTTTTTTAAGTACACAGTAGCTTTACTCACCATCAACTACTGATTTTTGAGTTTGTTTTCTTTTCTTTTTTTTTTTTGTCTTTTCTAAAGACTGGCAGCTTTTCAAAACTCCAAAACTGGATTAAAATGGCTCAGTAAATTAGATTACAGTATCTGGAGGAAAATCCCATCCACAAATTGCTACAATAAAGCTCAGTGAGTTTTGTTAAATGTTAAGCAATGGACTGACTATGATGTCTTGTTCTCTGTACAAGTTGTTTACATTTTGGCTGTCAATAGTCAGATGGGCTAATAATACAAATATAATAAATATCCATTACTCTGACAAATTATTATTTTAAATCAGGCAATGATTTTATATAAGAACTCAGTTTCTGAGAGAAACATCAGGTACAGTAAATTGCAAGGACCAGGACTGAGAAATGCTGTCCTATAAATAGAGTGGTACCAATTTGCATATGTTAGACTTCTCTGGCTAAAACCTTTTTGTAATGTTTTTGATGCAATTTCCTATTTTACTGACAATTTAATCACAGCACTCACTGAGAGGAATGAATATATGCATCTGTTTCTAAAGTGTTTCCACTTTTCAATAATTGAATGGTAATTGAGCTTAATTGAATAAAATATGAGTGAACTTCAGAGTGTCCCTTTGATTCTGAAGTTCAAAATTAAAAGTCATATTTAGTTGCATTTTAATGTTTTCAAGTTTCCTTTTCAGATTTGTTGGAGTGAATTCCAATATACCATCCCCGTTATATAAAAAGTAAATAGATAGATAAAAAAAAGTTATATTAATTTAGATCACAGTTTAAGACAACTCTTGGGCTTAGACTTTCAAAAATTTCACAAGGTAGAGACAGAATGATGATAAAATTTACATTTTGATAAATAAAAGTGTCACTCACTAATTTTCCACCGTTCGATGGGTTGGTGCTGTGTGCTAATGCTTTTTCTCTTACTCCCCCTGCAGACCAGAAAATTGACTGCTATACCACCACTGATGTCATGTCCAGTGCCCACCCATCTGGAACTGCCACTTTCTGACAGAAGGACTAATAACCGGAAGATGCATCATCTTAGTTCAGTTCACTTTGGAAATCACATCTGCAGAAGATCTCTCTGCCATTGTTGTGCAACTTTTAATATTTTTCAACACTTCAGTTATATGGGTTCACCTGGGTGGTTCCCCAGTTAACAACAGTTAACAGGCTATTAAAAAATGCATTATTGACCCGCTTAACCCTGCTGAGGGTCACAGAGGACAGTGCTTATCCTGGAAGCACTGAGTGCAAGGCACTAACCAAATCTGAATGTGGAGCCAAATCATTGCAGGGATCTCTACCCATTGTTACACGTGTGCGATTGAGAGACATGTGAATGGCCTTAAGACTAGTACTAACACGTCAGACCAGGGGGTGGTGAGCTGCACTAACTCTCCTTCTCAATCTTCTGCAGACCATCCACATGAAATCTCACCAGGTCCAGTGATCACGTCACTTCCGTTTTCCATTGCCATGGATGATGTCACTTCTGGTCCTGACATCACGGATGACGCCACTTCCAGTCCAGAAGATGTCACTTCCGGTTCCAAGTCCAATGACGTCACTTCTGGTCTTGGGCTTTAAAGCCGCCATCTTTTCTTATTACACTTAGTTTGTTCTGGACTCAAACCTGTGAAGATCTCAATCTCAATTTCAACTCCATTTTGGTGCCAAGGCACAATATACAGGTGGCTGTCCCAAACCTTTTTATGTCTGTGGTCTGCTTTTGTGACACCATCTAAAATATCCAGTTAACCTAAAATATGCATTTTTGAGATGTAAGAGGAAACCAGTGTACTTGGACAACTCTTCACACAGACATGTAGAAAACATGCACACTCCACACAGGCAATGCAAACATAAGACTGAGAAAATGTAAGGTATAAGAGCTAATCAGTCACATATTAGCTTAGCTGGCAACTTACAATTGGCCTATGAGTTTCTCACCCACTCCATTTAGCTCTTCCAGACCCTGCAAAGTATGAAACACATTTTAAAATGAGTATATAGGTGTACTAGCCATCCCCCATGGCTTCGCCCGCGTATTAGTGAAACAGGACAGTGAGGAGGGCCCCACCCAGCTCTCTACTGCTGACGTCACTCTTCCCTCTCCCCTCGGCCCGCAGCCTCTGTCTCGGATTAGTGTGAATATATTGCTCCTGAAAGCGAACTATGATTCTTGGCGCAATGAGAGAAGTCGCAAAATCAACCGGAATATTGAAGCAAATTAAAGTAAAAAATGATCTAAATCCGTTCAGTAGTTCTCTCGTTCGCTAACTAAGCAGAGTTAAAGCAGATGCGTGAGTGAGGAGGGTCCCGCAGCCCGATGAGTCTCTCTCTGATTCGCGCTAATAAATCGGCACTGCAAGCGAACTATGATACTTAGCGTGATGAGGGAAGTCGCAAAATCAATAGAATGTTCAAGCAAATTACAGAAAAAAACCCTATCTAAATCTGCAGTTGAAAAGTGGACAGACATACAAGCGGGTCTAAAAAACTATAAGAAATTTCACGCTTGGACCACGAAACTTTTAAAACCATTTTTTAGTGAGCATCTATGTGCCATGGGTAACCTACATTCCAAATTTCAAGTCCAAAGTCCTCATGGTTTGGAAGACTTCGTGATGAGTAAGTCAGTGGTATTTGGCTTTTATATATATAGATAAGATGGTACAATTTTGATTTATTTCTTATTACATTTTCCTATGAGGCTACGAGTGCAAGTGAAGAACAACTTTACTTTCTGATATGACTATCAGTGACTTTGTATTTAGGAATGATAAACTTATTCTGTAAAGAGTAAAAGCTTGGAACCATTATAAAACTTAAAAAATGTATATTTTCTTTTCTAAGTGTGACCACCAGGGTGTACACAGCTCCCCAAACACCCGACACAACAGGCACAGGTACAGGCACAAGTGCAGCACAACACAAGGCTTTATTTATAGGGAGAAATGCTTTTCCTTCGTTCCTCCTACAGCACAAGTCCAGCACAAAGCACACAATACAGCACTTTTTTTGACTTCTTTCTCTCAGTCGTTCTGTCTCCACTCCTCCTGGTAAGTTTTGTCCTCTTCCACCTGACTCTGGCGCCCCCTGAATGGAGTTAGACAGCACCCGGAAGTGCCCCAGGTGACCTGTGATTTCCTTTCGGGTGTACTTCTGGGTGTTGCAGCAGTCCTGCGAAGGAGGGCTCAGCCATTCCCCCTGCGCCCTCTGGTAGTAGCCATGGGCCAGAGCAGTGTTGAGTTTCCATGCTCCAAACATGTGGCACCATAGCAAACAAGAGGGACTGCCCTTTGTCATCTCGAGGGAGGTATTACCCTGTGCAAATTAATTCCCCTGGTCCTTCTCTTAAGAAGATGTCCATCAAATAAGAAAAAGTGAAAGTTAACTGAATATTTATTTAATAAAAACATGTAGATCATGAATACCATAACTGCTATAATAAATCTGGATATGCAGTATATTCCCTGAGGTTTCCAATTTTTTATGAAAATCTGGTAATCTTGTTATGACATAAGGTGCTCTTATAATAGTGTTCAAAGAGGGGAGTTTAAATAAAGAGCTATGGAAATGATAGACTAGTGACAACTGCAACACGTATTTGTTCTTTTTTCTCTTAAGGTGAAACTGTGAAGAAGAAGATATACAGTAGTTAGAACAGGCTTTGTCAGAGAAACCATGCATTATGAGAAACATTTGCTCAGTCTCTCACATTTGGCCTGTTTAGAATTACTAGCTACACCCATATTGCAATTCTGTTGGAGGAAAAGCAGACTACCAGGGAAAAAATGCATTTTGGGTTATGTATAATTCTGAACTAAGAGACAGACTTTCCATAAAGAAGCCATATCTGAAACTGGCAAATAAAAAGAAAAGGTTAAAATGAGCAAAAGAACACATACATTGGATGGAAGAGAGAGAGACAGGTTGGGAGCATGTGCTGCACCCACCACACGATGAACCACCTGGATTGGACAGAAAAAGACTTGGGAAATGTATTATGGTCAAAAATCCAAAACTGGTTTTTAACTGTTGTAGATGACACTGGTATTTGTGTTTAATTATGGATAAAACCAACTCAGAACCTGTATGGTTTTTATTTCTCAAGCTACACGCTCTGATGTCCTTATCCTCTTATGCAGTTCTACATCTGAGACTTTTCTTTTTCTATCCTGGTTAGATCCACTTTGTTGACAGGTTAATTCTTCTTCTCCCAAAAGGAAATTGGTTAATGTAATTCCAGTGAATCTTTTGGTCTCTGGTTCAAGGTAATGTATCCAGTTTTTTTCTTACCAACAATCAAACAGTTCTGTCACTCAATCTGGCAAATCTTGACACACCACTTTCCAGTTTAATGATCAACAATTAGTCTGGAACTTAACATGCAAACACATTTGAAGATCCAAAGTCATTAATTATGTCATTCATACTTTTTTTTTGGAAATAATTTTCTAGTCATAATCAAATGGTCTTTTCAGGTGAGCTCATTGGCACATTAAAATAACACTGGAGTGACTGCCATTATTTAATGGTTAGAGCAACACATGTCAAAGATGTCTCACAGAACCTACAATTTGTCAGGTATAACAGCTAACACAGCAATTATCAACAGAGTTGTTTTTGTATTTATTTTCTACTAGACTGGGAATCCACGTTCCTCATTTCTTCTCCACTACAAAAAATCTAATAATGGACCTAAAGTACACATCACTGCATGATCAAAGGATAACTACTGTGCATTACCAAAGAGTTGAATTGTTGTGCTGCAATAGAAAAAAATATTCTATTCTTAAAATATCTAATATAAACAACAAAATAAATTGCAAATATTTCCTGTTTATTTTGAATGAAATATAGAAAGTGGTTCACTCTGTTTAAAATATGAATATATATTTTAAAATATGAAATGTCAAATGAGAATGGGGAAGACAAAAATCTTTTCATCCTCGATTACATCTTCTCTCGATCAGTCATTCACTTGGCACTAAGGGTATTTTGTGATGCACCACAATGCTGAAAACTCCTTTGGTGTCTTAATCAATCATTTTGTGTTGCTTTAGAGAATGTTATTGTTGATATTTTTCTTGCTATTTATTTGAGTTGTTATGTTGTGACATCACTGCATCACCATTTTTTCGGTTTGTTTTCTTAATAGTGACACTTTCTGTATGGCTACTGGCTTGTTATTCTTAGGTGCCTATCAGTGACTGAGAGCAATATGGCATTTGATATCATCACATTGGTATTATAATGAAAAAGCACAAACAACCATAAAATGTTGGGGTACCCACAGGCAAATGGTGTATAATTGCAAAGAAAACACTAAGTATAAATGTGTTAGGAATGCCAAAAATGACTTTGCAGATGCAAATCTCAAGAGAGACTGCGTCAAGATGGTGACACTTCCAGTTAAATAAAGGCCAGGCAGGAAGAGGCGGGTCCGGGGGATGGACACTAGAAGTGGTGTCAGAGGTGGTACGGCTGTCAATCATCTGGTCAGTAGAGGGAGGAAGAGAAGAGGTGCTAGTAAACCGTGTCACCATGTGGATCGGTGAGGAATTGCCATCAACAGAGCCTTTAAGCTGTCCCCACGGTGCATTTTATAAGATGACGGCATGTGTCAAAGACAGAGAAATAAACAAAGAGCTAGAACTAATTAGGTAAAGGCTACCAGTATAGAATTAGGATATTGACTTCTACAGTGTTCTGTTTTTTTACTATATATTTTGGTTTTCATTTATGCTCTGATAATCCGATCATGCCTTATGACTGTTTTCCTGGTATGCTCCTCTGAAAGCCCAATATTTCCCATTCATTCAATTAAAAATGAGAAAAAATACTTTTCCTAACTTTTGGCTGTTTCTACTGATAAATGATTTGAAACACATGATAATGGAGAATGACAAGGATTTCACCAGAATACTGAAAGTAAGTAAGCAGCCTAATATTCTGAAGTACCAGACAAAAACAAATAATCTTCCAAAATGTCCTTAAATATTGCATATTGTAATTAACGTAGAGTTAATATTGTTTGATGCAGCAATAAGTGGGCATGTAGTGAAGAGGGTATTCGTGAAGAGGGTATTCTAACAACATTACCATCCATCAGTCCATCCATTTCCTACTGCTTATCGAGTGTGGATGTCCCTTTTCTCTGCTACATCCCCCAACTCTTCCTCGAGTTACCAAGGTGTTTCCAGGCCAGCTGGGAGATATAACCTCTCTAGTGTGTTATAGATCTTCCCTGAGGTCTTGTCCCAGCTGGATATGCCTGAAAGACTTCTGAAGGGAGGCATCCAGGAGGCATCCTAGTCAGATATTGAGACCACCACAGCTGGCTCCTTTTGATGTTGAGGAGAATCAGAAATATTGCCACACAGCTTCAATAAAAAGTTGCAATAAATAATGCTCAATATTAATTTTAGCAGCAAGCAGTTCTTCTCAGTGGACAGTTGCCATTTTTGGAAAATTCAGTTGTGAAAATGCTATGCACATTAACTCAAAATGCATTCAAAGACATTAATACAGTAATTAAAAAGGGAGAAATAAACTATAAATACAGTATATGCTATAATGTTATTCATAATAATAATACATTTTATTTATATAGTACCTTTCCCATGCTCAAGGCACAATAATCTTGTGATTTCCAAGTTTCTGTTTATTGTTGTATACACATTGTTATTTTACATTTTCAACTTTACAAGTATTGATGAACAGTCTTTGTTATTTCACTACATATTTTAGATTTTCACACTGAAGATACTGCTTCATTTCTTTCTTTCTGTGGGGCAGAATATACTCCTTAAAGAACTGCAGTACTGCAATGATTTCTGTGACCACTTAATCTTTAATAAATCTAAAGGGATAAAAACCATGGCATCCTTTATGTTTGAAAAATGATTAGTCTACAGATTACCAGTGGTGGTCGTGGTTAAAGTTTGATTAGTAAATAACACAGCTGAATACAAATGATTCTTGTGATTAAAATCTTTTGAGAAAGAGACAAACAGATGTCTTAGACTGAAGATTGAATATTAACTTTGTGTGGTTTCAAATATTCATGAAGGTAGTTCTAAATTGCTGTCAAGTAGGTGGATATAAACAACAAAGCAATGCCATTTTTATGCAGTGCTTGTCACACTTCACATAATTGCATGGATCAGCATGCTAAATACATCACCCAGCATAAAAAACAACCTCTTCATTTCAACATTAAATATACTATTCACCTTGTCAAAGAACAAAAAGTACTTTCTTTTCTGATTCTGGACACCAGGCTTCACTAGTAATACAATACTGTATGTACTAAGCTAATGCACACTCTGCCCTAGAAAATATTCATTGTGTGTGGTGCAGTTTGAATGGGATGTTACACACGTTGAATCTAGGTGATGCATAAAGAATATCATAAATCCATTAGCAAAGCTTTATTATGTGCAGTGCACTTCAATAAGTGTGTACCATACCTAGGTGCTCATTATAGTCCAGTACAGTTTCTTCCTTTTTTCTGTAACTGATGCACTGAAAGTTAAGTGTGCTGTTCAAAATCACACAAAGAGAGCTCATGGCAGTAATTGCATTGATAAACCTAACACTGTAAAGACCAAACCCTTATCCTTATTAACTAGGCCACACTTCCTACTATATACAATTTTTATCCAATTTAATATGTGTTTTCCTTTTCCCATTTCCATTATTGGAGATTTGCACTGGTTTAAAATAAACTTTTATAATAAACTAGAACAATAAGTGTGCTATGCTACGTACATTTCATTTGTATCATATTTTATTTTTGGTTAACATCCCTCAGTGTTTATTACTAAGAATTTCAGCTCATATTAGTACCTTGGCAATGTAACTGTAACAGTTACTGAAGTACACTGATAAATGATCTTGTATCCAATAATAATAATTCAAGTTAATCCTTATAGATTCATTGCCAGACCTTAATTACAGCAAGTAATGCATGAAAATTAAAAAGTCATACTTCAATTCTCAAGTAAAGCCACGCAGTGGTTATGCGGCTTAGGTGGGACTATAATTGTATTGTGCTGATGATGCTAATTTGATTAACTCCAAAATTCAATGAATATAGGAGAAGTGATATAAGTTGAATATTTTCTATTTTCGTGATATTTATTAAATATTCTGCATTGTACAGAGCCTATAATGAAATTAGTCAAAAAGTTTAGAATTAAAGAATCTTCTAGAGAACTACAGGGTAAACTGGATAAGAGGATAGGTTTGAGGGTCGGAAAGCAGATGGCAAAAAAATACAGATTATAGTGAATGAATAAATTGAAAATCTGTTCATAGGCAACTTTAATTATAAAAGAAGAAAATGCTCTGTTAAATAACATAGCAACTAATCGGATACAATTATTTGACAATTACGTGGAGTTTTGAGCTTAATTTTTCAGCAATATCATTTTGATACACTTCTGTTACAAGGCTATAAAATTTGGAAGAATCTATTATATAATAAAGCACTAAGGTCTGTGTGTCCAGTCCCTCAGGCCAATCTGATTGGTCAGTGTTGCTTTGGTGACTCCGTGAAAGAGGAAGTGCGAGTGTGAGACATATGAGGAGTATTAAAGGCTTGTGCTGGGAGTGTTGCCTTCAAAGACAGAAAGTATAAAACCAGACAGGAGGCGAGAAAGGCACTTCAAAAATAATGGCAGAGTCTGAGAAGCAGGCTCTACAGGAACACTCTCAAGAAAGTAAGCACTGATGAAGGGATGTTCATACATACATAAATACAGAGGAAAGGCAATGACTCAGGAAAGAGATAGCACAGATTATTCTATTACCTGTCTTCGATGGGTACCGTGGCTAGTCAGCATATAGATCAAAAGGAAGATAAAAGTGCTAAGATATTCAAATACTGGAATTGTGGTCACTATGTCACAAGCAATCTTAATATAATAATCAAGGTCTGAATATCATGGTGGTGTAGTGTATAGCACTGCTAAGTCACACCTCAAGAAGACTGCATTCCAATTCTAAGCTCATTACTGTATATGTAAGGTTTACATGTGTCTGCATGTAAAAATAAAGTAAATGTAAACTTCATTTTAAGAAAGTTTTAATTTTGTTGGTCATTTTTACCTTTACAGTTTCCATCTTGTACTTACCATTTATCGTTCAAAGGGACCCTTTCACCGTTACACTTCAGTTCCAGTTTTAGTAAAATTGGGAGAATTTATTTTTCTTTTGATTACTTGGTGTTTGCCTTTTTACCTTTGTCTAAGATGATGAATATTGAATGTGGAACTTCTCATATTTAGCAAGTTACATAGCAAAAAGGGATCATAAAGTGCCAGCAGGTGTTTTTTTCTTATAATTTTTAACACTTTGTAATATGTTTTATTTAACATTTAGAGACAGATTTCACAACGGTTCCTTCATTGAGTTATTCATTGTGACACCCACTCTTAAAAATAATGGTTATTTATTGGCACTTTATGGTCCTTTGTTGGATTGTGTGGTTCCTTGTTGAGATATTACTTGGCGAAGCACCACTCCATTAGGGTTCTCTGCATATGAAGTTGGTGCTTTGTGCTTTGAACAACTTCCTAATATATACAAGAAGAAATGTATGGTAGACTACCAAGTAGGACATTAACAGATTAAGAAATCTAAGACTTAGCCTGCGTTATTGTATACAGGAAGAATCCTTTAAAAATCAGGACATATTAGTGTTTCACAAATCTGTTACAAACCATTCATGGCTATTTGCTATTAGGAGCCTGTTGAGGATCTAAATGAATAAAGGTTTTTTCTGGAACCTTTATGTGGATGGTTTTTTTGGGAACCATTTTATGGCACCACTCTGAAGAACCATTCTGGCACTTTTATTTTTCAGAGTGTTATACATTGTAGTAATCAGAGTAAGGTGGAATGGTGGAACATCTGCTGCAGTTCTGGTCTCACATCCCCGCCAGAGTGATGGCCCAATGAAGTTTACTCACTCTCCCTTTATCTGTATAAATGTAAATATAGTAGTTATTGTGATGGAATGAGGTTAATAATAGGCATACTCACTGAAACTCAGTTCTGACAGTTATTATTACAATGTTTTTGATGCATAAATAACTCAATAGATTTCCTGTATATGAGTCATTAATATTGAAAATATTTTCTTTTTTCTTTTGTACTGACTTAATGAAGGAGATTTGTGGTGATTGACAGAGCATAATAAAATAAACCATTTTACTTATTTAAAAATCTTTAAACCCTTTCCACGTGCTTTAATTTTCAGCTTCCCCTTTCCAATCACTGTCTTGAAATCCACAATTCAACAGGATGGGCTGCAGTCATTTCCCAGGTTATCCTTTTCTGCTAAGTGAGTTGGCTGTCAAGTTTAAAGTTCATGCAGTCAATTTACACTTAATTTTCTACTTTGACCAATAATGAGTTGTCTGAACTAATTAAATCAAGTGTAAAGCCAGAACAAAAAATATTGATTTAGGAGGAATTTATACCCTAGTTTCACAACATACACATTGCCTTGATTGTTAATTTTACCTTCTGCATTAATCCAGATTTCACCCACTAGAGTTGATCTTACTTAATTTAAATCACCTTTGTTAAAGTGAAACACCCCACTGTAATAAACAAATATTTTGATTAATTAATAAACATGTTAAACTAGAATGCTAAACAAGAAATATGAAAGAAATTAACAGGAAAATGTGTACCTGTCACCATTAAGTACTGTCAACTGAGTAGTGCGTTGATACTCTCTTAGAATATGGTGCTAATGCTGGAGACACTTAAGCATAAAATGTTACATCAGTTGTACCCACACAAGACAATCACACATGTCCAGCATTCCTAAAATGCAGAAAATTTAATATATGGAATGTGCTTAGCCTTGTCCAATGGCGAAAGGGCAAAACACACAAAATAAATGAAAGCAGAAACAAAAAACTGAAAACACAAAAATAAATGAAAGTAAAAATAAAAAAGAAAGTAAAAACGTAAAGAGATGAAAGCACAAATAAAAAAAAGAAAGCACAAAAAAAAGTGCACATTAAACTCCTGTCTGTCTTAGGTGCGCTTCAAAGGGGAAGTGCTGACCTGCTGCCCCCTGGCTTACAAAGAGCCTCTGCTAGTAAAAGGGGACCAGTGCCACCTCAAAAAGTTCAAGGTGCTAGTGTGACGTGTATGTTGTCTATTTATAACAATAACAAAAAATTTAATTCAGGGATTTATCAAGCAGTGCCTAAGAGAGTGCAGTATTCTTTAAGCAAAGAAACAGGTGATCGCTCCTAACTGACATGGCAGAGTCAGAGGCAGCTGCTTCTGCTTTCACTGTTTTTACTTGATTGATGGTCTGATTTTTCACCTGTAATTAACAAGCTGATGCTTTGACCTTTGAAGTCAAGTGTAAATGGGCACACTCCAAAAAACAGCATCAATATAAATTTAAATGGTCAGCATTAAATAATGTGCTGCGGCCTCATAGACTCACAAGTTCTGCGTCTGAATACTGCGATGGACTGGTGAACAGAGGCTTAGAAATGGGCTCTCTGTGACTTCTAACTAGATTTGAAAGTGGATGGATAGTTGGGCAAACAAATTCAAATAAAGAATTTTCTTGCTGTAGGCTAAGGCATAAGACTCTAAATCACAACTTTGTTGGTTGAATTTCCATATCTGCTTTACTGTGTCATTTAATGTTTTTATACTTCAGGGTGGTACCTGGGACTTTAACTTATCCAGGAAGCATATGACACAGTACCTGGACAATGTAGATTCCATGGCACAGTGGAATTTATCTGTTTCTTGTGGCTAATCCTAATCCTAATAGTTTTTCTTTATTTCTAGTGACGTCACTTCTGCCTTGATTTTTGTTCCCATTTTCATCTTTATTCTTTGATTCTGTTTTTGTTACTGCTTTCATTTTTTTTATTTACAGTCTTTTCTTGTGTTTGTGTTTTCATTTTTTGGTTTGTGCTCTTCTTGTTAATGCTTTCATTTCTTTTTAATTTTTACTTTGCCTTTTGGGCTTGGGACTTTTACAAATTTCAATAATAGATTCCTTAGTGTTAGACCCGAGTGTTACTCGGGCTGCTAAAAGAGTTAGTCCCGAGTGTTACTCGGGCAACTGTACAGATGCATCTTGCATAAGTGTTACAACTGAGAATCACTCGGGCTGTAAAAGTGCTGTCAGTGCTGCTATTCTTTGGAGAAATTATGTCTAAGTGCAGGTTTTCACTAATTATGAAATATCTGCACTTTACTAACAATGAAGACTTTGATGAGAATACTCATCCAACACCCAAACTGAAGAAAATTTAAGAGATACACCATGCCATTGTAGCAAAATTTCAGAGCGTTAACATTCCGGACCATGATATCAGCATCAATGAAAGTCTCATGGCTTATAAGGGCAGACTGTCATGTATAAAGTATATTGCATCAAAAAGAGAAAGATTTGGCATAAAGTTTTACAAGCTTTGTGAATCTAAAACGTGATACATTTGGAATTTGGTTCTGTACACAGGGAAAGGGAAAATGTTTGATCCAAAATACAATCAGTACGGTGTTGCTATGTCATCAGTGCTGACTTTGATAAATGTTCTGCTGGATCAAGGTTACTGTGTAACCATGGACAAGTTTCACTAGGGCTGTTTGACATCTGAAGACTTTGGCAGAGCTAAATTACAGTGAGGTGTGCTAGTAGCTCAGCAAAAGGGCAAAGCGCTTGCTCTGAAATGAAAAGACAAGAAAGATGTTTGTCTTCTTAGCATTGTACAAAATGTAGCTATGGTCACTGTACAGGCAAAAAGTAACAAGCAGGTTATGAAACCTTGTGCAGTGGTCGACAACAATAGCACGACGGGTAGTGTTGATCATGTGGATCAAGAATCAACTATCTATCCCGTTATGCGGAGGCAACAAAAGAAATAATACAAAAAGATATTTCGTCATCTGGTGGAACAGAGCATTTGGAATGTATTTGTCTTGCTGTTTTGTCTTGGAAGAGTAATATAATACTCTACTTTCCATCCATCCATCCATTTCCCAACCCATTGAATCTGAACACAGAGTCACGGAGGTCTGCTGGAGCCAATCCTAGCCAACAGAGGGCACAAGGCAGGAACAAATCCCGGGCAGGGCGCCAACCCACCACAGATTCTACTTTCCCATTTTTGTATTATTAATGTGTAGCTTTCATCAGAATGCCTCAAATCTCACTGCCTTACCACTGCTTATAAGGTATTGCACCATATAACTTCTTCTCACATTCCCTTCTATATTTATAACATCAGGCAATTAGGTGTAGTAAAAGACTTGCAGGAGTTAAGTTACAATTTAAATAATGTATTATTGATAATATTCATAAATAGTAACAATAAGCAAAGTACATTTGAATATTGGCAACCATACAACCTGATAAATGCTGATGTGCAGTTTCAGGCGGCACACAGACTTGTAGTTAGTTTAAATGTCTCTAATCAAGACATCATTTTTGGTCAGCTTCTTCAGAACACACCGCATGCCTTTTTCAATATGGCTGCCGAGCTGTGCTTCTTCATTGTGTTGTCCTTTTCAGTTCATGGTGTCAGATGCTCCTTTATCAGTTGGTAAGAGAGACAAGGAGGGGTAAAGCAAGCACATTTATAGAATCTCTGTCCAAACCCTATAGCCAATAGGGGCATCATGCTACTTAATGACTTCAGGCAACTTTAGACCGATAGAACGCACAATTTTCACACCAGCCCCCAAAACCATTTGTTCAGTTGATGTTTGCCAGTTTGCCAGTTTGGCAGTCTGACTTTCCTGTGGGGGTTGACTGAGTGAGATCTTCAGAGAATCACTTGCCAAACTGGTTTGAGGCACTTCCCCCAACCCTGTCGTAAAATTACAAAGAGACTCAGTCCTATAAGGGGGTGGGGTACTTAACTATACAAATAAAGACATACAAAATATTTATCAACTTATATGCAAAATTTCACATCACAACACTTCCACAAACAGAAAGATGGCAAAACTGTATTTCCTGCAAACTTTACATACCAGCTTGTAGAATAAATTATTGCATCGCATCCACCGTCCACTCTACTGCTAAAGAGACACGGTCGACCCAGCACATTACAGATCAATCCAGCGTGTCTTGTTGGTAGACATTTTATTGATTATATACCTCCAACAGAAAAAAAAACAGAATTCAACTTGTACCTGTGCAGTGTGCTGTTCATAAACTGATAAATCTGAAAAGAAAATCCAAAAAGAAACACGCTATTATTATGCGACTGTGACATTGGATTGTGCCTATTACTGTGCCACACGAAGGACTCATTTTGAGATTATGTACTGTTTTGGCATCATTAGTAGTATTATTATTACTGTTATTATTTTTGTTATTTATGTTCGCTTCATATTGTTACTTTTATTCATCAATACTATTATTATTAGTATTATTATTATACTTTTGAGATTTAATAAAACATTTTCATGCCAAAAAAATGCAACGGTTTTTACTTTTTTTTGGAACAAAATGCAACACTAAAGAGGTTAATATATTTACATCTTTTAAACAGTTAAGCCTGAAATATATTCATTCATTATAACATTCATTTTACTATGTTTTGCTAAATGCAATATGTTATTGATATTATTATTAAATTAAAACTGGCCAGCCCTCCTAAGCTTTCCTCACTATTGTAGCAATTCTACTTTCTACCTGCTATAAAGAGATTTATAAGCTCTATCATTGTTTTCCAATGAGGAGACATCCCGAAAACTTTATACAGTGTCAGAAGCAAGAGATTTCAATGAAAAATTCAGATAATGAGAAGAAGTCAGCGCTTGATAAAAAAACACACTTTATCCTTGTGATGGTGTGGGTTAGCTCCATGCTCGCACTGTTTTGGGAGCCTCTTGAACTCGACACCATCGATAATGAAACTGGATGAGCTAGGCAGATAAGGACATGCACACACAACACATTGCAAGGGGTTGGTGCAAAGGTGCTCAGTGCTTTTATTTTAAAACTAAAGCAATTCAACAACACAGTGTCCAAAGTTCAGTGCAAATTCATAATAAATAAATAATACAATAAAACAAAGTGTTCATAGTTGAGGTTAAAATTAATAAATAGAAGATCCTATAAAAGTACATTTAAAAACACAGACAAGAAACTGTCCTTAAAAGTCAGAGTCCTTGTGCCCCTTTATAACTGACACCTCCTTGACTTGCCCTTTTCGGACCTTGCAGTCCAGGACAAGTCCACCAGCAGGTGCAGACAACCTTTTTAAATGGCCCATGTCCCCACCGCCTATTGCACGGCGTTCCACAGGGAGCCACCGACCCCTGTTCTGCTCTCCTTCCACCACTGTCAACTCAATGGCTTCTCCTGGCAAAAGCACATTTCTGCTCCTTCTACCTGGTTGCTCAGCAGAAGCAACCCTCCTGAGCGCTGGCCACACACTCTCCATTCCCGTCTGCCTGCTTCTGCTCGTCTAACACGGGCTCTCTCTCACTCCTGCCTTTTACTCTTTTTCCTTTATTTTACCTCCATTCTTTTTTTTCTGTTTTTCCTTTCCAATCTTATCCACCATTCTGTCCCAAACAGGCTCATTTATCCTCTGCTTCTTAATTGAGTATGGGTGCGAGGAGTCGCCCCCTCTGCAGCACCATTTATATGCATGGCTGATTCACCTGCCTTCATACATGCATGTGGCACGGTCAGTCAGTGGCCCAATTAACTGTGGTGCAAAACACGCTTACGTAGACCTGCACCCACTGGAGCCTGCACCTTCTTGATGCACAATTATTTATTTGAAATAATTTCCCATCCACAAACCTGCTATACCACAATCCTTTGTGTAAAACAAGGTCTATTCCAACTCAGTACTGTATGCCAAGCACATCTTTCTGACTCAGGCTATCCAAAATGTACTCCAGTTGAGATTCAAATTTTGTCCCTGGGTACTTACTGTGTCACATGTTTTGAAAATATCTCTTAATAAAATAAAACCTTTGTTTCATTTATTAGAACATTTTGCAATCCTGATAATTCCTAATCTACTTATAGCACTGTTTGGGATAAAAGCTGACGGGACATTATGACTTAAAGAAAATCTACTGTGAAAACTTCCACTTTACTGCTATTGTGCCATCTTTTGTTGCTCAACCTGAAGTAACCTAACCCATAACACAAAGGGAAAAAAAAGATGTCCTATTTTACTTAAAGTTAGAAATATCCAATTCACTTTACAAGGAAATGCCCATACATTTTTAAGAATTAGGAAGTCATTTATTAATGCTGTCATCAATTAGTTGAACGAGCTGAACCATTGCTAACATTTTGGACTCTTTGATACCTATGAGCGATTACTTTAAGTCTTCTTTCTTTTTTCTCAAGATGGCCACTATGTGATATGTTTAAGTAGTTGCGGCAATCTATACCTTGATGACATGTAATTTACATAATGTAATCCTTAAATTTAGTAAAATGTATGAAAAATAATGAAACTTACAAATCTTGAAAAGAAGCATAGGCAATGAAATCATTTTAGTTATCTAACTGAAAAAAATGTTGTGCACTTAACAGAACTAAAATATTAAAAGCCACTTTGACTTATTGAAAGATGCATTGAATAAGTGATCATCCAAAGTCCACAGTATTCTGCAGTATTGTAATAATGGTTTTGTATCCCGTTCCAATTAAAATATTTAAAAAATAATTATCACCAATACAGAAAATGTTTGCAAAGGAGTTACTACTTCTATAATGACTCTGTGAAAGTATCTCATCACCTGCTGTTAAAATAGCTAAGCATTTCCTGTCTTTTTCACTTTTAAGCAGAACTGTGTTTTGTCTGTTAATTTTATGTCAGGTAAATACAAATGCAAAGTTGAGGATCTGGGAAGCTCAAAAAACCACACAGAACACTATCTGTTTTGAAATAATGTAGTCCTTGGTGATTTAAAGTGACTGTATCAATTAAAGGTTAAAATGTAAATGAAATATTTTTAGGATTACATATAAGTAATTTTAAAGAAATATTATAGACGACATGTACAAAATTATATAGACACCCCTCCAGATGATTGAGTTCACGTGTGTTAGCTGCCCTTATAGCTTACAGGTGCATTATATCAGCCCCTAGCCATGCAATCTCCATTGACAAAGCACTGGCAGTAGAATGAGTCGTATGATGAGCTCAGTGACTTCAAATATGGCTCTGTTATTGAATGTCACCTTTCCCAAACAAGTATGTGCAATTTCTGCTCTGCTAGATCAGCATCGGTCAACTGCAAGTGCTGTTTTTGTTAAGTGAAAGTGTCCAAGAGTAACTACAGCTCAACCACAAAGTAGCAGACCACACAAACTCACAGAAGGGTGCTACAGAGTGTTGAAGTGCATGCCTTGTAAAAATCACCTATCCTCTGTTACATGATGTACAACAGACTTCCAAATTGCCTGTGAAAGCAATATAAGCACAAGAACGGTGCGTCAGGAGCTCAATAATTTTCATAGCTGAGCAGCAGCACACAAGCCTAAAATCATGATGCACAACGCCAGGCTTCAGCTGGAGTGCTGTAAAGTACCTCGCCACTAGACTCTGGAGCAGTTGACATGTGTTTTATGGAGTGATGATTCTGTCTGGCAGTCCGATGGATGAATCTGGGTTTGTAGGAAGTCAGGAGAACACTACCTTCTGGACTGCATAGTGGCTGCTGTAAGATTTGGTGGAGGAGGGATAATGGTCTGGGGCTGTTTTTCAGGGTTTGGGCTAGCAAAAAGGTACAGTTAATGATACAGCATACAATGACAATTTAGATAATTTGTGGCAACAGTTCAGGGAAGGTCTTTTTCTGTTCCAGTCTGCCCATTCTCCTCTGACCTCTAGCATCAGCAATGCATTTTTGCCCAGACTACTGCTGATCACTGGTTATTTTCCCTTTTTCGGACCATCCTCAGTAATGGTTGTGTATGAAAATCCCAGTAGACCATCAATTTCTGAAATATTCAGACCAGCCTGTCTGGCATCAACAACCATGCCACGTTCAAAGTCACTTAAATCACCTTGCTTCCACATTCTGATGTTCGGTTTGAACTTCACCAATTCGTATTAACAATGTCTACAGCTGTCACACACGTGCAAATAGGAGTGAACTGAGTGGACCAGGTGGAGGTAATTACCCTCCAGGCCAGGGGGTGGCGGGGTGCACTATGCCTACCTCTGTTATCTTTACAGGCCAAAAATAGGAAAACCTGTCTGATAAGGCGACACTTCCGGTTCCGGCCCCTAGACTGAAGTCACTTCCAGTTCCCACCGCTAGACTGAAGTCACTTCTGGTTCCAGTCAGATGACATCACTTTCGCTTTTTGGGTTATAAAGCCACCATCTTTCCTCCACTAGTCAGTTCAGTGGAGAACTCAAAATAGTGCACATGAGTGCTGTATCAAAACCCTTTTGCAGCCAGGGACAATATATGAGTGGCTGCCCCAAACCTTTTTACGTGTGTCAAGGCTATTCATTTTATAATGGCGTAGTCAGCAGGATGATGGCCTCCTTATGGAACCAGAAGCCAGACCAGAAAAAAGCCTTGACACACCCTCGAAATTACCAAGCTAGGAAGCGTCAGGTAGGCGAGTACTGTTCCCGCGTCACTGAGCAAGGGTTGGTTGGTGTGTACAGGGGGAAGCTGGAGTGGGCTAGGAAATGCCAAATTTTTGACTACCGTGGATATGACAAAGGGATACTGGAAGGTTCCTTTAACGGACTCCGCAAAGGAAAAGCCAGCATTCAGCACCCCTAGCTGACATTGGCAGTATCGTTTACTCCCATTCGGATTACATGATGCTCCCGCTACCTTTCAAAGTCTGGTGGACAAAGTGCTCTGACCCCATAATTCGTACAGTTCTGCCTACTTGGATGACATTATCATCTATTCCAGCACCTGGGAGGAACACCTACAACAGGTTAAGGCTGTATTACGGACGCTAGAGGATGCCGGTCTTCGTATTAATCCAAGGAAATGTTATTCTGGATTGGTGGAAGACAAATATTTAGGTTACCTAGTGGGCCGGGATATAGTCAAATCACAATGTTTCAAAATAAATGCCATTGTAAATTGGCCCCGTCCGATAACCAAGAGGCAAGTACAGGCATTTCTCGGCTTAGCGGGCTACTATCAACCAGTCTGTACCCCGGTTTTCTGAGAGAGCCATGCCCTTGACAAATCTTACAAGGAAGGAGAAACCTAATCACATGGTATGGGATGATGTTACAGACGCTGCATTTTGTGACTTTAAGCAGGCCCTTATGTCAACTCCTATTTTGAAAGCACCTGAATTTTCTTTGCATTTCATTTTCCAGATGGACGTTTCTGACAAAGGTCTTGGTGCCGTAATGAGCCAGAACATCGATGAAGTAGAACACCCCATAATGTACCTGAGCTGGAAATTGTTGGACCGGGAGACCAGGTATGTGGCAGTGGAATGGGAAGCTTTGGCGATTAAATGGGCGATTACTCAGCTGAGGTACTACCTCTTGGGACATGAGTTCATCCTGGTGACCGACCATTCACTGATACAGTGGATGGCGTTACACAGGGATTCGAATCCGCGAGTCACAAGGTGGTTTTTAGACCTACAGCCTTACAACTTTTTGGTTATTTATCATCATGATGTACTGTAGGCCAATGCTGATGCCCTTTCCTGAAACTACAACCTCATGGTAAGGTACGCCCACACGTGCGACTAGGAGTGAGCTGAGTGGACCATCTGGAGGTAATTACCCACCAGGCCAGGGGGTGGCGTGGTGCAGGTGCACTAAACCTACTTCTGTTATCTTTACAGGCCAAAAATGGGAAAACCTGCCTGATGCAACGACACTTCCGGTTCAGACCTCTACACTGAAGTCACTTCTGGTTCCAGCCAGATGACATCACTTCTGCCTTTCGGCTTATAAAGCCACCATCTTTCCTCCACTAGTCAGTTCAGTGGAGAACTCAAAGTATTGCACATGAGTGCTGTATCAAAACCCTTTTGCAGCCAGGGACAATATATGGGTGGCTGCTCCAAACCTTTTTACGTGTGTCAAGGCTATTCATTTTACAATGCCTAAATGCATCGAGTTGCTTCCATGTGATTGGCTGAGTAAATATGTGTGTTAAGAAGCAGTTGGACAGGTGTACCTAATAAAGTGGCCAGAGAGTGTATATAAAACCTGTTTATCTATTACTGGCCGATTTGTTGGTCTGTCACCATTTTAGCTCTCGTATTACTTCTCAGCACTGGTGGCATATGACTGGATTCTGCATTGCAGATATTGTACTGTGTCAAAGTAATTACATGGAAAAATAAATAAATAAGCATTACTTCATAAGGAGGAGTAACTCTTTACATTTGGTCCTCTAGTGAGTACTGCTTCTAAGAACAACTTAATTTACATTTCATTAAAACACACCCAGATTCAATCATTAGCTTTATATATCAAGAAAAAAATGGAGAATGCTACACAAGGAAAATAGAACTCACACTTTATTCTGCACATTATTTTGTACAATTGCTCAATTTCCTACTTTCAAAAGATTTTTATTTGAGCATCTGATTGATTAGCCACTGAATCTCATCACTGCTGCCTTGTAGTTTAATTACTTTGCCTGACATTCTTCTTTTTAACAGCTAAAAGTATTTCTATAATTGAGTACCATGCAATTCAAGTTAAAAGCTTTCTCTCCTAATTATAGAAAGAAAAAAACAAGAATTTATACATAGACAAAGGACAAGAAACAATTTACTTCTGTAAATCAGCCGGTCAGGTTCTACAAAAAATACTACCCAAAATGATATTGAAAAAAATATGAGACTTTTTAATCTGTAATTAAATGAGATGCACTGCAATGTACCATATGTGGATGATCAACCTGTATAGTGAAAGGGATAATGAACAAGGCATTTCATAGATTAGGTGGTTGACAGTTAAAAGAGAGGTTATGGAAACAATGCTTAATGATCTGAAGGATAACCATAAATGGTAAGATTAAAGGGAAGGATACCTGGGATGTGGTTCAGGTTTCTGGAACTTTTCTTAGGGTGAATTTTGAAAACATCTATTTCTGGTTTGGCCAAGGCAACTGTCATTTCATGGTAGCAATATTCTGTTATTGTAAAAGGTCCATGAAGTTTCTGAAGAACATTGTCATCACAGAAGCAGCAAACAGGAAGCATCTTCATACAGGGTCACACTTTTGAAATGAAGACCTCCTCTCATTGGTTTAGAGTAGTGTTTCTTAAATGGATTGGTCACATGATGTCTGTGCTTAGGTTGGGCTGAGTCTTGAATTACAGTAGTACTGAATGAGAAAGGGTTGCAAATTCCTTGTGGAATGCTTCATGATGGATTGGGGTTTGGAAAAACAATCCCCAGATGACGAAGTTGGAGATTCTTAAAGGGTGAAGCAGTTCCTCAAGAGAGATGGATCTCCTTGATGACGCTCTGTGACGATAGCAAGTTGCAAAAACAGGCAAAAGGCAAACTTGGAAAAAAAGTTTAAGAACCATTGGTCTAGAGTCATGCCTGAAATTCAAATGCGTGACCCCATATGAAAGAGTTCCCTTTTTGAGGGCTGCTTTTATTTTCTTGGGGTATTTATTTATCAGTGTTTTATATTTTAGTTTTTGGAACTTTTCTTAAGGCGAGCATTGTGGGATCTGTTTCTGGTTTGGCCAAGGCACCTGTCATGTCATGGTAGCAATATTCTGTCAATGTAAAAGGTCCAAAAATGTTCTAAAAGAATATTAGTTTTATCATCACAGAATCAACAAACAGGGAGCCTCTTCACACAGAGTCACACTTTTGAATTGAAGAACCCTCCCCTTACACACACCTTACTCATTAGTCTAGAGTCATGTCTTCAATTCAACATTGCAACCCTGTGTAAGGGGCCTTCCTCTTTGTGGACTATTTTTATTTTCCGGAGGTATTTTTTTAACCAATATTTTACTAAAAAATTGATACTTTTTTGAGCATACAAATGGATGAATTGATATGTTGATTATGTGTCACAAGTAACAGGAGATGATTTAATAGTCATATTTGATATTGTTTGCTGTTGTCCAGCATTGGTCACAATAGGCTTCCATTCTGTCAGAAATATTGTTATCGCCATTGTCCACAAAAAACCCAAATTAATTTTTTTTTTAATCAATACAAACTACATGTGAAAAGTTAGGACCTGTCCACATGGATGTCTGAATTGAGCTTTTTTTGTGCTGTCTGTAGTGTCAGATGTGTGCAGATCGAATCCTGAGCATTTTTCTGCTCATTGCAACGAATCAAACCATCCACAAGGGCATTCATCACTTGCGTTTGGTCGAATGCACGTTTGGATGGCATCACAAAAACATTGCATGCAGATTTTTCTTGGCATCACTTCTGGCAAAATCCAGATGAGTGTGAAGAAAACATCTGTGTTGCATTTACATGTCATTGATTTAACATTCTGGAGGACTGGATATGTCCCATGATTATGTGTGTGTATATATATATATATACAAAGTATATATATATATATATATATATATATATATATATATATACACACACACATATATATATATATATATATATATATATATATATATATATATATATATATATATATAGTTAGGTCCAGAAATATTTGGACAGAGACAACTTTTTTCTAATTTTGGTTCTGTACATTACCACAATGAATTTTAAATGAAACAACTCAGATGCAGTTGAAGTGTAGACTTTCAGCTTTAATTCAGTGGGTTGAACAAAAAGATTGCATAAAAATGTGAGGCAGCTAAAGCATTTTTTTAAAACATTATCCCTTCATTTCAGGGGCTCAGAAGTAATTGGACAATTGATACAAAGGCTATTTCATGGGCAGGTGTGGGCAATTCCATCGTTATGTCATTGTCAGTTAAGCAGATAAAAGGTAGAACTCGCACTATAACATGGCGTAAGCACAAAAGCCGAAATGTGCTTACGCACAGAAAAATCCAGATGCAGGAATCTGTGCGTACTCCAACTTCCACATTCTCCTGCTACATAAATCACGATCAGCGTGAAAAGTAATGCTCGTGCACACGCTTTATGTAACGCCCCAACTCCTCCCAGAATTACTCCTCTTTGAATATGCAAATCAATATAAATCGCCCTTAAGCTCAGCCTTCTGTGAAAAGACAATGGGAAAAGCACGGGGGAAAATATAAGAATTTCAGCGAATACCAAGTGGAGGCAAAGGAAAAACATACTATTTGTTCAAATAAACCGTGGTATAATCAACAAAAGGAAGTTGATCGAGTGACATAGCGTGTTGGAGAAACTTGAAAGCTCACGTTCACAAAATCGCACAGTGCCGGAAATAAAAAAGAAGTCACATATCAAAGTCGCCGTGAAAAGCCGAGTTGTAGCTAACTGTCTGAGTGTCATATGAAAGCTTATTAGGGTACAGAGAAAAAAAGGCACACAGTGGGGAAAAAGCACGAAATGTCAACTTCAATCTCGACATTTCCACTTTAATCACGTAGTTTATTTTGTCATTAAAGTAGAACATCATAAACTTCATCTTAAAATCGTTTAATTAACCAGTTTCTCAAATCACATCGTAATTAAAGTAGCACGTTAAATGCTTTGTTTTGTATTTGATCTTCTATGTGCTCTATGTGTGTGAATCACTACTTGCTTCTTAAACCGGCTCTCTTCCTCCAACTGGACACAGAATCCATTACATTCGTGATATTACAGCTCTCTGAATAACTAAAATACTGAGATGTATATGTGATATCATTTTCATGATGATAGGAGTTAAAGCACGTTATTAAACATGTGTTTCACTTCGATGAAATAATTTATTGCAGCAGTACTCAGGGGCTCTAGGCTTGTGGTGGCACTGGGCAGAGGAAGAATCGGTGGCTCCTTCGCCCGCCAATGTCAGTAAGGTAGCTTATGCACGGTGTATGGCCTCTTCCGTTGCAGACACTCCATAGCTGCCTCGTGCTCATGACACAAGCATTTAATTTTTGCCGAAATTTGTCGCTGCGTTTTTAGCTGTGTTGTTATTTTCTCTTTCTGTTTTATATTCAATATTTATTGGCGTAGCCGTCACTGCAGTCCTTGCTTTTCTTTCCCCAAGTAACCGATCGCCACACAATCAGCTCTGTATTAGAAGTTAAGCCATCTGTAAGCTTAGTGCCGATTCTTCAAAACGTTTAAGGAACATTGAAATATCTTCGTAGTACATGTTTAATTATTCTATCCTTAATGACACTCCCAGTGAAGAATATAGATTATTTAAATGAAGTTAAAGTTTTATCTGTATAATTTAATAAACATATTTTGCTGCATTTCACCTTAAAAATGATATCGTCATCATATGTAAATACACGCTTTATAAAGTGGCTCAGGTTGTGTGATATTATAACTATAGTGCAAGTTTACAGTGGGGTGATCGTACTTATAAGTACAAACAGTTCTACAAGGTGCAATTGATTGAGTGCATTTAAAGTTCTTGGGATGAAACTGTTTCTGAACCTTGAGGTCTGTACAGGGAAGGCTTTAAAACATTTTGCAGTGGCTGAGACAGTGTGTCCATGAAACTGTATACCGATAATTCTCTTTCCGATCAGCTGCTGCTGTGATTCACATTCAGATACAGTGATATAAATACTCCAAGTGGTGCAGTGAGAGTAATATGGAAAAAGATGATCCGCTGTGGCAACTCCTAACGGGAGGAGCTGAAAGAAGAAGAAGAAGAAGAGGAAGAAGAAGAAGAAGGAGAAGTGAGACTAACAACACTAAAGCAGTTATGGTATTTGGAATACTATGGCTGTTCCCTGGATCATTATATTGTTACAAGTTAATTACAATCAGATGCATTACACTAATAAACAATATGCGGCTAGTTTCAGTGTATTTATAAAGCCGCGTCAGGAAAATAATGAATAACCACACATGAACAGTACCATTGCTTTGATGCTGGGTGCTGCCAGTCTGCAAAACCGAGCGGAGAACTTGCGTACGACAAGGCATGAGGTACCGTGGAAAAGTGCGTGGCTTTACACCAAGTGTAGGTTTTATACATCGCGATTTGAATGTGGAAAAGTTCTTACGCAACATTTCTGTGCGTACGCACCGTTTATACATGAGGCCCCTGGAGTTTATTTGAGGTGTGGTGCTTGCATGTGGAAGATTTTGCTGTGAACAGACAACATGCGGTCAAAGGAGCTCTCCATGCAGGTGAAAGAAGCCATCCTTAAGCTGCGGAAACAGAAAAAACCCATCCGAGAAATTGCTACAATATTATGAGTGGTAAAATCTACAGTTTGGTACATCCTGAGAAAGAAAGCAAGCACTGGTGAAATCAGCAACGCAAAAGGACCTGGACTTCCACGGAAGACAACAGTGGTGGATGATCGCAGAATCATTTCCATGGTGAAGAGAAACCCCTTCACAACAGCCAACCAAGTGAACAACACTCTCCAGGGGGTATGGGTATCAATATCCAATTCTATCATAAAGAGAAGACTGCATGAAAGAAAATACAGAGGGTGCACTGCAAGGTGCAAGCCACTCATAAGCCTCAAGAATAGAAAGGCTAGATTGGACTTTGCCTAAAGAACATCTAAAAAAGCCAGCACAGTTCTGGAAAAACATTCTTTGGACAGATGAAACCAAGATCAACCTCTACCAGAATGATGGAATGAAAAAAGTATGGAGAAGGTGTGGAACAGCTCATTATCCAAAGCATACCACATCATCTGTGAAAAACGGTGGAGGCAGTGTGATGGCTTGGGCATGCATGGCTGACATTGGCACTGGGACACTAATGTTTATTGATGATGTGACACAGGACAGAAGCAGCCAAATGAATTCTGAGGTGTTCCAAGACATACTGTGTGCTCAAATCCAACTAAATACAGTGAAATTGATTGGGCGGCGTTTCATGATACAGATAGACAATGACCCAAAACATTCAGCCAAAGCAACCCAGGAGTTTATTAAAGCAAAGAAGTGGAAAATTCTTGAATGGCCAAGTCAGGCACCTGATCTTAACCCAGTTGAGCATGCATTTCACTTGTTAAAGACTAAACTTCAGACAGAAAGGCCCACAAACAAACAGCAACTGAAAGCCACTGAGGTAAAGGCCTAGCAGAGCATTAAAAAGGAGTAAACCCAGCATCTGGCGATGTCCATGAGTTCAAGACTTCAGGTTGTCATTGCCAGCAAAGGGTTTTCAATCAAGTATTAGAAATGAACATTTTATTTCCATTTATTTAATTTGTCCAATTACTTTCGAGCACCTGAAATAAAGGGATTGTGTTAAAAAAATGCTTTAGTTGCCCCACATTTTTATGCAATCTTTTTGTTCAACCCACTGAATTAAAGCTGAAAGTCTGCACTTCAACTGCATCTGAGTTGTTTCATTTAAAATTCATTGTGGTAATGTACAAAACCAAAATTAGAAAAAAGCTGTCTCTATCCAAATATTTATGGACCTGTGTATATCTATTATAAAAGAAAATCTTGAGACGAGACTATTGTCAAGAGATTTTTTCAAGTTGGTAGAGGGCGTCTCGCCCTCCTCTCAACCATTTCTGGTTAATGGCCCACGCCCACAGTCTTCTCACTTCTCATTCGTGTGAATGCTTTTGTCAGACACAGTTCCTGCGATCTCAGCTCTTATAAATTTTTACGTTTTCCTCCCTTTAAGTTCCCAATAAAAGAAGATTTATTATGTCCAAATCTTATTGAAGAAGTTTATCCTGAAGGGTCATCAACAGAAGAAATGAGTACACGGGCAATCCTAGCATCGAGAAACAATGAAGTCAAATGAGTTAATGTGAAAACTGTCAATCAATTACATGGCGAATTGGTTAAATACTGTGTAAAATCTTCTTCGTAAATAAAAAGAAGCCTCACAAAAAAGAAGTTTTGGGGACCGTCCCGGTATATTGTCCACCGGACAAAAGAAAACACAAAAGAAAATGTTGAATGATCAAAAGAAAAGTATTATTTAGCAGATGACCAAGTACAGTGATCAAAATGGCATTTATATACAGTAAATGATAATGAAGACAGGAAATGGTTGGCAGGATGTGATGTCGAAACGGGGAGACGGAAGCGACAACATCTTAATGGAAACCGGAAGTGATGTCATCAGCATTTCCCGGAAGTAACGTCATGGATGACGCCGGAAGCAACACCTCAGCGGCCATTTTGGAACCTGGAAGTAAATTGTTTTATTTCTCCTCGGTTTTCCTGCTGAGAAATTGAGAGATTTGCATAAGTACCATGTGAAAACCCCTTGTCTCGCGATGTTTCTGTCAGAAGGGGACCTTTTTTCTATTTCCTGAGTAATCCAGTTACTAATTGTGTCATGGCTGTCTACAGGATGTAGGTATTTGCTGTCTTGCAAAGGAGTCACCACTTTGAAGTTTGGCTGGTTGAGTATATAAACAATACAAAGTTGTGATAACAGACCTGCTCCTTCCTTGGAGGATGTTTGTATTTACCTGACTTGAAAATTACATGTCTGACATTATTGATTTCTAATCAGCATATTTGTACTTATTCATGGTTAGTAACAATACATTTTGTTAATTTGTGTTTTCCTTCATTGTTAAACACAGGAAATTTAGATATGCCATTGTTTAATCCGATTGTCCAGAACTGATAATGGCAGGTACTGAAGGAGATTTAAAACTTCTGAGCAGGAGAAGGCAAAGAGAGGGACAGTCCACTGAGAACGCTGCCAAGACACTCGGACAGAGCACAGGGACTCATAGCTCACAGCAACACAAGGAGCCCAGAGTGGAAAAAAAGGAACGACGAAGAGACGCTGACAGGGATTCAACAATTTGACACAACTTCTGTTGGGAAACGAGTGTCTGGTAAACAGAGTGCATCGGTGGACAGTTGAACGATTAAGTGTTGGGGTAACACAGTGTGCAAACTGGACTCTGCTCCACTAAAGGTTGTATCCTCCAATTCTTATTTTTAACGGACTTTTAGAGTGTGGACTGTGTACTTTCCTTTTTTAAAAAAAAGGAATTTAAGAACCTGATATTGTTAGATTTTTTTTGTTTATGCTCATATATCTTTTTAATGTACTTATTATTGTCTCGTGTAATAGAAGTTATTGTTGCTTTTCCTGAAATTACTGTTGTGTCTTTCATTGTGTGTTTTCACCGCCCAATTTAAAGAACACTGTGTGCTATTTTCTGTAAATTTCAAGAGTTCCCAGTCTGTTAATAAAACTGGGTGGCGTAGTCGGATATTTTAATGGTGTCTAAGTTAGATTACCTGTAAGTGTGACCATACATTTGTCACATGTCACTGACCATTAGGCTTTTTAACTGCCTCCTAAACGCACATGTTTGACAATGCGCATCAACAACAACAACAACAACATTTATTTATATAGCACATTTTCATACAAACAGTAGCTCAAAGTGCTTTACATATTAAAGAATAGAAAAATGAAAGACATAATTATAAAAAATAAATCAACATTAACATCGAATAAGAGTAAGGTTCAATGGCCAGGGGACAGAAAAACAAAAACTCCAGGCGGCTGGAGAAAAATAAAATCTGTAGGGATTCCAGACCATGATACCGCCCAGTCCCCTCTGGGCATTCTACCTAACATAAATGAAACAGTCCTCTTTGGATTTAGGATTCTCACGGAAGGGCTTGATGATGATGATGGTCACGTAGACTTCTTCCTTTTAATCCGTCCATCATTGTTGGAGCATCATGAAGCTTTGAGTAGGTGGAGGTGGCGCAGGCCACCACCACAAAGAAACCGGAAAAAGAAATAGAAAAGAGAGTAGGGGTCAGTACCGATTTTAGAGCCATCATGAATAGTTGTTATGACAAATTGAACATACAGAGTATCAGGATTAAGTTAAATTAAGATTAAAATGAAGTTATAAAAAGGCCATGTTAAAGTAATGTGTTTTCAGCAGTGTTTTAAAGTGCTCTACTGTATCAGCCTGGCGAATTCCTATTGGCAGGCTATTCCAGATTTTAGGTGCATAACAGCAGAAGGCCGCCTCACCACTTCTTTTAAGTTTTGTTCTTGGAATTCTAAGGAGACACTCATTTGAGGATCTGAGGTTACGATTTGGAATATAAGGTGTCAGACATTCCGATATATAAGATGGGGCGAGATTATTTAAGGCTTTATAAACCATAAGCAGAATTTTAAAGTCAATTCTGAATGACACAGGTAACCAGTGTAGTGACGCTAAGACTGGTGTGATGTGTTCTGATTTTCTTTTCCTAGTTAGGATTCTAGCAGCTGCATTCTGCACTAGTTGCAAACGATTTATATCTTTTTTGGGTAGTCCAGAGAGGAGTGCATTACAGTAATCTAGTCGACTGAAAACAAACGCGTGAACTAATTTCTCAGCATCTTTCAGTGATATAAGAGGTCTAACTTTACTTATGTTTCTTAAGTGAAAAAATGCTGTCCTAATGATCTGATTAATATGTGATTTAAAATTCAGATTACAGTCAACAATCACCCCTAAGCTTTTTACCTCCGTCTTGACTTTTAATCCTAATGTATCCAGTTTATTTCTAATAGCCTCATTGTATCCATTATTGCTGATCACTAAAATTTCAGTTTTCTCTTTATTTAACTTGAGAAAATTACTATTCATCCATTCTGAGATACTAGTCAGACATTGTGTTAGTGAATCAATAGAATCGGGGTCATCAGGTGCTATTGATAAGATTATCAATAGACTATGCGTAAGATGAAAACATCAACTTACAATATCCCATAGAATATCAACAATTGTTAACACCACCCAGTCTTCCACTGGCCGAATTACTGTTGAAAGAAGGATGTATCATAATGTTATTGCATAATTTATGCATGAGTGATGGGCTATGCAATAGGACAAGATTAGTTGTACAGTAATCCCTCCTCGATCACGGGGGTTGCGTTCCAGACCCCCCCGTGATAGGTGAAAATCCGCGAAGTAGAAACCATATGTTTGTATGGTTATTTTTGTATATTTTAAGCCCTTATAAACTCTCCCACACTGTTTATAAATGTTCCCCTCAGAGTTATACAGCATAATCCCTTTGTATTCTCTTAGATATTAGGTAAGATTCATTGAAATTATGTATATAAACACACTGTTTATATACAGTAAAACTTAAATATTATTTTAAAGATATTGAGTGTCTCCGATATCACATATGTTACAGCCATTACGATAGACAGGCCACCAGCAATAAATACGTACAATGCAAGAAAAATTGTATACAGTAAATTTGTGTACAGTGACACTAAACATACGTACATGTACTAAGTACTGTAAGTAGAAAATTAATTATGGTTACTCACCAACAATGACACGATGACTTGTCCGATAACAATGAGTTTAATTTTACTGCACAACAAAGGAGAGCGTTACAGTTCTTCCAAAGGAGCCACTTCAGGCGATTGTGTAGCACTGCCGTTGTTCTTCTTCTGGCAGTCTTCAATCCAAATCCTTAAAGCAGATTCCATCCAGACTATTGCCTTATTACATCCACTTACAACTCGTTTTGCACCCTGGTTAAAAGGACACTGCGGCCGTAGATCTTATATTCCTTTCCTACTTTTTAAATAAAAAGAATCGTAGCCTTCAACAAATCCAAAACATTTACCTTTTCGGCAATCGTTAACATCTTCCATTTGCACTTGGGCACGGCCCCTGAAGCAGTTGCAGATCATTTTGGAGCCATAATGAAGGGCTTGACTATGCACAAAGATAAACACAAAAGAGCACAACTCTTTACACAAAGAAACACGTTGATGCTGAATGAGCGAGATGAGACTTCCTGGTTAACACTGCATTCAGCATGCAGGAACTTAACTGTGTGCTCTGATTGGTTAGCTTCTCAGTCATCCGCCAATAGCGTCCCTTGTATGAAATCAACTGGGCAAACCAACTGAGGAAGCATGTACAGAAAGTAAAAAGACACATTGTCCGCAGAACCTGCGAAGCAGCGAAAAATCCGCGTTATATATTTAATTATGCTTTCATATAAAATCCGCGATAGAGTGAAGCCACGAAAGTCGAAGCGCGATATAGCGAGGGATTACTGTATTCAAAATTGGTCGAACAATTCTAACGTAAAATTTTAACAGGTGACAAGAAAGGTAATGTAGTACATCTTCCGCGGATAACATTAGACACCAAAGGAGATCTTGATATGCCATTCGTATTAAAACTTTAACACTTTCCCGTTAGAATAGCTTTTGCTATGACAATTAACAAATCACAGGGACAAACATTCGAAAAAGTCGGTTTATTTCATAGAGAGAAAGAAATGATATTCACTCACGGGAAGTTATACGTTGTGTTGTTACGATGTAAGTCCAAACATGGAATCAAAATTCAATGTAATTTTGACGAAAAGTTAATTCCAAATATTGTTTTAACTGAAGTTTTACAGTAACAGTGTAAGTTTAAATCGTATTTGCATGTTAATTTCAAAGCCAAACAGAACAAAAACGTATAACACAACAAATACCTCTAACGCAACATGAAACATAATTTTCTTTCAATTTATTACTTTCTACAATTTTTTATATGGTTAATTATTCACTGTAATGTAAAATAGTTCTATTATGAATATGTAACAATTTCCATCAAATCAAAACAGCTTGTAGGATTGTGCTAATGACGTAACTTTATCTACTAATGGATTATTAATGCTAGCAGTTGAGTGCATACGTGAGTACTGTTTGTATATTTCTTATTTCAAGGTGACAAGTAGCCTCTCTTCAGGGCTAACACTGACTCGCATATTGGTTAACAGGCGTGTAATATGGTATTGTACCAGCTGCAGCAGGCAATCAAAACTCGAAAACTGACATTCGATAGTATTTGAAGAACTTATGCGGAAATCGTCGCACTTCTTCATAGATTAGACACACGCTATGCTGTGAAAGGGTGAACCCCGATGTGGTGGAAATGTTTTTGTGCCTATGTTGCCAAATCAGGGGGATTTTTAACACAAGGAGTTCATTGTGCAAGTGTAATAAAGCCAACTAAATCCGCATTTTGTGAATCCAATGAAGGATCAACATCAAACACTACAGGTTAAAAACCTCTGGACTGCCAGTTAACTACTCTCCACAGGTAAACACACAAAAGTACAATCTGGGCTGCAGGATGGCATTTACCAGAGGCAAATGAACATGAATGTAACATCATATTGAACTCAATTAAACACCACTACAAAACATTATTTAAATGTCTATGTCACTCAGAGCGCATTCATTTAACCAAGATTTGAACGCTTGTGTTGAAAGGGTCTTACATATAAACAAAATATTTCCTGGGTTGCTGTATTCCTTTAAAGTTAGTAAATATAAGGACAACTTGAACATTTTTTAACCAATGATTGCTCCTCTATTTATAAAGGTCTACAGAGAATTACAGACTACAAATGCTATTGTGCTATTGTGCCCCCGCTACATCATGGATTTATTAATATTATTATTACTAGGGGGCTCCGCCCCCTGCTCGCTTCACTCACCAACCCCCGGGTTTGGTTTACCGGATAAACAATTTAAAGAGATTGTTATTTTCATGGGAATTGTTACATATGCATTATTTTCATTTTTACTTTAAAACTTTTATTAAAAACAATATTTATTTCCTGTCCCGGGTGTGGCTAAATCTCTTTCTCGCGGCACTTATAACGCTGCTCGTGTTGTGAAAGGTGGGTCTGAACGCACGCTAAAGAGATGCGATCGGTTCAGCTGGTGTCTTGCTGCTGCTGCTGGCCAGCTGTGTGTTGTGCTTGTCGCACTTTGCATCAATCACTTAAAAGCCTGTAAAGCAGCTGTCCTTTTTCCACTTTGCGTCTGTGCCGCTAGTATTCTGAAGGAGGAGTTGGGGGGGGGGTGTGAGGGCTGTACACACTGTGGTTTGCTGCAGCTGCTGCTGGCAAGCTACGTGTTCTGCTTGTCGTTGTTTTAAGAGCTGAAGTTTGTCGGCCAAAACCATTCCAACAACTGCTAGGTTAGATGTTAGTGAACTTGTTTTAAATTGTTTGTAAGTAGAGAGTGATGTGCAAAGGTCACCGTCTCACGGGTTTTGCTTCCTAAGGTTGTAATGTCTAGTCTTGCATGTCGTCAAAGTGTCTCTCCGAGATGATCTGGTCTCGAACGTTTAGCTCAATACCATAGACCCTACCTCCCCTCCCACCTTTCCTCCCCCGAGGCGTGCTACGCTCCTGCCACTTCATGTCTCTCCTGCTCGTGTTGTAAAGGGGGGAGTTGAACGCACGCTAAGCAGAAATGTATGGATGAGCTACTGGCTTTGCGCTGCATCTGCCAAGATGCCTGTTCTGCTTGTTGCTCTGCGCATCGATCATTTAAAAGCCCGTACAGCAGCTGTCCTTCTGCCTCACTGCCTTGTCTTGCATGACCGTTAAAATGTCTCCCGCGGGATGTCAAATTGTCTTCTGAGAAGATTAAGCCTCGTCACCATTGGCTCCCTGCCAGAGAGATGTTACTCATATCTTTAGCCCAACATCCACATATCATATGTGTTTACAAAGTGTGTTTTAATACATTTACATGTGTTTAAAGCATGTGGGAGGGGTATTTTAAGGCATAAACTATATATTTTTTTTTATTTATATGGTCTTTCTATTTTGTGGATTTTCACCTATCGCTGATGGGTCTGGAACATAACTTCCACGATAGGCGGGGGATCACTGTATCCCCCTACTTCTGTCGGATTCCTCAGAATAACTGAACAGTTTTAAATTTTGAATTCAAGAGGGATCATTCGATTACAAAGGATGCTCTTCCTCATGGCCCTGCACCATCTGATGTACAGTATTATCCTACACTCTTAACTTTAACTGAGTATAAAACACATTCTCTTTCTGGGACTGAGCCCTTGTAAAACTGCTAACTCAGAAAATATCTCTCATTTTACATTGACTGCTGATGCATTAAATAATGGCAGGGTGAATGTTCACATAGTGGTCATGGCACTATCTCTCTCTCACCTTGAGTCACTCTCAATTCATGGGTTGTTGTCATACACAGATGTGGGTAGACAGTGCAGAAAATTCTGGAGTGCTCCAGCATGTTCGGATTCTAGTGGTGGTTAGGTTCTCTAAAACAACACAGTCTGGTAACACATTTTGTAATCTTAAGGTAATATTACTTTGGTTGAATAAAACCAAGGGGTGGCATGGTGGCGCAGTAAAGAGACCTGGGTTCGCTTCCCAGGTCCTCCCTGTGTGGAGTTTGCATGTTCTCTCCATGTATGCGTGGGTTTCTACCGGGTGCTCTGGTTTTCTCCCATAGTCCAAAGACATGCAGGTTAGGTGCATTGGCTATCCTAAATTGTCCCTAGTGTGTGGGTGTGTGTGGGTCTGCCCTGCGGTGGGCTGGCTCCCTGCCCGGGGTTTGTTCTTGCCTTGCGCCTTGTGTTGGCTGGGATTGGCTCCTGTGACCCTGTAATTTGGATATAGTGGGTTGGACAATGACTGACTGACTGATAACTGAATAAACCAATCAACACCTAACTAGGAATTTTATCACCTATTGTCTAGAAGTCTATGCAAAACAGAATAACTTTATAAAGCTTTCTCCTGCCAAAGCCCAAGGAATCCTTTTTCACAGATTTATACAGCAACAGACAAATGAAAACAAAGATAAGCAATGTATAATTTAAAAGGAAAAGTGAGCACTGCTAACATAGTGATAACTGTAATAAGTAAAAATAAATTAAAAGAAAAAAATACAGTATATAAAGTATAATTTATCTTGTTTATAAAAGAATAACATTTAAGAAAGTTATTTATATAAGTGAAAGCTTATTAAACACACAAGCTACAGTGATGCACTGAACGTTATTAATCTTCACTTCTGCCTACACTAGGCTTTGACTGAATGCCAAGTGCCTGACTGTTTCAAAGTATTCACAATTATCCAGCATTTCTTGTCTTAATGATTACAGACCAGTGGCACTGATCTCAGTACCAATGGAAATATTTAAACAGGTAATTTTTCAGCATCTCACACCAGACATAGATTCTCTTCTTAACCAATTTACTTTGCTTACTATGCCACCAGATCTGCTGAAGATGAGGTAAACATGGCTCTTCACTACATTGAGTAGTGGTACTTAGACCCTCTAGGTACCTGTACCAGAAATCTATTTGCAGATTTCAGTTCAGTATTTAACACATTTACACCATATCATCTCCATTGCAAACTTCTCACCATGAATATGGACAACTTTCCTGTACCTGGATCTCTATTATGCTGAGTAGCAGATGTCAGACAGTGAAGCTGAGCAGTGTAACTCCAGGGGCAGGTTCCGTCTCATCTCCTTTTCTCCCTCTATACCAATGACTATTATTAAGGTTCTGCTTGTTTATGTTCTTTATTCTCTGTTTATGTTCCTTTGTTTACATCTTCTTTGTTTAATTTCAGGTATTTGCTATATATTTATTTATGTAATGTGTTTAATTTTTCATTATTGTTTAGTTATATTTCTTTGTGTGGTCATGTGTTCTATCAGATCCCTTGTGCTTCATGGGTGGTTCCCCAAGAGGTGGGGCCACCTTTCTGTTTTCATGTTTGGGGTGCCCCCATCCATACAAAGGTTCATTGTATGTGGTTCAGTATCATGTTCTTTGTGTTGGTGAGCTCTCTTGTGTTTTGTATTTGCTTTGTTTAATGATTATTGGATTTTGACCTTTTTGCTCTGTTTTCAACTGCTTTTTTCACATTACTTTATTGGGACTTAGTTTGCTTTTCGGATTACCCTTTGTGTATCTCCTTCGTGCCTGTTTGCACTCTATGGAGCATTTCAGTGTTTCAGAGATTTTTGAGAAATTAAATCTTTAATTTTAATTTTTAATTTTATTTTTTTTTTATTTTTCTTTGATTTTTTTAAGATTCTTCTTAATATCCCTTATATACTAAAAAGGTTGATGGTTACCCTCTCTCTATCATGGGCATTTGCTATAGCATTTTTGGATGATCTTTTGTGTGGCCAGTCTCCCTTCTTGAACCCAGTCCCCATAAGGGTAACAGATATAATTTGGAACCTGACTGGAGTTGAGTGTGCCTCTGCTGGATTTTATGGCCTATATTCCTTGTTCTTTGTGGATACCTTAGGAGATCCCTGATGTCACCACTCCTGAGTCATCCTTCTGACTATTTAAGCCAGAGTAGAGAAGGCTGAATGACTGGAGATCATTCTTTGTGAGTTTTTTTTTTCTGTTTTTTGTTACTTATTTTGCTTCTGTTTCTAGTTTTCTCTTTACGGTTGTGGATTTGGACTTGTTTGCTCTAGGTTTGCCTTTAAGGCAACTGCTTGTGTCTGTTTTTGCTCTTTTGAACTTCTTTATTTACAGAGATTCTTTACCCTTTTGTACATAAGATGGAGATTTACAGTAATCCTCCTCCTTGTGGGGATTTTGCTGTATCTTAGGACTTTCTAGTTATTTTTGCAAGCTCCCATTGTTTGGGGTCTATTAGGTAGTCTGTAGATAGTGTCACGCACGAGCGCACAGGGAGCCGTTTAAAGACCCAACAAGCAACGTAGCATACCGTGCCAGGGTACAACGGTGGGGTACTAACCTCTCTTTCTTTATTTCCGCAGAAAGAATGAAACACCACTGCCTTGAATTCACCCAGACTCGCTAACAGAACCCAGCCAATTCCAGGTCCCTTCCTTCCCTCTGGTCCCCTTCTGATGATGTCATGATTCCCATCCATCACCTTCCCAGCATTCTGTCTGCCTGCTTCCGGTCCCACCCCATAAACTGTTCCACTTCACTACTATCTTTGTCTGTTGTAACTTTGGAAAAGCAAACACTGACCATCAATTCTTTACAGTATACGGGGCCGGAAACCATAAACCTTTATGCTTGTTTTGTGTTCTTTTTACAGTGGCGTAGTCAGCAGCCCAAAGAATATTGGAAGGGCAGGACTTGAACATAGTCTTAACAGTGATGATGAACAAGCTCCAGGCTATGAAGCTGGAGCAGGCAGCCACAAAGCAGGAGGTAGCAGAGACCAAGATGCGGCTGGTGGCAGCAGAAGCAGTAAAGCCATAGCCTGCACAGCCTCCACCTCCTCCAATCGTCCCGCTTTCTGATTTGGACAACATCGAGTCATATTTAATGATTTTCGAAAGGACTGACTCTCAAAATCAGTGGCCAAGGGCAGAATGAGCATCTATACTGGTGCCGTACTTGAAGGGCGTTGCGCAGCGGGCCTATCACAACCTTCCCAAGGAGGAAGCCGCTAACTATGACCTCCTAAGGGCTGAGATCCTCAACCGCTATGGTGTAACATTGGGCCAGCAGGCGAGGGAATGGCGGCACTAGAAATTTTGACCTGGATCGCCCCGCCAGGGCCCAGGCATTCGAATTCTGGGGCAAGATGGGGCGCTGGCTAAGGCCGGACATCTACCAGGCACGCTAGGTGGTGGAGCAGGTGGCCTGTGAGGGGTTTGTAAACGCCATGCCTGAATACCTCACCCAGCAGTTCCGTAGACATTCTTACAAGGATATGAAAGGCCTTCTGGAGGTTCTGGAGCACCAACTAGCGGTGAGTCGGGGGGTCAGAGAAGTCTGCTCACGGGGTCCGTCAGGGACATGTTGCTACCCCTAAGCCCATCGGTTGCACTGTGGAGGCTCCGGTTAAACCCCGGAAAAAGGTGCCGGCCCCGTCATGCTGTTTCAAGTTCGGCTAGGTCAGGCATATCCTCACCGCCTGCCCGTTAAATTTTGAGCTGATGGATGGCACCTGGGCCAAAGGAGCGAGGTACTATGCTGTGTCTAATTCTCTGGCTGTCCCAAATACGGGAGTGGTGTTGGTGAATGGGCATTCAGTTGTGGCGTTATTTGGTTCTGGGAGTAACATTACCATTGCTGCTCGCTGTTATATTCTACTGCGACAGTGGGTAGCTCAACAAATGAGCATAACCTGTGTTCATGGGAAGACCAGATCATATAGGTCCACAAAGTGTTTTATAACCTGGAAGGGTGAACCAAAACAACTGCTCGTCACTATACTGCCCGAGCCCCCCTTTCCGATTATATTAGGACAAGATTGGTTGGAAAGTAAATGCTGTAGCTCAGGAACCACTTCTAAAGGTAGTTTGGGTCTGATTATGGATGGAAAAGGCACCATCCCAGCTGCTTCCAAGCCATGCTCTTCGGCGACTAGTGATGACATGGATAACCAGGGGGAAGACTCTCTGGCGATGGACATTGACCCATAAGTGCAAGCAGGTGAGGATCTGGGTCGGATAGCTACTAACCCGGTGCTTCCATAGGATCCGCTCATCGGCATAGTTTACTAGTTTCCATGTATGGCGGCTTCTTTTGAAAGAGAACAGTGGAATGTAGATTCCCTGAAGTTTGCCAGGAATGCCATCATTTCTGTTGGCGCCAATTCGCCAGAAAATTCCATGCCACCTGGACCCTACTTTGTTTTAGAAAATGATCTGTTGTATTGAGTGGCGGAACACGAAGGTGAGGTACGGAAGTTGTTGTTAGTACCCACTAACAGTATCCCCAGGCAGGCTAGTTCAGCTCTTTCCCTGCATTTATAGTTTTTTTAGGAGGCCTCATACCCATTTCGCCACATTTGAAATTCCATCTCATGACAGGCAATATTGGTTATCAGTAAAGGCACACTACACAATAAAGTGCAGTGAACACACTTGATTTGACCATTCATAGTTTTCATACACTTTCTCCGTACGTTTAGCATTTGTTTGCTCAGAGGTTGATGCGCTAGCTGCTTCCTCAGCAGCTCTTCTTTTCTCCACCCTAGTGGCCCGCTTCTTCTCTACTTTCATCAGCATGTCAGCAGTCAGTGTCTGTGTTGCAATTACTTAGTACGTTTTCCTTAATTTTTCACTTAAACTGGCACTTAAGTCTTCAATCTGCCTCAATAATAATTTAAAATATGAAGAGGTAGGGGAAGTGACATTGAAGATGGTAGAGATGAGAATGGTTCTAGTATGCATGTTCCGTATTGCTGCCCTGCTGGCCGCTGCAGAGAGTTGATTCTACAATAAAACAAAATAAAAATGAAAAAAGAATAACCTTGGAGGTCAATCATCACCCTGAAAGCCCAGAGGGAACTGGGCGGTCTCTTGGTCTGGAATCCCTACAGATTTTATTTTTTTTCTCCAGCCTCTGGAGTTTTTTTGGTTTTTTTTCTGTCCACCCTGGCCATCGGACCTTACTTATTCCATGTTAATTAATGTTGATTTATTTTTATTGTTTATTGTGTCTTCTATTTTTCTATTCTTCATTTTGTAAAGCACTTTGTACATTTTTTTATATGAAAATGTGCTATATAAATGAATGTTGTTGCTGTTGGAAGCGGATAGTAGACATCACGTAGTATGTACCAAATTTCAGGTCAACAGTTCAAACGGTTTGCAACCTACAGGTGATTTAAAATTCTGGACAGACAAACGGACAGCCACGGTAGTGTATTATATAAGAAGATGGTAGCTATTGCTGCACAATCAGTAGGCTTTTTACAGAAGCCAGATTTCCCTCTGGGGGCAAACAAAGTTCTATCTATCTATCTATCTAATGATTAAAGGGAAAGAATTTACTTCTTTATTTGATAGGGATCTTTTGTTTTGTGCTTTGTGAAGTGGCTTTGGGTTGCTGTTTTCATTTTTCTGAGTTTAACATGTTAAAACACTACACATTTGTCAGTTTCCTGTACCACTTCCATTTCCACCGTCTTCTTTTGGGCCACATAATAACTACCAGCACACTATTACTTTCCAGGTGTTAATAACAATGAGAAGCAAAGATTGCTTCCTCTGGTGATAATGATTCAACCAATAACCATTCCAGAAGGAACTTAGTATGTGATTTTACTTTTTTTGAACAATACAGTTCTAAACATTATAATCAAAGTGTTCCAGTGGTTTGAAGGAAGTCAAACTTTTAATAGTGTAACTTTTAACCAATTGCAAAGTAACATTTTTATAACATATTTTGTGTTGTTCCTTCAATGAGTGTGATACTGTGCAGACACCATTGTTTGTGTGGTGTCATATTCCAATTCTCTCTAATAAGCTCATCTTTTTTTTGTCCATTACTAGTAGTTTGCTGATTACTAATAATCCTGCATGGTGATCTCAGTATTCCAGTGTTCAAAGTGCTTTTAATCATCATCTGGCACATACAGTATAGTGCTTATGCATAACTTTCTTTATGCATATACACATGGAAGGCCTGAAAGAATTTGAGCCACTGAGATTTTCTGTTACATGATAAATTCAGTCACTGCACTGTCAAAATGACAAGTTCCTCTCAGCCATTTCCTTGCATTAATCTGTTGTTGGTGATGTCCTTGTCATTCAAGTGTGAAGTAACTAATGAAAGTATTAATTACAATACTGCACATTTCACTACTGTCAAGCATTTTAGGTAATTCCAATACATTCATTACTTTTGATAGAACTTTTTATATAAAGTATATGTTTCCAAATATATATATACTTTAGCTTGGGTATTTGATGAAAACTCTGTAGGTCATTCCATAAACTGAAACTTTATTATAAAAGGCAAAATTAACATGAGTACAGAAGCAAAGTAATTTAGCAAAAAGGGATTCAGCTTTTGCTTTTGCCCTTTGAATGTTAAGTTTTTTTTACCTTTTGTAAAATAAAACACTTTTAAAATAAGTCTGGCCAAAAAAAGATTAACACAAGATCACAAATACTTTATATGTGATCAGGATTTCTAACAATACTTGTAAAAAACAAGGTACAACAAATTTTATTAGTAGTAGTACTTTAACAAATACAGAGTATAGTGAAAGTCTTGCTTGCTTATCCAACCAACCTGCTACATATTGTTACTTTCTGGAACCAAGATAAACTACAATATGTTGAATTAAAACGTGTACGGTCCCAAAAGGGGGGGATATAGGGATCATATTGTCTCTCTCCAAGAACAAGCAGACTAACCATTGAGTAGGAATATAAATACAAGCGCTGGAGTGCAGAGACTTCTGAGCAAAGCAAGAACTAGCTATAATCTAAAGATATGGGCAGTGGCGTAGCTGGGGGGGTGGAGGGGGCGATCCGCCCCGGGGGAACACATATTTGGGGGCAGCATTATTGGCCAAAAGGCTCAGTACAATTCGTGTGTAAGCAGCAGGGTTCGGAAAAATATCACTCATGAATGAAAATGGTCAAATTCTCTGATTTTTAACCACAAATGCTTGAAAAGTAATGTTCATTCTTTCCTCCTGTGACGGCATTAGACACAGCAGTTGAAATTTATGAGGCAATAACAAAAATAAAAAAAATTACACCGATAATAATTTCTAGGAAGATAACTAATTTACAATTTATAATTTCGTTTCGTTATCAATCCGAATGCGTTCTTGCTCTGCGCAGAAAACATCCCCACCAATCACTTGTACCCTACTTTGGTTCTGGTTTTAAGTAGCGTAATTATATTAAACTAATAATTAGAACACGGCTTATCAGTGCGTCTATACTATATTCTTGTCTAGTTGATGCTTATAAATATACAGTATATAAAAAATGATTGCTGTTTCTTTATATATATATATAAATCTATGAAAAATTTACATTCATTTTCTCTATACGTCATTTTAATTTTCTATTTAAATAGTTTAACATATTCAGATATGTTGGAGGGCGGCAAATTGAAGCCCCACCCTGCCCCGCCCTGAGTGGCACGAACTCGAGCTACGCCACTGGATATGGGGTCTAACCCAGAAGTGGCCCAGTAGACAGGGTATTAAGCTAATTCAACCCTATAGCTTAATTGGGAGGGTGGCTATGACCTTAGTCTTTAGGTTAGAAAAAAGAACTCAAAGTCATAATCAAAATAAGTATTGTTCATGTGCTGAGCTAGTTCAGAAAATGTATTAGCAATCTCTTAAAAGTGGCATACACTATATAGCCAAAAGTATGCAGATACCCCTCCAAATTATTGAGTTTAAATGTTTCAGCTGCTGCCATTGCCAACAGATACATAAAATCAAATCAACAGCCATGCACTCTCTATTGACGAACTTTGGCAGTAGAATATTTCATACTAAAGAGCTCAGTGACTTTAAATGTGGTACTGTCATAGGATACAATCTTTGACACAGGTCATTACATGAAGTTAATACTCTGCCAGACCTACCCAGGTTAACTATAAGTGCAGTTACCGTGAAGTGGAAGCGTTAAGCAGCAACAACAGCTCAGCCACAAAGTGGCACACAACAGAAACTCACAAAACGAGGCTGTCGAGTGCTGAAGCACATAGTGTGTAAAAATCACCTATCCCCTGTTGCATCACTCACAACAGAGGTCCAAGCTATCTCTGGAAGCAATATCAGCACAACAACGTGTATCAGGACTTCATGAAGAGGGTTTCCATAGCTGAGTCGCTGCACAAAAGCTTAAGATCACAATATACAATGCCAAGTGTGGGCTGGAGTAGTGTAAAGCTGCCATTGGAGTGATGACTCCGACAGTACGGTGAATGAATCTAAGGTTGATAGATGTAGGAGAATATTACCTTCTGGACTACGACAGTGCCTGCAGTAAAATTTGGTGGAAAAAAAATAATGGCTTAGGGCTGTTTTTCAGGGTTATGGGCTAAGCTCCTGGGTTCTAGTGAAGGGTACTGGCTTGGTATGAAATAGGATCCTTAGGTGACAAGGTGAATGAAGTACTCAAAGTGAAAATTTATTATGAGTCAGTAAGAGGTAAAAGAGAATGATTAATTATTAACACTATGGTAATAACTGAATTTCATTTTACTAGGTTCAACCAAAACCTAATCAGCGGTACATATGTACAGTATCTAGGAATAAATCGAGCCAGACAGAAAATGTGTAGGAAAAAAAAAACCTAAGATCAAAACTGGATGGATGTAAATGAAAGGTCCACTGAAAATAAAAGTGACAGATGCTATCAATCATTCAAAAAGTTATGTCACGCAAAAATAGGTATATAGCTTGGAAATAATCCAGTTATTATTTAAAATAGAGTTATATGCCATACAAATGTAACCTTTAGAAATAAAATGGAGGACTACATAATGTGTTAAGTATATAATGCAGTCACAATAGTAATACCTTACATGCAGTTATGGAATATAAATACATTTTCGTGACAGAAGAAGTTATAGAGTAGGAAAGGGAGTGCTGGAGGAGGAAGAACAAGTAGGAGGGAAAGAATTGTGCATGGAGAAACTGGCACAGAGAGAGTCAGGTGAAAAAAAAGAAAAATGTGCTTGGATATTTACCAGGTTTTGATGAAGGAAATCATAACAGATAAGAGCAAGACTGACACTGACAGTGAAGAAGTGCAATTTATGAAAAAGGAGAAAATCGAACATACTGTAGCTGAAAACAGAATAAGGACAGTGAGAGTAACAAGACTTGAGATTATCACTACTGTTTGTGAGGAAACAAACAGTTATGAACTGAATTATTGCCTTTGTCACTTTAATGTTTGTGCATGACAGTGCAGAAAATGTAGGTTTTTGAGATCATATTCCCTAGCTAAGTGTTCAGTCCAGGCCTGGCTTCGTTAAGTCTTGAATGTTATTTTGGGGTCCCATACTGTTAATGAGAAACTTGTCATTTATATTTACAGGTGCCGGTCATAAAATTAGAATATCATGACAAAGTTGATTTATTACAGTAATTCCATTCAAAAAGTGAAACTTGTATATTAGATTCATTCATTACACACAGACTGATGTATTTCAAATGTTTATTTCTTTTCATTTTGATGATTATAACTGATAATTAATGAAAGTCCCAAATTCAGTATCTCAGAAAATTAGAATATCAATTAAGACCAATGCAAAAAAAGGATTTTTAGAAATGTTGGCCAACTGAAAGGTATGAACATGAAAAGTATGAGCATGTACAGCACTCAATATTTAGTTGGGTCTGGCGTATTGCATCTTCCTCTTCACAATAGCCCGTAGATTTTCTATGGGGTTAAAGTCAAGCGAGTTTGCTGGTCAATCAAGAACTGGGATACCATGGTCCTTAAACCAGGTACTGGTAGTTTTGGCACTTTGTGCAGGTGCCAGGTCTTGTTGGAAAATGAAATCTGCATCTCCATAAAGTTCGTCAGCAGCAGGAAGCATGAAGTGCTCTAAAACTTCCTGGTAGATGGCTGCGTTGACCTTGGACCTCAGAAAACACAATGGACCAACACCAGCAGATGACATGGCACCCCAAACCATCACTGACAGTGGAAACTTTACACTGGACCTCAAGCAACATGGGTTCTGTGCCTCTCCTCTCTTCCTCCAGACTCTGGGACCTTGATATCCAAAGGAAATGCAAAATATACTTTCATCAGAGAACATAACTTTGGACCACTCAGCAGCAGTCCAGTCCTTTTTATCTTCTGATAAAAAGCTTCTGATGCTGTCTCTTGTTCAAGAGTGGCTTGATACAAGGAATGTGACAGCTGAAACCCATGTCTTGCATACGTCTGTGCGTGGTGGTTCTTGAAGCACTGACTCCTGCTGCAGTCCACTCTTTGTGAATCTCCCCCACAGTTTTGAATGGGTTTTGTTTCACAATCCTCTCCAGGGTGCGGTTATCCCTATTGCTTGTTCACTTTTTTCTACCACATCTTGTCCTTCCCTTCGCCTCTCTATTAATGTGCTTGGACACAGAGATCTGTGAACAGCCAGCCTCTTTAGCAATGACCTTTTGTGTCTTGCCCTCCTTGTGCAAGGTGTCAATGGTCGTCTTTTGGACAACTGTCAAGTCAGCAGTCTTCCCCATGATTGTGTAGTCTACAGAACTAGACTGAGAGACCATTTAAAGGCTTTTGCAGGTGTTTTGAGTTAATTAGCTGATTAGAGTGTGGCACCAGGTGTCTTCGGTATTGAACCTTTTCACAATATTCTAATTTTCCGAGATACTGAATATGGGACTTTCATTAGTTGTCAGTTATAATCATCAAAATTAAAAGAAATAAACATTTGAAATACATCAGTCTGTGTGTAATGAATGAATCTAATGTACAAGTTTCACTTTTTGAATGGAATTACTGAAATAATAATAATAAAGGTAGTCAAGGCTTGTACTCTGTTTGCATTTGTATTGTGGTGAAATCAAGCTACCACAATACTGCATACACAGTAGGAACATTTTTCTTCTCTGGAGCAGAATACATACAAGCTAACCTACTGATTTTTTATACATATATTTCTCTCTCTCTCTACATATGTATATATACCACAGGTCATCTTGTTTAGTAAGAGTCCCCAAACACAAACAAAAAATTATCCATAATTAATAACAGAAATGCTACTTCTGTGTAACATGTATCCGTCTTGTCAAATGCCGACTCCTCTCTGGGCAGCTGGTCTTCTTTATCCCAACGGACCCCAGAATGGGCTGGGTTAAGTGCCGTCAATGGGCCATTTTCCTAGTTCTATAAAATTCATGAATATTTTACTAGATGATAATGCATAAAATATGGGAGGTTCCTATAACCCCCGTGAATAGAATTGTGTTGGTATATTCCTGTCATTTTCTAACAGCTTTGAGGGAACAACGTTCTCCAGTTAGTGTCTAGCCTTGCCTTGTGTAAGGTACAGAAGCATACAGTTTTTAACCGTGTTTTTGTTTGTGCTCGTGTTCGTGCTTGCGCACGTGACCGTGCCTGGGTGCATGTCTATGTGCCAACGGCCTACGGGCCTTTTCAGTGTGAAGTAACTCGTAAAATAAAAAATTTAAGTGTTGAACCATATGTTTAAGGCATACAGCAGAAGAAATTAATAACCTTTAAGTATAGAAATAACCAAAGTTTCTCAAGAAAAGCTAAGTTTATAGAAGATACATTTTTTCCTTTTTTTTTTACTTTATTCTACGTGTGTAACTATTTTTCATTTTATTCTTGTGTGGATTATTTGATTTTAACTTTCACTAAATATTTTAAAACAAACTTTTGGACTGTGAGATTTCTTTGACACGTGTCTTACCTGTGCCTGACTTCACCTTATACATCGGCGGCTACAATATATATATCTATACTAATAAAAGGCAAAGCCCTCACTCACTCACTCACTCATCACTAATTCTCCAACTTCCCATGTAGGTAGAAGGCTGACATTTGGCAGGCTTATTCCTTACAGCTTACTTACAAAAGTCAAGCAGGTTTTATTTCGAAATTCTACACGTAACGGTCATAACGGTCGACTACGTCCACCATGTTGAACTTTCTTATTTATGGCCCCATCTTCACAAAATTTGGTAGGCGGCTTCCCTGCGCTAACCAAAACTGATGTAAGTACTTATTTCGGCGGTATAATACCACTGTTGGCCGCCATATTGAACTTTCCAACGTCACTAATTCTCCAACTTCCCGTGTAGTTAGAAGGCTGAAATTTGGCAGGCTCATTCCTTACAGCTTACTTACAAAAGTTAAGCAGGTTTCATTTCAAAATTCTACGCGTAACGGTCATAATGGTTGACAACGTTCGCCATGTTGAACTTTCTTATTTATGGCCCCATCTTCACGAAATTTGGTAGGTGGCTTCCCTGCGCTAACCAAAACCGATGTACATACTTATTTCAGTGGTATGATGCCACTGTTGGCCGCCATATTGAAGTTTCCAATGTCACTAATTCTCCAACTTCCCGTGTAGGTAAAAGGCTGAAATTTGGTACTTATTTCGGTGGTATGATGCCACTGTTGGCCGCCATATTGAACTTTTCAACGGTCTTTGTTACTTATGGGCCCATCTTCAAGAAATTTGGTACGCGGGTTCCCAACACTAACTGAATCCTACTTACGTACATATATACGTTCATAGCCTGCAGCTCGGTCATCGTGTGAAGCGCCGTTGGGTCCCCCATCCCAACGCCTCCCACGTTGTTGGCTGCCTGCCTATATAAGGCCGTCCGTCGCTCCAGTCTCTACATTCCCTTCCTTGCTTCATCACGGGATTCACGTCTCCCTGCTGATAACTACAGCCTTTTTATTTAATCCACGGCTTCTCTGCTGTTTTATTGTTCATTTATTACAATTATAGTTATTGTGTAGGTATTTTAGACTTACTTTACATTGTTCAGGTACCCATTTCCTTTATAATTCCAAGCGTACCCACATTAACATGTCTATCGAGGTGATCATCATCGATCAAAGAACTGTCACTTACCGAGTGGTTTCCATGCCCGGAGATGGCACCTACCTTTTTCATTCTCTTTGTTACATATTGCACGGCCATATCAGGCTCACTCTTGATATCCGGAGGAATATTGTGTCTTATGTATTGAATGACAGGGACAGGTTCAAAGTGTGGACTGATGACGGTACAGGAGATAATTATACTACACAGGAGCACTAGAAGAGTGAAATGCTTAAGCCCGTCACCTATGCATCTACATGTGAGTTGATGGCTGCCGGTGAATTGTTCGGTTGTCGCTTTCAAGTGTACCGAAATGGCCAAATATTTTACACCTTTCGACAACCGCCAATGCCTCTTAAACATCTTAAATTGACAGGTGACGATTTCAGTAGTGGACACTTTGATGTTTATGAATGTTTAAACTCTCAAAAGCTGGATGTGAAGTTATTGATGAAACCGGTTGTATACTTACAATGCTTGACAGATGCTGAATGTCTCTTCAACACAAGTCCTACAAATACTGTTGTAATTGAAACAAACCATGAAACTCAAACCGATTATGACAGCAGCAATCCAAGCTGTGAGATTTGAAACAAGATTACTGTTCACATGGCCAACTGTACGTTTCATGCTCAAGAGTAAGCTCAGCGCACAGCTTGTTCATGTTACAACCAGAGGGCCGAACTGACAATGTGGTATACAAAGAGATCCTTAACAAATAATTATTGGTATATTTTCCCTCAGTTTAAAAAGGTTTAATTTACTTCTTAATAAAAATTTTAAGGCAGTACTTCACCGATGCGAAGCGCGGGTATTTTGCTATATATATTTTGTAAAGGACAGCCGGGTTCCATGCCCGGCAGGGACGCCCCTGCTGCTTATGTATCGGGGGAGCCTCCATGGGCACTCCAATACCTCCCCCGGAACACGTGGTGGCAGCCTCCCTGGCCGACGGTGATTCCCCAACCGCCCGCAGGGTTCCATGGGAGATGGAGTCCTCCACAGCTGGGTTGGGGCCTGGGGTGGCCGCTAGGGGGGGCTGTCTGCTTCCCACAGCCCGGCTGGACGAGACTTCAGCCCCACCACTGCCCTATAAAAGGGCCCAGCCACCACCACTTGAGGAGCCAGGGTTAGGAGGAGAAGGACTAAGCTTGAGGAGGAGTGGTGGTAGAGAAGAAGGATTATTGGTTGTGTTTATTGTGCTTTGGGACTGTGTTTGGGTTGTGTGGCACGGGGAAGACGTGTCCCACAGCTGAAGAAAATAAAAGTCTTTGTACTTTTTATACGTGCCTCCGTGTCTTTCTGTGTCGGGTCAGGCGCCTATATAGCGCCTTTGTTACAATATATATATATCATCATGCGTGCACCTCAGTGGATAATCCTCCCTGCTCTTCTGAGGAATGTACTTCCACCCCAGGTCAAGAGAGGGTACTGGAATTAACCTCTATTTTTCCCTCCACAGTGCAGAGAAGACACCCAGTGAAGATAACTAACCCCCGCTACATATCCCACGGTTCCCAAGAGAGGCATCACTCATTAAGTGAATACACCACAGGATGAAACTCCTTTCAACCAAGACTCTCACAGCCTTTATCAGCTAAGAAAGATTCCTCATGCCAGGATATACTCACTTTGCTCGCCCACCCCTCAACCACACTCGCCACTTCGCTTCGCGTCTCTGCCACTCGCATTATGTGGCGGGTGGGGCTGAATGCACGCTAAGGACATATGGACATATCAGCTGCTGGCTTGCAGCTGCTTCTGATGAGCTGCGTGTTCTGCATATCGTGGTGCGCTTTGATCATTTATAGGCTGTACAAAAGCTGCTGCCACCATGCTGCATGATTTGTATGTCGCGCTGCACGTCGATCATTTAAAAGCCTTTACAGCAGCTATATATACACATTGTTATATGGTTATTATAGGACAAAGGACCACAATAAGCCTTACATAAAACATGGCGAAGGTTTGACCATGTGATGATTTATTTACATTACATTTCTTACTTTTCCACAGTCTACAGGATGATTAACTGCTCTTTAGCTGTCCCTTCATATCTACAGTATATCAACATAAACTTAGAAATGTCTTTGTTTAGTCAGAGTGTGGTGAGAAATTAAGCAAAATTACACTATTTATTGGCTAACTCGAAAGATTACAATATGCAAGATTTCAAGGCAATTCAGGCCCCTTCTTCTGGCAAGATGTAAAGCAAGTCAGAGTGGCTCAGGAACTGAATGAAGAGATCATTTGCCTCCCTCCAGAAGATCTACTAAAATAAAATAAATATTTTTATACTGTATATATGCAGAACCATTTGCAGTGTGGCTTCAAAACATTTATTTAAAAGAAATCCACAACATTTGCTCCCACTAAGATCAAAATTTTTGATTTATTCATAAGTTTGTATTGTTATGAAAACGTTGCAGTGTGAACTTGGGGAGTGACTTTCTTTTAAGCTACTATTTCATACAGAGGATAACGGGCACTACACAAACATTATAAATAATGTATGGATATGGGCACCTAATGCCTAATTATTATACAATAGAAGGTCTCATTGGAACATTCAAAATGAAATTATGTAAGCCCTTTGTAAAACTTTTTCAAAAGTCTTTAAAACCTGACTAGGACTTCTTTTCAGGAGGTACAAAATAACAAAACGGTTGGATAAGCTAAACCAAAAATCTATATAACAGCATGATAGCAAAATAAAGACCCTTTTTAACCATCATCAAACAGTGAGAAACAAACCTTTTAAAGTGGAATTGAAGGTTTGAAAAGAATATTTTAAGTAATTCTGATAGTCAATATAAATTGCTGCATGCTCATGATAGAACAGACGTAAAGCAAAAAGTGATTTTTAAGTATGCATAAGATTTTTAACTAGCATGTTGATGCATGTGAATCATCTAGCAAGTGCTATCTGAACAGCTTTCATCTTCACTGCCCACACTCCCCTGGAAGATCTTGGAAAGATTAAATTTCAATACTAAGTTCTTGAGAAGCAATGGCATTTAAATGTTCATGGCTTTATTCAGAAAGCACATATTGTTCTCTGAGGGGCTCTTGGGAACCAAAATTAAAGACCAATAGACATGACGAGAGGTGCATGCAAGACAGACTTTCCCAAGCAGTCAAAGGCTACAAGATTCTTACAGATATGGAGAGCTTTTTGGAAGATCTCACCTCCTGTGCCTCTCTATCCAATGTGCAGTAAATATTTGATGATCTCTGCCAGATAATGTCTCACAGTCACATTGGATCATGTTGTACTGGGCAATAAAAATCCTCATCTACATTTGACAGTGTATCTTATGAAGAGTATATGACATCACAAAAGTCACTTGGAACAACCAAATATATATATATAGTGACAGATTAGGGCTGTCTGACCTAGAAGTGTTCCAATCCTCAGTCCATGTGATCCTTTATCACTTCCGGGTCACATAAAAAGTCCTATTCTTCACCCCAGAAGCACGTCATTCCCCTTGTCCATGTGACTCAGACGTACTACCGGGGGGTAGGGTAAATAACCATTGTTCCTCCCAGCAGCGTGTGTATAAAAACTGTAATGTCCTTGATGCCCTGCTGGTCTTTGGGGAACCTCCATACTGCAGGGAGGGCTCCACCTGGCAGCTTGGGGGTATTGGCCGGGATAAACGGCCAGCCATACACCACAGTACTCCTCTCCCAGCGACGAATTATAATTCGGAGTGGCCTGCCCCGAGAGGAAAGTCTTTCTCCAAGAGGACGTTCCAGTCGGGCCTTGACTGATCCGTATATCTTGTTCCCTGGAGAATCTAGGGGGAATATTAGTCCAATTTGACAGCTTGTCCCCCTCTCTCCAAGGACAGTTTCGCCAAATGTGGTCCAACCTTCGGCATCCATAGCACTGCCTCCATCCTCCTGTTATTCTCCCCTGCGGGACTGAAAACAATTGGGAAATGTTAGGTCCGCCCCTTTTCTTGCCGGGAAAGAAACCCCCGCCGCCTCTAATGGTTCTCTCTCGCTTTTTTCTTTCTTGTCAGGAGACCTCAGTTTTATTTTTGGGATCTCCTGTTTGCTTTGGGGTTTTTCCACAGTCTGAGCCTCTTTATTTAATAAAAAGAGGCCCTTTCCTGTCTGCATCCCTCTATACTTATTTTTTACATGGCTCGGGGTCTTTAGGATCGACTCACTCCGAAAGCCAGCACCATTCAGCTGCTCCGGACTGATCGGCCCCTCCCCCGACCACTCGGTTAACGTTTCGGCCTCTCTTGTAGGGCCCGGATCACACTGCGTCCCTATTTCATTATTTACGGTACTGGCTTGACTCACCTGTATCGCCAGATCATGTATTACAGGAGGCTCCCGTCCGATTCTTTGTACATATTCCGTTACCTTCCGGATGGGTGCCTCCGCCGTTTCTCCCAGATCCCGGACGATCTTTTCAATTGCCTCCAGCTTCTGAAAAATACCTTGCACGGGCTCGATTAATTCTTCAAGTTTCCGCACATCAACAGATTTAATTAATTCGGCCGGAGGTATACTTACTTCCTCGTTTGTCATACCTGCCGGACGGGAGCCAATGAGCCTGTCCGCTGACGGCACGTGCTCTGACGGGTCTCGCGGAGGCGTCTGGGAATTGTAGTTCTTTTTGGCCGAGGGCTGGGTCCTTCAGCAGACTGAGGTCTGTCTTTAATAATTTTCTGAAATCCCGATCAGCCATTTCCCGACCCTCTTTACCTTCTCGTGGGGTGAGCGGTGCTTTGCTCGCCTCCCCCTTACCCTTCGGAAAGTCCAAGTCCGTTTCTTCAGCTATGAAGGCGCAAACAGTGGGACGCGGACTTCCTCCTTCCAAGAAAGCACTGGGGTTGATGCTGTGTCCCTCGTCGGTCACCGACATGCGGAAGTCTTCTTTCATGCGCTCTGGCTCGAACAGGAGCGTGCCATCGTCTTCGGGACAGTCTCCTTTTTCCCGTGGAGCCTCCAGGTGATTATATCCAACGTACATGCACGGGACAAAGTGAGTTATTTTAAATGGATTGTCAATAATGTTCTCGGCACGTACCTCAGAGCGAATGACGGTCCCTGGGTGCTTCTCCGGACTTGTAAGGCCGCTCCATGACTCCTCCCATGTGTCGGCAATTGCGAGCATGGTTCTCCTGCTGGCGATGCTGTTCTGCTTGCCCTTCTTCCTTCCCATTCCGCACTTGGTGAAGGTAGGTTCTGGCATTGTTGCTGTGTTTCCGAACGACATCTTTTCAGGGTTCTCTGCCCACAGAAAATGTTTTAAACAGGTCCTCTGCCAAAAGGACGGCCAGAGAATCCTGCCGACTACGCCACTGTAACAGATAGGGGGTGCTATCGCTCCCTTGAACCCTTGTCCAAATTGCCAGATACCAGATAAAAGTCCAAATGTTGACTTTATTAATATAGCACAGTGCACAAAGCAACCTCTCCTCCACAATACTCATTCAATAACCAAATACAATAACAATAAACAATCCTCCACTCCCAGACGTGTTGCCCTCCTACCACCCAGCTCAGCTTGCCGCCTGGGAGCTCCCACAATCCTTTTATTGTCCCTGACCCGGAAGTGTTCCAATCCCCAGTCCATGTGATCCTTTATCACTTCTGGGTCAGATAAAAAGTCCTTTTCTTCACCCCGGAAGTACGTCCGAGTCACATGGGCGTAGGGTAAATAACCGTTGTTTCTTCCTGCAGCATCACCTAGTGGCCCCATGGCATCCAACAGGGCGGTGTATAAAAACTGCAATGTCCATGATGCCATGCTGGCCTGAACCTCCATACTGCAGGGAGGGCTCTACCTGGTGGCTTGGGGGTATTGGCCAGGATAAATGGCCGGCCATACACCACAATATATATATATATATATATATATATATATATATATATATATATATATATAAATGCAATTGTCTAATTATGCAAATGTAAAGCTCTGATGCTGAAACAAAAATGAACTGCTCTCTTTTTAATGCCTTAGCATTTAATTTTCTGCTACATTTACTCTTACATGTATACTGGCATCCTACTGAAACAGGGAAATTGTTGGGCCTGAAATTGTTCAAGCATACAGTAGGTTAGCTTAAGTTACAATTTCAAACTTTCCGTCTGCATCTAACTGCCAAATTGTTTCAAAATATGGCAGAAAAGGTACTTCTACCTGACTGTGTAATTTGTAATATATGCCTTTAGTAACAAAGAGGTGGAAATGGAAAGTAGGCCGACTTCTACAACTGAAAAATTTTAAGTCTTTTTGGAATTTGAAAGACTTTGCTCACTTAAATTTATTTTGTAACACAAAATTGTTTAATTATTTCTGTAGACATATATACGGAAAGCAGTATTTACTTTAATACTACATAATACTTTTAGATATGTGTAATTTTCTATGGACGCTATCAATAGACTGGTTTACAAATATATTGATTGTATGCGTACTGGATGCAGTGTTTATCTCATGTCAGATTGTATATTTTAAACATTAATGACTGATGCTTGTGGATGATGCTTAGTTAGCTTAAACATTGTCACACATGTGCGACTGGGAGGCAGCTAAAGGGCCTGAATAATAGTAGTACCATGCCAGACTGGGGGTGGTGAGCTGCAGACTTTCTCTCTCAGTCTTCTGCAGAACATTCACGGGAAATCATGTTTTCTGACGCCTATGAAGACGCCACTTCCGGAACCAGCACTATTGATGATGTCACTTCCGGTTCCGGTCCAGATGACGTCACTTCCTGTCTCAGCCTTTAAAACCGCCATATTCTCATCCTAAAATCAGTTCTGCTTTGGACTCTGTTCTGTGAACAACTCAACCATTTACCTATTTGCAGCCAGGGCATAATATGTGGGTGGCTGCCCCACAGTTTATTTTGATGTCTCTGGCTCATTTACTGTATATGACAACAATTTAATGATTATTCCCGCTATATACTGTACATATTCATAATAATGATTTGATGTCCAGTGTTTTCATTGATGGTGCGGCACGGTGGCACAGTGGCTAGCGCTGCTGCCTTGCAGTGAGGAGTCCTGGGTTCACTTCCTGGGTCCTCCCTGCTTAGAGTTTGCATGTTCTCCTCGTATTTGCGTGGGTTTCCTCTGGGTGCTCCAGTTTCCTTCCACAGTCCAAAGACATGCAGGTTAGGTGCATTGACAATCCTAAATTGTCCCTAGTGTGTGCTTGGTGTGTGTGTGTGCCCTGTGGTGGACTGGTCCCCTACCCAGGGTTTGTTTCCTGCCTTGCGCCCTGTGTTGGCTGGGATTGGCTCCAGCAGACCCCCGTGACCCTGTAGTTAGGATATAGCGGGTTGGATAATGGATGGATGTTTTCATTGACATGTCATAGTGTCAGGACTCAGATTTGTTTTTTGACTGTTTATAGCGTTATTGTTCTCCTCAATTATTTTGCAATTCATCCCAAAATCTGTTTGTTGGCCTGACATCACTATATGAGTTGATCCCTGTCTTACAGTTTTTGCAAAATGGATTACATTTCTTTTCACCCCAGCATAAAGCTGAAGCTGAATTAGTCAAAAACAGAAGTCAGCCTCCTTGACACCAACGTTCGACTGAAAGACAGCACCCTTGTAACTTCTGTTTTTCACAAACCAACAGACAGACGGACCTACCTGAGAAGTGATAGCTTCCACCCCAAGCATATAAAGTGCTCTGTTATTTTCAGCCAAGCAATATGGTACAATCGCATTTGCCCCGATAGACTGGGATAAACAACTGCAGGAACTCAGACAAGATTTCAACAGACAAGGTTATACCCCCAAAACAACAGACACTCAAATAAGAAGAGCTACTGCCATACCCAGAGACAACCTTCTGGAATATAAAAACAAAGACAACAAGAACCACATCCTCCTTGTTGTCACCTACAACCCACATCTTGAAGTACTTTGAAAAATTATAAAAGAACTTCAGCCAATGCTAAACAATGACCAAACACTGAAAAATGTATTTCCTGAACCTCCCCCCCTGGCATGCAGACAACCACCAAACCTTCAGCAACTAATTGTCCAAAGCTCCCTAAGTGAACCAAAAGAAAATGGCACATCTCTCTGCCTACAGAATAGATGTAAAACGTTTGCCCATATTTATAATACAGACCATATAGTTATGCCAAACTGCTGACTAGAACATCACATAAAGGGATCATTTTCCTGCAGATCATCTAATGTAGTCTACCTAATTCTCTGCATGAAATGTCCTGACACTGCACTCTGTGTGGGAGAAACTGGACAAACACTCCGCCAGAGAATGAATTTACACAGGTTCCACATTAAACTTGGCAACACAGATGTTCCTGTAGCAGCCTACTTCAACAGCCATGGACACTGTGAGAGGGACTTTAAAGTCACAGTGCTTATGGGCAACTTCAGAACACAGCAAGAAATCAAACTCACTCTAAAATGTAATACATTACAACATTTTTTGAACAGAGACAAGAGTTTTATGGCCAAGTATGAGGATTGTTTGCATCTCTCAGACTGACACAGAAAACCTCACTACAGGTCCATATTGTATGGAAAAACTAATCAGAAACTTGAAAAGACTTTATTGGACAGTTATCTTATCCAAAGATCTTGACCATACATTGTTCTTCTCTCTTGTTAAATGAATCTTAGCCTGAAGAGGTCTATTAATTTTTTTACATTTAAGATTTCTCACTTAAAGATTAACCAATGTTGTTACGTGTCCTATTGTGTATATAAACACAAGAAACTCCAGTTTCTGTATTACATCTTGCCTGAAGAAGGGGCCTGAGTTGCATCGAAAGCTTGCATGTTGTAATCTTTTTAGTTAGCCAATAAAAGGTGTCATTTTTCTTGAATTTTCACTAGAAAAATACAGTGGTAGATGAACATATTGACATTTTTTCCTTATTTAGAGTACATGATTGTTTTAGAGCAACCATCTCATAACAATTCCCCTAATGGAAGCTCACAAATGTACACTATATGGTGTGGAGGACTGCCGGCTTCCCATGTCGGTCCTCACCCCCAGGCTGCCAGGAGGAGCTCTCTCGACAGCAGGATCGTGCCCCGAGGTCCAGCAGGGCCTTATGGACTTTGTAGTGTTTATACACAGCCCTGTTGGATACCTTGGGGACCACCAGGAGTCGCTGTGATGCCCTATAACCCGGGAGTACGTCACGGTCACGTGACGGGAATGAACGACGTGCTCCCGGGGTGAAGAACAGGACTGTTTGCACTGACCCGGAAGGAAAAAGGAACTGTGCTCTAATTGGACAGGAACACCTCCGGGTCAGGGGCTATAAAAGGATGGTGCCTCAGTCCAGACACTGAGCTGAGCTGGGAGGTAGAGGAGCAAGTGTCTGGGCGAGGAGGAGTGTTTTGTTATTGTGTTTATTAATAGTGATTTAATAACGTATGAGTAGTGTGGAAGGTGCTTGGTGCACTTTGAGTGAAAATAGAGTCTTGGACTTTTACCTGGTGATTGGAGTCATCCCTGAGGGTTCAAGGGAGCACTAGAGCCCCCTACTGTCACAATGGCCAAAAGAAAGTGGAGACCCCCCCCATGACAGAAGAATGGAGGGTTGTAAAGGTAGAAAATTGGGTCCTGCACCAAGAAGCTCATACTGTAAGTGTGATAATCAAGTGTCTATAAAGTGTACCTTTAGCAGATATCCACTTTCAGGACCCTCTCATACACACCCTCTTCAAACTAGCCCCAGTGCTTTCTTTTTCAACAGTTTTTAACTTCAGGTCAGTGGCATTGCCATTGGTACCAAAATAGGTACCAATGTTAGCTATGCTAACATGCTTATCAGTTGGATAGAAGTGTTCTGTCCTTTAATCTAGCATTTGTACCTAACCCTGTAGAGAAAAATTTCGATGACAGTTTTACTTGTAGCTCATGCTTCAGAAATGTGCTGGTGGAATCCATGGACTAACTCATTGGTTTCCCTCCATCTCTCAGGTTTACAAAGAGGTTTCTTTTAATTTTAACAACATTTTATGGAGATTACAATCACTCCTTTTTGGCTTTGGGGCCTGGTTTTATTTATTTTTAGTCACTGATGACCTTTTATTAGCAGTAATTTTAATGTAAACTAGCCAACATCTTCCCCTAAATGGCATACATCAAATAACAGTGAATACATACTCAAAATTTAATGACAGTGTTCATAATAGATAAAATACGCATGGTAATTATGCAAAAATTACTTGACACATGGGTGTATAATATAAATCAAAATTAGTGTGCATGTGTTTTTTATAGGTAACCTGGGCTTGTCTAATTTTCCCAAGTCAGGGGTAAGTGAAGAAAGTGCAGACAGGAATATACTTTAGTTTGCAGGCAGCTGATTTGTCTATAATTTCGATACACTTACCTATTTCCAAAGGCAAGGTAAGCTCTTCTGCAACTATGTCATTATATTTTGCAGTTCGATGTGTAATGTGATGATGTCCGAGTGCCTGCTGGCTTGTTGGACAAACACACTAGAATGCATATTGTGAAGCCTGAAGTGTTTAATTTTTTAATTTAAAAAAGTCTAATTTACTTCTGTAAGTAGCATGCTATGTTTTCAAATGTCTTCATAGATGAATACTTCTTGCTTTCATTTTGTAATTCCACACCGCAGATAACTCACAATGGCCTTTGCTCACCATGCTTCAACATAAATCTCTGGAAATCTGAGTTGTATGTTCTTTTAAGATTCCTGTTTGGCTCAAGTTTTTGGGATGAATCTAGTGGGGCTGATACAGAATTGGAAGAGTTCAGATGCTACAGGGCATTTGAGGAACTTTCTTAATGAAGCATGCGGTGTATAACAGGTTATCATCTGCTCAGAACTAGACTTATGTCAGTCATTTTAATTCCTCAGTATTCATAAGGAACAAAATGTCCCCTTAGTTTGGGTGTTAAAATGAAATCTGCAACAGCAGCCCCCTAAAACTTTAACGTGATGACTGGTTTAATTTTTTTTTTTTAAACTTAGGCTGACAACCCATGTAGGGCGTCCAGAAAACTGAAGAGTTATCCTCACATAATCGGATTCCATCTTTTATTACTCCAAATCAGTAACCTAATTAGAGGCTCCATGTGCTGATCTTATTGGGGCCCATATCTTTTAACGAAAATAAAATATTTAAAGACTTGATTAGAACATTGTAATATAATAAATATTGTGATAGCATGCAATCACTATTAATAGACTTTAAGGTCCTGAGGGAGGGTTAGGGTTGGGGGGAGCTCAGTCCCCAGAGCACTCTGCTTTAGTTACATAAATGTGTGCCCCTTAATATTTTAATAAATAGGACCCCTCAGGTCATATCACTTAAAGGATTGAAAACATTTAAAAAAAAAAAAAAAAGATTATGGTGTGCAGTTGCTCATAGGACAAAATCTTGCTGAATTTATTAAATACATTCAGAACTAACTGAGTAGCATAAACACAAGGGAAGCTCAGCAGTCAGCACTTTTGCTGAAGGGTGAGCCAAAATGAATCCTCAAACTGATCAATGTGCTCAGCGAAATTAAACCTTACCTTGAGAAACCTGGAAATAAATGACAGAGCTATGGCTAACCTCCGGAGCTCCCCAAGTGTAGCTGAAGTCAAATGTGATCCTGCCACTAGATATGACCACAATGCCTCTGCTCTGCAGTAACCCTTCTCAAGCTTTGTTTTGCTGCAAGAGTATCACGACTGTTGAGTAAATCAAGTGACATAAACGTGCAATCTAATTGGCTATTCAGGGAGTACTGAAGAAAAACATGTGTTTTGCTGCTTTTATAGGAAAAAAGGCTTTTTTGTAATGAATTCTGCAGATAAAACAGACTTCATTGTATGGATTTTTTTAACATTAGATCTACATTTTGTTAAAACTGAATTTATTCTAACAGAATTTGACTTGTGTATAAGCATGTGAGCTGCAGGCAGGAGTTTGTTATTTGGACCTGTGGATGCCCCAAGAATTTTGATTATTAACCCCTCACTAAAATGCGAAGTCACTTGAAGGAGCATCAACACCTCTTTTTGTTTCCTTTTATTTTTGAGACTGAGTTTGTTAAATTTGGTTTCACCATGTTGGTGCCCCAACCATTTTCACCCATCTGTCAATTTGTCACAATGTGTACTCCAATATTTTCATATTAAATACATTACGTTCAGTATTTTAACAGCATCACTGTGAATCTATATGGTTTTAATTACCCATTAAATATTCTTGCAGATTGAAACATTTAATTGATATTGGCAGCTAAAATGCATTTATTCATTTTATAACATTTTTAACCTTTATTTTTTTTATTTTGAAAGCACAGTTAATTTAATTTTATGGGTGATCTTTTACAGTGTACTACCTACTCATTTATAATATGGGACGTGTCATTTTATGGATAAATTAAGATTTTAACTGTCATTATGTAGTACTTGGTTCTTATCAGTTTTACACTTTATGATACACATATCATTTTATATCTTTTCCACACAAATGGCAAATACTTTGTCAAAACTTAAATTTTTCTTTCAATTACTAGAACTGCTGAATTTGTTAAATGTTTGTGAGTTATAATGACAAAATAAAATGTTAAAGGAAAGACTTGGCAAAAGAGTCTAACTTTGGAAAAGTTCTGATTTTGACTTATGGTTTCATTTTGAGTTTAACCTTGTTTTACCCTTTTATACTTTGACGGTTATTATTGCTTGTAATGTATCAAGCTCAACTCTCATTTCTGACCTTTCTTTTTGAAAATCCCTTGTACTCAGACATCAGTACTGATCTCCGTCACTCCGTTAACAATCTGACTGATTGGAAGACCTTTCTGAAACTGAAACAACCTTTTTAGCATTTAAAACCTTTTTAACCCTATCAACATTAATTCAAATTCTCTATCATTTTTGTGAAATTAATATGATGAATATTTCTGAAGCATGTTTTGATGCAACTATATTGTATATTCAGAATTTTAATTATGGAAGGCTAATATGATCTGTAAAAATTATGAATGAAAATTTTTTTCCACTAAAAATGTTGCCATTTTTCTAGGACCAATTTAATTTGTACAAACTCATGCTGCTCACCATCATAATTCTGTTTTGCTGATGCAATTTTAAAAGAAATACAAAAGGTTGTCCTTAGACTCACTATGTCACACAGACACATCCATCTTTAGAAGGGATTTAGTTGTATATTTATGGCAAATGGTAGCAGCAATTGTACAGTATGTCTAGAGTTCAAGGTATTTATAGAAATATGAACAAAAGAACAATAACATAATAATATATCAAGTCATACTCAATTTTCTTTGTATTAGAATATAACTAGCTTTCTTTACAGAATTCTGATTCTTAAAATATTCAAGCAAAAATGGATATGGATGATTTTTAATACAAGTATATTTGTTTTTCATGGTCTCCTGTTTGCTTTTGCACACAATTACACACTGTAAAATTAAAACTGCAAATAACGCAGCAAGGAAATGTCCATCCATCCATCCATCCATCCTCTTCCGCTTATCCAAGGTCAAGTTGCGGGGGTAGCAGCTTGAGCAGAGAGGCCCAGACTTCCCTCTCCACGGCCACTTTTTCTAGCTCTTCCTGGAGAATCCCAAGACGTTCCCAGGCCAGCCGGGAAACATAGTCCCTCCAGCGTGTCCTGGGTCTTCCCCAGGGCCTCCTCCCGTTTGGACGTGCCCGGAACACCTCACCAGGGAGGCGTCCAGGAGGCATCCTAATAAGATGCCCGAGCCACCTCATCTGACTCCTCTTGATGCGGAGGAGCAGTGGCTCTTCTCTGAGCCTCTCCCGGATGACTGAGCTTCTCACCCTATCTTTAAGGGAAAGCCCAGACACCCTGCGGAGGAAACTCATTTCAGCTGCTTGTATTTCGGTCACTACCCATAGCTCATGACCATAGGTGAGGGTAGGAACGTAGATCGACTGGTAAATTGAGAGCTTTGCCTTACGGCTTAGCTCCTTTTTCACCACGACAGACCGATGCAGAGCCCGCATCACTCTCGACACCGCCTTGATCCGCCTGTCGATCTCACGCTCCATTCTTCCCTGACTCGTGAACAAGACCCTGAGATACTTGAACTCCTCCACTTTGGGCAGGATCTCTCCCCCAACCCTGAGAGGGCACTCCACCCTTTTCCGGCTCAGGACCATGGTCTTGGATTTGGAGGTGCTGATTCCCATCCCAGCCGCTTTACACTCAGCTGCGAACCGATTCAGAGAGAGCTGAAGATCATGGCCTAATGAAGCAAACAGGACAACATCATCTGCAAAAAGCAGTGACCCAACCCTGAGTCCACCAAACCGGACCCCCTCAACACCCTGGCTGTGCCTAGAAATTCTGTCCATAAAAGTTATGAACAGAATCGGTGACAAAGGGCAGCCCTGGCGGAGTCCAACTCTCACTGGAAACAGTCTCGACTTACTGCCGGCAATGCGGACCAAGCTCTTACACTGGTTGTACAGGGACCGAACAGGTCTTATCAGGGGGTCCGGTACCCCATACTCCCAGAGCACCCTCACAGGATTCCCCGAGGGACACGGTCGAACACCTTTTCCAAGTCCACAAAACACATGTAGACTGGTTGGGCAAACTCCCATGCACCCTCCAGGATTCTGCTAAGGGTGTAGAGCTGGTCCACTGTTCCGCAACCAGGATGAAAACCACACTGTTCCTCCTGAATCTGAGGTTTCATTATCCGACGGACCCTCCTCTCCAGAACCCCCGATTAGACTTTTCCAGGGAGGCTGAGGAGTGTGATCCCTCTGTAGTTGGAACACACCCTCCGGTCCCCCTTTTTAAAGAGGGGGACCACCACCCCGGTCTGCCAATCCAGAGGCACTGTCCCCGATGTCCATGCGATGTTGCAGAGACGTGTCAACCAAGACAGTCCTACAACATCCAGAGCCTTGAGGAACTCCAGGCGTATCTCATCCACCCCTGGGGCCATGCCACCAAGGAGTTTTTTGACCACCTCGGTGACCTCAGCCCCAGAGATAGGGGAGCCCAGCTCGGAGTCCCCAGGCTCTGCTTCTTCATTGGAAGGCATGTTAGTGGGATTAAGGCGGTCTTCGAAGTACTCCCCCCACCAACCCACAACATCCTGAATCGAGGTCAACAGCGCATCATCTACACCATATACGGTGTTGACACTGCACTGCTTCCCCCTCCTGAGACGCCAGACAGTGGACCAGAATCTCCTCGAAGCCGTCCGAAAGTCGTTCTCCATGGCCTCCCCAAACTTCTCCCATGCCCGAGTTTTGGCCTCAGCAACCACCGAAGCCGCATTCTGCTTGGCCTGTCGGTACCTATTAGCTGCCTCCAGAGTCCCACAAGACAAAAGGAAATGTCAAATATTACTAACGAAAATTTAAAAAAAGTCATGCTTGCCCAAAATTAAATAGAACATTTGGTCATCCACTAGCCAGTTTAGCATTTCTGTTTCATAGATACTAATAATCAGTAATAATTTCAGAGATACATTTCTTCTTTCTACCCTGAGTAAACTGTACAACAGAAAAAACATAATCTTAGGTATTTGAACAAACATTTCCAGTACTTATTTTAGACAACCTACTGACTACAAATTAAAGAGCAACTTTATTTGGAGATTCTACTGAAGGAGCATTTATTTTACCAAATCCATACTGTATATAATGAATCAACATAAAGTTAAGACTTTGGGATTATCATTCTGGTGATATTTTCTCAAAGTAATGAATTAAAATTGCATTTTTTGTATTAGACCAGTCATTCTGCAAAGGATTCCAAGTTCATCTGTGTCACACACACGTACAATTGGGAGGCAACTAAAGGGCACTGACTTTCTCTCTCAATCCTCTGCCAGCCATGGGAAATCCTGCTAGGTCCCAGCACCATAGATGACATCACATCCAGTACAGATGCCATTGATGACATCACTTGTGGCAACGGCGCTACTGATAACATCACTTCCGGTCCTGAACTCAGTGTTTCCGATGCTGTTCATGACGTCACTTCTGGTTTTGATGATGCCACTTCCTGTCCCGACCTTTAAAGCCGCCATATTTTCACTCTTAAATCAGTTCTGGTTTGGACTCAAACCTGTGAACAACTCAACCTAAATTACCCAATAGCAGCCAGGGCATAAAATATGGGTGGCTGCCCCAAACCTTTTTGATATCTGTGGACTGTATTTGTGACATCTGACTTAGTTTAAGAAAATCCAATAATATAAAATTCTTAAACCTTCGGTCATTTAGAGTCTTTGAAAATATTTTGTTATTTTCTGTTTAGTCCAATACTGGGCCTCAAAGAACTTGCAAGATGGAAATCAACCCCTAATGAGATATCATTCCAAAGAGAGGCAAAGTCCTTTCTATTTACACTAAAACAATTTTTCTTAATAACTGGGAAAAATTGTTTTATCCATGAATGTATTATATGAAAAAACTAAACCTTCATGTGACACTTTGAAAAACAGATTCTATTGAATTTATGTAACTGGCTTAAAATGATGTTTAAAGTGAACTTTAAGTCTTAACAACAATACATTACTATGTGCTCAACAAGGCTCTATTTTCTGCTCAAGAAGTAGCACACTTTCAGTTTCTGTCTAGAAGATCTACTGTATGTTCTATTAAGTCTCTTATCTTCCTCTTTAATTCTGTGATATTGGAGAGTATAAGGAAAGCTACAAACTTGTTGCCAGAAGCTTTATTTTATTATATGTAATACAGTGATCCCTCGCTATATCGCGCTTCGACTTTCGCGGTTTCACTCTATTGCGGATTTTAAATGTAAGCACATCTAAATATATATCACAGATTTTTCGCTGGTTCGCGGATTTCCGCGGACAATGGGTCTTTTAATGCTACCTGCTTCCTCAGTTGGTTTGCCCAGTTGATTTCATACAAGGGATGCTATTGGCAGATGGCTGAGAAGCTACCCAATCAGAGCACGTATTACATATTAAATAAAACTCCTCAATGATATACGCTGTGCTTCCCGTGCGGTGCTTGATAGTTTGCTTTTATCTGTCTCTCTCACTCTCTGCGCCTGACAGAAGGGGTGTGAGCAGAGGGGCCGTATGCACAGTGGCTGTTTGCCTAGAGGATATGGACGCTCCTCAAAAAATGCCCCTTTATCGTGGTGCTTCGGAATATTTAAAAGCACGTATTGATTTTTTGATTGTTTGCTTTTCTCTCGCGCTCTCTCTCTGACATTCTCTGCTCCTGACACGCATTCTTTGAAAAGGAGGATATGTTTGCATTCTTTTAATTGTGAGAAAGAACTGTCATCTATGTCTTGTCATGGAGCACAGTTTAAACTTTTGACTAAAGGGTGTTATTTCATGTCTAGAGGGCTCTAATAATGTTAACAGTGTGGGAGAGTTTATAAAGGCTTAAAATATATAAAACTAACCATACAAACATATAGTTTCTACTTCACAGATTTTCATCTCTCGCGGGGGTTCTGGAACGCAACCCCCGCGATCGAGGAGGGATTACTGTATAGCATTCAGTCAGTAAAGCCCTCTCAAGTGAAGTATGCTCCTGAGATCGAGACTAGGATATTTTCTTCTACTTTTTCACTGAGAATTTTTTGCATATGCTGTAGCAATCTGTTTTGACATTTCTACTACCACTCCAACTAGTTGCTTTATTTATTGTCACTAATATAAGCATTGAGTTTCTGAAATTTGTTCATGTGAAAATGTATTGATAATCCTTCTATTCCAACATTAGTTTGAGATGCAGAAGCTTTGTGTCTTATACATTCTGTTCTAACTGGTAATGTATCAAGAGATCTCTTGTCAAGATTACAATAAAGTGCAAAAATAACCAACAATTATTTTAGCCATGAACAAATACCAATGAAGACTTATTCAACTCTCATTCAGCTCCTGGAACTCAGTAGGATATGAATGTTGAGATTAAAATGAAACATAAATGTGTTTTAATTTGGAGACACAGACATATCAAAGGAAGGGTGCAAAGTGTTAAAAAGCTTCACAAACAGGCCCAGGTCTTCACAGAGCTGCCCAGAAATAGCTTACTGTAGGCTACTAGCCCCACACTACTACCTGCAGGCTTCGGCCTGCCCAGGCCCAAAATGGGAAGCTGGCTTTAAAGTTAAAAAAAAATACATTTTTATATTAAAAATATAAAAATGCATTGCAAGGGAGAGGTTAACCAGTGACTTGTAGAGTGAACTCAAAATTGAGAATGTGATGAAAAAAACAAAAAATGAGCTAAAAGAGCAAAAAATTATTTGCCTAAAAGACAAACAAGTTCAAATAACAGAATTCAAGATCACAGCTAATAACCACTAAAAATGGAAATATCAAAAGAAAACAATACTCACAGTAACCTCCAAACAACTACCAATAATCCACTGCTGGGACCCTCTTATCTGAGCTCATGTGTAATGCAGAGGAAGGATACAACAGCAGTGACATCAGGGTAGTCCTGTCTCCTGAGGTTTCACTCACAAAACACAAGGATGGTGAAATAATTTAAACACACAATACAACCACAGTAAATAATAAACAAACCTAACATGAACTACACAGAAACATAATAATTCAAACATAAAAAGGGAAATAATAACATAGAAAGTACAAATATGCAGGGGATTAAACCCATGCTGAAATATAACATAATGTGCGGTACCAGTTGTATTCTTGATTTGTGTTCTTATTCACTATAATTTACAACATCAATAAAAAAAGTTGTGCAGCAAAAACAATATGAATTTCATTTATTAGGAAGCAGAATTCATTGGTAACTACACTGCGAGCTTTAACATTCTTGCCACAAAATGGGGGTTAAACAAGACCACTTTAATATCTGTCTTCTGATCAGAACTGAAAAATAAACTGTCCAGCCATGACATTGGGAAGTCTCAGGAGGAGGTGATAAGTTTAGCCCTTAAAATCATCACCCACATAGCTGAAAGAAAACGGTCAGTTACTATAAATATCCCTGGACCTCAAGACATCATTACACCTAATTAAGCTGCCCGTGGCAATGCCATTTGTTGGGACATCTTGTAGTTCATTGACCGAGGATGAACCAGTAGCAAATGATGAAGCAAATAAGACTTTTAAAGTGTATTTAAAAAACTCAGGAATAAAATGTGTCCACAGTTCTTCTTAAAACAAGTTTCCTCAAACATTAAAAGTTAAAACCACTCCATTAAAAGCAGCAAAGACATATAACACAGTCAGCCACTTCCCAGAGAGATTATTATTAAATAAAATCAGTGCTTTAAAGTAAAAGAAATCTCTAGTCCACCTCAGAATAATGGGTACTGACACAGAGTATTACATACATCTCAGCGACTCCCTGGAGTTTGGGCAAAACCCTGGAAAGTTTGCTTGAAGCTCCATTGCCCCCAAGCCTTCACATAGGAGCAGCTTCTCCTGGCATCACATACAGTTCCAGTCTTAAACTCTTCCCTCCAGACTGTTGCTAAGGTCCCACCAGCTAGCTTCCACCTTCATTGCTCTTGCCAGCAGAGTCTTCTCAGGGTCTGCCAACTCTATTAGTAAGCAGAGAACACTATCCATCTTTCTTGACTCTTGTCTTTTCCATTCTCATTCATTCATTCATCCCCTTTCTCGATTTTTGTTTCTCTTCCTTTCCTACTTACTTTTGTCCTTTTTATCCATGCGACCAACCCCAGCAGGCACCATGCATGCTGACACAGGTTAATTAGCAGGGTTAAGTGAAAAATAACTAAAAGCAATTAATGAATTAATAAAATAAATCCTGCTGTGACTTGGCCCATTATGGGGTTCAAGATAGCTTAATGAAAAGGAAAAAAACTAATTCAGTAGGGTCTTTGTTTTTAATGCAATCATTTGGATCATTTAGCAGTGAATATATGAACAGGCAAAAGTAAAAAGTATATTCTTCTTAGGATGGACATCTATAGTCATCGTGATACTTACAATGGTTTCTGTGTACCTGTTTGTAGTAAATCTACTGGTAGTGACAGACTTGGTAGTCAGCAGAATTATATCAGTGCAAGCCTCACACAACCATTAAAAATAAATACATTTCCTATTAAGCACAAGCTTAAAACACTACCAATTGCTGGAGGCTCTAATGGAAAATGGGTATTGGAATTCATCACATCGCCTTCCTCTTTGAATGCCAGCTGCTGTTAACCATTGAAGCTTGACTTTTTCCATCAGACATAGCATGTTGACAGCATGGGCACCGTGATGTAGTTGGTCATGTAGCTTGTCCATCATGTGCTTACCAACAACATTGCATCAGAGCCAACTGGACCCACAAAATTGTTGCACTCATGAAACTGATGCACAGAAAATAGGGTGCCAAGGAAAAACAAACATATGACAAAATTGTGTTACCAAAATAATGGGAAAAACTTTTAAAAACAAAAATACCAATTGATAACATTCACAAAAAATAAATCTAATTATAAAATTGAAAATTGCCCTAAAGAATTCCTAACAATTGTAAAAATGAGCCAAGTGTATTTTAAGGTGTTAGCATTTGATGCTTGGTAACACCAATATTTTTAAATAATTCTGAACCTGACAGGATAGTTGAGCCAGCCAAAATAAACTTTATTCACTGTTTTTTGTCTGAAATAGCAATCGAACGTTGAGGTGATAAAGGCATTGGACAGAGATGTACCTGAAGCATCAGCCTCTGGCAACTTTACCTAAATAACTAAGGTGATAGATATATAAATCATGATTCATTTAACTGTTATATACAACATCAAGGTTTCTTGCAACAAATCATGGGGTGGTTTGACAATATTCGACAAGCGTTGTGTTTATTGAATTGCATTTAAGATCTCACAGAATACATATCTGTAATGTTATCAGTAAGTTGAAAAATAATTTTTATTCCATCAAGCTTTCAAGTTATTAAGGTAAGACTATAAATTTATTTACAGTTCATTGATACCAAGAGTGTTTTTCGAATAGGAGTTGTGAATGAGTAAGTTAACACGGGAGCATGAAGGACATATTGCCTTGTGGGACATCTATATATAGGAGAGAAAGAGTATGGAATTGGGTTTACTAGAGACAAGATTACACTCAGTTGTGGCAGTCTTTGGTTAGTGAAGCATACTGTCATGAAAGGATTGAGAGACCAAGAAATGGGTTCAACATTCAGGCAGCACTAGTGGTAGGTGGCCCATAAACGACAAGTTGCTTCTTCCATGGTCAAAACCTCTGTCTTATTCCTCAGCCTTCACCATCATTTTCCACTGATCCTTCCATGTTGCTCCATGCTCTCTCAGCTGCCTCATCTACTGGCTGCCCATTCACACTGCCAGCTCTGCCACACACCGCTCCCGGGGGTCACAGGCAACACCATCTGCCATACTTTTCTGAAGTCCAAGAACTGATCCAATCCTGGATTGTAAATGAGACCTGCACCCAGGCCAAAGAACTTTAGCAGGGGAAAAGCACCTCTGAAGTGCTTGCAAGTAAGTACTCTCTACCCATGTCCCCTTTTCCACAATCTTGAAAACTGCAGGAACTAAGCCTGGCCAAAGTAACAGAATGAGAGTGAATGTAAAGAATAGTGTAAAATAAACAGAGCAAGACTTGAACAGTTCAGCATTTCTCTAGATCATGTGGCTACTCATACTCATATTTGTTTAAGGAAGGGGAAGCAGGGCTCATGCTTGACTGTATATGCTATTGATTACTTTTTACTTCTGTCAAGCAAGTGTTCTTGGGTGACATCTTCAGGGTTCCAATAAGGTAAACAACACCACCCCAAGCAGAGAAGGGGTGCTGTGATTAATCACGTCTCCTTTTCCATCCATCCGGAAGACATGGGACCCAGTTCCACTTCCACCATGAAGCCCAGCCACTCCAAGTTAGTAAAATAAAAATCATGAAGTCACTTGAAAGTGTGCTTCATTTGAGGGCTATTCATTGAAGAGGACAGAGCGTTCCTTCAGCGCCTTTATTTTCTGTGTGGACTGATGGCAGTTTTTCACTCGTGTGTGCCATTTATTTTCTTATTTTTTCCATAATCAGTGTGCTCCAACATTTCATTTTGCTTAACATTTCCTTCTTTACACTATACACCTCTTAGGCTCTAACATTGCTGCAGGAAAACCAATTGGTTATGAACTGCGTGTATTGAAATGTCATCACCTCAAGCTTAGAACCAAACAGCTTTGAGGTGAAAAAGGACAACCACAGTAAAATCGAAAAAATACGCTGATTACACACTGCATGATAGGTAACAACTCTGAAAAAGTGATTTTCTGTTTAGAGTACATGCCTGTTATTTTTGCACCAGAATTGTGTGCTTCTTTGAAACAGTAGCATCATACAGCTGGCTTCTTTTTCACAAAATAGGAGGGACACACATAGTCTTCTTTGGTGGCTTTTTAAATTTAGCACAGTTCTTCTCAGTAGTGGATAATAATCAAAATGCAATGTAATGTCTTGTGAGGGACTACTGACATTGATCTCCTTTCCTTTCTTAATTATTGGGGCTATCTTAAAGAGAGTAAATGATAATGGGTATTTGGGCCTCTTTATGGCATATGTGCTGCTTAGTATTAACAGAGAAAACCTCAAACTGGAAGTGCAAATATTCGATTAAAGAAAAATAAGAGATGGTCCTTATTTTAATACAGCAACTGACCTTGAAGCCCAGTCGCTAAATAGAAAACTTCAGGATGCGCATGCACATACACACTCAAGGGTATAGAGAACACTGTTGGCCATTTAGTCCAGCCCATCAGCCAGAAACAGGCTTGCAACACATATAAATGGTAAACCTGCAAAGCTGCATGCTTTTTCAACTACTGCAGCAAAAGATGAACAGTCCTTTTAAGTATAGTGAGCCACCAAAAAGAGTCATGTAAACAAGAGGGAATTCATCCATTGTGGTGCTCGGCACCGACGTTACAGTATAATAGATTGTTAGGATAGTTACCGCATTTGGTAGAAAAATACCAACTGAGTCTGTATTCTTTGATCAATGCAACTAGTCAAACAAATACTGTAGCCTTTGTTACAAACTGTGTAAAGTTATTTTGCGGTCCATTCATTGATGAATACTCTGCATTTAATGTTAACTTTTGACTTCTTCATTCACTGTGATACGGATTCTCTTACAATGGATACTCTCTGAGCAGTGGATCAAACCGGTGCAGATTATATTTAACATATTAATTACATATTAATATGTTAAAAAAATGTAACTAAACAGGGTGGAATATGGTAAATGATGACTGATTCATTTTTAAACCTTATGTACTGATCTGGCCCATGGACCTTCGCTTGCCCCTGAAATGTAAAATCTGTAAAGTGGACCCTGCTATTCAATGATACACTGTAGTGATGGGCTCCTTCTTAGTTCATCCTTTCTAAACACTTATTGTAAATCCTACCCTCTGGTCTCTAGTTTTAGCAATATGTGTGCTACCCTGGAAAGTCTTTTGCAATAAACTCATAAGGTAGAGCACATAGATAAAAATGCTTGCTATATAAATTATTAATATTCAAAACTTTATGTCTCCAGTTCAGTAAATCCCAGTGGACTAAATGGTTGACAGGCCGTTCTTCAAAAGGTTGTTTTAAAAAGCATATTTAATTAAAAAAATTTAAATTAATTATTTTTTTAAATTCTTTGTGTCTGCTACTGTGGTCATGAAATTATTAAGCCTTATAGAATGAATGGACAGTAAAGGCATTTGATGGATGATACAAAGCTGTACCATTTTTACAAGGTCAAAGTGTTTAGTCAAGACAGCAGTCTCTTACTGGCAGTGCCACTTATCATTTCAGGTAGAATTGTTTTACCTTAAAAGCTTAGAATCAGCAGAGCAGAAATGATGCACATTTAAGACTTTCATATAAACTGTCTTCGTGTTGTCAAGAAAAGCTCATGGGGACAAAAAAATTCTCTTTATCTAACAGAAAGAAAGTTCAATTATATATATCTTTTATCCTTTGGATTTGCTTTACATAAAACTTGACCAGGCCTTTTGCACTTCTAAAAAATGTTTATGCTTAAACTGTATTTATAAAGCGACAAAAGATTCCATTAAGGTATATTTAAAATCATGTTTTATGTATCCAGGGAAGAGCAAAAATAGGTTTACAGTTGTTCATATTGGAAAAGAGACACAGGTTATGATGAAGGTTACAATAGCTTTATTAACTTTATTAACCCAAAAGAATGTCACAATGGCACAGTGCACATAGGTACAATCTCGTAAGTGCTAACATTGCTAGCCTCACATACTTACAACTGTAAACCTACTTTTTGCCCACCTTGTATAACATAAAGGTACATATATTTTTCATGTTAAATAATTTTTAAAATTTCAATGTTCAGATAGATGAACAGGACTTTATTTGTCCCCAGGGGGAAATTTGCCTTTTTATAGAAGGTCATTAAATAAATAAACACACGCACACACACCAGGAGGACTTAAAAGGAAGAAAACTAAGAAGAAAATAAACTTCTGACTTGGCTGTCACAGTCATGGTATGATATTATGCAGACCTATTCCTGCTGGTATAAAGGAGCTTCAATAGCATTTGACACACTTCTGCTGAATAATTCGTTGTCTGAAAGTACTCAGTGTTAGTGTGCCAGAGTGAATATTTGCAGCGCTTTTCATAATGGCACTTAGTTTTATTTTCATTCTGTCCTCTCCTACTACCTCCATCCAGTCAAAAGTATGTCCCATAACTGAGCCAGACATTTTAATTAGCTTGTTGATTTGGTGAGCCTCTCTTGAAGTGATGTAACTGTCCCAGCTCACCATAGCACAGAAAATCACATTGGTCACACACTTTATTTCATCCATCTGAAGAACCACAAACAACAGCATATAATGAAATATTGGCAATTCATTGCTTATTGGTTGACTTACTGTATGACTCTTTTTAGTAGGCACCTTCAAAGGCAGGGTTGACAGAAGGGCACTTTTTTTACCTAAAACTGAAACTGAATAGGTTAATTGGTGATTCCAGATTGGATCAGCATCATTAGTGAGAGTGTGATGGCTGTGTGAGACTGAGCCATACAATGAACTGCTGGCACCTCTAGAGGGGGTTTGCACCCTGCGCTCAAAGCTGCCAGGATAGGCATGACCCTGTATTTGACTGGATCGGTCTAATAATGTTATATTATGTTACATATTTAAATTTGTAAAAATGCATTGACTATTGGTGGACTGTATTCTTATAAGTCGATTATTTAAATGCATTTAATCTAATTTAAATATTTCAAATGTTTTACAAAATTTTATTTTTTTCAGATAGTTTTTTAAATAATTATTATGCCGAATAAAGCTTCAAACCAGAGCTATATTTAACATTGACAATTAATAATAAGTGACAGAAACAAAAAGAATAGAGAATAGGCCCAGCATGGAAGCGAACTGAAATTTCAGTAGCTTGACACTTATTTTTCTTTTGCAATTTTTTTTCATTTTTACAGTATATGTATATATATTTGTGATACTTATTGTCTTGTTTTCATTATAATCGATATTTGTGAGCAATCTATAAATGTACAGTTATTATGTACTTGTACAGTATTTTTACTTTGTGATAGCTATAGTTAATTTTTACCCAATATATTATTTTTGTAGCTCCTTATTCAAATACAGAGCTGTACATTTAATATTTAATTTAATATTGCAAATATATAAAAATCCATAGTTTATGTTGTACATGTCTTATTTATTTGACAACTAGCAAAATACCTGCGCTTCGCAGCGGAGAAGTAGTGTGTTAAAGAAGTAATGAAAAAGAAAAGGAAACATTTTAATAATAACGTAACATGATTGACAATGTAATTGTCTTGTCATTGTCATGAGTGTTGCTGGCATATATATATATATATATATATATATATATATATATATATATATATATATATATATATATACATATATATACACATATACAAATATATACATATATATATACACACACACACATATATATACATATACATATCTACATATATACTGTATATACACATATATACACAAATCTACATATATATATCTACATATATATATTAGGGGTGGGACTCGATTAAAAAAATTAATCTAATAAATTAGAGGCGGTGTAATAATTAATCTTGATTAATCGTATGTAATCACACATGAAAATTTGCCCCAAATCACAAATGTTTTTTTTTTTTATTTAAAAGGGTTTTAGTGGGCGACAGAATCAAATAATAGACATGGACATGAATATTGCAAACTCAAGCTCTTTTAATTTCTGAAAAAAAATGCTTTTACACTGTATTTCAATTCAAAACAGAAACAAAAATATCATCCCTGGCTAAAATTGGGCAGACTTAAAAATAAAGTGGTATTTTAAGTACTTTTTCAGAATGGTATTGTCTTTAAATAATAATAACCAAAATTTCAACATAAACTGAAATTTTTCTTCTTAAAAAAAAAGTCAGAAACATAAAAGGTAATTTGACCAGCTTCATCTTTAAATTCTGAGTAACCTTAGCCAAAATTATTTTGTACATTAGGCTAAAACAGTGTGATCATTGAACATTTTGTAATTAGATGTAATTAGAATTACTAACGGTCACAGAAGTCCAATGATCCCCAGTAAGAGCCACAAAGTCCGCTTTCTGTAATGCATCTAATTTTGCTTGCTTTTCAGTGTGCACAAAACCATGCTTTTATCAAGGCTTCCGTTGGGTAGTCTTTTGAAATGAAATTTTCCTCCGATCAGTCTTAGGAACGCGCTTTATTTCGACTCTAACATTTTTGTAGCTCTGATGTGTGCATTAATGTAATCGATGTACCAGGAAATCATGCATTGACAAAAGTTCCCCTTTGCTTGGAATTGAAAGTGTGATTAAATGCGTTATTTTTTTTTAACGCGTTATGGAGTACATGCATCGAAGCTTCTCAGCTGTGCTTGTGCTAAGAAAAGGAAACATTTTAAAAATAACGTAACACAACTTAATTGTGAATGTAATAGTTTTGTGACCGTTATGAGTGTTGCTATCATCGAGGATTTGATTATAATTTCTTTCAACCAGGTTAGTATTTGAACAGTTTGCACAAAACCACGCTTTTATCAAGGCTTCCGTCAGGTAGTCTTTTGAAAAGAAAATTGCCTCCGATCAGCCGTAGGAACGAGCTTTATTCCGACTCTAACATTTTTGTAGCTCTGATGTGTGCATCAATGTCATCGATGTACCAGGAAATCATGCACTGACAAAAGTTCCCCTTTGCTTGTAATGCAAAGTGTGATTAAATGCGTTATTTTTTTTAACGCGTTATGGAGTACATGCTTCTCAGCTGTGCTTGTGCTAAGAAAAGGAAACATTTTAAAAATAACGTAACATGAATATGCGTTAACCGAGGGTAAAATGAAGGAATCAAGGATTTGATTATCATTATTTCTTTCAATCAGGTTCGTATTTGTAGGATGTGTTGTGTTCAAGTTTCATTCTGTGTTTGTCAATCGTTGTAAAGATAACAGGTTTCATTCATCGATTCGTTTCTTACTGCATCAATAAACAGCTTGTCTTTCTCTTTTTCTGAGACGTGACACACTGCATGCACGTTTTTTTTTTACACTGTCTTCCTTTAGCGGGACATTGACTTTTTCCACCGTGCGCTTTGTTTCCACAGTAGCTGCACTTATGAATATGCTTGTATGTATCAGATGCTTCATATTTTTTTGCTGCCTTCTCAATTGTGTAATTCAGTTTTTGTTCAGCACTCTTTGGAACTGTTGCTTTTTGTCTGTGCACTGCGTCAGTTCACGTGAGCCGCTCTGGTGTACATGCATCGAAGTTTCCCAGCTGTGCTGGTGCCATCTCGTGCGATGTCCACGGCTGTATTTAATGTTAGCTAAGATCCGGCACTTAAAAGTTTCTCTCGCAGTTTCGCTGAGTTTGTGCCAAACACCACCCTGACCATCTCATCTTCCTCTGTGTAAGCACAGTCCTTCACCTGTGAATATTTAGCGGCAGTGTTTCTATTGGATTGCTTATTGCTATTGGACGGCCTTATATGGGCAGGCACTAAATTACGTGGGAGGCGTAACTCCGCCTACCACGGGCATCGAGCAGAAGTCTATTATAGTATATGGACGAAAAAATAGGTTCCAGTTATGACCATTACACGTAGAATTTCGAAATAAACCTGTCCAACTTTTGTAAGTAAGCTGTAAGGAATGAGCCTGCCAAATTTCAGCCTTCTACCTACATGGGAAGTTGGAGAATTAGTGATGAGTCAGTGACTCAGTGAGTCAGTCAGTGAGGGCTTTGCCTTTTATTAGTATAGATTTTTTAAATTGTCCCGATCCATTGGTTTGTCTTAGCATTTAAATTGATGCTGACTGGCTAATATTTTCTTTAAAAAAAATGTTTGTATAGTATGTGTATCAAAACAGACAACTGTATGTTTATACAATATGCTACATTTTTTTCAATTTCACATTCAGTATTGGAATAGACTTTGTCCTAACTTGATGCTTATTTTGTGAAGGCTGGAAACATTTATCATTTATCTAATCATATAGTTTAATTAATGGTTTTATTATTACACTTTATTAAGACTCCATTCAGTATGGTATGGTTTGAATTTCTTCTGCTTCACGTAAAATAAAGCAGCAAAAACAGTAAATAATAACTTAGCAGATTAATTAAAGCACAATCTTTACTAATAAAAGGCAAAGCCCTCACTCACTCACTCACTCATCACTAATTCTCCAACTTCCTGTGTAGGTAGAAGGCTGAAATTTGGCAGGCTCATTCCTTACAGCTTACTTACAAAAGTTGGGCAGGTTTCATTTCGAAATTCTACGCCTAATGGTCATAACTGGAAGGTATTTTTCTCCATTAACTGTAATGGAGTTGAGCTGCAATGACGTGGGGGGGGAGTTTCGTGTGACATCATCACGCCTCCCACGTAATCACGTGAACTGACTGTCAACGCAGTGCGTAGAAAACCAGGAAGACCTCCAAAAAGCGCTTAAGAAAACATGCATTATATAATTGAGAAGGCAGCGAAACAATAAGAAGCGAGCGAGTGACATATACTACCATATTCATGAGTGTTGCTACCTCGGAAAGAAAGCAAGGTGTAAACCTAAACTTTAAATTAAGTTCATAGACAGGCTACGCTGGCGTTTCACATGCCCACAGGTAATGCGGGATACAAGTTTAATGAGAGGACGCGGGATATAAGCGAGAGTTTTGATCACTTTGTAACTAAGTTAAAATTGCAGGTGAAGGGGTGTGCTTATGCAAATTCCGAGAGACTGTGTTTGTGGGGGATTGACAGTTAAGGCGGGTGGGGGAGTCACGTCATCATCACCCCTCCCATTTACCTCATTTGCTCTGAGCTGAGCTCGCTAACGCCGTCTTCGAAGCAACCGTCACACTGCCACCAAATACTCACAGAAAAATCCACAAGTTAATACACACGCTGTCTCTAGAGTTTCTCACACTGAATCCTCCAGGCACTACTTACAAAAGGTTACATTGACAATCGTGTTACGTTATTTTTAAAATCTTTCCTTTTCTTAGCACAAGCACAGCTGAGAAGCTTCGATGCATGTGCTCCATAACGCGCTAAAAAATAATGCATTTAATCACACTTTGCATTACAAGCAAAGGGGAGCTTTTGTCAATGCATGATTTCCTGGTACACCGATTACATTGATCAGCGCATCCCGATTCATTTTACCCTCGCACCACCTTAGTTTGAGAAGAAGTATGAAAAATATGAGGTTAACACAGAAAAACAGATCACCAATTCAAGCTTTATGAATAATCGATTCGCCATCAATAATTGTTTTGGTAAAGCCATCCTCCTTCCATTTTATAATTTTTCCGCCACTAGCCATGATTAAATGAACGGTAAAAAAGTAAGAGCGAAGCGAGGGTGACTTATTTAGGCAGGAATATATATGACAGCAACACTCATGACAATGTCAATCATGTTACGTTATTATTAAAATGTTTCCTTTTCTTTTCATTACTTCTTTAACACACTACTTCTCCGCTGCGGTAGGTATTTTGCTATATATATATATATGAATGACCTCCAAAGCGCTGAGACTTTTGATATCATGAGCGTGTGTACAAAACTGGGGTCTCCTGCCCAGCAAAAGTCGAGCAGCCAGCGCGCGCATAGCTGTGCCGGCCTTTGAGGCGCTGACTGCGCTTCTGCCTTAAGTCAAAGTGAGCACTTTTAATTTTTTTCTTCCTCCCCCTGCGCTATAGCCCAGACAAGTGCAAACACGGGACCCCTTTTCTACACCACGGCAAAATAATATTAAGGCGATTCACACTTTCTTTTGCACGTATACGATTATGAGGTAATCAGCTCGGATTATGAAGATACGCACAGGAGTGCAGGACTGACAGTGCCATCACAGCCGATTAATGGCGGGGCGTCTCACCAGTCTACACAAGACCCACGCGACTGTCCCCAAAAGGCGATCATAACGTCAGCGAACACATCTCTCTATACTATATAAAAGAAAAAGGCAACTTTCCTTTCTTTACACCTTTTTTCCTTTTATCCCAAACCAAAGCCTTTCTCTCTTAACACTGCAGAGGACACAAAACTAATTTTCTTTAATTGCCGGTAAGGCACATTACCAGAGGCACAAATTTGAACGTTCACATAGAAAATGTAATTTCTATACCACAGCCGTCGTGTAGCGCCTTTCAAAAGGGATCTACTACCGAGAGATGATCCATATACATTTTAGCTGCTGTTAGTTACTTACCTGTTGTGTTACACAGTCTTTAAAATGTAGTTTACCCGCAACCACTCCAGTAGTGCTCAATGTACCTCCATCCATCCATTTTCCCGCTGAATCCGAATACAGGGTCACGAGGGTCTGCTGGAGCCAATCCCAGCCAACACAGGGCACAAGGCAGGAACCAATCCTGGGCAGGGTGCCAACCCACCGCAGCTCAATGTACCTGTACTTCTTAAAACATTAATGTTTTACTGTTTAATAACTTATAGACTATATTTTATTATTTTTCCCTTGCACTCAGTGACCAAAGCTATACACACACACATATAGACACATACAAACATATACACAAGTATATATATGTGTATATATGTATGTATGTATGTGTATATATATATATACACACACACACACACACACACATATATATATACATACCTATCTACATCATATATACACACACATACATACATACATACACACACACAAATTATATATATGTGTGTATGTATGTATGTATGTATGTATGTATGTGTGTGTGTGTATATGACAGCAGCAATCCAAGCTGTGAGAAAACAGTAAAAAGGAGGCGTGTCAGACGTCGTGGTACATTTTCTGATGCAGCTAGACGAAAACAACTTTGTGACGCTGCCGCCAAATACACAAAACAATTAATTTGACAATCATGTTACATTATTTTTAAAATGTTTCCTTTTCTTTTTCATAACTTCTTTAACACATGACATCGCTGCGAAGCGCGGGTATTTTGCTATATATATATATATATATATATCACAGCGACACTCATAACAGTGACAAAACAATTACATTGACAATCATGTTACGTTATTTTCAAAATGTTACCTTTTCTTTCTCTTTCCTTCTTTAACACATTACTTCTCCGCTGCCAAGCACGGGTATTTTGCTATATATATATATATATATATATATATATATATATATATATATATATATATATATATAGATAGATAGATAGATATATAGGTAGGTAGATATGAAAACAACATATATATATATATATATATATATATATATATATATATATATATAGATAGATAGATAGATAGATATGAGAACAACACTCATATCAATGACAAAACAATTACATTAACAATCATGTTACGTTATTTTTAAAATTTTTCCTTTTCTTTTTCGTACCTTCTTTAACACACTACTTCTCCGCTGCGAAGCGCGGGTATTCTGCTAGTTTTCAATACTTAATATTTCATATTTTTAAAACTGTATTATTAATGAAGAAATTCCAGTTAGGTATACTAAAACAAGGTATATGATTCCTTCAAAACTTAATAAGTTTGTGTAAGGCCAATAGCTTACTCAGTTAAAAAGGAAAAAGATCATGTGTTATGATGATCCACTTAAAAGTAGTTTGTTATGTCACTTTATTTAACAGTACAATGAAAGTGTGATCACCTGGCTGCTTTTACAGAGAGTAAATTCAAGGAAAAGATACTCAAGTTGTAACTTTTGCTGGAAATGTAAGATGTCTGGAGGAGGTCAAGCCTACAAATCAGCAAGATCATTAAATCCTGCCCTGCCAAAGAGGTAGATAAATGAAGAACACGAGAGGCATTCTGAAAGTTCGCAGTCATCAGTCTTCCCTGAGCTTTCCTGGTGTTCATATTAATTTTCCTGGAATGCACCATTATTCCTGAATTAAAAAAGAAATATTCATCCCCTCAAGAAGTCATAGAGTGGAATTTTTCCAAGCTTTCTACTGGCTGGGTGCCTATCTGCTGACAGACGAAATTAAGCAATGTCAAGTCAGTTTCTGTTGAATCTTTCTTGCAAATTTTTAAGAAGGTCCGTCCCCTGAAATCTGATTTTTGGTAACTGGAGAAGAAGTCTGGTTTCACTTTTTAAAGCATGAAACTAAAAATCAGTCAAAAGTGAGCCTTCCCAAGGGCGTCAAGGCCCTAGTCAAAACCAGGCTCTGCAAGTCAGCTAGCAAAACAATGTTCTCTATTGTTTTCCCTAGAAACGTCTCATTGTTTCAGTGCCACTGGTGGAAGAAGGCCATACTAACAGCCAAGTGATACTCAGAAGTCTGCTTGCCTAAAGTTGTCTGTGGAATGAAGAAAGGTTGTCCATGGTTGCCCGTTTCCATGTATTTCCACCACCAGAACAATTCACAAGCTCACACTGCCAAGCTAACTGTGGCCACCATTCAGTAGTGTAGTGTTGAGGTGGTGGAGCCCCCTCTCTATTCCCCTGACACCCTGCGATTTTTGGTTGTTTTTAAAAATTAAACACCCCCTGAGTGGGAATGTTTTTGAAACTTGCAATGAACAAACTTGGCCTTATAATCAGAAAGTTCAGGAATAATGTCAGGAAAATACCATTTTAAAATCAAGAGATAATAAATGGATCTTCAGCCATAATTGTGATCATATTCATGAACTTGCAATTAAGCATTAAGAACAGAACTAAAAAGAATGTTACCTATAGTAATTGTTATCAATTATTCATTTAACTTTTTGTTATAATGTATATATTTGAAGTAATCCATTGCAATTTTGTAATTATTTTTTTAGTTGTTATTATTATGTAGCTGATGTAATCATTTATGTTAAGTAGAATGCCTAGAGGGGGCTGGGCGGTCTCATGGCCTGGAACCCCTGCAGATTTTTTTTCTCCCGCCGTCTGGAGTTTTTTTTTTGTTTTTTCTGTCCTCCCTGGCCATCTGACCTTACTTTTATTCTATGTTAATTAGTGTTCTCTGATTTTAATTATTACTTTGTCTTTTTTCTCTTTCTTCATCATGTAAAGCACTTTGAGCTACATTATTTGCATGAAAATGTTCTATATAAATAAATGATGTTGTTGTTTTATCCACTCCCCTTTTGCACTCATTGTCCATATTTATTTCTAATACAAAGGCAGTAAAGAACAAAAGAAATTTGATGAAAGGCGAGATCATTCAGTCCATCAAGCTCATTTGTTTAGTTGAGCCGTCCCAAGAGCAAAACCCATTGCTAGTGCACTGCATCATCACACAAACCTTAATTAAGAGAATGACATTTGGAACAGTCATGAAAGGGAAACAAACACTTCTTTAGAATGTGTTAGGGGTAAATCTAAAATATCTAGCATGTAGTGTAAGGAGCTTTTGTCTTACTCTCTTGCTTTCTGGTTAGCAACTAGTTCTGGTGATCCTGTTCTATCTGTCTTTCTTATATATACTAATATGTAGTGAGAAGTCAAGCAAAATTACACATTTTATTGGCTATGTAAAAAGATTACAATATGCAAGCTTTCAAGGCAACTCAGGCCTCTTCTTTAGGCTAGATGTAAATATATATATATATATGTGTATATGTATATATATTATATATTCTGAACCTTGCTAGCCTTTTCCCTTCTTTACTACCTTAAACTTTACTTTCTCAGTCTTATCTCTCAGACATTCTGTCTACCCTTTTCCCTTTCTAGGTGCCTTTCTGCTGTAGGCGTTTAAAACAGCAGTAGCCACAAAATAGGATTAACGTTTGATTATAGTTGCTCAAATGGATTTTAGGATAGTAAGAAGCCAGCATTAATGGGCCACAATTGTCTTTACAAGTTAATATGCCATAAGCAGCAAATACATTTTTTTTATCTGGGAACCTTGTGAAAACATCTTTGCAAGTTAGTAGCAGAGTTTATTTGACAAGATTAGGATTTGTTGTGATATGATTCAACAATTTGTGAATTGATGTGTTTGTGTTGTGAAAGACTGCAGTTACACCTCAGCTAACAGCAAATCAGTTTAACTGCATTTGACAAAGCAAAACCAGAAATGCTCTGCTTCTCAGTACCATATTGAAGATGTTTGCTAGAACAACCATGTGAAGCAGATAGTAATGTGTTAAAAGCAATGCATAGTATTCTGAAAGTTTTAAAAAAATATCTGGATAAGACATTAGAACATCTTTAGTATTAGGTAGGCAAACAAAACTGATGGACTGAGTTGACTCCTCATGCTTTGGATTTTTTACTAGGGGGCTTTGCCCATATCTGCTGTGGCAACCCCTAACGAGACCAGCCAAAAGAAGAAGAAGACTAGCAGGCTTTTTCCCCTGCTTGCTTAAACCCTCGCCACACCCCCACCGCCTGCGCTATGCGTCTCTGCTGCTCGCGTCGTGAAGAGGGGGGGCTGAACGTACCCCAAGGAAAAGCAGTCGCTCCTTTGACACCCCCTCTTAAACGGTGATACAATGGGAAATGCATAGCTTTTTTTACATCCTCTTGGCTCAGTCAGCTGCTGGCTTGCTGCTGCTGCGGCCATGCCTCATGATCAGCATTTTATGCCGCTCACTTCTGTCATATCACCTATGTCCATATATTTGACCTCTTTTCGCTTTTACCTTTTTATCAATATCGCATTGAATTTTGATTCCGTGTTTGGAATTACATCATGGCAATGCAACATATAACTGCCCGTGAGTAAATATCATTTTTTTCTCTCTATGTGTCTGACATAACCACACAGGACTTTTCAACATCTCTTTGGAAAAGCTCTTGTCATCTCGCGTGACATGAAAGTTTTTCTGAGATAATCATGTCTTGCCTCCTTCCAAGAATTATTTTATAATAGAGAGAATTATTTTTTTCATTAATTTGCTACACATTTAGATATATAGTTTATGGAATTAAAGGTATATTTCTAACTTTTGAAATATTAAGAATAGATTTTCTTTAGCATTACGCAGAATATAGAGCAGGTAAGAGTTTAGCATTAGGCAGACCAATATCATTTGTGCCAAGGAGAAACTGCCTGCTTTCAGGAGCATGTGCCTTCTGAAATTATTTTTTTTCCTGTGATTACATCACCGTGGACTTAAAGAAGGTATCACAGAGTGAGTCAGGTTAGTTGGTTAACTGGACTAAAGAGAAAAAGGATGAAGAAAAAAGTTGAAAGCAAGCCCTGTCAATGCTATGAACAAATGATTTTAGTCCTATTTTTTAAATTAACTTGCATTTCTATACTATTTGCATCTGCTTATATACCTGCAATGCATTTCTATATTATTTTCTACATACATTTACTTTTCTGATTTTACAGTATCCACCAATCTACTAGACAGTCAGCACACCCTGCCACCCCCTGGTATGGTGTAGTATTACAGTTCCCCAGGCCCTTTAGCTGCCTTCTAAACACACGTGTGTGACAATGCCGCCCCCTTAGCCCAGACCTACACCAAGAGGTTGTGAGAACGAGAAAGAGGATCAGCATTGGAGTGAAGAGAGCCCTTAGGATGAATAAACAAATACTTAAACAGTTGAAGTTCAAGAAACCACCTGGGGCCTCATGTATAAACGGTTTGTACGCACAGAAATGTTGCATAAGAACTTTTCCACGTTCAAATTGCGATGTATAAAACCTACACTTGGCGTCAAGCCACGCACTTTTCCACGGTACCTCTTACCTTGTCATACGCAAGTTCTCTGCTCAGTTTTGCAGACTGCCGGCACCCAGCGTCAAAGCAGTGCTACTGTTCCTTTGTGGTTACTCTATTTTCCTGACGCGGCTTTATAAATACACTGAAACTAACTGCATATTGTTTATTAGTGTAATGCATCTGATTGTAATTAACCTGTAACAATATAATGGTCCAGGGAATAGCCATAGTATTCCAAATACCACAACTGCTTTAGCGTTGTTACTCTCACTGCACCTTCTTCTTCTTTCAGCTGCTCCCGTTAGGAGTTGTTATTATACAGATAAAACTTTAACTTCATTTAAATAATCTATATTCTTCACTGGGACTGGCGTGAAGGATAGAATAATTAAAAATGTAATATGAAGATATTTCAGTGTTCCTTAAACGTTTTGAAGAATCGGCGCTCTAAGCTTACAGATGGTTTAACGTCTATTACAGAGCTGATTGTGTGGTGATCGGTTACTTGGAGAAAGAAAAGCAAGGACTGCAGGGGCGGCCATGCCAATATATATCTATACTAATAAAAGGCAAAGCCCTCACTGACTCACTCACTGACTGACTGACTCACTGACTGACTCACTCACTCATCACTAATTCTCCAACTTCCCATGTAGGTGGCATGCTGAAATTTGGCAGGCTCGTCCCTGACAGCTTACTTACAAAAGTTGTGCAGGTTTCATTTCGAAATTCTACGCGTAATGGTCATAACTGGAATCTATTTTTATCCATATACTGTAATAGACTGCAGCGTGATGGCCGTGGGAGGCGGAGTTGTGTGTCGCATCATCACGTGAACTGACTGTGAAGACGGTACGTAGAAAACAAGGAAGAGCTCCAAAGAGCGCTGAAGAAAACATGCATTATACAATTGAGAAGGCAGCGAAACAATAAGAAGCGAAGGAGTGACGCATACAAGCATATGCAGCTACTGCGGAAACAAAGCACGGTGTAAACCGTAAGTTTAAATTAAGTTTATAGACAGGCTGCCGCTGGCGTTTGTCATGCACATTGATGCATACAAGCATATTCACGAGTGCAGCTACTTCAGAAACAAAGCACTGTGTCAACCTAAAGTTTAAGTTAAGTTCATAGACAAGCTGCCGCTGGCGTTTGTCATGCCCACTACTAATACGATATTTGCGGGATACAAGTTTAATGAGAGGACGCAGGGTATAAACGAGAATTTTGATCACTTTGTAACTAAGTTAAAATTGCTGATGAAGGACTGTGCTTATGCAAATTCCGAGAGACTGTGTTTGTGGGGGGGATTGATGTCATCATCTCCCATCCCATTCACCTCATTTCATTCACTTCATTTAGCTCTGAGCAGAGCTCCGCAGCTAACGCGGTCTTGCGGAATAAACTTCATCACGCTGCCACCAAATACTCACAGAAAAATCCACAAATTAATACACATGCTGTTTCTAGGGTTTCTCCACACTCTGAATCCTCCAGGCACTACTGAGCATAATCTAATTTTGAGGGTTGGGACACTACTAATATTACTGAAAACCTTACAGCCACCGAGACTTTGTAATGGCACGAGACTTCAGGTCACGTGTTTGCAAAAGAACCTAATTGAGGCAACTATTTTTACTGGCAGTTGCTCAGGGGAGAGAGTTTGTATTCTTTGCATCCCCTTTATACTCTCTGATCTCCCATTTCAATTCAAATGTCTCCAATTTCCAGCAAGGCTCTGCTTCGCGATGACAATTAATAAGTCTCAGGGACAAAGCCTACAAAAGGTTACATTGACAATCATGTTACGTTATTTTTAAAATGTTTCCTTTTCTTAGCACAAGCACAGCTGAGAAGCTTTGATGCATGCGCTCCATAACGCGTTAAAAAAATAACGCATTTAATCACACTTTGCATTCCAAGCAAAGGGGAACGTTTGTCAATGCATGATTTCCTGGTACATCGATTACATTGATGCACACATCAGAGCTACAAAAATGGAAGAGTCTGAAGAAAGCACGTTGCTAGGACTGATCGGAGGCAAATTTCATTTCAAAAGACTACCCGACGGAAGCCTTGATAAAAGCGTGGTTTTGTGCAAACTGTGCAAACAGGAGTTTGCAGACCACCGAAGCACTTCAACCTTACGGTTCCATCTAAATGCAAAACATGTTACAGCGAGCACAGAAACTGTGTATGCTGTTAGCACTAGCAGTGCGAGTTCGAGTACCAACAAAAGGTGTCGGCAGCCCAAACCTGATGAAATAATTGGCTTCAGGACCAAAATTAATCAGTCAACATCGGTCAAACATACTAATTCTCTCGCAAAATGGATTGCTTTGGACTGTAGACCACTAACAGTGGTGGAAGATAGGGGGTTAGAAAATGTGCTACAATTAGCGTCAGGTGATCCAACTTTCCGACTACCGTGCCGAGAGACTATTTCAAGTAAAATTCAACAGCTTTATGACACTGAAAAGCAAGCAAATTTAGATGCATTACAGAAATCAGACTTTGTAGCTCTTACTGGGGATCATTGGACTTCCGTGACCATTAGTAATTTTACTTACATCTAATTACAAAATGTTCAATGCTCACACTGTTTTAGCCTAATGTACAAAATCATTTTGGCTAAGGTACTCAGAGTTTAAAGGTGAACATGGTCAAATTACCTTTTATGTTTCTGCCTTATTTTTTTAAGAAGAAAAGCTGCACTTTATGTTGAAATTTTTCTTATTATTTAAAGACACCATTCTGAACATGTACTTAAAGTACTTAGAATACCACTTTATTTTTAAGTCTGCCCAATTTTAGCCAGAGATGATATTTTTGTTTCTGTTTTGAATTGAAATGCAGTTTAAATGCATTTTTTTAAGAAATTAAAAGAGCTTGAGTTTACAATATTCATGTCCATGTCTATTATTTGATTCTGTCACCCACTAAAACCCTTTTACATTAAAAAAAACCTTTGCGCTTTGGGGCAAATTTGCTTGTGCGATTACATGCGATTGATCAAGATTAATTAATTACAAAGCCTCTAATTAATTAGATTATTTTTTTTAATCGAGTCCCACCAATAATATTTATATATGTAGATATGTATATATATATATATATATGTATATATATGTAGATATGTATATGAATATATAGTTACTAGCAGAATACCCGCGCTTCAGCAGCGGAGAAGTAGTGTGTTAAAGAAGTTATGAAAAGAAAAGCAAACATTTTAAAAATAACGTAAGATGATTGTTAATGTAATTGTTTTGTCATTGATATTAGTGTTGTTGTCATATCTATCTATATATATATATATATATATATATATATATATATATATATATATATATAGCAAAATAGCTGCGATTGGCAGCGAGAAGTAAAAAGAAAAGGAAACATTTTAATAATAACGTAACATGATTGACAATGTAATTGTTTTGTAATTGTCATGAGTGTTGCTGGCATATATATATATATATATATATATATATACATCTATACACATATATATACAGTTATATATATATACACATATACACACATACATATATATACATATACATATATATACACATACTGTATATATACACACACATATATACATACTGTATATACAACATATACATATCTACATATATACTGTATATACACATATATATATAAATCTATATATATATATCTACATATATATATTAGGTGGGACTCGATTAAAAAATTAATCCAATTAATTAGAGGCTGTGTAAGAATTAATCTTGATTAATCGTATGTAATCGCACACGAAATTTGCCCCAAATCGCAAATGTTTTTTTTTTATTTAAAACGGTTTTAGTGGGCTTACAGAATCAAATAATAGACATGGACATGAATATTGTAAACTGAAGCTGTTTTAATTTCTGAAAAAAGCTTTTAAACTGCATTTGAATTCAAAACAGAAACAAAAATATCATCCCTGGTTAAAATTGGGCAGACTTAAAAATAAAGTGGTAGTTTAAGTACTTTAAGTACATTTTCAGAATAGTATTGTCTTTAAATAATAATAACCAAAATTTCACCATAAAGTGCAGTTTTTCTTCTTAAAAAATAAGTCAGAAACATAAAAGGTAATTTGACCAGCTTACTCTTTAAACTCTGAGTAACATTAGCCAAAATTATTTTGTACATTAGGCTAAAACAGTGTGATCATTGAACATTTTGTAATTAGATGTATTTAGAATTACTAACGGTCACGGAAGTCCAATGATCCCCAGTAAGAGCCACAAAGTCCGCTTTCTGTAATGCATCTAATTTTGCTTGCTTTTCAGTGTGCACAAAACCATGCTTTTATCAAGGCTTCGCTGGTAGTCGAAATGATCAGTCGTAGGAACGCGCTTTATTCCGACTCTAACATTTTTGTAGCTGTGATGTGTGCATCAGTGTAATGGATGTACCAGGAAATCATGCATTGACAAAAGTTCCCGCTTGCTTGGAATTGAAAGTGTGATTAAATGCGTTATTTTTTAACGCGTTATGGAGTACATGCATCGAAGCTTCTCAACTGTGCTTGTGCTAAGAAAGGGAAAATTTTAAAATAACGTAACATGATTCTGCGTTAACCTAATATTTTTTCATACGTCCCAAACCAAGGAGATGGGAAGGTAAAATGAATCGGTAGCGCGTACATAGTCAGTACATCCCTCTCGAATCGAACCTCAATGTCGGCGTTAGAGGCTTAAGACTCTACAATTGCCACCACTTGTCTATGCTAAAGTATGTATTGTAGATCGGGTATATATATACATTTATATATATATACCCGTATCGAGTGGAGAAGTAGAAGTTATGAAAAGAAAAGGGAACATTTTAAAAATAACGTAACATGATTGTCAATATACAGTAATTGTTTTGTGAGTGTTATTGAATGTTGCTGTCATCAAGGATTTGATTATCATTATTTCTTTCAATCAGGCTCGTATTTGTACATGTGTTCAAGTTACATTCCGTGTTTGTCAATCGTTGTAAAGATAAGAGGTTTCATTCATCGATTAGTTCCTTACTGCATCAATAAACAGCTCGTCTTCCTTTTTATCTGTGATGTGACAAACTGCATGCACGGGTTTTTTTTTACGCTGTCTTCCTTTAGCGGACATTCACTTTTTCCACCGTGTGCTTTGTTTCCACAGTAGCTGCATTTATGAATATGCTTATCAGACGCTTCATATTTTTGCTGCCTTTTCAATTGTGTAATTCGGTTTTGTTCAGCTCTTTGGAACTGTTGCTTTTATCTGTGCACTGCATCAGTTCACGTGAGCCACTCGGTGTACTTGCATCGAAGTTTCCCAGCTGTGCTGGTGCCATCTCGTGCTATGTCCATAGCTTTATTTAATGTTACCTTAGTCCTGGCACTTAAAACTTTCTCTGGCAGTTTCGCTGAGTTTGTGTCAAACACCACCCTGACCATCTCATCTTCCTCTCCATAAGCACAGTCCTTCACCCGTGAATATTTACCCGTGGCAGTTTGCTATTGGATTGCCGCTGACGGATGGCCTTATATGGGCAGGCACTAAATTACAAACGCCAGCGGCAGCCTGTCTATGAACTTAATTTAAAGTGTAGGTTTACATCGTGCTTTGTTTCCGAAGTAGCAGAACTCGCTTCTTATTGTTTCGCTGCCTTCTCAATTATATAATGCATGTTTTCTTGAGCGCTTTTTTGAGGTCTTCCTGGTTTTCTATGTACTGCGTGATTACGTGGGAGGCGTGATGATGTCACACGAAACTCCGCCCACGGCGTTGAAGCTCATCTCCATTACAGTAAATGGAGAAAACTGCTTCCAGTTATGACCATTACGCGTAGAATTTCGATATAAAACCTGTCCAACTTTTGTAAGGAAGCTGTAAGGAATCAACCTGCCAAATTTCAGCCTTCCACCCACACGGGAAGTTGGAGAATTAGTGATGAGTCAGTGAGTGAGTGAGTGAGTGAGTGAGTGAGTGAGTCAGTGAGTGAGTGAGTGAGTGAGTGAGTGAGGGCTTTGCCTTTTATTAGTATAGATATATATGTGTGTGTGTGTGTATATATATTGTCACACATGTGCGCATGGGGGGCAGCTAAAGGGCTTGAGTGAAGGCAGTTCGGAGGCATGCAGGGATGTGGCAGAGTACACTGACTCTTTTTCTCCCTTGCCTGTAGACCATTCCCGGGGGATTCCACCTGGCTCTCCTGACATCACTTCCGGGACCGAGCCAATGGAGGTCGACCACACCAGCTCCAGCCCTCTGATGTCACACCCGGCTGTGATCCAATGGTTGAAGACCACGTGCTTGATCCTTATGACCTCACTTCCTGTCTTCCCCTTTAAAAACCTGCCCCTTTTCCCTTTTTCCTCAGTCTCATTTTGGACTCCATTGTATGCACTTCAGTGCTGGTTATTTTGATAAAAACGACTTTTGCAGCCAGGATACCATATTATACGGGTGGCTGCCCCAAACCTTTATCTGTCTATGTCTCGTTTTTGTGACAGTAGCGTAGTCGGCAGGATGGAGAAGTCCCAGAATGGAAGGGGACAGGACCTGCAATACACCCAGGTGGGAGCGTACCGGGGCCGAGTATTCAGGCGGGGAGTGTGCCCCGTGGTTCGGCGGGACCCGGTGCGGGCTCTGCTCCCGGCATGCATAACTAGGCCACCTAGAGAGGCCAGGGAGTGTGCGGGTGGGGCTCACAGAGTTGGGCTGCCCTGGAGGGGGGAGGCAAAAGGGGCTCAGTATGCTCTCTTGGGGGAGAGTGCCTGCCTCCCTGTGAAACCAAAGCCCCATTTACCACCTAGGGGTGCCCCAGACTGGCAGGTGAGTGAAATACAAAAATGGAGGTTGGACCCTGAGCGGCCGACCAGCAAACAAGCCTGGTCCTTATAGGCAACGGTAGGGCAGTGGCTACGGCCATTTCAAAACAAGCCCTATCAAATAATAGAGCAGGTAGCTTGCTATCTGCTCCTGAAAGCGCTTCCCCATGGCTTCACCCAGCCGGTCTGGGGCAAGCAGTTTAAGAACATGTCAGAGCTCATAGAGCTTCTGGAGACACAGAGGGCGGCCTCACACTCTGGGGGAGCAGAACCGTCCTTATGTCAAACTCAGCCGGGGTACGTTCCAAGACCTAGCCCCTCTCTGTACAACCCGCAGCTTGTATCGGCGTCCACGGCGCTTGGAGACAAGGAGGAATGCAGGTGGAGGGAGAGGAGGGGTTGGTGTGCTGTGGTTAATCCATTGGTGGTCCCACATACTGGCGTGGTGATCGTCAACGGACACAAGACCAACGTGTTGTTCGATTCCAGCAGCAACATTTCCATTGTTGCCCACCGCTTTGTGCTACCGCAACAGTGGCTAAAATTTAAGACCGGTATAACCTGTGTCCACGGAGAAATCCGCTGGTACAGGTCCCCTGCTTGTGTCATCAGTTACGGAGGATCAGTTCGCAAACTCACCGTTGCGGTCCTTCCTGTTCCTCCACACCCAGTGATACTGGGGCGGGACTGGTCTAAAATTAAAAGCGGTGAGACACATACCACATACCATAAAGCATTTAAAGACCTTGGTGTATCATCCTCAAACCGACAGATTAGTAGAGAGGTTTAATCAAACTCTCAAACAAATGCTGCGTAAGGTGGTCAGCGAGGATGGAAGGAACTGAGATCAGCTCCTCCCCCTCGTCCTTTTTGCCTATCGGGAAGTCCCACAAGCCTCCATGGGGTTCTCCCCTTTTGAATTACTGTATGGGCAACAACCTGGGGGCATATTAGATATTTTAAAAGAAGGATGGGAAGAAGAGGCTCTTCCCTCTACAAACATATTAGAGTATATCGCACAGTTACACAATAGATTTGGAAAGATTCGGCCTCTCCTTAAAAGTCACATGGAAGAGGCTCAAGCAGCACAGGTCCGTTATTACAACCGCGGCACGTCTCTTCGGGAGTTACACCCGGGAGATCGAGTCATGGTCCTAGTGCCTACCTTCCATTCTAAGTTGCTTGCCCATTGGCAAGGCCCCTACGAAGTTAAGTAGAGGAAGGGACTGGTCGACTATTTGGTGAGTCAACCCAATCGTCGGCCGAAGCAGCGGGTTTATCATGTGAACCTGCTGAAACCGTGGAAGGACAGGGACCCCGATCCCTCCTCCGGCCAGCCCCATTCGCTCTTCACTCACACACACAACCTTAACTTCGGTACGGACTTAAGTCCTAGACAATGACAGGAGCTGGAAGCAGTTATCCGGGCCGTTCGGGAGGTAGTCAGTGAAAACCCCGGAAGGACCTCTCTGGTTGAGCACAACATTGTGACAGAGCCCGGGGTCGTCTTCCCGCGGCAAAAAGGCTGAAGTGGAACTTGAGATCAAGCGCATGCTGGAACTAGGTGGGATTGAGGAAAGTTATAGTCCCTGGTCCAGCCCCATTGTGCTCGTTGGTAAGCCTGACAGGAGTTGGAGGTTCTGCAATGACTTCCGTCGGCTTAATCAAGTCTCCCAATTTGATGCCTATCCAATGCCATGCGTGAACGACCTCCTTGAGAGGCTTGGACAGGCTCGATATCTGACCACACTTGACATGACAAAAGGGTACTGGCAGGTTCCTTTAACAGACTCCGCGAAGGAAAAAAACACGTTTAGTACCCCTAGCGGACACTGGCAGTATCGTGTCCTTCCATTTGGGTTACACGGGGTTCCAGCAACCTTCCAGCGTCTGGTGGACAAAGTGCTCCGGCCTCATAACTCATACAGTGCTGCCTACCTGGATGATGTCATAATCTATTCCAGCACATGGAGGGAACACCTACAGCATGTCCGAGCGATATTGCGGACACTTGGTGAGGCCGGGCTCCGGATTTATCCCAAGAAATGCTTCTTTGGATTAAGCGAGCCCAAATATTTAGGCTACCTAGTGGGTCGGGGTACCGTAAGGCCACAGTGCTCCAAAGTTGATGCCATTTTGAAATGGCCCCATCCGCGAATCAAGCGGCAGGTCCAAGCCTTTCTCGGATTAGCCGGGTACTACTGCTGGTTTGTACCCCTGTTCTCGGAGAGAGCGGCACCCTTGACTGATTTAACAAAGAAGAGGGCCCCGAACATTGTGGTATGGACTGAGAAGACAGGCGCTGTATTTGGTGACTTAAAACAGGCCCTTACGTCTGCACCTATTTTGATGGCACCTAACTTTTCTTTGCCTTTCATCCTCCAGACGGATGCTTCAGACACAGGCCTGGGCGCCGTGCTGAGCCAAAGTGTCGATGGTGTGGAGCACCCCATCATGTTCCTGAGCCGGAAACTGTTGGACCGGGAGACCAGGTATGCAGCGGTGGAAAGGGAGGCTTTGGCGATTAAATGGGCGATTACTCAGCTTAGGTACTACCTGTTGGGCCGGGAATTCACCCATGTCATGGACCATGCACCTCTACAGTGGATGGCCCTGCACAAGGAGTTGAATCCGCGGGTCACCGGTGGTTTCTTGACCTACAGCCGTACAAGTTTTCGCCGTTCATCGCCGGGCACTCTCCATGCCAACGCTGATGCTCTTTCTCGGGTTCACGACCTCTCAGTTAGGGTCGCCCGACCCGACGGGTCTGGGCTAAGTGGGGGGCCTTGTCACACACGTGCGCATGGGGGGCAGCTAAAGGGCTTGAGTGAAGGCAGTTCGGAGGCATGCCGGGATGTGGCAGAGTACACTGACTCTTTTTCTCCCTTGCCTGTAAACCATTCCCGGGGGCTTCCACCTGGCTCTCCTGACATCACTTCCGGAATCGAGCCAATGGAGGTCGACCACACCAGCTCCAGCCCCTCTGATGTCACGTCCGGCTGTGATCCAATGGTTGAAGACCACATGCTTGATACTTATGACCTCACTTCCTGTCTTCCCCTTTAAAAACCTGCCCCTTTTCCCTTTTTCCTCAGTCTCGTTTTGGACTTCGTTGTATGCACTTCAGTGCTGGTTATTTTGATAAAAACGACTTTTGCAGCCAGAATACCATATTACACGGGTGGCTGCCCCAAACCTTTATCTGTCTATGTCTCGTTTTTGTGACTATATATATATATATATATATACAGTAATCCCTCCTCGATCGCGGGTTATGCTCCAGACCCCGCGATAGGTGAAAATCAAGTAGAAACCATATGTTTCTATGGTTATTTTTATATATTTTAAGCCCTTATAAACTCTCCCACACTGTTTATAAATATTCCCCGCAGAGTTATACAGCATAATCCCTTTGTATTCTCTTAGATATTAGGTAAGATTCATTGAAATTATGTATATAAACACACTGCTTATATACAGTAAAACCTAAATATTATTTTTAAGATTTTGAGTGTCTCCGATATCACATATGTTACAGCAATTACGATAGACATGCCACCAGCAATAAATACGTACAATGCAACAAAAATAGTATACAGTAAATGTGTGTGTACAGTGACACTAAACGTACGTACATGTACTAAGTACTGTAAGTAGAAAATTAATTATGGTTACTCACCAACAATGACACAATGACTTGTCCGATAACAATGAGTTTTATTTTACTGCACAACAAAGGAGAGCGTTACAGCCCTTAAAGGAGCCACTTCAGGCGATTGTGTAGCACTGCCATTGTTCTTCTTCTGGCAGTCTTCAATCCAAATCCCTAAAGCAGATTCCATCCAGACTACTGCCTTATTACATCCACTTACAACTTGTTTTGCACCCTGGTTAAAAGGACACTGCGGCCGTAGATCTTATATTCCTTTCCTACTTTTTAAATAAAAAGAATCGTAGCCTTCAACAAATCCAAAACGTTTACCTTTTCGGCAATTGTTAACATCTTCCGTTTGCGCTTGAGCACGGCCCCTGAAGCAGTAGCAGATCGTTTTGAAGCCATAATGAAGGGCTTGACTATGCACAAAGATAAACACAAAAGAGCACAACTCTTTACACAGCGAAACACGTTGATGCTGAATAAGCGAGACGAGACTTCCTGGTTTACACTGCATTCAGCAAGCAGGAACTTAACTGCGTGCTCTGATTGGTTAGCTTCTCAGTCAGGAGGACTTAACTGCGTGCTCTGATTGGTTAGCTTCTCAGTCATCCGCCAATAGCGTGCCTTGTATGAAATCAACTGGGCAAACCAACTGAGGAAGCATGTACAGGAAGTAAAAAGACACATTGTCCGCAGAGCCCGCGATGCAGCGAAAAATCCGCGTTATATATTTAGTTATGCTTTCATATAAAATCCGCGATAGAGCGAAACCGCGAAAGTCAAAGCGCGATATAGCGAGGGATTACTGTATATGCCAGCAACACTCATGACAATGACAAAACAATTACATTGTCAATCATGTTACGTTATTATTAAAATGTTTCCTTTTCTTTTTCATTACTTCTTTAACACACTATTTCTCCGCTGTGAAGCGCGGGTATTTTGCTAGTTGAATATAAAACAGAAACAGAAAATAACAACACAGCTAAAAACGCAGTGCCATATTTCAACAAAAGTTAATCGCTTGTGTCATGAGCACGAGGCGGCTATGCAGTGTCCGCAATGGATGTGGCCATCCACCGTGCATAAGATACCATATTGACATTGGACTTTCTCTATTGGACATAGAGCCGCCCATGAGTAGTGCTGCAATAAATAATTTCATCGAAGGTCGCACACAATCACTGCGCTGTGAAACCCATGTTTAATAACATGCTTTAACTATCATCATGAAAATAATATCATGTATACATCTCAGTATTTTAGTTATTCAGAGAGCTGTAATATCGTAAATGTAATGGATTCTGTGTCCTGTCAGAGGGAGAGAGCCGGTTTAAGAAGAACGTAGTGATTCACACACATAGAGCACATAGAAGATCACATACAAAACAAAGCATTTAACGTGCTATACTTTAATTACAATGTGATTTGAGAAACTGGTTAATTAAACGATTTTAAGATGAAGTTTATGATGTTCTACTTTAATGACAAAATTAAAGTGGAAATTTCGAGATTGAAGTTGACATTTCGTGCTTTTTACCCACTGTTTGCCTTTTTTTCCTCTGTACCCTAATAAGCTTTCATATGACACTCAGACAGTGGGCTACAACTCGCCTTTTCACAGCGATTTTGATATGTGACTTCTTTTTTATTTCTGGCACTATGCGATTTTGTGAATGTGAGTTTTCAAGTTACTCCAACACGCTATGTCACTCGATCAGCTTCATTTTGTTGATTATACCACAGTTTAATTAAACAAATAGCATGTTTTACCTTTGCCTCCACTTGATATTCGCTGAAATTCTTATATTTTCCCCCGTACTTTTCCCATTGTCTTTTAACAGAAGGCTGCGCTTCAGGGCGATTTATATTGATTTGCATATTCAAAGAGGCATAATTCTGGGAGGAGTTGGGGCGTTACATAAAGCGTGTGCACGAGCGTTACTTTTCACGCTGATCGGAATTTATGTAGTGGAAGAACCTGAAAGCTGGAGTACACACAGATTCCTGCATCAGGATTTTTCTGTGCGTAAGCACATTTCGGCTTTTGTGCTTACGCCATGTTATAGTGCGAATTCTACGCACGGTGTTATACATGAGGCCCCTGGTCTCCCGATCCAACAGTTTCCAGCTGAGGTACATGACAGGGTGTTCTACACCATCCATGTTTTGGCTCAACACTGCACTGAGACCTGTGTCTGAAGTGTTGGTCTGAAGAATGGAAGGAAGAGAAAAATCAGGAGCTTTCAAAATTGGTTTAGACGTGAGAGCCTGTTTTAAGTCACAAAATGCAGCCTCCGCCATATCGTCCCAAACCACATTGTTAGGAGCCCTCTTCTTTGTTAAGTCAGTCAAGGGTGCCGCTCTCTCTGAAAATCGGGGTACAAACTGGCGGAAGTACCCAGCTAGTCCAAGAAAGGCTTGGACCTGCTGCTTGGTTCGCATACGGGGCCATCGTATTATGGCTTCTATCTTTGAACACTGTAGTTTGACGTTACCCTGACCCACCAGGTAGCCCAAATATTTAGCTTCCTTCAAAATTTCTTTGGATTAATTCGAAGCCCGGCTTTTCCTAGCGTCCGTAACACCACAGTGACCTGCTGCATGTGGTCCTTCCATGTGCTGGAATAGATGACAATGTAATCCAGATATGCAGCACTGTACGCATTATGGGGGCGGAGCACTCTATCCACCAGACACTGAAAAGTTGCAGGTGCCCTGTGTAACCCGAATGGAAGGACACAATACTGCCAGTGTCGCTAGGAGTACTAAACGTGGTCTTGACCTTCGCAGAGTCCGTTAAAGGAATTTGCCAGTACCTCTTTGTCATGTCAAGTGTGGTAAAAAACTTAGCTTGGCCAAGCCTCTCGAGTAGGTCGTTCACTCAGGGCATTGGATAAGCATCAAATCGGGATACCTGATTAAGCCGATGGAAGTCATTGCAAACTTTCAATTACCATCAGGCTTATTAACCAAGACAACTGGGCTGGACCAGGGACTATAACTTTCCTTTATTATTCCTAATTCCAGCATATGCTTGATTTCAAGTTCCACCTCTGTCTTCTTTTCCTCAAGTAGTCGATATGGCCACTCTATAACGATAACCCCGGGCACTGCCACTATGTCATGCACAATTAGATAGGTCCTTCCGAGTTTTTCACTGACCACCTCCGGTATGGACAGGATAGCTGTTTCCAGCTCTGTCTCTGGTTAGAGTTTAAGTCTGTACCGAAATTAAGTTTGATGGAGTGAGCAAAGAATGAGCTGGACTGAGCAAAGGTGGGATCAGAATCCCTTTCCTTCCAGGGCTTCAGCAAGTTCACATGATAGATCCGCTCACTCGGTCGATGATTGGGTTGTTTCACCAAATAATCGACGAGTGCTTTCCTCTCCTTAATTTCATAAGGTCCTTGCCAGTGGTCAAGTAATTTGGAGTGGGAGGTAGGAACTAAGACCATGACACTATCTCCCGGGTAGAATTCTTGGAGTGTCGTGCCACGATTATAATAACGGGCCTGTGCTGCTTGCACTTTTTCTAAGTGACTTTTTAGAACAGGTCTAATTTTTCCAAATCGATTGCGTAACTGAGTGATATACTCCAATATATTGGTAGAGTGAAGGACCTCTACTTCCCATCCTTCTTTCAAAATATCCAATAATCCCCGAGGTTGTCGTCCATATAATAATTTAAAAGCTGAAAACCCCGTAGAGACTTTTGGACTTACCCATAGGCAAAGAGTACGAGGGGGAGGAGCTGATCCCATTTCCTCTTGTTCTCGCTGACCACCTTGCAAAGCATTCGCTTGAGAGTCTGATTAAACCTCTCAACTAGACCATCGGTTTGAGGATGATACACTGTGGTCTTTAAGTGCTTTATTTTAAGTAACTTGGCAACTTCTCTGAACGTCTCCAAGGTGAATGCCATTCCTTGATCCATAAGGACCTCTTTAGGAATGCCGACACGCGCAAAGACTCCTACATGTTCCAGTGCAATTATTTTCGACATGGCTGAGAGTAGGGGAACAGCCTCAGGATATCGAGTAGCATAATCAACAAGGACTAATATATATTTATGTCCTGGGGCTGAGGGCTCTAAGGGTCCTACAATGTCAACCTCAATTCTCTCAAAGGGAACATCAATTAAGGAAAGGAGAACAAGAGGAGCACGGTCCCTCCTAAGAATTTGCCGTAATTGACAGTCTGGACAAGAGACGCAAAAACGTCACACCTCCTCATTAAAAAATCGGAGCTTAATCTGTTTTTTCGGTACCCAACTGGCCTCCTAGGAGGTGGGCGTGTGCTAATTCACTGACTTGCCACCGGTAAGTTCGTAGTATTAACAACAGCTTTCGCACCTCCCGTTTTATTATCTGACCAGTCCCTCACAAGAATCACAGCAAAAGGTGGATGCTGGAGGACCAGCAAAGTAATTTTTTCAGGGATCCTCCATAGCTAATGAAACATCGGGCGGTTTTATATTTACGGGTTTCCCCATGTACACATGTAATACTGGTCATTGTTTTAATCCACTGTCGCGGTAGTACATATCGGTGAGCAACAATGGAAATGTTACTACCGGTATCAAGGAGTGCTTCTACTTTATATTCACTAACAATTACTATTCCTGTATGTGTTAGCGTTAGGGGGTTGACAAGTGCACATAAACAGCCTCTCCCCGTTCACCTGCATCCCTCCTCGTCCCCCTGCAGTTTATTTGCCCCAAGGCCCGGGAACTTTGGAACAGGCTCCGGTTTATATGAAAGAGACCTATTTTGTGTGACGGAATCCATTAGAGGACTGTTCTTCTCCCTCAGATTGTGAGGCCGATTTAGATTTTTCCAGGAGCTTTATAAGCTCCTCCATGTTGTGGAATTCTCCCCAGGCTGACTGGGCAATATTTTTGGGGAGTCCATTTAACAGCAAAAAGCAGGCAACCTGCTGCACTATTTGAAATGCTGTCCACTCAGACAACCTTAACCAATGAGATGTTTGTTCCCAGAGAGCTTCTGCCTGCTCCCGGATAGATCGTTCTGGATCTAGCTCCCAGTTTTTTAAGATCCTTGCCTGCTGGCCTGGGGAAAGCTCATATTTATCTTGGATCTTAATCCCAAAGGGCAGCTCAGATCTCTCCTCTGAGAGAACATAATGAGCACCCTTCATTTCTTCCATAGGAACCAGCACATGACTGTAAATCTCTTTCATATTCTTCCTCTGAGAAAATACTAGCCCAGTTTCGTATTTAGGAAGCAGAACCTGCCCCAAGTTACTCCTGACCTCCGAACGAACTCCCCAACAGGAAACTCGGCCCCAGTACTTTCTCACCTGATTAATTCTTTGGTCCTGTCCCATTTTCTTTTGGGGACCACCATCCTGTCGACTACGCCACTGTAATAAGAATGAGTCTCCAGACATCATCAAGGTTTGGGGCAGCCACCCATATATTATTTCCCAGCTGCAAATAGTTTTTAGATATTTGAGATATTCCCAAGACTGAGTCCAAAACAGAACTGATCATTCGGAGGTAAGATGGCGGTTTTAAGGGGTTTGGAAGGAAATGATGTGATCTAGTCCGGAACCGGAAGTGACATCATCAGAGGCACCGGAGCCGGAAGTGACATCATCAGAGGTGCTGGAATCTGGTGAGATTTCCCGGGAATGGTCTGCAAGAAACTGAGAGGGACAGTCAGCACTCCCTGCCACCCCCTGATCTGGTGTAGTAGATAAATAGATACTTTATTAATCCCAAGGGGAAATTCACAAACTCCAGCAACAGCATACTGATAAAGAACAATATTAAATTAAAGAGTGATAACAATGAAGGTATAACAGACAGACAATAATTTTGTATAATATTAACGTTTACCCGGGGGTGGAATTGAAGAGTCGCATAGTGTGGGGGAGGAATGATCTCCTCAGTCTGTCAGTGGAGCAGGACAGTGACAGCAGTCTGTCGCTAAGGCTGCTCCTCTGTCTGGAGATGATCCTGTTCAGTGGATGCAGTGGATTTCCCATTATTGACAGGAGCCTGCTCAGTGCCCATCGCTCTGCCACTGATGCCAAACTGTCCAGCTCCGTGTCTACAATAGAGCCTGCTTTCCTCACCATTGTCCAGGCGTGAGGCATCCCTCTTCTTTATGCTGCCTCCCCAGCACACCACCACATAGAAGAGGGCGCTCGCCACAACCGTCTGATAGAACATCTGCAGCATCTTATTGCAGATGTTGAAAGACACCAGCCTTCTAAGGAAGTATAGTCGGCTCTGTCCTTTCTTACACAGAGCATCAGTATTGGCAGTCCAGTCCAATTTATCATCCAGCTGCACTCCCAGGTATTTATAGGTCTGTACGCTCTGCACACAGTCACCTCTGAATTAAGTATTACAGTTCCCCAGGCCCTTTAGCTGTCTCCTAAATGCACATGTGTGACAAGAGTTATAAGTTTCATTAAGAGAACACAGTGATCAAACTAAAGGGATTTATCTGGATTATAATCTTGGACAGGCAAATAGCTCAAAGGCCATTAAACCTAAAAACAAAAGAAGTTACTAAAGAACCTAGTGTTCTCTTTGATAAAAAAAGTGCAGGTAGTAGATGATCCGTGTCTATCCATCCATCCATTATCCAACCCGCTATATCCTAACTACAGGGTCACAGGGGTCTGCTGGAACCAATCCCAGCCAACCCAGGGTGCAAGGCAGTAAACAAACCATGGGCAGGGCGCCAGCCCACCGCAGATGATCCGTGTCTCTATGCTAAATTCAAGTTCATCATGATGTCACACACATGCCTGTGCCAAGCAAACATATGTGCATACACGCCATTAAAACACATAATGCTGTGACCCAAAGGTACACAGAATGTCTCCAGTGGTGATATGACTGAAATACAAAAACAAAACAGAATAATTACTGAATTCCTAACATCTAATGCTGGACGATTACATCAGTTTAATTTCCTTTTTTTAATTTTATAAACCTATTGTAGACTGAGAGACGTTATCGTAGCCACAACAAACTGTCTGGTAGTGTCATTATATTCTTTCCACATTTAGCTAGCAATAACTACATGCTTCTGATGTTCGTGTATTCTTTTTTTACGAGTGTTATTTTTGGTAGCTTTCTCATGAAGATTACAAATCTTACATCAAAGTGACATCTTTCTTTATGCTCTGTTTCTGCTTTGATCTGCATTTGGGCTTTCCCATTCAAAAGCACTGTCCCTAAATATAACATGCTAACTTGTTTCCTTGACAACAAGTCACTGTACCTTATAAGGAAAACATTTCTGAAAGCTGTGTGGTAGGAAAATGCATCTCAGCTTTTGGTCAACCATATGTAGTTTAATTTTTAAAGAAAAATGTGACATTGTCTTACTTAATAGATTTACCATTAAGAACTACGGACAGAACTTGTTAATTAAATGTACTACTTCCCATCTCTCTGAGGTTTAAACTAAGTCAATTGTTCCATATGTCCCTGTCCGGTTTTCTATTGGAACTCAGTATATAGTGGACCCTACTCTGACTCTGAAGGTTAATGGGAAAACAGATTATCAGATGTTTATGTCACAGAAATTAAAACAATTTAAATTCAATTAAAAATAATGAAAATGGTTACACTAATTAAATTACGGATTTGCATCCTTTAGAAATTTCTAAATAACTTCAAGTTCAGTCTACAGAGTGCAGAAGGCATTTGCAGCTATTATTATCCCTTTGACATATAACCATGTAGATATGTAAGCTGTACACAACAGGCATCGTGACTCATTATATTGCCTGCAGGACCTGGAAAGCTCACTTGTTTAACCCCTTTGAGACATGTATTGCTGACTTGCAACACATTTACACATTTGCTTCTTAATGGTCTTTTCAGCAGTACTTTCAAATAAACCTACATTATTTATCATGCATGAGCAGTAAGGCCAAGGTTTGTAATTTCTTGTAAAATTTGGTTTTAAAAAAACAATTCATGTAAAATCTATTCATTTACATTAAATGTATTTTCAAATCTTCTCAATCCAGTTGAGGGTTACAACAAGCCAGAGAATACCCCTGAAGCACTGGGCAGGCACCAGCACTCAATAGGGAAACAGTCCATCACAGGGTCCTCACATGCACGCACTGAAACAAATACAAAAACTCTCCAGTCGAACCTGGGCAACTAAATGTGTAGGACGACATAACAATCCAGGTGTAGGGAGGGTATTCACAATCCTTAGGAACAAAAACTAGGTGTGGGATTCCAACCCAGAAAGCTGAATCTATGAGGCCATCATACCGTCCACCATCACAATGGTGTTTATAAAACAAAGGACAGATTCAGTGTAATTCATATTCAGTTTATTTCCCAGCCTTGTCAATATCTATATGTAGGTTGCATAGCCTCTTCTCTAAAGTGGCATGTGAGTATCAAGTGGTCATGTGTGCATGGATGTTCCCTGGGATGGATCCGCTAATAATTTTATGATGGATAGACTAGTCTTTAATTAAATGAAAATATTCAACGGTACTTTGCTGAGTAACTCTATCTTCATATATTAACATCTGTATCAGAAAATATTAAATCTAAATCTATTGAAATGAAAAAAAAACAGTATCAATCAAAGCTCAGTACTAGGGTTTACTACTACTATATTTAGCTTTCTAATTGAAGTGTATGGACTCTCAAAACATACTGTATGTGCAGGACATAGAGTAACTGTAACCCTTTTTATATATAGCACACTGTTAGACAAATATACTGGTTGTTTGTCTGTTAATTATAAGTATGTTCTGATATTTTTCAAGTTAGGAGGACATGTGTTCTTCTAAACTCACTAATCATGGTGCCAACAAGTTGTGACATGTTGCCTGTTGATTAGTATATGCAATTAATATTTTCACTTTACTCTGTGCATGTGAAGATAATTACTCTTTAAACCTATTACCCTTTGTAAAAGTAAGAGCAAATGTTTCTTTATAAATAGAAATGAAGAAAAAACAAGATTTTGCAATAATAATCTTTTAAAAAATCCTATAATGTGGGCAGTGGTGTTGATCAGCAAAATTCGCTGAATTGTTTTTCACAGCAAATTTGCAGAGTTTTCTGGTGACTTTGTTCATTGAATATTTTCCTTGAAATTTGCGGTGCACTCGACATAGACTACATTTTTTCCCAGCTCCCCATGATGCGTTGTTAAACTTGAAACCATAGAGAGGTAGCTGCCAATGTTGGATGGGACAACCCCCGGAAGCATATAACACTAGCAGTTGTTGTGTTGGGAAAAAATGCACATTGGTTTTTTAAAGGTAACCAGGAGCAAAGACGAGATCAAAAGACAGAAACATGTTGAAAACCGGGACATTAGCTTCAAAATGATATCATAATGAAACTTCCAGTAAATAATCAAAACAGCAGGTAAAACTGGCAAAAGTGTATTATAAAAACCAATAAGGAGAGAAACCACCAGAATCTTTGAGGTGGAAAACCCCCAATCTGAGTTCTGACTCACATAAAAAAGAGCAAGGAAAATGTAAATAAACAAAATTCCCAACAGTAGTGGGCTAAACATTAATGAAAACTTGCAAATAAATGTAAACACAAAAGGTGCACACAGAAGGAAATTGGAAATGTGTTGGTATATTTGTGGTCTAAAGGTAATGTATTTTTGTATGGAGTTGCATGTGACCTGTGTGTAGAATACATGATCCAGCCCTTTAAATAGTATTTCCTAAGTGGATGGAGCCCCAGGAGGCAAGGCACCCTGATGTTACCACTGCTGAATACTCCCTCTGTCTTTATCTGGAGGCCAGAATAAAAGATGCAGCCTGTGGTTCATTGCGATTGTTAGGAGTCTTTCAGGTTTTATAAGTCTTATTACTTTTCTGGTTTACTGATTTTTTGGTCTTTGTATGGTTCTGTTTTGGGATTATTGTTACTGGATCACATAATTGGACTTGTTTGTAGTGGATTGTCTTTTTGGGTAAATCCTTTTGCCCTTTTTGCTCCGTTGAACATTTTTGGTTTATTTTCTATTTTTGATAAAAAAATCTTTATTTTTCTTTATTTATCTTTATTTTAAAATACTTTTTGTTTACCCTTTTCTGTGCAAACTGGGTCATCCCCCACACCGCTTGTGGGGTTTTGCTATATTTTAAACTGTTAAGCCATTTTTGCCCCTTTTGGCCTACCCAAGTTGAAACCTTCAAGTATATTTGTGGCAATCTGGTCTAAGGACAGTCTCTTCTGGGCTGGCTGATTAAGGTCCTGGCCTACATATGGTTATATTTTGGAAGCCTCAACAGCATTTCACTGTGTTTTACAGGTCAGATGACCTAGGCCAAGTGACTGCCAACTCCTTGTTTTGGACATCAGGCTGAGAAGAGTCAGTTCAAGTGGGATATACACTAGGGGCGGTGTTAGTTGTTAATGATTCTGCAGTGCTCTGACATTTGTTCATTTTGATGTTTTATTTTATCAAATTTTGTTTTTTCAATCAGAAATTTACACTGCTATGTCTTAAGAACCTACCGAGTTGACCATGCATAAATGTTATGCATACTGACAATTTAATTATAGCTAAACCTTGTTTTTTTCCTCCTTTGTAACTGATTTGACTACATTAGGCAGCATAATCATTGAGCATATAACCTAATATTATACAGTGTGATATGTGAAGCCTAATCAACTAACACAGATAAGCATTATATGCAGTTAATGAATCCAAGACTGTAAGAAACAACAACAGAAGCGTCTAACAAGATTCAAATATATATAAAGGTGCAGTAATTTCCTAAGGGTACAAAACAAACATTCATTTAAAGGTTACAGGCAAACAACTATACTGTCATTCAGGTTACTAGAACTTAACAATACTGATAAGGCAAACTAAAGCTGCATGGACATAGTAGATATTAAGCTTTAAGTTACACATTTTACAATTTATCATTATTTTTTGACAAACTTTGCTTTAGTAAGCTGATAACATTTTTTAAAAGACATAAATATTTAAGCTACCTCATTTAAGAGCATCAGTCAGTGAATAATAATCTATATATAAAAGTTAGAGCTCAGGAAGTTAGACAGTCTCATTTAACTTAGTGCACTTGAATTTTGAGTATGGATTAATCTATTAAATCACATTTTTTATTAATATCATTAATAAAATATATAGCTCCTGTATCCCATATATTATCCCATATATACAGTATATATATGCCATCTTTTGTTATATTCATCAGTTCCATTATGAACTTGTGATGGTAAAGACATTATTTCATTGCCTTTATATTCAAGTATACAGGGTGGAATTTCCCAAATATTTATGATCATTTCTGTGCCATATTACAGTGGCGTAGTTGCCAGGATTTGTTCCAGGAGTGGAGTCCACCCAGAGAGGGCAAAGAGGCTCCAGGTTTTTGACCTATGTGGTAAAGTAGGGTGTTGGCAATGGCCGGACATTAACAATTTGAAACAAGTCATGGAACAGTTTGCTTGTGACCTCTTAGTTGCTTACCTCTTAGATGCTCTATGTAAGAAAGGTCAGAGCAGACTATGCTTTCTGAGAAGGTTGGCATCCTTCAACATCTGCAGTAAGATGCTGCAGATGTTCTACCAGACGGTTGTGGCGAGTGCCCTCTTCTACGCGGTGGTGTGCTGGGGTGGCAGCATAAAGATGAAAGACGCCTCACACCTGGACAAACTTGTTAAGAAGGCAGGCTCTATTGTAGGAGTAAAGTTGGACAGTTTAACATCTGTGGCAGAGCGACTGGCATTAAGCAAACTCCTGTCAATCATGAATAATCCACTGCATCCACTGAACAGTGTCATCTCCAGACAGAGGAGTAGCTTCAGTGACAGACTTTTGTCACTGTCCTGCTCCACTGACAGACTGAGGAGATCGTTCCTCCCCCACACTATGCCACTCTTCAATTCCACTCAGTTACTCAGTTATTGTCTGCTTTTTTTATTTTTTCATTTTTTATTACTATTTAATATTGTTTCTATGTATCAGTATACTGCTGCTGGATTATGTGAATTTCCCCTTGGGATTAATAAAGTATCTATCTTACTATGTAGTTAATGTCCTCCCCGATTTTCTTCATCAGCTGGTCCGCAGACAGACATTCAAAAATATACATGCACTTGTTGAAACCCTTGAGAGACATTGGGCAGCCTCTCAATCTGAGTGTGCAGAACAGTCCTTGCTAAGCCCAGACAGAACGTGTTGCTCACCAGGAGCCCTCCAGCAGCAACACTGGAGTCAACAGGTGCATCTAATGAGAAACATACATCAGTCCTGTGCTGTTTCAAGTGCAGAAGTTGGGCTTATTAACCCCAATTTCCCTCAGATCACCTAGCCAATGGACTGTAGTTGGGCAAAAGGAGGAAGGTACAGTGCTGTCACTAACCCCTTGTTTTTCCCTTAGTAAATGGGCACAGGGTTACTGCACTTATTGATTCTAGCAGAACATTTCTATTATCGCTTAAAACAATGGCTTAGTAAAAAGACCAGTCTGGCCTATATTCACGGAATAAAACAGTGATATGGGTCCGCCACTTGAGTCATCAATTATGACAATTACCTTAACTCGATGAGGGCTGAATATTACTTCCAAAAAATACAGTTTTCTGAAAAGCACACAAAGCAATAATCTCACACAGAAATCAACATTTGTTGCTATGTGCTGTGGCACATAGTGACCAAGTGTAATCAAGAGTCCCTAGTTCGATCCACACTCACTCCTACATTTGCCGCTTTCAGTAGTAAGCTGCTCTTTTTCTAATATTATACAGTACACACATACACTTGGTTTATGCCTGTACTTGCGCTGTTACTTAGAGTCAGATTGGGGGTGGGGTTAGAGCATGTGAGCTTATTCAGTGCAGCAGGGTCAATGCACATGTTGATCTTTTTTTTCTTTCAGTACATGTGCCTTCCCTGTTTATTTATATATCTAGTGACTTCTCTGCCTGTCTGTCTCTCTATTACGCATGTCTGCTGTCTGCGTTATGAAACTTAAAAATAACAGTTATAAGGACACTTGTTCATGTTAATTGCAGTCTCAATTGTTAAAAAATATTTTAAAAGGAGCATCCCACATGAAAATAACTGATCTCATTAACTGACAGTGTATACTAATTAATAAATTTTATGTCCGTTTGAGGTTAAAAAGAAAAAAAAATAACACGCTCTCCCCAGAGAGGAATCGAACTCGGGTCTCTGAGGCACAGTAAACCAGCTGTGTTGTGAGTCAGCAAATCTTACCGCTGAGCCACAAAAGCTGTTGTATCATTTTTGAATGTTGGAGTGTTTATTTGATGTTTGGACTTCATGCCTCACACATTGTATAGTTTATGCCTACATTTTGTAACATTTATTACTAAAATCTGAAAAAGTTTCTGTTTTAACAATGTGTTTACACAGATTACTGTAGAAACGGAACACACATGACATGCGTGTGTTCCAAATAACGATCTATTATTTCCACTATGAAACTCCACTTCACTCCCAGGTAATCAATCAAGGCATGAGCTGGGAGAAGTTCGTGCACGTTCTAAGTCGGTGGGGGGATTGAATAGCCGGCTGCTTGCAGATTGTCTTTATCAGCACATTTTAGAGGACAAAGGACACTGGCGGAGAGGTGTGATGGGATTTAAGGTGGGCCGGATCTGTGAGTTTTTTTGTAGACTCTGGTAATTCTAGTGTTAAGAACACAATTTTCCAAAGTCAATGTCATCTTAAAATGGCCCTGTCCAAAAACCAAGATGCAGGTCCGAGCATTTCTTGGATTGATGGGATACTACTGCTGGGTTTTGTCACACTTTTCCGAAAGAGCAGCGCCTTTCACTAACATAACAAAGAAACAGGCCCTGAATACTGTGGTATGGGATCCTAATGCCAGTACTGCAATTCGTGACCTAAAGCAGGCCCTGACATAAGCAGCCGTGGCTCTTAATGGCTCCTAAATTTGTTTGCCTTTTTATTCTTCCAGACCGACACTTCAGACACAGTACTTGGTGCCATGCTCAGCAAAAGCATTGATGGTGTCGAATATGTTCCTGCGCCAAAAACTGTTGGACAAGATCATCAGGTATGCAGTGATGGAACAAGAGACTTTGACGATTAAATGGGCATTTACTCAGCTGAGGCATTACCTAATAGGGTTTACCCTGGTCACGAATCATGCCGCCTTACAGTGGATGGCCGTGCACAAGGAGTCAAACCTGTGTGTCACAAGGTGGTTTTTGGACCTACTGCCTTATAGATTTACTGTCATTTATTGGTGGGATTCTCTCCAAGCTAGTGCTCCTTGGCTTCACAACTTCTCGGTTTGGGCTGTGGGTTGCCGTGTCACATACATGCACTTGGGAGACAATTTAAGAGTTCAAATAATTGTGTTTTTCAGCCAGACCAGTGGTTGGCACTATCTTCTGATGCTTTCTCCTTTTTTCCCTGCGCAGACCATCAGAGGAACTTGTTCCTTAATGACATCACTTCTGGTTCTGATCTCTCTGAAAATACCTCTTAATGACATCAAAGCTCTAGTCTCCCAGATCCCATCTTCATATGACATCCTTTTCAGTTCCTGCATGCTGGAGATATATTATACGCCATCTTTCATTATGTGTAACTGTTCCATTTTGAACTTGTGTCTGTTAAGATGTTACTTCATTGCCTTGACTTTCAAGTATATGGATGGAACTCCCCAAATCTGTATGATTGTTTCTGTGCTGCATTACAATATATATATATATATATATATATATATTATAACATAGTACACATGTCTACTACATAAGTTCTTTTGGGGATCCCATGAACAGACAAAGGTACTATGTCAAGGGTATTCAATTAAAAGTCACTGAGGTCCAGTTATTAAATTTCGCCCAAGTAGAAGGTCCAACCAAACTCCATCTTGTGTCTTGTAGCCTTCCCCTTATAGCAAATAAATTCAAGGCCTTTTTTAGATTAAAGAACAGAAACATAATAAAATAAATTTTAAAAAGTGCAAACAGAGTGGAATAACTCCTTTTCTCTTAAATTAAAGAAGTCCCAACCTGAAGAATTGAAGGCCTACACTTCAAGTAAAAAGTCAACTCAGAAAACAATAACTAAAAAGTGCAAACATGGCATTGACTTAACATTTTCTTCTTTGTTCTTAAAATAAGGAGATCCCAGCCTAAAAACAATTGAGGGCTTACTTTTCAAGAAAAAAAAATCCACATCTTCAACAAGTGGCTTTTAGGGGCTTAAATGCAAACACAGCTTTGAACTTTTCTCTTTTAATTCTTCTTTTTACTTTTCTTAATGAAAGAAATGGGCATGTGGCTGCCCGCCAGTAATATAAATCTTGGTTGGAATGGAGTTAGTGCCATTCTCATACAGATATGTAGGTGTTCATTGTTAAGCCTAGAACGGTACTTGTTTTTGATAATGTTCATAGTGGAAAAAAGCTGACTCACAGCTGTAAGTTGATCCAAACATAGTCAAGGTGTGCAGTGCTATTTGTTTGATTTTTTCGCACATCTCGTCTTTTTGTTTTCCTCAAATAATGTCTCAGCAACGGCGTTTAAGCACTCCTTCACAACTGTCCCATCACTAAAAGTTTTTTTATGTTGCCCCAAAATCCACGCTACTTTTAAGGAACATTCGTTTGCACGTTGCTGGGTTGTAAATGTATGTGTGATGAGTCGGGTAGATCTGTCATACTGGGCTTGCAGTTCGGTTATTTTGCGTGCCCTCAGCTCGGACTTCGGGGGATAACTTTGCTCAAAACAGCTGTGCTTTGTTTCGTAGTGGCGCTTCACGTTGCTGCTTTTAATTAATGCCACGTTTTCGGAGCATATGAGGCACACCGGTTTTGAACTGCTCGCTCGTCCATTCATCTTTAAAACAACGATTTTCATCATCTACTTTCCGCCTTTTGGAGCAAGCCATGTTGTCTCTTAACTTAACCCTCTTCCTCGCTGCTGTTGTAAACTAACGATTTTATTGGCTCAACTGAGTGAAGCTATTGTCGTATTAACTGGAGTAGCAGCGCCTGCTATCAATAGCCACGACCGTCCAAAATAATGCTCCATGAAAATTATTTAATGTCGAATTTACCAGACTGGTCACGGGTCCGGACAGAACCACCACTCGGTCCGGATCTGGACCGAGGTCCGCCATTTGGTGATGCCTGTACTATGTCTTTAGAATGCTGAGCATAGGTAGATTGAAGTATGATGTAGGAGTTCAGCACGCAAAAATAAAAGGAGAAAATAATTCATTACAAAAATGTAGAATGATGATTTAATATGGAAAAGTAGATCATAATATGCACAGTACAGCTGTCTCTCACATACCCAAACTAGTTCAAAATTCAAAATTTAACTTATAGACAATAACTGAGCCTATAATCTTGTGTGTTTACTTTAAAGGAGTCCTAAAGATTTACTGTATATGCTCGCATATAAGTTGGGTCTTGAAACCTGAAATATCAATCATAAAATCAGACATTGACTTATATGCCTGTTCAAAAATGCAACACTTATTTTTTTTATTTTACATCTTCTTCCTTCCTCCAATCTCGCAGCAGGTTTCTCAGATACATCGAATTTTGTTGCAGCAGCACAGTTACCATTTTCTTTTGCCACTTCAACGACTTTTAATTTAAAACTAGTTTCATATTTTTCTGATTGAACAGTCCATCATAAATAAGGGATGCACTTATGATAAAGGTGTATGATGGTGTGAGATACAAAAAACACAAAACAGTGCAAATGTCACTTCTGAATAGTTTGGGTATTACCGTGTGGTCACGTAGGCACAATACACAGAAAAAAAGGCAGTGTGCTCCATGGTTACTCTCTAAGGTGGGCATTAGCATATCATAATCTCTTGGACCCACAGCGTGAGTGTTTCGCATTCGACATATGACCGACATTATAAAATACCAGAAATTCCAGTACAGTAAAATCAAGCTCTGACTTATCCGTGGGAGAACTTAAACGCGAGTATATACGGTAACTTTCCAGTACATAGCACACAAACCATTCTTCACAGAAGATAGTCACTGGCCCAAACCCAAACTTCTTATTATCCCATGAAAATTAAATGGTAAATTTAAAAATGGGTAGAAAACAAACAAGAAGTAGGAAATATATATTTTAGAATTTTAATTACTTCCAGGTGGTTGAAATCAATTAGAATGTCTGATGTTAATAGGTATACAGTAAATGTCTTCATGAAATACATTTTTACAAATAGTTAAAATAATTGTACATTTTCAGTAAATTCAATTCTCATTCAAAAACACTACAAACCTTTGAATATAAAAATAGTTTTGACAAAAACAGGCCTTTCAGATTAACATAAATACTTAAAGCTACCACAAACTATAGGTAAAATTGACCACTAACCAAATCCATACTTCAAATAAACAAAAGTTAAATACAACAAAAGTTCCAGTGACCAAAAAAAAAGACTTGAAAGAGATAAATTGAAATGGTCTCCTAACAAGATGAGCAGAGAATGCTAATTCCACAGCATCAGACTGAGGCATGTCAGACCTTTATATAGGCCACAGGCAGCAGTCAGCATATATAGTACAGTATAGAGCAAGAAATATAACAAGATAAGGAAAATTAAGGAAAATTACACAATAATCAATAGCCAAGGAAATATTAATAATAAATAATATTATAAATATTATAAATAATAATGGGATGGGATTACATGGGATTACAATTGGATGGTTTTACTTCAGGGATTGGCTCTAACCCCTCTTTTTTATTTTCAATGTTGATGGACAGGCTGACAAACGAGATTAGATAGGAGTCCCCGTGGACTATGATGTTTGCTGATGGCATTGTGATCTGTAGCGATAGTAGGGAGCAGGTTGAGGAGACACTGGAGAGGTGGAGATATGCTCTTGAGAGGACAGGAATGAAAATCAGGAGGAACAAAACAGAATACAGGAGTGTGATTGGGAGGGAGATCATTGGAATGGCGAGGATGCAGGGAGTACAGTTGGTGAAGGTGGATGAGTTTAAATACTTGGGATCAACAGTACATATTAACGGGGATTATGGAAGAGAGGTAAAAAAGAGAGTGCAGGCAGGGTGGAATTGGTGGAGAAGAGTGTCAGGAGTAATTTGTGACAGACGGGTATCAGCAAGAGTGAAAAGGAAGATCTAGAGGATGGTAGTGAGACAAGCTTTGTTATATGGGTTGGAGACCGTGGCACTGATTAGAAAGCGGGAGAGAGAGCTAGAGGTGTCAGAGCTAAAGATGTTAAATTTGAACTGGGTGTGATGAGGATGGTTAGTTTTAGGAAATGAGTACATTAGATGGTCAGCGCAGGTTGGACGGCTTGGAGACAAAGTCAGAGAGGCAAAATTGCGTTGGTTTGGACATGTGCAGAGGAGAGATGCTGGGTATATTGGGAAAAGGATGCTAAGGATAGAGCTGCCAGGCAGAAGGAAAAGAGGAAGGCCTAAGAGAAGATTTATTAATGTGGTGATAGAGAACAAGCAGGTGATGGGTGTAATAGAACAAGATGCAGAGGATAGAAAGATATGGAAGAAGATGATCCGCTGTGGTACCCCCTAATGTGAACGGCCGAAAGAAGAAGATTATAATAAATGCTAATACTAATAATCTAATACAAGAAAGAAAACAGTAATTTAAATCACAGTATACTTAATTAAAAGAATAAGCCTATAAATGGGATAAAAGCTAAAGCCAGCAAGAACAATAGGTCTAACGATAACAATAAGTCCAGCGTTATAATGGTTTCCTTTGATTTTTCAAAAACAAAAGTTAAGAACCTGTCTTCATATATGCAAAATTAATGCTGAGGGTTGTGAATTATTTTGAAGAAGCATTGTATTTTTAAATGTTTGTTTCCTACTAAACAACAACTGCGGAAATACAGAATTTTTAAATGACTATTATTTCCTCTGATTCATTTAGCTGCAAGTGAACGTGCACTTGGGCACACTTGCTTCTTTGTCCTTCTTTCTCTCTCTGCTATCATTAAGCACTAAAGAAAAGCGCTGAAGCCAGCACATTCTGATGATCAAAGTTGTCTTGAAGCATTAAAAGTGTAGCCTTGCTGTTGAAATATGGATGATGACAATTTACCCATTACTAAAAGAAAATAAACTTCTTGCTAAATTGCTTTCTTTGCCTGTAACAAAAAAAGTACATCTACATTTGGTATTAAAGCTCCAAATAATCTATGTTTAAATGATATATTGGTTGCATTACTTCATAGCCCTTTTATTTCAACACTTTAAGATTTTAAAACAGAAATGCACCCAAAACATTTTTTAGAAAAATAAATTGTTTTAATTACAAGTGAATGGTATAACTGTTTTTTGTTTGTTTGTTTTTTTTAATGAGGGATACATTTTAGCAAAACATAATCTAGCCCAAAAACAATTAGGATATGTTCCAAAAATTGACCATGAAATTGATATTTAACACTCAGCATCCACCCAACTTAAAGAGTAGTACAAAAAGAAAGCCCCCATGTAAAGTGGTTCTTCATCTAAAATATAACACTGAAGGTATTTGTATGTTTGTCTGGTATGCAAATCAATTGAATTTATCTAGCTAACCACCAAATTCTGCTCAGATTCTCCATTTGTACAGGAGGACACCAGGCTATATCTTTTTTTTGAGCTAAAATTTAGTTGGTGCCCCCAACCTTTGCAACTGCAGATTTCCTGGCTATACAAAATAAAACAATAAGTAAAATGAAGAGGGTAAACAGATGCAAGACATACTTAGTTTACAATTACATGAATGATTCTTGCCAATTGAGTTATAAGAGGTGGACTGGGATTCTTTTTGTTAAGGAGGGACATTCTTTGTGCAAGTAGTGTGGTGATTTTTCATGGCACAGTTTTATCATATTTTAAATTACTCTGGATGTTGCTGCTAAAGCATTAGGTGTGAGTTTAGATCCAAGGTAATCTGACAGATTTTTCTAACCGAAATGGTTTGTGTGTAGACTATACCCAAAACGTGATGATATCTTCGAACTTGCCCTGGATTGCTTTAGACAATTTTAGACAACAAATATATGAGCAATAAACAAGTTTAATTGAAATAAGGCAGGCTTTGTGCATACTTAGACTGTAATTTTATAAATGGCTGAATTAATTTCCTTTTGTAAACGTTAATTAAATGATTGATTTCCCATCATTTCCTGAGACCATCAAAGGGTAAATTCCTTGAAGTGTGTATATAATATACAGTATATTCTAGAGATGCCATATGCATCTTTGTCCAAATTAGTGTAATGCACAGTTGTTTACATACTATGTTGGTATAGTTGGAGCCCTGCCAAGAATTATTAATCTACTCTGATTTATACATCGAGTCACTGTTTAGGAATGAATTACATGTGTTATGGCCTGGAACTGAAATGTTAAACACTAAGCCACAATATTTTAGGATTCTATATTGGTGCCATGTGAGTGAGGATGTGTAAGGAGATGCATCTTGCAATATGGGCTGATACCCACCTTATGTCCAGTGCTGACATGATCGGACCTCTGAAGTGGTCAACTGGGTTAGAACTTTGAGTAGAGATAGAGTCCTTGATCCTTTTCTATATTTTATTCTCCTGGCCAATAGTTGTCTCCCTTTATCCTGTACTCACTCTTGTAATTGCAGAATTAGTCTTCCAAAATTGGGTTGGCTCCTTCTGCGTCATATTTTTGGATGCCCTGTTTTTGTCATTTTTATTCAAAAAGTTTTCTAGCAAAAAAAAAATCAGGAGTCATTTCCTGTCATATGGAGACATTTTGTTGTTCTTTTAGTTTGATGCCCACCTTGCCAATAATCACAATCATTGAAATCATAAAAGTCTGATGATCAGAGTGTGCATGTCATCAGCCTCATGAGCAGGAAATGGGAAACAGAAATGGGCAGTTGCTAGAAAAATAGTTAGGTGGTCTTCCAGTGTTTTAGTCAATGTCAATGTCAATTTATTTATATAGCACATTTAAAACAACATAGGAATGCTGTGGCCAAAGTACTTTACAATAAAAGAAGAAAACAACACGCAATTAGCATAAATAATATAAACAGAAATAAAATTAATGAACATAAATAAAATAAATAGTAAATAGAAGTAAGATTACATAATCACAATGAGGAAATCATCAGTATTACTAAAGGTCATAGAAAGCAAGTGAATAGAAATGAGTCTTTAATTTTGTTTTGAGCAGTTCAATTGTAGGCGACTCCTTTATGTGATGAGGTAAAGAGTTCCACAGGCGAGGAGCAGCAGCTGCAAAGCCCTGTCCCCTTAGTTTTACACTTGGTACATGGGACAACAAGAGACAACTGACCAGAAGATCTGAGCATTCTAGATGGCTGGTGTAAAACACACAATTCAGATAAATAGGCAGGAGCAAGCCCATGTAAAGATTTAAAACTAGCAACAAGATTTTAAAATAAATTCTGACAGGCAGTCAGTGTAACGAAGCTAAAATAGGAGAAACAGAGTTATACTTTCTTGCCCCACCAGAAAGCAAGCAGCAGTGTTTTGGACCAACTGTAACCTGTGTATCAGGGATTAGCTAATACCAGAATACAGCGAGTTGCAGTAATCAAGGTGAAAAAGATAAAAGCATGAGTAGCTTTCTCAAGATCCCTAGAAGATAAAAAGGCTTTATCTTATCTAAAAGACGAACCAGTAAAAGCAACTCTTAACTACAGAATTAATCTGTTTCTTAAAAGAGAGGTTACTGTCAAAAATAACACCAAGATTGTGGATTTGAGGTTTGCAAAAGACTGAGAAAGAGCGAGAAGTCCAAGACCAATTTGGGCTTTAGCTGATGGACCCACTATAAGCACCTCCATTTTATTTTGATTCAGATCAAGAAAATTATCAGCCATCCAGGATCTTAGTTCAAAAGACAGTTGTGCAGTTGATTCATTGCAGAGTTGTTTATAAGAAACAGTAACAACCTTATTAAACTAAGTCATAAGAAATGTTGTTGGTGACAGGTCATGGTAGAAATGTGTGCTTTATGTGTAATTAGTACTGTGACAGTCAAAGATTTCAGCCCAGTGCTTTAAAAAGTGTGGTAACTATAAGTGTAGCAGGATTGTACATATCTGCTTGTTTATTTTGTTTCATCATGAATTAATGATCATAAAATACATAACAGTATCAATTTATCATTACTACCTTAGAAATACAATACAATAGTACAAAATGCTTTGTTCTTGCACAGTGCTCTTTACCAAGTGGATACGTGGAGCACTACAACAACTCTAAAGACATGCAAGAATAGATTACACCAGTTTCTAAATACAGAACTAGAACATATGAGGATACTTATTTGATCAAATACATCAAAAACAATATACAAACTAATTAAAATAGATGAAAAACAACATCTGTTCATCAGTTAATTGTTGAACCACTGCAAGATTGTGGAAAAGGATTCTGACAAGCCTGGAGTCCTGGAGACCTCAGTTAACCAGCTGCCAGCCAACCTGACGAAACAATCTTTCTTCCAGATAATTGCAGATATGATCTGATTCACAAATAAGTGATCTAAACATCCACTACCAAACTCATGTCATCCATTTCATTGAGGTGGCATAATTAATTTGCTTATTTTGGTATGCAGAAGCAAAACAGGAGTACCTAGACAGAATGATTTTCTTGATCATTGTTGTGTACAATAGCTACCATCAAGAACTGGTTATCAATACGTTGTCACACATGTGCGTCAGATCTTCTTAAAGCTCAGACAAGGTATGTAACAATCCACCAGCCCAATAGGGGGCACTATCGCTAACACTTCCTTCTTTTTCCTCTCCCTGCTGCACCAAGAAACTGCCCAGTGAGGGTAACAGACACCACCCCTTCTGGTTCCCTGTCCGTAAAAGCACCAGATTCCCAGAAGGAGGCATCATTTCCTTGATGTGTGAACCGCTTGTTGGAGAGTTCCTTAAACTGACCCACACAAGTATTTTTGTTCCTATTTGTTGGCCTGAAACCCTGGGAAATTAATGTCAAGACAGGCATTACTTTTGTTTATTTTTTACTTGGTGCCCCAAGTTTTGATCCAGCAGTCTGTCGTTTCCCTGCACCCGGCCACAATATATAAGACATAAAACATTATTTGTGCAACAATTTTATGTGACTTTTTATGTCACTTTTTTGTCACACTTTAATGGGGGCTTATTTTAAAACCTACATATATATGTTTTCAGAATTTATTGAACTTTAATGTGATGTTGTTAGATTTTCAGATTCTTACTCCGTTTTTACATTGTAAACTAAAATATCAAGAAAGTTGTGGTTTTTAATATCAAGAAAGTCATGGTATTTATTTTTGATAGCGCAAACTTTCTTTCACAGGAAGAATCAATTAAAAAAAAAGATCTATTCATAACACCAATGTTTGTATTTAGGTGATTTAGTTAGCTGAAGGTCAAGTTATAATCCATTGCATACCACTTTAGTTTTCATGTAATTTTTCTGTTATTTAAATAAGTCATTTTTTTAAAAAAGTTTCTTATCTATAAGAATGTCAGTTAAAAAGAATGGATTGTTTATTTAGTCTCTTATAAATACTCATTGAGCACAGTGGACCTCAGTTTAATGGGAATACTCCAATCGGTAAGAGAGTAAATATTTTATTCTCATTTCATGATTTTTACTCCATTAAATAATAATTAATTTTTATTTAACATATTCATAGAATTGCGTGATTCTGACTTCAATAAATGATAATTTCGCTTTTATACATTTACACATTTTACTAATATTCTGACCGCAACTGGGCGTTGGGTGCCAAAGGCTCCAGGGGGCCTTGCCCCCCTCGTTGATAAATATAATTTAAAAGGAAAGTAATACTGACAACAAAGCATTTACTTTATTCACCTGAGAATTAGAGAAAGTAATAATTATAAGATGTTAGTCCTTCTCTCATTTTGACAGAAACAATTTTATAAACATTATGAGAACTAAGGGTTAGATGCTATGTAGCAGTATGTGAAATGTATGATTATTTGGACATGCAGAAATTAACAAAGGTTGAACAGTATCTTCTTTTTCTTTTGGCCGCTCCCATTAGGGGTTGCCACAGTGGATCATCTTCTTCTACTGTATATCTTTCTGTTCTCTGCATCTTGTTCTGTTACACCCATCACCTGCATGTCCTCTCTCACCACATCCATAAACCTTTGCTTAGGCCTTCCTCTTTTCCTCTTCCCTGGCAGCTCTATCCTTAGCATCCTTCTCCCAATATACCCAGCATCTCTCCTCTGCACATGTCCAAACCAATGCAATCTCGCCTCTCTGACTTTGTCTCCCAACCGTCCAACTTGAGCTGGCCCTCTAATGTACTCATTTCTAATCCTATCCATCCTCGTTACCCCCAATGCAAATCTTAGCATCTTTAACTCTGCTACCTCCAGCTCTGTCTCCTGCTTTCTGGTCAGTGCCACCGTCTCCAACCCATATAACATAGCTGGTCTCACTACCGTCCTGTAGACCTTTCCTTTCACTCTTGCTGATACCCGTCTGTCACAAATTACTCCTGACACTCTTCTCCACCCATTTCACCCTGCCTGCACTCTCTTTTTCACCTCTCTTCCACAATCCCCATTACTCTGTACTGTTGATCCCAAGTATTTAAACTTATCCACCTTCGCCACCTCTACTCCCTGCATCCTCACCATTCCACTGACCTCCCTCTCATTTACACACATGTATTCTGTCTTGTTCCTACTGACCTTCATTCCTCTCCTCTAGAGCATATCTCCACCTCTCCAGGGTCTCCTCAACCTGCTCTCTACTATCGCTACAGATCACAATGTCATCAGCAAACATCATAGTCCACGGGACTCCTGTCTAATCTCGTCTGTCAACCTGTCCATCACCAATGCAAATAAGAAAAGGCTCAGAGCTGATCCCTGATGTAATCCCACCTCCACATTAATGCATCTGTTGCTTCTACCACAGACCTCACCACTGTCACACTTCCCTCGTAAATATACTGTATAACTCTTACGTATTTCTCTGCCACTCCCGACAGCTTCATACAATATCACAGCTCCTCTCGAGGCACCCTGTCATATGCTTTCTCCAGGTCCACAAAGACGCAATGCAACTCCTTCTGGCCTTCTCTATACTTCTCCATCAACATCCTCAGAGCAAACATTGCATCTGTGGTGCTCTTTCTTGGCATGAAACCATACTGCTGCTCACTAATCATCACCTCACTTCTTAACCTAGCTTCCACTACTCTTTCCCATAACTTCATGCTGTGGCTCATCAATTTTATTCCCCTGTAGTTACTGCAGTCCTGCACATCCCCTTATTCTTAAATATGGCACCAGTACACTTCTCCACTCCTCAGGCATCCTCTCACTTTCCAAGATTCCATTAAACAATCTGGTTAAAAACTCCACTGCCATCTCTCCTAAACACCTCCATGCTTCCATAGGTATGTCATCTGGACCAACGGCCTTTCCATTTTTCATCCTCTTCATAGCTGTCCTTACTTCCTCCTTGCTAATCCGTTGCACTTCCTGATTCACTATCTCCACATCATCCAACCTCTTCTCTCTCTTGTTCTCTTCATTCATCAGCCTCTCAAAGTACTCTTTCCATCTGCTCAACACACTCTTCTCGCTTGTGAGTACGTTTCCATCTTTATCCTTTATCACCCTAACCTGCTGCACATCTTTCCCAGCTTGGTCCCTCTGTCTAGCCAATCGGTACAGGTCCTTTTCTCCCTCCTTAGTGTCCAACCTCTCATACAACTCATCATACGCCTTTTCTTTAGCCTTCGCCACCTCTCTCTTCACCTTGCACTTTACCTCCTTGTACTCTTGTCTACTTTCTGCATTTCTCTGGTAATCCCACTTTTTCTTTGCCATCCTCTTCCTGTGTATACTCTCCTGTATTTCCTCATTCCACCACCAGGTTTCCTTTTCCTCCTTCCTCTTTCCAGATGTCACGCCAAGCACCCTTCTTGCTGTCACCCTTACTACATCTGCTGTAGTTTCCCAGCTGTCTGGTAACTCTTCACTGCCACCCAGTGCCTGTCTCGCCTCCTCCATAAACTCAACCTTGCAGTCTTCCTTTTTCAACTTTGATCCTTGGCTCTGCCCTCACTCTCTTCCTCTTCTTGATCTCCAACGTCATTCTACAGACCACCATCCTATGCTGCTTAACTACACTTTCCCCTGCCACCACTTTGCAGTCTTCAATCTCCTTCAGATCAACTCTTCTGCATAGGATGTAATCTACCTGTGTGCATCTTCCTCCACTCTTGTACATAATCCTATGTTCTTCCCTCTTCTTAAAATACGTATTCACCACAGCCATGTAAATCCTTTTGGCAAAATCCACTATCCTCTGACCTTTTTCATTCCTCTCCTTGACACCATACCTACTCATCACCTCCTCGTCTCCACTGTTCCCTTCACCAACATGCCCATTGAAATCCGCTCCAATCACCACTTTCTGTCCCTTGGGTACACTGTTCATCACTTCATCCAACTCACTCCAAAAATCTTCTTTCTCACCTATTGCACACAAAATTTGAGGTGCATATGCACTAACAACATTCATCATCACACCTCCAATTTCCAGTTTCATAATCATTAATCTGCCTGACACTCTTTTCACCTCCAAAACACTCTTGACATACTGTTCCTTCAGAATAACTCCTAACCCATTTCTCCTCCCATCCACACCATGATAGAACAATTTGAATCCACCTCCGATCCACCTGGCCTTACTCCCCTTCCATTTAGTCTCTTGCACGCACAATATATCAACCTTCCTTCTCTCCATTATATCTGCTAACTTTCTCCCCTTACCAGTCATACTGCCAACATTCAAAGTTCCTACCCTCAGTTCCACTCTCTTTACTTTCCATCTCTCCTCCTGCCTCCGGACACGTCTCCACCCTCTTCTTCAGCCAACATTAGCCCAATTGCCGCCAGCACCCTGTTGGAATCGTTGTTAACCCTGGGCTCGACCAATCCGTTATGGAAATTTGTATTGATATCTGCATATTGATTTGGCAAAATTTTACACCGGATGCTCTTCCTGACGTAACCCTCCCAATTTATCTGGGCTTGGGACCGGCACAAAGAAACACACTGGTGTGTGCATCCCCTGTGGCTGGGTTAAAGGTTGAACAGTATATATATATATGCAAACCACAAAAAAGAAAAATAAACACAAAGAAAAAACACAAGTCAGGATAGGAATCTTGACAACTAGGATATGCATGGTTTCAAGCATGAGCTGCAATTCCAAAAGAACACATTCCCAGGGACCATGCATCCCTGTTGGATACAGTTTCTGCTGCAGAATTTATAAAACAACTTGTCATAAAAAGCTAGTAAGATCTGAGAATATATTATGCAATTAGAATGTATAAAATTTCAACAAGCAATTTTCAGAGTCAACAGCTTTTAATAAAAAAAAACAAATGGCTGCAGCCAAACAAAGTAACCCAAAATCTGTCACAGTAAAGGTAATGCTTGATACCTATGAAGTTTGTGGTGTTGTCAAGGTGGATGGCTTATTATGAACCATGAATCATGCACTACATGGAAACTGAAAAAGTAATTTAAAATTAGCAATATCAGTAAATGGAAGGGTATGCTGTCAAAGTGTTTTTTTTTTTTACTTTTTTTTTCGGTGTAGAAATAGCCTTTAACTTTGTTTTCATTTCCAGATGCATTTACATGCAGCCCTTTACTAACTCCATTAAATCGGTAGCATATGTATACATGTCATACAAAGCCTAGAAGGAGCTCAGAATACACTAGTCAACACGAATGCATAAAAATTAGTAAAGTAAATATTTTGTACTCCAATGCTAAACATATGTCATTTTTTTCGTCTCTTTAGGTTCATGGTAAATGTTCAGTTAAATTACTGTAAAGTACCTAAAAATAGAATATTTTTACATATGTAATATTAAAACTTATACTACACTGTAAAAGCCATTTATATACCAGTGTGTATTACTCAACAGACATGGTCTGCTCAAAAAGAAACCAAATTTCTTAAAAAGAGAGGCAACAAGCCAGCATAACAGACTCATGATTGTGGTGAATGGGAAACGGTGACCTTCACTTTTTTTATTTTATTGATCTTATTGAAATCACACAACATTCCATGCAAATAGATCAATTTTACAAGAATAGAACTGAAAACAAATCAACCCCCACCCCTGAGAGAGCGCATAGGCATCAGAATAAAACTTAAACCTAGTAAAAATAAGTAAACAGATAAATTAATAAGTGAATAAAGATAAATGGAGAAGAAAAAAAAAGGGGAGAGAATCTGCTTCCTCAGTGCTTTAAAAGCTTATTCTAAAATGTTATTGATTAGATCCTGCCAGGTTTTGAAAAAATTCTGCACAGATCCTCTAAGTGAAAATTTGTTTTTTTTCCAATTTCAAATAGTATATAACATCAGTTACCCACTAACTTAAAAGGGGAGAGTTAGGATTCTTCCAGTTGCGCAAGATAAGTCTACGTGCCAATAGTGTAGTAAAGGCAGTTACAGTTTGTCCTTCTCCACTTTAAGCCCATCTGGAAGTACACCAAGCACAGCTGTTAATGGGTTAGGAGGTATTGTGACAGCAAGGCTGTCTGAAAGGCATTTTAAACTGTTAGTCCAGAATGATGTTAATTTGGTGCAGGTCCAAATCATGTGATCCAGTGAGGCTGGAACTTGATTGCAACGTTCAAAGGTTGGATCTTGCCCTGGAAACATTTTGGACAATTTTAAGTGAGACAGATGTGCTCGATATATAATTTTGAGTTGAATAATTGTATGCTTTGCGCATATGGAGCTCGAGTACAATACAATACAATTTATTTTTTGTATAGCGCAAAATAACACAAGAAGTGACGCTATGGGCTTTAACAGGCCCTGCTTCTTGACAGCTCCCCAGCCTTGACTCTCTAAGAAGACAAGAAAAAACTCCCAAAAAACCCTTGTAGGGAAAAAAATGGAAGAAACCTTGGGAAAGGTAGTACAAAGAGAGACCCCTTCCCAGATAGGTTGGGCGTGCAAAGGGTGTCAAAAAGAATGGGGTCGATACAATACACAGAACAGAACAAATCCTCAATACAGTATAAAAATAAAAATTTTAGAAGTACAGATTTTAAGAGTAGATGATATCACATAATATGATTTGGATTTGTTTAGAGTGTTGGGGCCTCATGCATAACGCCATGCGTAGAATTTGCACTATAATGTGTCGCAAGTGGCTGGGTGTGGTCAACAATCAGCCACCTACTTAAAGGCTGGAGTCAAGTGAGGAGGAGGACGAGGTCGAGGCAGAGGAGGCGAGGCGAGGTGAGGTGAGGTCCGATCCGATCCGAGTGTTTTGTGTCTAAAGAAAGTGGCTATTTCTTTATGGCGAGCCTAGACTTTAGGGGTTTGGTGGCGGTGCACTTGACCTTTAAAAATATTTGTAAATAGTGTAAATAAATGTGTGGTGATGGCTAAATCGGTGTCTGCCTGTGTGTGTGTCCGGGCCGCTTGGTTTCACACATGACATAAGAACAAAAGCTGAAATGTGCTTACGCACAAAAAATTCCAGATGCAGGAATTTGTGCATTCGGCATCTTCCATGTTCTTCCACTACATAAATCCCGGTCAGCGTGAAAAGTAACACTCATGCATGTGCCTGCTGTTCCGCCCCAACTCCTCCAAGAAATTATGCCTCTTTGAATATAAAAATCAATATAAATAGCCATTAAGATCAGCCTACTGTGAAAAGACAATGGGAAAAACACGGGGGAAAATATAAGAATTTCAGCAAATACCAAGTGGAGACAAGGAAAAACGTACTATTTGTTGTTTTAAACAGTGGAATAAACAACAAAAGGAAGTCGATCGAGTGACATAGCGTGTCGGAGTAACCCGAAAGCTCAAGTTCACAAAGTCGCACAGCGCCAAAAATAAAAAAGAAGTTGTCACATATCAAAATCGCCATGAAAAGGCAAATCGTAGCCCACTGACTGAGTTTCATATGAAAGCTTATTAGGGTACAGAGAAAAAAAAATAGGCACACGGTGGGAAAAAAAGCACAAAATGTCAACTTTAATCTCGAAATTTCCACTTTAATCACGTAGTTTATTTTGTCATTAAAGTAGAACATCATAATCGTCATCTTAAAAATGTTTAATTTATTAGTTTCCCCAAATCCCATTGTAACTAAAGTAGTAAGTTAAATGCTTTTCTTTGTATTTGATTTCCTATTTGCTCTATGTGTGTGAATCACTACGTGCTTCTTAAACCGGCTTTCTCTTCCTCCGACAGGACACAGAATCCATTACATTTGTGATATTACAGCTCTCTGAATAATTAAAATACTGAGATGTATACGTGATATCATTTTCATGATGATAGGAGTAAAATCATGTTATTAAACATGGGAACACGGTGGCGCAATGATTGTTCATGTCTCAGATGCTTGCTGTGCCATGCGCCATCTTTGATGAAATGCTTTAGTACAGAAGTACTGTCTCTTTCAAACATACTAAACTCCAATTCCTGTCCTTACTTTTCTTTCTCCAAATACCCAATCGCCACACTATCAGCTCTGTAATAGACGTTAAGCCATCTGTAAGCTTAGAACTCCGATTCTTGAAAACTTTTAAGGAACATTGAAACATCTTCGTAGTACGTGTTTAATTAATCTATCCATCTATCTTTCCAGTGTCACACCAGTCCCAATAAGAATACAGCACGAGGCAGGAACAATCCATGAACGGAGCAAAAGCTAATAGCTAGCGCTGTGGCACCGTGTCCTCACATGTTGAATTATTGACAATATAGATTATTTAAATGAAGTTAAAGTTTTATCTGTATAATATAATAAACATATTTTGCTGCATTTCATCTTAAAAATGATATTGTCATCATATGTAAATACGCGCTTTATGAAGTGCCTCAGGTTTTGCAATATTGTAACTGCAGTACAAGTTTACAGTGAGGTAATACTACTTATAAGTACAGACAGTTGTACAAGGAGCACTTGATTGAGTGCGTTTATAGTTCTTGGGATGAAACTCTTTCTGAACCGCAAAGTCTGTACAGGAAAGGCTTTGAAACGTTTGCCGTGTGAAAGCAGTTCAATAGATATAGCATCCAATAATTCTCTTTCTCAGCTTCTGTAGATCTTCGATTCCCCACTCAGATACAGTGATATAAATACTGTGAGTGGTGCAGTGAGAGTAATATGGAAAAAGATGATCCACTGTGGCAACCCCTAACGGGAGCAGCTGAAAGAAGGAGGTGCGGTAAGAGTAACAATGCTAAAGCAGCTATTGTATTTAGAATAGTTTGACCATTCCGTGGACCATTATATTGTTACTGGTTAATTACAATCAGATGTATTAAACTAATAAACAATATGCGGTTAATTTCAGTGTATTTATAAAGCCACATCAGGGATTTTGATCTAAAAAAGAAAGGATAACCACACAGGAAGAGTAGCACTGCTTTGACGCTGGGAGCCACCAGTCTGCAAAATCGAGCACAGATCTTGCGTACGACAGGGTATGAGGTACCGTAGAAATGTGCGTGGCTTTATGCCAAGTTTAGGTTTTGTACATCGCGATTTGAACGTGGAAACGTTCTTACGCAACATTTCTGTGCGTACAAACTGTTTATACATGAGGCCCATGGAGACCTCAACCATCAAGCTGCCTCCCCCATTTAGCCATTCCACAGCTGAAATACCGCTAATCCGATGAAAGGACCCCTCTTTCCCACGATTCCTCCAATCCTCCATCAGGGAGGATTTACCTTAGGCAGGCAAAACAACTTGGCAGGTGGGCTGTGGCACCAAGTACCACATTTGAGTACCGAGAAGAGAACCAGAATAGATGAGGGTTAGTATCCAATTATAACTATAATGTTACTTATGTTTTAGTGCTAATGACTAACAACAGCAATGCAGTCTGTACAGTTAATCAGCAGCTCTAGTCAGGATATGCTAAACTGAAGTAGTGAGTCTTCAGCTGGGATTTAAAAGCTGAGACTAAAGGGGAATCTCTTATAGTAGCAGGCAGACCATTCCACAGTTTAGGAGCCCTGTAACTAAACGCTCGACCTCCCACTGTTATTTTATTAATCCTTGGAATCATAAGCAGACCGGCATCTTGAGATCTTAATGTGCGCACTGGTTTGTAAATCATGGTAAGTTCAGACAAGTAAGCCGGACCTAGGCCATTTAATGCTTTATATGTTAAAAGGAGGATTTTGAAATCTACCCTAAACTTAACCGGGAGCCAGTGTAAGGATTTAAGAACTGGAGTTATGTGTTCATATTTTCTTGTTCTTGTAATAATTTTTGTAGCAGCATTTTGGATTAACTGGAGGCTGTATAAAGAACAGTTTGAACATCCAGTGAACACCACATTGTAGTAGTCAATCCTACTAGAAATAAATGCATTAATTAATTTCACAGAATCCTGTTTATTTAGAAAGCGCCTTAATTTCCCAACATTTTAAAGATGGAAGAAACATGATTTGGACAACTTTGTAATATGCACTTTAAATGACATGCTAGAGTCAAAGATAACTCCTAGATTGTGGGGTGATTCATTAAAATTAATGGTAATTCCAACTGAGTTAAATGATGACAGAATATTGTTGTGATTATCATCATTCCCTCCAACAATTAACATCTCAGTTTTATCTGTGTTTAAAGACAAGTAGTTCTCATCCATCTGCTCCTTTAATTCACTAACTCAACTAATTAAAGATACGATTGAAAATTAACATTATATATATTTTCTAATGATAGATCCCAGTGGAAGCATGTAAATTGAGAATAGTAAAGGTCCCAGTACTGAGCCCTGCAGGACACCATATCTCACTTCTGTGTATAATGATGGAGTACCGTCAGCACATTTCTGTACATGTTGGAATCGATTTGATAAATAAGAAGTAAACCATGCGAGCACAGTGCTTGTAAGCCCAAAATCATTTTCTAGTCTCTGCAGTAAAATAGAATGGTCAATGGCGTCAAATGCTGCACTTAAGTCTAACAACATAATTACAGTGCAGTTTCCTTCATCAGAGGATATCAGAATATACTAATTTAAAACCCGCGTTAGTGCCGTTTCAGTACTATGACCATTGCAGAAGCCACACTGGAATTTCTCAAATAAATTGCAATGCATAAGGTGTGACTGAAGCTGATGGTGGCTACTTTTTCTAGTATTTTAGAGAGAAAGGGTAAATTTGAAATAGGCCTATACTTATTTAGTATGTGTGGGTCTAGGTCTGACTTTTTAAGTAATGGCTTAATGACTGACACTTTTAGTGAATCAGGTTCTGTGCCATGCAATAATGAATTATTGATAATGGTTAGAATAGGTGCTGCAAGAACATCCATTGCAGTTTTTACTAGTTTTGTTGGCACTGGATCTAGGGAACAAGCACTGGGCTTCATTTTAGAAATTAAAGTTAAGACTTCCTGCTCAGTTACAGGATTTACATTACTAAAGTGCTGAATGCAATGTGAGATGGGGTCTGCTAAGCTAGTACAGTATTTGGTTTGTACTGTGATGCTGAAATCTTGGATCTTATATTTTTAATTTTCTTATTGAAGAAGTTCATAAAGTCTGTACTGCTAATATCTGTTGGTATTTTGCACTGTAGATCTGAATTTCCATTTGTTAATTTAGCCACTGTTCTAAACAGTACCCGAGGATTTTCTATCTACTATTGTAGAATAGTATTCTGGGCTTTAAAGAGAGCTTTTTTATATTTGTTAACACTCTCTGTCCATGCAATTTGAAAGACATATAGCTTTGTTGTTCTCCATCTGCGCTCCAGTTTTGGGAAGTCTAATTTAAGAACTCGAGTGTTTTCATTAAACCAGGGAGAGTTTCTATGTGCTTTGATCACATTTGTTTTAAGGGGAACAACTGTGTCCAGAGCATCTCTCAAGGTCACATTATAATGTGATGTTAATTGATCTAAATGGTTTTCCACAATTACACTCGACTTACTCAAAGTATCTATAAATTCCGAAGCAGAATTACAATCTAGATGTTGCACTGTCTTTGTTTTAATCTGTGAGTGTGTTGGCAAGGGCAGGACTAAATAAAATGTAATTAAGTAGTGATCGGAAATAACTCCATTTAATGGAGTAATATTTAAATATTGAATTTTAACTTTGTAAGTTATAATTCTCTTCATTGCTACCTTCCACTCCTTTTCTGATATGTTGAGGAAGAGATCATTTTCCCACTGTTCTCTTGGATCTTTGATAGGGAGGGACTGTAAAATAGTTTTGTAAATTGCAGAGATGCTGTCTAAGTCCTTGAAACTGATCAATATAATTTCCAGCATAGAGGGAGGTGGGAGGTGAGGAAAATTGGGCAGATTCTGTTTCACAAAACCTCTGATTTGAAGATAGTGAAAGAAATATGTTACTGGAAAGTTAAATTTAGATTGTAATTGTTCGTAGAATGTGTGAAGGAAGACTTCAGACTAGACAACAGGTGTGGTTAAGGCAGGCCAGTCCTAACTTTTACCGGAGCTGGACCCGATCCGGCCGGAATCAGCTCCACTACGGTCCTCTGGACAATCCGTCCCGAGGAGTCATCTGCCCGTCTCCTGCCCCACGTTGGGCACCAAAAACTGTGGACGAAGACTTCAGACTAGACAGCAGGTGTGGTTATAAAGCAGCTTTATTTTGCAGAGTCACAGTGAGAAGAGTTTCAGAAAAGCAGACAATCAAATATACATGACAGCGTCAGGGCTCTTCTGAACCCCGTCTGTTGGGTGGGGCAAGTTTTTATACCCCTAGAATGCGTGATTTAATATCATTATGAAATGTAACAGTCAACACTTTATTATACACAATCCTTGAGCCCCTTCAATGCCCCTTATGCAACTTGATTTCTTGGCCCCTTTTGTTATGGCGTTCAGATGTAAGCAAAGGGAAAACGTGATAAGGCAGATTCATGTGTGGAATGCTCAGACCTTGAGTCCTTTGCACAAATATTTTTCTGTTTGCTAAAACAAAGCATGCTTTTACATGGTTTAGTAAAGCTTACTTCTCAGACATGAATTAGTACAAGGGAACGAAGAGAACATTCGTCTTCCACATTCCCCTTTTTAGCAAACAAAAAATATTTGATCAGGGAAGAGTTGAGTGGGAAAGGTAGGAGAGGGGGATGGAGTGGAGTGGGCGGAGGAGTGTGGGGTGGCTGTGCTGATCTGAAGCATTTTTTCTTCATATAAAAAGTAAGCCTTTGCAATAGAGGCAGTAAAATACTTGGATACAATGTATCTTATCAAGGAAACAATACAGCAAGCTACAAGCAGGAGAATGATAAAAGCAACTGTAAGAGAGATGAAAACTGACTTAAGCCATTTAACCAGGTTGAGTGGAGGTGTGTTCTGATTCAGGACCCACAACAGTGGCTAAAGCTAAGCTAAATGAGCCACCAGAAGCAGGCAAACAGGAACAAAGCACAAGAAGTCCCCGGCGACTTGAAAATAAATCACCCTAAAATGTCCAAATATTGCTGTTCTTATAGCTGAAAGTGCATACAATTTTTACTATTATGTTCTAGAAAATAATCTGTAGGAAGAACAAAATCCAGCTTTCTTTCAAGCCATGCTTTATATAGCGTCTTTCATACATTTATCAGTCCATCCATTTTCTAACCCGCTTCAGTTCAGGGTCATGGTCATCTGGCACCTATCAAAGTTGTGGGCACTGGAACCCTTGAACTGGATGCCATCCTATCACAGGGCACACTCGTTCACATGTCCATAAGAAACACCAGGCAAAAGTAAATTATCCAGTTAACCCAGTTTTACATCTTCAGGATATGGCAGCAAACAAGGATACCACAATCAAGGGTGCCATCTTTTGCAATGTGAGACGTGAATCCAAGCAGGCAGTCCCTCAACTTTAACAGCATGTGGTGTCGACAGCAAAACTTGGAACGGTCCTCTCCACCAAGGGTGATGCCAATGTTTCCTTTGAGTATCTCTAACCAGAATCTAGGTTTCTAACAGAATTGGGGAATCCTTTGATGGAGGACTAGTTCTCCAGGCCTGATTCACCTGCTTGTGGACTTCCTTCAGAGAAGCTCGGAGACCTGTAAGACTGGAAAGAAGATCATTGTCCACAGTATGCAGTGTAACATTACCTATGACCATGCCGATTGGCATGGGCCATCCGGTCAGAATTTCGAATGGCGACAGCCCTAACTGCCATGTGTTCTTCCCCTTAATCCCATCAAGGCCAGGGCAAACATCAGGCCAAGTTAAATTTGTTTGCTCACAGATTTTAGCCAATTTAGATTGCAAGGTACCATTGCATCGTTCCATAATACCTCCACTCTGGGGGTGGTATTTGCAATAATGATGCACATTTATCTGGAGCCAGGGGGTTAATTCATTTAAAATGGAATTTACAAAGTGTGTGCCATTATCAGTTTGTAATTTCTGCGGTATGCCCCATCTAGGAATGATTTCCTTTATCAAATCTTTTGCCACAGTTTTGGCATCTGCATGTTTGGAAGGGAAAGCTTCCACCCATCAGGAGAACACATCAACAATTACTAAACAGTATCGGTACCCCATTGATGGTGTTCGAATGGACCCATTGGGTTAGGTGTAACCGCAGGACTTGCCTGAATACCCTTTCCTACATTAAACTTTTGACATAATGCACAGCACCTGCAGAACTGTTCTGCATATGTAGGGCAACCTACAGCTTCCCAATGTTTTTCAACATCTTGAACCATGGCATCCTTTCCAGCGTGATCCATGCCCTGTGCAATTTTTGCCGTACCTGGGAAAGAAGCCTTTGGGAGGAAAGGTTTGTTAGTTTGCTTATGGGTCCAGACTCCATCAGAGAGGGACCCTTCTTTGGACCAATTTCTTTTTTCTGTGTCCGTGGCTGCACTCTGTAAAGAAATAATTTGATTATCAGTGTCCTGGTCATTTCTCTGTTGGAATAAAGAGATTTGTGTTTATATTTTTATATATGCAGCCCGTTTAGCAAAATGATCAGCTAATTTGTTTCCTTTGCTGACAGGATCCTGTTTTCCTGTGTGAGCTTGACATTTAACGATCGCTAACTTTGATGGTTTGGTTATGGCCTCTAAGAGGGATTCTATGAGTTTTTGATGCTGAATGGGCTTGCCAGTACTGGTCTTGAATCCCCTGAGTGTCCATAATGCCCCATGATCATGGCAGACTCCAAAAGCATATCTAGAATCAGTATAGATAGTTACAATTTTTCCCTCTGACAACTGACAAGCTTGGGATGAGAGCTATCAACTCAGCTGCCTGCGCACTTAAACTCGAAGAAATTCGGTTTGCTTCCAGCAGGTGGTCATCTTTGACGAGTGCATAGCTGGTTGAAGGTGTTCCATTTTCCAATCGTAAAGAACATCCATCCACAAAAATTATCTCTCTTGTTCCTAAGGGTGTTTCCTGTAGTTCTGGTCTAGGTTTTATAGCCTTAATTATTTCATCATGACAGATTTAAGGTGGAGCACCTTTCGATGCTAACGTTTGACAACGTACAGAGTACATTTTGATAGTGTACTGCCCTAGCAGTAGTGAGATGTGAGGTTTTAGCCTGTATTAAAATGGAGTGTACGGCGTGAGACACTTTTACCTCTAGGGGGCTCATGAGCACTATATCTGTACTGGCTAGCACGGCCTCTGTTGTGGCTGCAATAGCTCTGAGACAGGTTGGAAGTCCCGCAGCCACTGGATCCAATTTTTTTCGAAAAATAGGCCATTGGCCTTAGTTTTTTTTTTGTAAGAACTGCATTCATATATCCCCCCTTTTCGTCCACGAACAGAGTGAATGGATGAAAACAGACAACAGACTAACTGCAGTGTTGTTGTAGAAACTTTATGGCCATTTTCTGCTAAAACTAATAACAATTTCTGAGTGTTATGTGCACAATCTTCTTCCATAGTACTACACAACATTATATCATCTACATACTGTATCAGTACACTGTCTTTATCTGGCCAAAAGCCTTCTAAATTTTGAGCAAGAGCTTGTCCAAATACACAAGGGGCTTCAGTATATCCCTCAGGCATAACGGTCCATGTCCAACGGCGGTTTTGGAAAGTAAAGGCAAACCAGAATTGAGAGTCGGGGTGCACAGGAATAGAAAAATAAGCGTTAGCAAGGTCAAGAACAGAGAAATAACGGCTGACGGGGGTATCGTAGAAAGAATAGTGGAAGGATTAGGAACAATAGGTGCCCTAGGAAAAACTGCAGAATTAACTTGTCGAAGATCTTGAACAAAGCGCCATGAACTGTCAGCCTTTTTAACAGCTAAAATGGGGGAGTTGACTGGAGAGTATTTAATATGAATGATTGCTCCACGTTTCACAAGATCGGAATGTACGGCGGAGATGCCAGCCTCTGCTTCTGGAGACAGAGGATACTGGGTAAATCACCAGTGGCTCACAGTGTGCTATCCTTCCATAATCATTTTTCCCCTACGACCAAAGTGCATCGGGAAGTGAGGAAAGCCAAGAGGGAGTGGTGGTTTGCAATGAAAAAGTAGAAAGGGAAGGACGCCACAATGCACGATGTACTAAAAAATCATTTTGAAGCACAACTTTAGTTATCAAATGATCTGAGGTAAAAAAGATACCCGGAGCAACGTGCAGCCAGTCCGTCCTAATGAGACATTGTTCCACCCATTCCCCAATTTCGACTCAGTGAACGGTGCTAGATTTGGCTAAGAAACATGGGGAACTGAACCTCCTAAATAGAAAACGCTTTGTGAATATGTGAGGTGAACTGACAGCAGCAGCTTTGTTGGATGAGAAAAAAATGCAAGGGATATGGAGGGTCTCTGGGCTAGTACCTGAAGAGAGAAAAGATTCTAACAAAGGTGTGTCCACTTCAGCAGGTAAGTACTGGGCAGTGCAGTGGAGGGTGTTGGGGACTTGCAAGTGGGGAAAAAGACATGAAGGAAAAGAGTGTAGGGCTTTAAGGAGAATGGTGTGTGAGGAGATGTTCAGGGTCCAGGCTGCAAAAGAGGGCTTAGTGTGGGGGGAGATTTGGCACAGGAGTTTAGGAATAGAACAGTAAAACCCTTGTTCGGTTAGAGAAATAGAGAGGGAGAGCTTAGTCTTTAGATCCCTTCCTAACATTAACAGGGCAGAGCTGATTTAACAAAAACCCGGTGCATCAAAGTGGATCTACTCACCGTGACTCCGTTCACCTGCCTGGAAATGCCCGTCAAGTCGTGCCTCGTATCGGCTAGGAGGAGGTCAGGGATTTCCCACGCAGGAAACACCCAAGGCAGGCCAGTCCTAACTTTTACCGGAGCTGGACCCGATCCGGCCGGAATCGGCCCTACTACGGTCCTCTGGACAATCCGTCCGAGGGAGTCGCCTGCCGTCTCCTGCCCCACGTTGGGCGCCAAAAACTGTGGACGAAGACTTCAGACTAGACAGCAGGTGTGGTTATAAAGCAGCTTTATTTTGCAGAGTCACAGTGAGAAGAGTTTCAGAAAAGCAGACAATCAAATATACATGACAGCGTCAGGGCTCTTCTGAACCCATCTGTTGGGTGGGGCAAGTTTTTATGCCCCGAGAATGCGTGATTTAATATCATTATGAAATGTAACAGTCAACACTTTATTATACACAATCCTTGAGCCCCTTCAATGCCCCTTCTGCAACTTGATTTCTTGGCCCCTTTTGTTATGGCATTCAGATGTAAGCAAAGGGAAAACGTGATAAGGCAGACTCATGTGTGGAATGATCAGACCTTGAGTCCTTTGCACAAATATTTTTCTGTTTGCTAAAACAAAGCATGCTTTTACATGATTTCGTAAAGCTTACTTCTCAGACATGAATTAGTACAAGGCAACGAAGAGAACATTCGTCTTCCACAGATTCATAGATGTTGTCTATGTATAGATGTTTAAGGGATTTAATCCCAAATGTTTTCCAGACATTAAAAACTGCATATGTTTGCGAGGGTTGAAAAAGGTGGTTCTCGTGCAAAGGTGCCACCGATAAAAGATTCTCTATTTTAAAATGCTTCCTACATTGGTTCCATATTCTGAGTGAGTGAAGCACTATTGGGTTATTAGTATATTGATGATAATTTGCATTTATTGGGGCACAAAGCAAGGAGTATAAAGAGGAACTGAAGAATTTTATTTCTATTGCAGACGAAGCCTGTATATGTTCATCTATTTGTGTCAATGTCCAGGTTTTTATATGTTGTATGTTGGCTGCTCAGTAGTAAAATTGAAAGTTAGGTAGAGCCATGCCACCTTCTGTCTTTGGCCTTTGCAGGGTCGCTCTTTTGATACATGGATGTTTTGAATTCCAAATAAATGTGGTTATGGTTGAATCTAATTTCTTAAAGAATGATTTATTGATGTATATTGGAATATTTTGAAATAAAAAGAGAAGCTTAGGGAGGATATTCATCTTAACAATGTTAATTCTTCCAGCTAAAGTGAGATGAAGGGTTGACCATCTATGTAAGTTTTGCTTGATTTTCATTTATGTTTACTTATGATGTTTACCCTTAGATATTTAAACTGATCTGCGATGATAAAAGGGAAGGTGTCCAATCTAATATTGTGTGCTTGAGAATTCACTGGAAAGAGCACACTTTTAGTCAAATTAATTCTGAGACCAGAAATCTTTTGAAATTCTGTTAGTCCTGTTAGTACTGCAGGCACAGTATTTTGTGGGTCGGATATATACCATACATATCATCTGTATATAGTGAAATTTTCTGTTCAAATCCTTCTGTGATAATCCCCTTTATCTCATAAGCATTTCAACAGTGAACTGCCAGTGGCTCAATGGCGATTGTAAAAAGTAGTCGTGACAAGGGGCATCCTTAATAATAATTCATTACATTTATATAGCGCTTTTCTCAGTACTCAAAGTGCTATCCACACAGGGAGGAACCAGGAAGTGAACCCACAATCTTACAGAGTCTCCTTACTGCAAAGCAGCAGCACTACCACTGCGCCACCTGTGGTACCTTGTCTGGTAGGTCTAGTTTAAAGTAGTCTGAATTAATGTTGTTAACACAAACTGGCTTCTGGATTGGTATACGGTAGTTTGATCCATGCACAAATGTTCAGGCCAAACCCAAATTTCTACAGTGTAGTGTAAAGGTAGTTCCATTGAATCATATCAAATGATTTTTCTGCAGCCAAGGATAATAAAATCTCTGGGATGTTTGACTTTGCGGGTGAATATATCGCATTAAACAGGCGTCAAAGATTGTACGCTAAATGTCGGCCTTTAATAAATCCAATTCGTTCTTGTGATATTACTGAAGGCACCACTTTCTTCATCCTTCTAGCTAGGACTTTGGAGAGTATCTTAACATCATTATTCAGAAGTGAAATTGGTCTGTATGATGCACATTGTAATACGTCCTTATTTTGTTTAGGAAAGACGGTGATTAATGCTTCACGAAAAGTTTGACATAGAATTTTATTTTCTCTAGCTTCTCTTAATGTTGGTAATAGGAGGGGAGCAAGCTGAGTGGAGAACTTATAAAATTCGGCAGGGTAGCCATCGGGGCCTGCTGCTTTCCCATTCTGAAGTGACTTTATAGCATCTAATAATTCTGATAGTGTCAACGGTTTATCCAATTCCTTTGCACTAAGAGTATCTATTTGTGGTATCTCTAATGCATCCAGAACTGCAATAGATTGTGTCTTGTCTTCTTTAAACTCAGTAGAATATAAAGATGTATAGTAGTCTCTAAATGTATGCATTATATTTGTATGGTCAATGATTATGTCTCTGTTTGTGTTGGTAATTGCTGGGATTGCCTTGTGAACTTCTTGCTTGTGGATTTGTTGAGCTAAAAGCTTATTAGCTTTCTCTTTATGTTCATAGTAATGATGTCTTGATTTAAAAATGAGTTGTTCAGTTTCTTTAGTTGGCAAGAGGTTGAGTTCTGAATGCAGAGCCTGCCTTTACCTATGAAGACCCTCACTTGGACATTTGGCATGTTCTTGATCTATTCTAGTAATTTTGTTGGTTAGCTTTGATACCTGCTTGGTTTCCAATTTATTTCTGTGGGAAAAATATGAGATAATCTGTCCTCTTAAGAAGGCCTTTAGAGTTTCCCAGGGTATTCCTGCAGAGACCTCTGAGGATATATTTGTCTCTAGAAAAAAACTGATTTGTTTTGATATAAATTCTGAAAAGTACTGATCTGCTAATAAAAGTTGGTTAAGACGCCATCTGTGAGATGAGTATATGTATACATATTGCATAATTGTCTTTGCAGTGTTAGATCTCATTGCCCCTATGACAGGAGACTTAGCTAGGTCTGGATTTAAAACACAATTAAAATCCCCAGCCGTTATAATTTTATGAGTGTTCGCATTAGGAATGGATGCAAATACATTTTGGATGAATTCTCTATCATCCACATTGGGTGTATAAACTGTGATAAGATGCTTCCACAAGAAAATATTTTCCACACAAAATAAAGGTTTGGGGTTCGTCCCTGTCTATTGTCGTCCAGACAAATGATAGAAAAAGGTTGATTTATAAGACTTTTCAGTACAAAATGAATAAACAACTGCAGACAAGATGGCGTTTATATAGCAGGATGGATTATGGGACAGGAAATGGTTGGCAGGAAGTGATGAGGCGGGGAAGCGGAACCAACGTCATCAGGATTGGACAGGAGCAATGGATTGATGGAACCGGAAGTGATGTCATCAGAGTGAACCGGAAGTAACGTCGTGGTGGCCATTTTATTTTTCTTCAAATTTTCTGTAGGTGAAGAGAGATTAAAGTAAGCATCACGTGATGTCCCTTTGTCTTGCGATGTTTCACTCACCTTTCAGCTCTTTGACTGCCTCCAACTCGCACATGTGTGACAAAACATTTATCAAAATCACTTTACAATTACATGAATGTTATGGATATTTTATTTATCTCCCTTCAGGATCAGATACGACATCTGATACTACAAATGAGACTGTTCTATGTATAAGAATTCTCACATCTCTAGTTTTTTAAGTAAAGCTGGAATGGAACATTTGGCCAGTCCAGTCTTTTTGCAGCCGGAACTGATCCTTGCTTAATAAGTGGGTCTCCTGTAAAAATACTGTTTTAGCGTTTAGACTTGTTAGGTGAGAGTAGATTCGATTAGAGATAGCTTGCTCTCTTTCTCCCCCTCCCTAGTCAACTACCCCAATTTGCCTCCCCATGTGAGGCTGAACCGCTCTTCACAAAGTTCCAGTCCTCTGACATACCTAGAGACAGAGCACGTTCAAAACAAAACAAGCCCCCAGCAGTGGTGTATGTGAATTAAAATTGAGATATCTATTGCCAATACAGTCTAAGTACTATAAACATAAGAAAAGAAAAAAAAGGAAAAGAAAATCTTCAACATTCTTAAAATGTTAAGATAGTAAACCCAGGGAATGGTGTTAAATAGTGGCCCTGGATAAGCATAGTAAACACTAGTGCAATAATAACAACAACAATAAACCAAGGTTATGATGTTTAACAGTCTCCTTTAGAATAGTAAAAAAAAAGAAAAAAAAAAGAAAAGGGATACTAATTTAATTTTTTCCACCCATACATACATAAACGTGTAAAACTGTAATTAAAACAAAAACAGATAGTGACCGAGAAGGGAAAAGAATGTATAATTACGGTACCAGTGTCATTGCAAGCAGATCAGACAGCCGGTGATATATTCTTTACGATGCCATGACAGGGTGCGACTCACGGTCGTATTTGAGGAAGTGACGAGATCAGCTTTCTTAACTCTTTATCTGCTTCCTACCTACTGGTATATACAGGGTATGTAATGTTTGCCTTGAATCTCCACTTTCAGTTTGGCAGATACAAGAGGCTGTATCTGATATCAGCTTGACTTTTAAATTCCCTACTTGCATGGTTGTGTCATGTCAACTAGTCATCAAGTACAGGCAATAAAGTGAACTTGTCTTCTTTGCCTTTTGCAATTTTTTGCAAGTTAAGATATGAAGGATCTCGAAGAGCAATGCATTTCTGCAAAATTCTAAGTGAAATTGGCAAAAAACCTTTACAGAGATTTTTCAAATGTTACAGCAAACTAATGGAAAAGATTATTTAAGCCACACACAATGTTATGTAATAGTACTAACACTTTAAATTGGGAAGACAATTTGTTTAAAATTGAATCGACGATCCCAAAAGTGGTTGGTGATCATGCTGAGAAAATGCATGCTTTGATTTGTGAAAATAATCGCCAAACTGTCCCTGGAGTTGCTGAAGAAGTAGAGCATCAGTAAAAGTTAGTGTCACACAATTTTGACTGAAACGTTCAGATGCATTGCGTTGCTTCAAACTTTTTGCCGCAATTACAGTGACTAAAAAAATAACAAAATAAAGTCATGAAAATCTGGTTGGATATACTTAAATGCTTGGCTTCTAATAAAGTTGATATGACAATATTTAAAATGAATTTTTATTTATACTATTTGGCCACAACTTGGCCTAACTTTACAGGTTTCTGGCACCTCCAGTTTCCTACCTTCTTTATGCTAAAAGCACTGCTCCTCCACATCTCTCATCTAAAATATGGATTTTGGTACAGATAACAGCTTTCACACCTCAGTGCTGGTATCAAAACCATACTGAAGCAAATTAATGAATCATACCCCACCAGCTCCCATATGCTTCGTTCTCCCGGCCCACACACATGGGTGCCACCCTGCTTTACCACACTCATGCGTGCATGTCTTGCTCTGAATTTCGGAGTCTTAGTTGGTATCCCACCTTGGTGTTTCAAGCACAATGACATATGCATATTATATTGGAGGGTAGGGGTCCCCCATGAATTCTAAACACACTATTATACAACACAAGGTACTTTCACTTTTATTTTCATAATGCTAATATAGTACAGTGTCAGTACTGGTATACTGAGCAGCACAAGTCGCTACCGCAGTTACCAATTATGTGACACAGAGATCATGTGGCATACAGTATGTGAAAGCCATGGCACTTATATAAGATTATATAAGATAAGTTTACAAGTGAGCAAGTGGATAACCTCAGAGCGGTAACAGGGACTACTAAGGAGGTACTGAGGGATTTGGAAATTGTAGAGGGAGAAGTGCTGCTCAGATTAAATAAGATGAAATCAAACAGATCACCAGGACCAGATAATATTTATCCTCGTGTTCTTAAGGAGGCTAGTGAGTACATATATAAACCCTTGACACATATTTTTAGGAAGTCACTGTGCACTGGAGATTCCAAAGGACTGGAAAATGGCAAATATCATCCCATTATATAAAAAGGGTGACAGGGCAGATCCAAGCAACTATAGGCCAGTAAGCTTAACATGCATCACAGGAAAATTAATGGAAGGAATTATTAAGGATAAGATTGAGCAACACATGGCAAGGACAGGAGTTATTCTGAACAGTCAGCATGGGTTCAGAAGAGGGAGGTCGTGTTTTACTAACATGTTGGAATTCTATGAGAAGGCAACAAAAGGATACGATCAAAGTGGAGCTTATGATATTATTTATCTGGACTTTCAGAAAGCATTTGATAAGGTGCCACATGAGAGGTTGGGCATCAAGTTAAAAGAAGTGGGAGTTCAGGGTGATGTTTTTAGATGGGTGCAGAATTGGTTCAAACACAGGAAGCAGAGGGTGATGGTGCGAGGAACCTCATCAGAACTGGCCGATGTTAAGAGTTGTGTTCCACAGGGGTCAGTGCTAGGGCCGCTGCTATTTTTAATATATATAAATGATTTAGATAGGAATATAATTAACAAGCTGGTTAAGTTTGCAGATGATACCAAGATAGGTGGATTAGCAGATAATTTGGAATCCGTTATATCATTACAGAAGGACTTGGATAGCATACAGGCTTGGGCAGATTTGTGGCAGATGAAATGTAATGTCAGTAAATGTAAAGTATTACACATAGGAAGTAAAAATATTAGGTTTGAATACACAATGGGCGGTCGGAAAATCGAGAGTACACCTTATGAGAAGGATTTAGGAGTCATAGTGGACTCCAAGCTATCAACTTCCCAACAGTGTTCAGAAGCCATTAAGAAGGCTAACAGAATGTTAGGTTATATAGCATGATGTGTGGAGTACAAGTCCAAGGAGGTTATACTCAACCTTTATAATGCACTGGTGAGGCCTCATCTTGAGTACTGTGTGCAGTTTTGGTCTCCAGGCTACAAAAAGGACATAGCAGCAATAGAAAAGGTCCAGAGAAGAGCGACTAGGCTGATTTCAGGTCTACAGGGGTTGAATTATGAGGAAAGATTAAAAGAGCTGAGCCTTTACAGTTTAAGTAAAAGAAGATTAAGAGGTGACATGATTGAAGTGTTTAAAATTATGAAGGGAATTAGTACAGTGGATCGAGACTTGTATTTTAAAATGAGTTCATCAAGAACACGGGGACACAGTTGGAAACTTGTTAAGGGTAAATTTCGCACAAACATTAGGAAGTTTTTCTTTACACAAAGAACGATAGACACTTGGAATAAGCTACCAAGTAGTGTGGTAGACAGTAAGACGTTAGGGACTTTCAAAACTTGACTTGATGTTTTCTTGGAGGAAACAAGTGGATAGGACTGGCGAGCTTTGTTGGGCTGAATGGCCTGTTCTCGTCTAGATTGTTCTAATGTTCTAATGTTCTAAAGATGATACCATCTGGCATCCATGTATCGGATTTCATTTCTAGCCTTCTTCTTTTGTTTTAGTGGAAGCTAAAAGGCACTTCTCAAAAAATTTAGTCTTAGAACCTCTTGCTTTGATTTCTTCGACTATGACTTTGGTTTAACATTTTTGGTTTTGGTTTGTTTAGGACATTGTATGTTTTCTGATATTTGTATGTTTGGTTTCTGACCCTGTTGTTTGACTTTCTTGCTGTCCGTTCCCTGGTCACAATCTTCTTTGTTGCCTCCTAATTATGTTAGTAGTTTCTTAAGAGCTGTCATATATTAGGAATGTTGGGAAAATGTGGTGTTATTGGACATAACGGCAATGCCATTTTATATTTGCATTACCTTGTGATCACATACCATTTTGTAGATTGTCATATGGGCAGCCTATGTCATTGTTAATTACTGTATGTGTTTTAAATTCATGGGTGGTCACTATGACCACTATTTACTGTAAGTTGAAGGTGGGCTATGCTAATCATTCAAAAATTGACATTTGTAAACAAAAGACTTCTTCACAATAAACAAAAGTTATAGACTTGACCTGGTATTCAGAGATAGAGTTGCTGACCAAGCCTGTCTCACTGTTCCTTGGAAATGCCCTTTTTACTTGTTAGCATCTATGCTTCTCTAAAATACTCTTTCAAGGAAAGCCTTTAAAGCTCATCTTGGCATTTCTTACCAGGCATATTTTTGAATTACTTTCCAGTGGCCAGATGCCTCATACAACTAAGGTGCTGGTAAATATTAGTGGTGTTCTGTGACTACTAGAGGTACTTCACTTTTGAATGCTGAGACAGCTGTAAAAGACCCAAACCTGACAGGGCAGATCTCTGTTTTGGGAAACAAAGTCCCTCATATTTTTGGTTGGATGTCACTCTGTTCTGTCAGTTCCTCTTGGCATGGCTCTCTCTTAGGGATATTCTGGCAACACTCTTCCTTGTCATGCTATGCACCACATCGAAGCAATAATCTCCCCCATGAAGTCATAATCACTTCAGTGAACTTAAAAGCAATAAGGTGTAGGTATCCCTCATGAACTCTTGATTACGCCGCACTTCACACTGCATCACCACTTTTTTTGCATAAAAGTTACAGGTCTAGTAGTGTGATGGCAATGCAACAAACAAATGAAAGTGGCCAGGGACTACAAGTGGTCCAGGGCATACATTGTAGAGGAGCTCATTGGCGCCTGAAAACAAAGTTCTTGCAGTGGGAAAACTCGTTATGTTGCAGACTTCCTCCCAACTCCACTATAGCCTTTTGGGTACATCCAGGGAACAAACTTGCCTCGTCAAGGCCAAGTCAGTCTCCCTTTGGCATGTATATGAGATTTTGATTTATAACTGTGGGTTTTACCTTCTTTTTCAGATTACTGTTCTTCTTCCCTTATTTGTGGCCCCTCAGTGTCATTTCTGGCCCATCTATCACCTTGTAAGAAACACAAATCCCCAGCAGTAGTAGTGTAATTAATTCAAAAAATATTCATACAGTAGAGATTAAAAACTAAAGATACAATTGGCAACTAATCATTTTTATCTTTACTAATTAACATAACACATATTGTATTCACTCTTTGAAACTTGTTATATTTTCATGCTGATTATGCTTCAAAATAATAAAAGGAAAGCTGCAAAACAAGTGTTCCTTTAATCTGTATCCAAAATGTTGAAATCAATAACTTGACTAGAGATTGTTATGAATGAATCTCTTCCATTTCCTATCATATGTAAACACACATAATTTTGCTTTTGCATAAAAAGAGTTTTTGTTTGGCAGATCTGTACTCTCTTCTTTAATAAGTGGTATACTGTTTTACTGTAGTTGCCTTCCTGTTTTATCATTATTGTTTTATATAGAAACTCTTATGTGAAAACTCTATTTCCATACTTAAGTAAAGTGATTTGTGGTGATGTTCAATTGTTGTAATGATTTATGGAAGTAATATTAAATTACACATAACTATTTATATAGGTGATGCATGTTTTTGTGCATTTGTTTGTTTGTTTGTTTGTTTGTTTACATTTATTCATGCTTTCCTGTAACTCATAAAAGGCACCAAAAAATTTAAGTATCATTCCAAATCAGAATTCACTTTATTGGATAGGTACACTAATGTGTACTAGGAATTTGCCTTTTTAGTACTGGTGCAACATACATGGATAACAGAACACAAAAGATATACTGTATATAAGAAGATAAAGTATAAATTGACACAATATGATGCAGCATACAAGGGCAATATAAAGAGATAAAATAGGTTTAACAAAGTCCAGGTAGTCCAGTGTGCAGGTATACATAGATACTGAGTAGAAGCTCAGACCTGATTAGTCAGAATAACTGCACGTGGAAAAAAACTGTTGAGGTGACATGTTGTTTTAACTTTCACTGAACAAAGGTGTTTGAAATAGGAGATGATCTTGGTGAGTTGGATCAGCAATGATCTTTGAGACACGTTTACTTACCCGAGACTCATATAGGATGTGAAAGTGAGGTAAGTTACAGGCTTTCCACAGGTTCTGATGATGTCTTGCAGGTGGTCTTAGCCTGATTAGAGGCAGCACCAAACCGGACAGTTACAGATGAGGTCAGAATGGCTGTGTAGAATTGGACCAATATTGCTTGGGGGATATTGAATTTTCTCAGCTGTGCAAAAAATATATTCTTTGATGGGCTTCATTAATAATACTTGTGATGTTATTATCCCTCTTTGTGTTCTTTCAATGGCTGAGCCATTTATAGCAAGTTATAGGCAAGGTGACTGTTTCCTGAAATTTATAATCATCTCCTGAGATTTTTGTTGTCTAGTTTAATTCACTAATGCACTCTTTGGTGAGATATGGTAATAAAGCATCCGATTTTACTTTTTTGCAGACTTTAATCCTATAGCAATTAGCTATTTTTGTGAATTTCCCCTTGGGATTAATAAAGTATCTATCTATCTATCTATCTATCTATCTATCTATCTATCTATCTATCTATCTATCTATCTATCTATTACCTCACATTTCCAGCTCTTAGAGTTTTTTTAAATGTTTCCAGTTTGATTCACAACATAATTCAAATTTTAAAAATAAATTGTTTTGTAAAAGACAGACAACTTGCTATACCAATGATTACAGGCATGGGGCGCCATAAATACAACTAGAGATTTATTTAGTCATTACTGTTTTTAGGCAAAACTATCTTATCATTTTTTCTTTGCAACATGTTGATTGCATAATATCCAAACAACATCTAAGCTACTTCCAACAAAACTGAGTAAAAAGTTTTATATCAGTGTGAAGATGTATTTTGTAACATTTGAGAAAAACATACTTTAATCACCAATTCATATATGGCCTCAATTTCTTCTTAAAGAACTGATTTGAAATTGAAAGCATTGTGTTTTCTGCTAAAGAATGACCAATATCTTATATCTAAACAGATGAGAAGTAAAAATTTGTAACATGCTTTAAATGTCACATGCTTTGGGCAGCCTTAAGAATTTGGAATATGTGTAGCTGTCTTAAACTGAGCCAAGTGAATTCCTTCAGTCTTTCCTCACATTTCTTTCCAAATTCTCTTTAATTTAAATTGGTGGCTCATCTGTGGACTTGTTTAGCACTTCTTATTATAAGGAGACAAAAACTGACAGTTTTCAAATATGAAATCACAAATGTATTATCGAGCTTAAACAAAACCTCTTTTAACTTGACCTTGCTGTGTTATGTTGTGCAACTCACCATTTGAAAGGGTTATGAATCTCTTATCTCTCTTATCTCTATATAGATTCCTGAGTATTTTTTCTAAAGTGTATTGCTACTTCCAAAGTTCTCCATTGTGTAATCAAATCTAATGTGTTTTTCTTTCTAAATATAACATTTTTATTTCATATTTGAAGGTTTAAACTGACGTCATTTCAGGTGCATCTGTAGAGGAGGGTAAATCAGCAAAACACAGCTGTTTTGAATTGCCCCTTATTTTAGATATGTATAACTTCTGAGTGCATTAAATAAATATTACACCCTAAAAATGATATTTTATTATATGTTACTTAATCCAGTGGTTCTCAACCTGTGGGGCAGTCCCCCCTAGGGGAGTGCGAAGTAACAAAAAGGGGGGTGCGAAGATGTGAAAAAAGAAAACAAGAATTAAAAATATGAAAAATACATCGATTGAAACCAAAACAAATTAACTTAAACTACATTCTAATACTAGAAAAATAGATATAGAGTTAGATAAATGTCGATAAAGTTACAGTAAGTAGGTATAATAAAATATGCATCTATGATTTATCATTAATTAAAAAATAATAAATTGGTATTAGTGGGCTACTTTAAAAAAAAAACGGGGGGCGCGATTAAAATTGTTATGAAAACTCAGGTCGCAAATACTTAAAGGTTGAGAAATGCTGACTTAATCTCATGTTTTTGTGGAGAATGGAGATAACAAATGGTACTGATAAAATAGGAGCCTATGGTGACCTGTACTGTACAACAGCAAACAATGTTAAAAATGTCCATGAAGAAATGTCATGTTACTTATGTTGTGTAATCCATGTGTTAAGTCATTCAGTTATATGCTCACAATTGGCAAAGCTGTGTGCATTTTTGCTAAAATGGTGGTAAATAGTAACTCTGGAAAATGAAAGTTGTCCACAGACGGGAAGCTTTTTCACATAGGGTCATGCTTGTGAATTTAAGACCTCCTCTCCTTCTCACATTCATTGGTCCAGTGTCCTGCCTAAGGCACCTTCAAGATGACACATGAGGGATTTGTGGAAAAATATCTTGTTGCAAGTGTTCCTTCAAAATGCACAATTTAGACATTTTTGGAAAAAGCACTGGTTCTGCAAGCAATCCACCAATACTGCATATCATGCTGATAATACCTTATGAGTTGGCACAGCAATTATTAAAACAAAATAGTATCATGAAGGTCATGTCAACATGTATTCCTTAATGTGTGGGCTAATTTGTTGTGTGCTTGTACATCAGAGCCCAATATTCAATTACAAATCACTTCAGTTCTATTAAAAGCTCACCATATTAGACTAACAGATGCCTTGTGGTTGTAAAGCTCACTCACACCTGTGTTAACAGGTGAACTAGCTAGATGTTTTCTGGGAAACATATTTTTAAATTCTGTTTTTTGTAAATTATGGTGCAGCTGACAGTGGCACTGCTACAGATTTTTATACTCAGTTTGTTAGTGGTGCATAATTTGCATCCAATGAGACATATTGGTTTTTATTTTGTTGTTACTGTTGGTTTGGCGTGTAAGACATATGGGTCTGTGTACTATACTGACTTTATTTTTAAAGGCAAGTCAATAATATGAAACAAATGTAAATGCAAGTACAAATCATTAATAAGCTGCTGAAACAAGCAACCTGCCTAAGACACTCATTCTTTATTAGCTGCAGAAGACTTTTTTCCTTCTGTTGGAATTAAATTGACTTTGCATTAAATGGTACTTAACGAAATGAGTGCCATCAGCTAGTTTAATCTGAAAATATACTGTACACCCATTTCCCACTTCCCATTTTCCCATTTCCCATTAAAGAGTTATAAGAAGCTGGCAACTCTTTCACATCATTAAAGCATGAATCAGCTCTGGATGGAATGCCAGTCCATTGTACAGCGCACCCACAATCACTCTGTTACACTTCTAGGCCAATTCACAGGGACCTAATAATCTGACTCATGAGGAAAATAACTACTGATCACTCTGCTATCGTACCACACATCTTTATTTAAGTCATATATACTGTAGATATCAAAAAGCAATAACCCCAGAAAGGAGTCCTGTGAAACCTCACTTTTGATATTACCTAATTGAGAAAAATATCCACATGTCATAGCTTGTAAGCCATTGCCAACTGAGAACACCTCAACACACAACTCTCTAAAGCTGTGCCTCTTGTAGTTTGGTATTCAGTAGTGATGGTTGACTCATACCAGTGGGTGGATGCAGGTTTACCTGTGGGTTGGGTGTGATTGGATCAAAGAAAAAATTCAATAAGGTCGGGTGAGTGCAGACTGATTAGAAGCAATAATATAGGAAAGAAAAAAGGGTCTTAAACAGTAAGCAAATAGAAAGCAATGTAGCTTGTTGCTGAGACACATTTCGCTCATGAGAACTGTGTGGATGACAATTATCTTGCTTTTTTGCAAAAACAGTAAACAGTTTTCCCTCGCGTATACAAACTTGCAAAGGCAATGCTTTGTATTCCCACAACAAGTGCTAGCAGCGAGAACAATTTTAGCACAGCAGGTCATGCTATAGAAACAACTGAATCCTAGTATAGCGGACCCAATTTTATAACTTCACAATGATGCCAAAACACAAGAAATGTGCCAAAACAATGCTAAAATGAAACTGAATGCAAACTCTGTTTAACTTAAGTCAAAGCACTCAATTTTAAAGAAGCATTGAAGAGAAAAGCATCATAGCCTTTTTCCTTTGTTTTCCGTTTCACTAACCACTTAGTAAAAAAATACTCATTATGGCAGGAAATTTACAGTAGGTTATGCTAGTCTCATTTGGAATGCCTCTAATGTTTTAGTAAACATTAAATCATTTTAGTGTTCAAATGCTGTTTGGTGACTAATAGAATGGGTTCGGCCCAGTACTTTTGAGTAAGGTAGGTATGGGTGTGGCGACCCATACATCATCACTTGTAAAGCACCTCTACTATCAAAAACTTTTTAGAAACCAAAGTAGATAATATTGCATACTTTACGTTAGGTTTGTGATACAGTATTTCCTTATAAAATATTAATAAATTATTACAACATAAACTCCTATGTCTTTGCCTACATTTGTGAACATAGGATTTTTATAACACTTTTAATCTTTGTAGCTTACTGCCCTATAAAATATCCTAATTAGTAATTTGACATGAATATTCATATTGGCTAATGGTATATTATTGATATCTTTACTAGGAAAAAACTGTAGAAAAATCACAATTAAGTGTACTTTTAATTTTAATCCTCAAGCTGTTCCTAAAAACTTCCTTGTCCTCTTCCTTCGCTATATTCTTACTGCTTTAATGTTAAACCAACAGCCATTTGAAAGTCCCACAACATAACTCACAGTAAATGATGGAGGTAGAGATATTGCCAGAAAAAAAGAACTTAAGACCTGGACTTAGGTTACACAGTTGGGAGCTTATTCCAGGACATACTTTTTGATGAAAGGAAAGAAAAGTTTCTGGCAGCTGTGGAGGATGGCCGGCTGTTTATCCCGGCCAATACCCCCAAGCCGCCAGGTGGAGCCCTCCTTGCAGCATGGAGGTCCCCAGAAGACCAGCAGGGCATCATGGACAATGGAGTTTTTATGCAAAGCCCTGCTGGATGCCGTGGGGGCCACAGGAGGAAGCTGCAGGGAGGACCGAGGGCTTCTTCGTGCCCTGTGACCCGGAGGTTCGTCATAGGAAGAGCGACGGACTTCCGGGTTGAAGAAAAGAACTTTTACCTGACCCGGAAGTGATTGAGGATCACATGGACAAGGGATTGAGAACACTTTCGGGTCAGGGATTATAAAAGGACTGTGGGAGCTCCCAGACGGCGAGCTGAGCTGGGTGGAAGGGTGGCAATGCGTCTGGGAGCTGGAGGATTGTGTATTAGTAGTTTATTGGTGATTTATATGAGTATTGTGGTGGAGAGTGTGCTTTGTGCACTGTGGCGACAAAATAAAGTCAACTTGAGGACTTTTACCTGGTGTCTGGAGTCGTGGACAGGGGTTCAAGGGAGCAAGAGCACCCCCTATCGTTCACACAGCGAATAAACAACCTGAATTACTGCTAAATTGTCTACACAATGCCATACTTAGCAATACGTAACATGATACTTATTCTTGTCTCTCTAGATGTTGGACTAACTGGTCAATCCTGGTGATTGTATTAAACTTCAGCAACCTCTTTGCAAACAAATCGTATTAAACTTCAGCAACCTCTTTGCCTCGGTCATACTGTATATGCTCTGATATTCTGATAATGTGGTAAACAACGTCAGCACAACTTCCACACACTGACAGACGGACGGACACACAGACAGACAGACAGATACATACATACATACTATGGTCTGAAAATACACCAAAATTACTAAAAGGGAAGAAAATAAAAAAAAAGTCAGACTTGGCAATCCCAATTACACTGAAGCATTATACAGGCGTATTGCTGTTGGTATAAATGACTCCAAGCAACATTTACCGTCACACTTCTGCCTAATAAAATCATTGGTTGAAAATCTTAAGTATTAGTGCATCAGAGAGAGAATGTGCAGTATTGTTCATAATGGTGCTCAGTTTCATTTTATTTCTCTCCTTTGCTACTACCTCTAGGGGGTCCAGAGTGTGTTCCATACCTAAGCCTGCCCTTATAATTAGTTTATTGATTCGGTGGACCTCTTGCACTGGCCATCACATAATTATAGGAGATGTGAAGAATATCACAACCCACATTGAAGGAACACATTCTCCTGCTCTGCCCTATTGTCTATACCTCCTCTGTGTTGCTAGACCAGTACATCCAGTCATTGATGTGGACTCCCAAGTACTAGTAGGAATGGACCACCTCTACATCCTCTAGCTGAAAAATACTACTTGAGTATTAGCCAGGAGACGAAGCTCTTTGGTGCAGTGAAAGTCAATAACGGTCCTCCCTGCGTGGAGTTTTCATGTTCTCCCCATGTCTGCGTGGGTTTCCTCCGGGCGCTCCTGTTTCCTCACACAGTCCAAAGACATGCAGGCTAGGTGGATTGTCGATTCTAAATTGGCCCTAGTGTGTGCTTGGTGTGTGGGTGTGTTTGTGTGTGTCCTGCGGTGGGTTGGCACTCTGCCTGGGATTGGATCCTGCCTTGTGCCCTTTGTTGGCTGGGATTGGCTCCAGCAGACCCCCGTGACCCTGTGTTCAGATTCAGCGGGTTGTAAAATGGATGGATGGATGGAAAGTCAATAACCAGTTTCTTGGCTTTGCTGATATTAAGTTGCAGACAATTCTTTCTGCACCAAGAAACAAAGTTGTCCCCCTGACTCCTATACTCTGTCTCATCCCCTTTATCAATATACCCAATAACTGCAGAATCATCTGAGAATTTCTGCAAGTGACATGACCTGGTGTTATATTCTTAGTCTGAGGTGTACATAGTGAAGAGCAAAGGAGACAGGACTACAGTGTTGCCTACATCCGTACAGTATCTTAGATACAGTCCTTGAGCCTCACAAACTGTGGTCTGCTGGGCAGGTAGTGTAGGATACCGTAGGCTCATTCACCTACATATCTCTGAGTTTACCTTTTAACAGATGTGGAAGTATTGTTTTGGAGAACTGAAGATATCAAAAAACATGATCCTCATAGTGTTGTGAGTTTTATCCAGGTTAGAGTAAGTTTCGTGGAGCTGGCAGATAATTGCATTCCCCACCCCATTCTTGGACTCATGTAGTCCATTAACAACCTCTCAAAGGCCTTCATGAGACATAAGTGCCACTTTTCTGTAGTCATTTGGTGAAAAAGCACCTGCCTTCTTTGGAAATGGAACAATACAAGACATTTTCTACAGCAGCCACACTTTTTGGATCATTAGGAAACAACTGAACAAATGACAGAGAATACCGCAAAAATGGTCCAACTTGTACTGTTAATAGTACTGCTTTTGTTAAAGACATGGCAGGCCATATTAAAATTCTGGAAGCTTTGACTATCACTTCACTGCTTTCCTTATTACACATCACATTGTAAGAGGGGTGTAACATCAGTAATGCTGCATTTCATGCATGTCCTTCAGTGATTTATTAAGTGCTTGGTTGTGTCTGTTATAGAGCAAACATAGAAATACGTAGAGTTGTTGAATATGCTATAAATTAATCATTTTTGAGATCTGCTGTAGTTCAGCTGCTGCTGGTAGATGTGTCCTTCAGTCAATCGTTATGTGTACTTCTGTACCAGCTATGATGCAAACTCACATTCCACATGAATACACAACTGCCTAGGGGTGTTGATTCCATTAGAAAATGAATCATTTTTCCAGATGCTGTTATTCAGCTCTGGCATCTTCACTTGCCAGTACTTCATGTCCACACTACCAGATATTGTCATTTAAAACCCATGCAGTCATTTCACAGCCCACATACTTTCAAAGTTTGTCACTTCTCCTTGGAATAAGTCTCCATGGCCATCTGATGCCCATGCTAAAATTTCATTGAAGACTTGCAGAACTTACCAGACAATCTTCTCACATGGAGTGTTGCCTTTTTTGATTGTGACATCATAAATCTTGATTTTCAAGAGGCCCTTTAAATTTTGTAGCAATTTGAGAAAAAGTCTAACTATCCACATTTCCCTTATGGATTCAAAACTTATTACCTGCACTAGCTCTGGTTTCTGTCTTTGAGAAAGCACTGGCTGGGTTATTTGTAATAGCTGGGTATAGTAGCAACCTGATGCTTTTAGATACCTTTTTGGTCAGTCCTCCTTCATGCACCAGCTGCCAATGAACCCCCTCAATTTCACCTGTGATCAAGCTAATCCACAGAGTTCAAGATTCAAGATTCTTTATTTCAAACATGCATAGTTATACAGAACACGCAGTGAAATGCATCCCGATCCGCTTATCAAAAACTGTGCTAAGTTAAAAGAATATCAGTTAGATTAACAAAAAGTCATAGATTGAAAAATAACAGTATAGTAGAACATAATAAATAAGTTAAATTGTGTGAATAAAGTAGAATTAAGTGTTAAGGTGCAATAGTACAGTGATTATTGTGCAAAACCAAAGTTAGACAGCTGCATAGTTAAATGACAGACCAATTCCAAAACAAGGTAAGGGTAGACGGCATAGTACAATTTACAGTCCAGTCTAAATATGTGGAGGGTCATGGATGAGATGGCATGTTTTGATTTAACAGTCTTATGGCTTCAGGATAGAAACTCCTTCTGAGTCTCTATGTCCTGGCCAGGATGCTACAAAACCTTTTGCCTGATTTTAACAGATGAAACAGGCTATTGCTGGGATTAGAGGAGTCTTTGATAATCCTGAGAGTTCTGGTCCTGCATCTTTTGGTGTAAATGTCCTGCATAGATGGTAGAGCTGACCTGCAGCAGCATTCCGCTGTAGAGATCACTCTCTGTGGGGCTTTATGTCCTGAACACAGCAGTTTCCAAACCAGGATGTAATATTCTGTGTCAGGATACTTTCCACAGCGTCAGAGTAGAAAGTCTTTAGAATCCCTGAAGAAACCCCAAACTTCCTAAGCTGTCTGAGATGGTAGAGTCTCCTCTTTGCCCTTTTGGTCTGAACTTGGATGTGTTCAGACCATGTCAGATCCTCAGAGATGTGAACCCCCAGGTATTTAAAACTGTTCACCCTTTCCACTTGAGTCCCGTTAATGATGAGGGGCTTATAGTCCCACTGCTGTCTCCTGCTGAAGTCCACCACCAGCTCCTTGGTTTTGCTGACATTGAGCTGGAGGCAGTTTTCCTGACACCACAATATCAGGTTTGCAACTTCATCCATGTAGGCCGTCTCATCGTTGTTCGCGATGAAGCCCAGTACCACCGTGTCTTCTACAAACTTCATGATAGTGTTGGAGGAATGCATGGCCAGCAGTCATGGGAGTACAGCAGGATGGAGTACAGCAGGGGGCCAAGAACACACCCTTAAGGGGCTCCTGTGTTGATGGTGATGGTGTTGGAAACACAGTTACCAACCCTCACTGCCTGTGTTCTGCCAGTGAGGAAGTCCAACACCCACGTACACAAGCGGTTGTTGAGTCCTAAGTCCCTCAGTTTCACAAACAGCCTAAAGGGTATTATTGTATTGAATGCTGAACTATAGTCAATGAACAACAATCTCACATAGTTCCCCTGTTTCTTGTCCACATAGCTGAGGGTAGTGTGTAGTATGTGGGAAATGGCATCCTCCATCGATCTGTTAGGACGGTAGGCGAACTGGAGTGGGTCAACCATGCTTGGGATGGAGGATGAGATGATGTCTTTCAGTAGCCTCTTGAACATCTGCATGACTACTGATGTCAGTGCAACAGGTCAGTAGTCATTCAGGCACGTGGGCTTATTGTTCTTTTGAACAGGAACAATTGTGGATCTTTTGAAGCACTTAGGAACCACAGACTGCACTAGAGACTCATTGAAGATGGTGGTGAGTACTCCAGCTAGTTGGTCAGCGCAGCAGGCGTCCAGAGATGCCATCTCGCCCTGCCGCTGATGTTTACTCGCTTCAGTTCTGCATGCACATTGTGCTCTGCAATGCTGAGAACATCACCGTCCTCCGTAGTCAGGCAGTAGTTAGTGCTAGCTGTGTAATCAGCCTCAAAACGGGCGTAAAACACGTTGAGTTCATTAGCAAATGCAAATACAGAGTCTGCGCTTACCGTCTGTTGAAAGTGCAGCTCTACTCGCTCCTGATACCGGTGTTTGGCGACTTTCACCACACATCGGACGCCGTATGAAGCCGATTTGTGAGCATTTACTGCCGTGCAGATCGATCTGTCAACACACTGTTTCTGATTGGGAAAAGATTTAACTCTTGCCGTGGGGGACAACTTCATCAGCAAGCATACTAACAAAGCTAACTACTTCTTCCGCAAACTCATTGATGTCATCTGTGCATGTTCGGAACATGTCCCAGTCTACATCATCGAGCGCGTCCTGCAGCATGGCTTCAGATTGTTAAAGGAACTGAAAAAGAAGATGGGTAGAGAGAGGTAAGTGTCTAAAAGGTACACACAGATTGGTCACTGCCTTGCTGTGAGGTTTTGTTACCTCAAAAAAACAACTCATATCACCCATGTTTTTTATAAGCTTTAACCACACAAGCCCTACCTTTGTAACATGTGATGTAAGAACTAAATCTTACCTTAGTTTTTGCTTAGTTTGAACTTGAATATTATATGTAGCTTTAAAATAGATAATGGATTATTATTTTCCACCCTGTAGAAGTTAAAAGTAATGGAATGTTCTTAATGTTAGCTCTGTGTGACAATAGTATAGCTCTTAGAATGAAGTTAGACAGCTATAGAGAAGCATGATCTGTTAGTCAGATAGGCATTAAGGGCATACAGTTTTCTACATATTCTATGTACATATCTGTGGTGAATGAGATAACATAGAGAAACCTGTAATCTAGATACTTAAGCATCAAGTGGAATGTCATAGATAAAAAGTTTTCCTTTATTCCCATATTTTGCATGTACGAGGGATATCCAGAAAAAAATGTTACAACAGCTGTAAAAAATCGAAAAATGAATATATTTCAACCAAATTTACAGAGTATGTTCCAAAATATGTGTTTATTTCTCAACATAATCGCCGTCAACTTCAATGCACTTCTTCAGCCTGGGCACCAGCTTTTTTATACCCTCGTCGAATACGCTCCGCTCCACCTCCGAAAGCCACTTCTCCACTGTCTCCTTCACCTCCTCATCGTTGGAAAAATGTTTCCCACCCAAGAATTCTTTCAGTTTGGTTTCCACAAGCTGACGATGGATCTCGGCCTCGGATTTGCGACGCAAAGTGAGGAACTTGATGACCGAACGAATCTCGCATCGGTGGAAGGTGGAGCAAACAGCCTTGCTGTGATGACATTTCACAACTGACTCGGGACGCGGTCCCGAGCTTATTTTGACCATTAGGACCCTCCTACACGCAAGTATGCCAACCGTCGAAAAAAAAAATTCCCTGCACCCTCTAGGGCACTTGTAACCTTTTTTTCTGGATATCCCTCGTATTATCAACTTTTTTCATAATTTTGTGTGAGCAGTTTGCTTTGAATTATACTAAAATCTTACAAAGATACTTAGACTATGAAGTTTTTTTTTTTTGTTTAAATGAGTCACACTAATGCTGGAATGCCCTTGTGGTAACAGCATCTGAAGTATTTTGAACTAGGAAACTCTTGACAAACACGGTTACATGCAATGTTTATGTTGATGTCTTTGGTGCACTGATAAACACCCTTAAGTTGCCTCACTTCACAACTATACACACCTCCATCAAAAAAAGATGGCCATCCAAGTCATTACTTATGCCGCCCACCAAAGTTAAGAATGAGTCATTAATGAGGACTAATGGCAGTATTGTGAACAGAAACTCCACTGTAATTCTTGTAGAACTTGGAGATTTGCATTCTCTTTATGGTGCATGAGGGCAATTGTGGTATTGTTCAGGAAGAGGAATTGTGCAATAATGAGGATAATGGCTTAGTATTGACATGACATAGATACATTCAGCCATCACTGTGAAGCCTGCCTTGTCTGTAGTATTCCGAGTTTCCCACCTCATGTGTCTATGGTCCTTTCAGTCATGGGAGCATCTCATTTGTACACAAACGCACAACCATTTATTGCAGTGATTTATGATCTGTATTTCATGTGGAATGTGTCAAAGGTAATGCAGTAATTAATGTCCTTGGCTCACAGATTATAAACTCGAATCAAATCCACTGACTGTGTCACAGTATACAGTACAAATGTTTTTCTTCAGGTACTTTGCTTCATCACACTTGGACAATTGCCAGGAAAACAGCATACAAATTAATTTTGGATTACACTTGGGAGCTTTAGTGAAAAGACAATAAAAGTTTTGGTTGGAGGAAAAATAATTCTCTTGTCTCTCTTAACTACCCAACAGCACACAGGGATTTATCAGTAACTGAAAATATAGTAATAAACTGAAGATAAAAAGATTCAGAATGAAAATAATAAAACAATGTTTAGGGTTCCTAGGTATGCTTGTAAAGTGGTTACAAAAATATTCATCCACTTTGAGTATTCACATTTTACTAGTATACAACATTGAACATTGGATTTAAATTTGGCTTTTTTGTCATTGATCAACAGAAAAAGACTTGTTAATGTAAAAGTGAAAACAAATCTTTGGTTATTTATTATTTATTAAATTGATTACAATTTATTCCAAATATAAAACACAAATTGGTTGATCACATAAGTATTCACCCCCTTCAAGTCAGTATTTAGTGGATACACCTTTAGCAGCCACGACAGCCCTGAGTCTGTGTGCACAGGTCTATCTATCAGCTTTACACATCTGGACACTGCCATTTTTCTTTGAAAACTGTTCAAGCTTTGTCAGGTTGCATGGTGATCATACATGAACAGCATTTGTCATGTCCAGCCATAAATTCTTAAATGGAATGTGATCTGGACTTGGACTGGGCCTCTCAAGGACATTAACATTGTTTTTTTAATCAGTTCCTTTGTAGCTTTAGCTTTATGCTTGGGGAGATTTCCTTGTAGTTTCCATTATTCATTATACTGTTGTCACACATGTGCGAGTAGGAGGCAGCTAAAGGGCCTGAGTAATTGTAATACCACCACCAACCAGGGGGTGGCGGAGTGTGTTGACTGTCTTTCTCAGTTACTGGCAGACAGTTCCCAGAAAATCCCGCCAGGTTCCGGCACCCTTGATGACATCACTTCCGTGTCTGCTTGCCCAGAGATGATATCACTTCTGGTCCCGACAACATCACTTCCGGGTCTGGCCCTAAAGATGACATCACTTCCTGACCCGGCCTTTAAAGCCACCATCTTGATTGTCTTTGATCAGTTCTGTTTTGGACTCTTTGGTCTTGTGAACATCTCTGTTCAATTACTTCAATTTTAGCATCAGGGATACAATATACAGGTGGGTGCCCCAAACCTTTATCATGTGAGCCTGGTGAGCCTTTCAGAGCCTACTGCAGAGAGACCACTACCATGCCTTATGGTGGGGATGATGTGTGTTTGCTGTGCAGGGTTTGACTTAAATGGTCTTATGAAACACAGACTTCTCCCAGCTAACTTCAGGGTCTCCATGTGTATTCTGGTAAACTCAAGTTGAGATGTTGTGTGTTTGTGTGTGTATGTGTTTTTTTTAAACAGTGGATGTGTCTTTGCCACTCTCCCATAGAACTGCAAGTGGTGAAGCACCTGGGCAACTGTTGTTGTGTTTATAGTCTCTCCAATCTCAGTCACTGTAGCTTTTAGCTCCTTCAAATGTCGCACAGGTTTCTTGACAGCCTCTTTCACTGATTTTTTTTTCCACAGTTACTCAGTTGTTATGGATGGTCTGCTCTTGCCAGATATACAGCTGTGGCATTCTCTTTCATTACTTAAAGATTGATTTAACTTGATATTCAGTGACTTGGATATTTTCTTATATTCATCCTCTGACTTGTTCTTTTTACTCACTTTTCAAAGAGTTGTGTGTAGTCAGTGGCGTAGCTCGAGTTCGTGCTGCTCGAGGCGGGGTGGGGCTTCAATTTGCCACCCTTCAACATATCTGAATATGTTAAACTATTTAAATAGAAAATTAAAATGACGTATAGAGAAAAATTAAGATACATTTTGCATAGATTTATTCATATATAAAGAAACAGCAATAATTTTTTATATACATTTATAAGCATCAACTAGACAAGAATATAGTATAGACGCACTGATAAGCTGTGTTCTAATTATTAGTTTAATATAATTACGCTCCGAAAACCAGAACCAAAGTAATAGGTAGGGATGTTTTCTGCTCAAAGCAAGAACGCATTCGGATTAATAACGAAACGAAATTATAAATTGTAAATTAGTTGTTTATCTTCCTAGAAATTATTATCGGTGTAACGTTTATGTTTATTTTTGTCATTGCCTCATACATTTCAACTGCTGTGTCTGATGCAGAAGGACAGTCTGAACATTATTTTTCAAGCATTTGTGGTTAAAAATCAGTTAATTTGACTTTTTTCATACATGAGTGATATTTTTCCGAACCCTGCTGCTTACACATGAATTGAACTGAGCCTTGTGGCCAATAATACCGCCCCCAAAAATGTCCCGCCCGGGGCAGACCGCCCCCTCCTAGCTATGCCACTGTGTGTAGTGTTCTTTTTGTCTTCATTGAGTAGGTTAAGCCATGATATTGACTCCTCATAATGTAGACCTTCCAGATAAGATGTATTTAAGGTGTATTTATACCACCATCAACTGAAACCCTTTGATGTCCATTTAACTAATTATGTGACTTCTAAAACAATTGGCACAAGAGATGATTTAGGTGTGTTGTGTTGGGTGAATACTTATGCAATCAATTATTTTGTGTTTAATTAATTTCGATCGCTTTGAAGTTCTCTTTGACATTAAGGAGTCTTTTTCTGTTGATCAGTGTAAGAAAGTCAAATATAACTCACCTTGATTCAATATTGTTACACAGTAAAATGGGAAGACTTTCAATGTGATGAATACTTTTTATAAGCCCTGTATTAGGTCAAATGTTGGCCCAATATATTTCAACAGGTTACCTTAATGAAAGGAAGGAGTCCTTATGGCTGTAGGTTTTCCTATTGGAATCTCACCTTAAGTTATAATGGCAGTCCTTTTCATTTTATACTCTCACTGGGGGCTTCTGTAAAACATTAGCACTGACAACTGTTCACACAACTCTCTTAGCTGAGTCCCAGCTATTTCTTTGTAGGACACAACATCCAGTACGGAATATTAATGTATATGTTTTTATCTAAACTCTGAAGAATGGTATTCATATCTATTTAACTCAGGTATTCCTCTTTAATATAGGACTTATTGAGACCCTACCAACCATTGTGTAACATGAATAACAACTATAGGCTGTCCCTAGCTTCTCTTCTACTTGAATAGAAACTCCACCTGCTTCACAGCAAGACCACAACTACACAACTACTTCACTCTTACAGATCATTGTTAGTTTGGACTTGGGGTCCACTGCTGTAGCTACGTAACTGTGTATTTACAGAAAAAAAAATAAGATTAAAAAAGTGTCTTCTTTTTGTCACCATCACTGAACCTTCCTTATTATTTAGGTCCTTCCATTTATACACTGCAGAATTGGTTAGGAGGTCACATTTGCTTCACTAAGTTCAGTTTAATACTCTTATTAGGCACATTTTACGTATTAGAAATGTGTCATTTAAAAGTAATTTTGCACAGTCTTTTCATCCAGTCTTATTAGCTATGGAGACTGACACATCAAATTGAAATTCTCTTTGTCATATGGCTTACATAGAACCACCATCAGACCTAGCCTGTTGTAAACATGCAAGTACTATGATGCCAAACTATATACTGTACATGTTTGTTTTTTTTTGTGGAATTTGATGTTGGAAAGGGCATTAGCAGAAAAAGATTCTGTTCTACAGTGTGCTGTGTAATGAGAGAACAGTACTGGCTTTCGAAGGAACAAATTGCTTTTTGTCTTGCTTGACAATCTAATACCACATGGAGTGAATGAAAATAGCCAACGCAGGCAACCGTTCCCACACTCCTATCCTGGCAGCATAGAGTGCAAGGCAGAAATAAACACCAGAAGAGATGTCACTACTTAAAGTACAAAATGCAGAAGCAAAACCCACAGATACTAATTTCTTTCATCCATTGAGACCGATACACTTATCACCTGCTGTATGGCACTACTTCTCACTGTGGCCATTCTGACAGCTTCAAACCTTGATGCTGTACTGATGCATTCAATTATTACAATACAACAACAACACAGGGACAGTTGCATACAACTTCTTAAATTAAATTAAAACCAGCAAAACTGCATTAAGGCTTTTCTTTATTACTTTGTAACATTTGGGCCACTACCATCATTTATTTATCTTCTTTTATGAACTATAAATCTTTTGATCCCTGCTTACTATTTAAAGACAAGTTTGTCATAAATGGTTTCTAGAAAATGTAATAAACGAAACATGTTGATGACAGGTTCAATATTCCAATTCAGCCTGCTTTAAATATACTTATACGCGTGTGCATGTTGGGAGGCTGTCCTTTTCTACGTAATTTAATTACATCTTGATATTTGTGGCTTTTGCCATTTTCGTGCTGTTCCTGGTTTAAATCACAACTTGCATTCCCCACTTACTTCCCACACAACACTATCTTTAAATTAATTTTATGCATGCTTATTCTACATCTGTTTGAATTCCAATAGCAATTTTCTGTTTTGAATCTTTTATTTAAATGTGATCTTTTTATTTGCCAAATGATGTTTATAACCCAATATTAGGCTTGTTCTTTTCAGAGACTTGTTCCGGGTAATGATAAAACTATTTTTACTGCAATGGTCAGCTGTTTCAAATGCATAATAAAAAAAAATCTGGAACTTCTGACATCTATGATTCATTTATATAGCAGTGTAACAGATGGCTTGTGGTTGTCAGTGATAGTAATGCTGGGTTGTAAGCAAAAAAGGCACATTGATACAGAAAATATATTCATTTTGGTTTTGTTATTAGAAGGGGCCCATAAAAATATGTTTTTACAGTCAAACTTTTCAGAGTACTATTCATAAACCATGCATGAGAAAATACTTGACCATCTGCTTCACAAAGCTTTACATTACACTTGCTGCATCCATAAAACTGCTGCCTCTCTGTAGACCTTTCCATTCACAATGTTAATGGCGAGCTCTAGTAATGGTGGTGGTGATGCTTTGTTGTTTATCAAATCATCCATAGGGTTTGTTCGCTAAATAATTATAATTTATGGTATTATACATTCATGCCAAATACTTTCAGTTCACCTTCCTCTAAACATATACCTCATTTAGTTTAGATTCAAAAAGCTCTTCTTTTCTGGAAATTAGCTTCCTATTGCCAGCATCTCAGTAGGATTTTACAAGAAATGCTTCAAGCAGTTTGGTTTCACACTTACTGAGGATGCCATCATCTGATGAGAATGCAGATGTGCACAGAGGTGCAAGACTGGTGCTGAACCTAGACAAGAATGTACAAGAGTATTTCTGTTATGCGCAGATGTTAAAGCTTGTCCTAAAGGGCTAAGATTAGGTATGTGGTCCAGGAAAAAATGGCTTAGAAGAGGGACAAAGCAAAGAATAGTTGAGGAAAATGGGCTGAGGCCAAAAAACAAAAAGAAAAATTAGAGCAATTAATGCCGAAGCCCAATCTGCAAAGGCAAAAAAGTAAAATGTCTACCTGAAAAACAAATTATCACTAAATACTGCACAAAAAATGCTTTGGAATCCAAAATCTGGGATGTTGGTGGTAACTTGCCACCATTTAAAATAGTGACGGCCACCACGTGATAGCAATGTGGCTTCATTGGCAACAACAAAAGTGCACAAAATAGAGGTACTGGTGAGAATAAACCAAAATACAAAATGATGATGCGAAAATAAAAACATAATAAAAAATAATAATACTAGACAAAATGAAAAGGAAAAAAACAAAAATACACAAAACAAAATGTACACAATTAAAAACTTTGTAAAGTATGACAACTTTGTATCCTCATTTGTTCATTCAAAGACCAGTACATTAACTTGAAGTCGATTACTTCTTTATCACATTAGCTTTGAACCTGTCCATGCATTTGTTCCTTCATCACACTAAGGCATCCATTCAAGCTCAGAAGAAATTGTGTTAAGGTGCTGTAGTCAGGATGTTATAACTCCTCCACAATATCAGTAAGCTTAATGCATCTATTCTTCCTGATTATGCACTCCAGACCAACAGTTTGTGACATGATGGCTGGATAAAACACATTTACCAGCTCGTGATGAATTCAGCTGTTTGTGTTCTTGGCCCACAAAAATTAGATCACACTATGTGTCTCTGCATTTGACCATGTTTTGAGACCACCTGTCATCTTCAAAATGATACTCACAGTACAGTAGTATAGGTTTGTCCAGATCTAATTATGCAATTTTCATCATGCTATAACTTATTAAGTTTATTACAAAAAAAATCACCCAAAAAATCTCAGACCATCGAGAAGTGTGCGAGTTAACGACATGAAGAATCGTCTTCGCACCGAACTGGAATCATCCCCGCATAAATCAGTCATCCAGACAATCTGGATCTGCAAAATTAGATCTGGACCACCCTGTAGATGTTCAGTCACATCATCTGAACATTGAACCACACATAATGCGTATTCATACAAATTGTATAAACTGTTTTTACAGCCTGCGGTGGGCTGGTGCCCTGCCCAGGAATTTGTTTCCTGCCTTGTGCCTTGTGCCCTGTGTTGGCTGGGATTGGCTCCAGCAGACCCCTGTGACCCTTTAGTTAGGATATAGCGGGTTGGATGATGACTGACTGACTGTTTTTAAAGCATGTTGGTGGCATTACTTTTTGAAATCTCCTCTTAATGAAATTTGCAAAGGTTTATTAAATAGATCCTGAATATCAAGTAAAAACATGTAGAGGATTTGATCTTCATGCAAGTATTACAAGACAAATACATTTATTGTAAACCTTTGCCACTTTATTGCCTTTGTTTCTCAAGGTTTACATTTTCAAATGCCTGTAATCTTTTTTTTTTTTTTTTAATTAATGGCAACTATAACTATAATCAAACTACAAAATATTAAACATATTTATTTTGAGCCCAGTGTACATATGCTTGATGAACAAGTCAATGTTCTTCCTAAATTTGTCTTTGCCCATTGGGATTCTGGCCTTAATCTAACTGTTGAACCTTCCGTTGTCTGAAATAAGCAAATCTATTTAATAAAACTGCTATCCTAGCCTTACTCTGCGAAAGAAAGAAAGAAAGAAAGCAAGAAAATTTTTACAATAAATTAAGATATAAATTACTGTGAACTTTTACAAATGAATGAAGCAGCACAAGACTAAATGCATATAAGCCAACAACATCAAAACTAAATCAACATTTAAACAGTGAAGTAAAATATATGCAAGTAATACTATCATGGCTATTACAAAGAAGAATACACTAATTCATTCATCACACCCTGATATAAATCTTCAGGATATTTCTCATAGTCCTTCTGCAAGCTATTGTTGTGTATATGTAGGTAATGCAACAGCTGTTAACTTTCCCTGAAAGATCCCCTCATTAGTACACTGTAATTATGTCAGCCATTTAGTCTATATGCATTAAGATCATCAACTCAATAACAATTTTCCACAATTCTGCCACTATTATGTTAAACTGACATATGAAATCTGCGGTGGGTTGGCGCCCTGCCGGGATTGGTTCCTGCCTTGTGCCCTGTGTTGGCTGGGATTGGCTCCAGCAGACCCCTGTGACCCTGTGTTTGGATTCAGCGGGTTGAAAAATGGATGGATGGACATATGAAATAATGTTGCAGACTGAAATTATTTCTTGTTACTGTTTCTTTTTGTTGAAAACCTTAAACAAATAAACATCATATACTATCTACTATATAATAAAACACTAAAATCTGTGTGTGTGTTCAGTTCCTCCAAACAATCTGATTGGTCAGTTGACTCGATTGAAAGAGGAGTGCAAGTGTGAGTCATACAACTAAAAGTGTAAGAGGCTTGCCATTAAAGGCAAGACGTACAAAAGTGAGTAAGAGGCACCTTGAAACGACAAAGTATGAGATGCAGGCTTTATGGGAATGCACTTGAGAGAGAGGCGCCATTCAAGAGATGTTCAGACACATGAGGATATTGAGGAAAGGTCTATGCGGTACATGTGAGAAATAAAATTTTTTTCTACTACCTTTTTTTCAATAGGTAACATGGCTAGTAGCTTTATACAGGATACATTTTATCTTTTAACAACTTTCCTCAGGGTTCATTCATAAAAGCATGATGGAATGATCCTAAACTTGAACATATTTTTTAAAAGTTTCAAAGGAATTATTCATAAAACATTTGCATGTGTAAATAAACGTTCCTAAATACTTTCTCCTTAAGGTCTGTTTATAAATCATCAATCACATTAGAATTTTAGATGATTGAGTGTGTGACTTTCATCTCAGAGAATGCTCTGACATATCTTCATTGCAGGATATAATGCCATATAAGCAGCAAGAAACTGACCATGGTTAACTCTTTTAAAATGGGAAAAAGAAAAAAATATCAAATTAAGAATCCAGACCATTTATTTGGTATACTGGACAATGGAGCTACTGGGAAATCAAAACATATAAATTGGCAGGATGTAACAATGGTGGTCAATAAATCAGGCCACCATAATCTTATTATAACAAGGTAAAGAAAAAATGGTCCAACTGCAAAATGTAAGAAAATAAATACACCTTTCTTTTGCACTAAAGGTGAATGTATGGCATCATGGGTGCAGTCTATTGCATCAGTCTTATTTAAGAATACCATCTTGCACTCAAATATCCCCTTAGATTGGCCTTAATTTCTTTCATCACTAGTGAAACTGATGAGACTGTGGAGAAATGCAAATGGCAGCTTCAAGGAAGAGTTAACTGAGAGTAGACTGAGGAGCTCCCAGTCTGTCTGCAACTTCTCTCTGAAAGGCTCCTGTTTAGGGGAATTCAAGTACAAAAAGACCTTGCACCTCCACTGGAACAGAGTAAATAGAGGTACACAAGGATGGTTTTTGGTAGGTGATAACAACTGCTTATGATCCCCTTGCCATCATGAGCAAAAAAGTTTGATACTTGGTGAAGTCTTCTGGTAAATCAAGTTTAGCAATGGCTCTTCAGGTATTTCTGTTCATGTAAAGTATACTCTATATAACGAACACACTCCCACTAAGTAACAATAAATAATGCTAGACCAGTGAGGTGAATGTCATTTATAAACTATGGGATATTTGAAATAATGAGACACAAATCCATATAATGCTTTTTAGTATTGTGTGTGCTAATGTCATTATCATTTTGGTTGTCCATTTTTATTATGTTTTCACAATGTTAGCGGAACTGTTTGTTTTTTGTTATTGCTTTTGAAGAAATCATCTAGTGTCATGATCAATTCTCCCATCTAGGAAAAAAATGTGAACAGATAATAGCCTACCAGCTTATGTTTCACATCAATTTCAATTTTTATAAATCCCAGGTTGTATGTCAGTTTTCATGTAGGTTGAAATCCATGGAATTTAACATCAGACTTGTCCATGCAATCAGTTTATAAATAAGGCCTCTTATTGTCCTAGACTGCATAGAGCCCAGATTTGGGAGCAACACTATTCTGAATACAAATACTTTTATTTTCTTTATGAGAATGAACGGCTTTCGATTTTCAGCATACATACTTATTACAGTATTCCACAACCAATCATAATTATTTAAGTTGCCGTTTTAATTACTGAATATGTCCTTAACATACACAATTTAAATAGGCTGCACTGCAAAACAGTGATCTAAACTATTCTTATTATTCATCTTCTGCTTTTGTCTGCTAAAATCAGTGACTTTAGCCTAGTAAAATACTGTAACTCAGTACCTGATATAATTAAAGTATATGTATTTAGAAAAAGGACAACATGAAAGCTATTTAAAAGTTTTATGGTAGAGCAAAAACTGAAAGAAAGGAAGGAAACACAAAAAGCACAGAGAAGAGTAAGGTTGCTATTGTGGCTAGAATCACATAATATATGATGATTGCAGCTAAGATAACCTGCAATCTTTCAGTCAATTTGAAGATTGAAAAAAATATATATCTAAGTGCATTAAATGAATCCTTGGTAAAATAAGAAGCATCTATAAATTGTTTTCAGACGTCTTGATCTTTTTCTGCCTTTCAAGACATACAAGGTACAGCGGACAATTACAACTTATATAATATTTTTGCCATAATCAAAGAAAAGAACTCACTGACACTGTAGGCTAATTGCTAAGGCACCACTGTTTCATCAGCCTTCTAGAATTCACTGTTCAGCTCTGTTGCATTTTTGAGCGGAACCTTGGGAGGGGATGATTACAGTAAAACAAACAGGACATGCAATATACAGTACTGTACTCTACTGTTGTTTCAGGTCGATTCTAAATTTTACTTGTTCTCTGGTTTGTTCTTACCTATTATATAAATTATACATTTTCTCAAACTGTTTAGTCTAAAACAGGTTATGGGAAGCTTGAGCCTATGTTGGCAGCATTAGAAATCCCATCCACTTCAAGGCAAACTTTCAAATTCACCCACATTCATGCACATCAAGCACACTCTCCTTCAGAAAGAAAGCACAAACTCCACAGAGATGATCTTTTGCTAGGATTTTAACTCCAGTTCCTGAAGCGATGATGGAGCAATGCTACCAACATAAAAAAAATATTCAAGAAATACCAGCACTGTGTTTGTTTTTCACTTGTATCTCTTTCTTATTTACAACTTCAAATTTTTTCTAACTACTACAAAGCATGCTATAAGTATAGAGTCATTAAATTAGAGTCAGCCAGAGAAAAATACATACTAAGACAACACGCGATTTTCACGTTAAGATCATGAAAGACACTTAAAAGAACCGTGAGATGAAAGAGATTGGCCACGGAGCATCTCACAAGGACCTTAAACATCAGACTTTGTGCCAAGAGATTGACCCAGGACCATCTTGCGATGACGTAGAACACAAGATTGTTGCAAGACACGCCCTACTTACAACCAATATCAAATAAGACCACGGGCAGCAAAACACTCAGTCGTGTAAAGGCTGCACACACAGATCCAGGGCTCACAGCACAAATAAAGCGTATAACGACAATACGTTATAAATGAAACATTGAGGACTAGGCGAAGAAGAAAGCAGTGTGGAGAAAAGAGACTCAAAAGCATTGGAGAGATAAAAGAGCAAAAAAGAAAAAGAATAATCTAGGTGCACTGTGGTGGGCTGGTACCCTGCCTGGGGTTTGTTTCCTGCCTTGGGCCCTGTGTTGGCTGGGATTGGCTCCAGCAGACCCCCGTGACCCTGTAGTTAGGATATAGTGGGTTGGATAATGGATGGATGGATAATCTAGGTGCAAATTCAGAAAATAAGGAAAGTAATCATCAGCCCGGAACAAGTGGAATCAGAATTAAAAGACAAAGTAGAACTTCATGTATAACTCCGTGCGTAGAACTCGCACTATAACATGGCGTAAGCACAAAAGCTGAAATGTGCTTAGGCACAGAAAAATCCAGATGCAGGAATCTGTGCGTACTCCAATTTCCACGTTCTTCCGCTACATTAATCCAGATCAGCGTGAAAAGTAATGCTCGTGCATGCGCTTTATGTAACGCCCCAACTACTCCCAGAATTACGCCTCTTTGAATATGCAAATGAATATAAATTGCCCTTAAGCTCAGCCTTCTGTGAAAAGACAATGGGAAAAGCACAGGGGGAAAATATAAGAATTTCAGCGAATACCAAGTGGAAGCAAAGGAAAAACATACTATTTGTTCAAATAAACCGTGGTATAATCAACAAAAGGAAGTTGATCGAGTGACATAGCGTGTTGGAGAAACTTGAAAGCTCACATTCACAAAATCGCACAGTGCCGGAAATAAAAAAGAAGTCACATATCAAAGTTGCCGTGAAAAGGCGAGTTGTAGCCTACTGTCTGAGTGTCATATGAAAGCTTATTAGGGTACAGAGAAAAAAAGGCACATAGTGGGGAAAAAGCAGGAAATGTCAACTTCAATCTCGACATTTCCACTTTAATCACGTAGTTTATTTTGTCATTAAAGTAGAACATCATAAACTTCATCTTAAAATCGTTTAATTAACCAGTTTCTCAAATCACATCGTAATTAAAGTAGCACGTTAAATGCTTTGTTTTGTATTTGATCTTCTATGTGTGTGAATCACTACTTGCTTCTTAAACCGGCTCTCTTCCTCCAACTGGACACAGAATCCATTACATTCGTGATATTACAGCTCTCAGAATAACTAAAATACTGACATGTATACGTGATATCATTTTTGATGATGATAGGAGTTTAAGTACGTTATTAAACATGAGTTTCACGGCGCAGTGATTGTGTGCGACCTTCGATGAAATAATTTATTGCAGCAGTACTCAGGAGTGGCTCTAGGCTTGTGGTGGCACTGGGCAGAGGAAGAATCGGTGGCTCCTTAGCCCGCCAATGTCAGTAAGGTAGCTTATGCACGGTGGATGGCCACGTCCATTGCAGACACTGCATAGCCGCCTCGTGCTCATGACACAAGCATTTAACTTTTACCAAAATTTGCCGCTGCGTTTTTAGCTGTGTTGTTATTTTTTCTTTCTGTTTTATTTTCAATATATATTGGCGTAGCCGCCACTGCAGTCCTTGCTTTTCTTTCCCCAAATACCCAATCACCACACAATCAGCTCTGTAATAGAAGTTAAGCCATCTGTAAGCTTAGAGCGATTCTTCAAAGCGTTTAAGGAACATTGAAATATCTTAGTAGTACATGTTTAATTATTCTATCCTTCACGACACTCCCAGTGAAGAATATAGATTATTTAAATGAAGTTAAAGTTTTATCTGTATAATATAATAAACATATTTTGCTGCATTTCACCTTAAAAATGATATCGTCATCATATGTAAATACGCGCTTTATAAAGTGGCTCAGGTTGTGCAATATTATAACTGTAGTGCAAGTTTACAGTGGGGTGATTGTACTTATAAGTACAAATAGTTCTACAAGGAGCAATTGATTGAGTGCGATTATAGTTCTTGGGATGAAACTGTTTCTGAACCGCGAGGTCAGGAAAGGCTTTAAAACTTTTTGCCGTGGCTGAGGCAGAGTATCCTTGAAGCTGTATACTGATAAGTCTCTTTCTGATCAGCTGCTGCTGTGATTCACACTCAGATACAGTGATATAAATACTCCGAGTGGTGCAGTGAGAGTAATATGGAAAAAGATGATCCGCTGTGGCAACTCCTAACGGGAGGAGCTGAAAGAAGAAGAAGAAGAAGAAGAAGAAGGTGCAGTGAGAGTAACAACGCTAAAGCAGTTATGGTATTTGGAATACTATGGCTATTCCCTGGACCATTATATTGTTACAAGTTAATTACAATCAGATGCATTATACTAATAAACAATATGCGGTTAGTTTCAGTGTATTTATAAAGCCACGTCAGGAAAATAAGGTGTAACCACACAGGAACAGTAGCATTGCTTTGACGCTGGGTGCCGCCAGTCTGCAAAACCGAGCGGAGAACTTGCGTACGACAAGACATGAGGTACCGTGGAAAAGTGCGTGGCTTTACGCCAAGTGTAGGTTCTATACATCGCAATTTGAACGTGGAAAAGTTCTTACACAACATTTCTGTGCGTACGTACCGTTTATACATGAGGCCCCAGGTGTCATTGAAAAAAAGCAGGACAAAGCGAGGTCAGAAATAAAAGACAGAGTAGAAAACAAAGTAAAACATCATTAAGAGGTTAAAAAACAAGGGGGCCAAACACACGCAGAGCAGGTTAGAGATAATGAAAACTGGATTTCAAAAGACTCAAAAAAAAGTAGGCACGAAACACATGCAGAACAAGATACAGAATATGAAAGCAGAAAAAAACAACAGTGTCAAAACAAAGAAAGTAAAGATCGCATTAGCGCAAAGAAAGAGAAATTATTACTCGGAGAAATAGCGAAAAGGCAAATAGAAATCGAATATATGGACAAAAGTGATATGTCAGAAGTATGTAAATATTGTAAGGCTTTGAAGTTTAAGTCAGAATTTCAAAAATGGAGTTTACCTCACATGCATTTATTGGTTACTTTGCAAAAAAAAATTATTAACTGCTGATGATGTGGATCATTTTGTCTGTACTGAAAATCCAAACAGAGAAACCTACCCTGAATTATGGTACAATTCATTACACACATGTCTCACTTACCTCATTAAAAAGATTCAGCATATTGGGACTAAAAAAGATTCCAAATATTGTTTTTACAGAAATTCTGAAATAAAAGTGAAACTAATGAAATAGCAACAATTCAAAAAAAAAAAAAAATCTTAAAAATGCGTATCCGGAAAAACAAACACGGGGGTTGGCGAGTGAAGAGAGCAGGGGGCGAAACCCCCTAGTATATAAAATGCTAAGGGTTGTGCCTGTCTATCACATGAGAAACTTGATCTTGATCTTAATTGAAAGCTTCTAATGTGATACACATCAGTGATGCAACAAATTTGACTAGTGGCAATCTCTGCAATGTTATCAGGGTTTGTGTCTTTACTACAGCAAACTGCATAGTTAAACTGATCAAGAATGTGACATCTGCTGAGCATGAAGCCAATTACAGCATCCAAATCACGTAATAGGAAGAAAAAGAATGACAGCTCTGATGTCTGCTTATTGTCAAACATGTGGTGCTGCAATCTGCTGGTACTTGAGAACGATTGGGGCTAAAACCTTGATCTTGGCAGGACCAGAGGTTTCTAGTGACTGATGCAACATAAAGTTTCAAAGGCAGCTTTTTAATAATACAGAATATTTATCAAAAAAAATAGTGTTATTATATTACTGTACAAAATTGTGTAAACTTCTATATTCCCTAATAGTTAATTGTATCTGTTGTTTTACATTTTTTTTACTTTCTCATATACAAAGTATAGGGAGAGTATTGGAATCATCCAAAAATTGAATTTCGAGATTTTGATGCATCTTGATGTTTTAGACCTCCCTGAGCCCGAAAATACCATTATTGGAATTATGTCTGCGTCTCTGTCTGTGTGTGTATACCTGTATGTATGTATGTAAACACGATAACTTGAGTACATTTTCACTTAGGTCAACCAAATTTTGCATAAAAGTATTAGGTACAAAACATAGATTTCTATCAACTATTTCCGCTAACAGGAAGTTGTACTTTTTTATTCATGCAACTGCAGAGTCCAATTTATTCAACTTTACTTTTATAATAATTGTTCAATATATTCTTAATTTGATTTGATGTTGATGATTCTTTAATGTAAATAATATAAAAATATAATCATTGTCTTGCAGTTTACTCCTCAAATATCCATCCCCATATCTGAGTATACAAGAAAGTCTAGGGGAGACCACTCCAGATTTTTTATATTTATTCCAATATGGGAGATGGTACAATAACTTCAGAACTTAATGAGCTGGATTGAGCATTGACTCTTCACCATATTTGAGAAAAAGTAATATTATTCTAATGCAGAAAAGCTGCAGGTCCAGATAGAAGTCAATCATATTTTATGTTAAAAAAAAAAAATCTTATTATCTGTCATAGTTATGTATCAGCTTGAGTTTTTGTATTTTACGATTTCCTGCTTTTTTTGTCAAATTTGAACTATTATTTTCTATGTGAGTTTGCGGTTACTGTTGTTTTTGTTTATATTTTATAATTATATAATGTACCTTTAAATATGCATCTATTCCTTGTGTTTTGTGGGTGGCACCCATCCTGATGTCTCCATTCCCTTAGGCAGTGTCTTTGAAAGGCGAAGGTTTCACAAGTTCTCTCTCATATGAGGCATTTTGATATTTTGGGACTTTTAAAGTATATTTTGAACTTTAAAAGATATTTTCCATGTGCCTGGTCAGGCCAAAGACTGCTGGAAGTTGTTAGAAGTAAGCTGGTCTGCAGATAAGTTTTTCTGAGGGGCCCAATGAAGTTCCTGGTCTGCGTTTTTGTGGCATTTTGGAAGGCCTCAGCCCTTATTTGACATGTGTGAGACCCATCCCACAACAACAATGAATGTTTTCTATGTTCCTTAGAATGAAATAGAAGGAGTCATTGAATATTCTTCTTTATTATGAAAAATAAAGACACAGAGATAATATATCCCTTTAAAATACAAGCATTAAGGTATTAGGTAAGAATTTAGTAAACAGAATTGAAAAACAATTCCTTCAAACATAGAAGAAGGCCTGCTACTTTTAAACCTATAATATGTTTCTTATGTAATATATTTTTATCTAACTCTGTCAATATTTGTAATACTCTTAGATAAAACAGACAATAAATGGACTTGAGAAACGTGAAATACTTTTAAGGACTATGCAGTGGAAAAAGTCAGAAAATTGGAAAAAACTTAAAATACCATGCAACCAATAAAGTCAATCTTCAAAAAACAAAAATACAAGAGAAAATTGGAGGTCAAAAAACAAGGAAAAACTTCTTTCCTATTTAATTAATCACTAATTGAACACTTTTATTTTTTATTTTCTGGATAAACTTGGTCTAACTGAATGCTTTGCCACCCTCCTAAATGCAGACATTGCAATGACATAACATGTTACACGACTTTGGTATCGTATGACCAGAAACATGCATAGAGGCAGCAAATAAAGCAGCCACTGCAATAAAATGAAACTTCCAAAATGCCAACTACAGAAAGAAATATCAGAATGGCACCTTGGCTACATCAAAATGATAAAATTATCCATTTTATATTTACAGTTATCAGAAATAGTAAAAAAAAGATGAATAAAATCAACTAGGAATAAATTTAAACATATGATAAACAAATTTCATGCCAATAGGTGATGAGCAAAACCAGGAATGCTTGTGTATCACTGGGCGATGGGAGGTTAAAGAGTTTTTGTGGTGGAAAAATCAGGAATATTGCTCCCTAAGGATTCATTCACACTTTCATGTTAACATGTGCTTTTTCCACCGCTGTGTAAGTTATGTAATTGGAACCCACCAAGAAAATGTATTTTATTTATGCAACCTATTCACATCACACAGAGGAGTTTAGTGGTATTATAAAAAAATATGACATGCTGAATGTCTGCCACATCAAGGCACACCAAAATGCACTATTGTGCACAGCACTGTCTTTCCTCGATAGACAAACTCAGTACATGGAAAGCTGTTTAAACCCTCTACCACCCCCACATGCAAACTTAATGGCCCATTGCACTTTGCTTTTCTTTTCTGTCTCTGAAGCTTTCTTTAGGATTGTGATTGTCATGGTTGTCTTCATAATTGGCAAATGCGGGGTGTCATAGCACATACTACCCAGAACAACAACACACTTCTAAAAGATTACCAAAATGTCTAATGAAAGGAAATAGGTTTGATGATCTGGTGGTAAATATGAAGGTTTATTTCTCTGCTTTAAGAACTGGCACCTAAAACTAATGCCCTTAATCCCTCATTCTTACTTCTGTTTCATTTGAACCACTCACAAAATAAACTGGAGAGTCAGAAATTCTAAAGAACTATAAGAATAATTTTCGACTGATAAAATGTTTTTTATATAACTAATTTAGATATACAACTTCCACGTGTTAAAATTTAATTGATGATTTACAAAAGATCCCAGCATTTATGACTAATTTGACCACAAGTATATTATCCCCTGTTACTCTAGATGTACAGGTAAATGTGTAATGTCTTTCATCAATATGCATAGGTAGGATTTATAATCATACTAGCAAAATACCCGCGCTTCGCAGCGGAGAAGTAGTGTGTTAAAGAAGTAATGAAAAAGAAAAGGAAACATTTTAATAATAAGGTAACATGATTGACAATGTAATTATTTTGTCACTGTTGTGAGTGATGAGTGTCGCTGTCATATATATATATATATATATATATATATACACAGTATATACACACACACACACACACACACACACATATATATATATACATATCCATACATATATACATATAAACATATACACATATATATATACACACACACATATAAACATATATATATACATACATATCTACATATATACACACACACACACATATATATATATAATCTTAATTTATTTATCCATTCCTAAATAATTAAATGTGCAGGCTATTTCGTATCAGTGCAATACGCTGCTTGTTAAAGCGGATGACTCCCGCTCTTACATGCAAGTCTGCGTGGATATTATGAACTATCGTTTCTGTTCAAGTTCTATTTAAATTTTAAATAGAAGGAATTTTTATTTAGTCGACAGAATATTATTCCGGAATAAATCAACTCAAACCTTAAATAACTTATAATATTTTGCTCTCCATAAAAATATATCCTGTCTAAATTATACAAGTTAGAAATAAAGTAAACGTTAAAAGAACAAACATTCAAATTTCTTTACTCTTATGTAATTTTATATAAAAAGTAAACTTAGATTTTAAATATCCCAAAAGATTTTGCTCTCCATAAAAATATATCCTGTCAAAATTATACAAATTCAAATATGAACATGCTGCATAACAAAACCTGGAAATATAAATAAAATGTGTTCCTTTCAGCAATAACAAATCAAATCATTCAGTTGTCTTTGCTCATATGTCATTTTAGAGCTGGACGCCTGGCATCTTTTTTTGGCAATAAGTTTGTTTATGTTTGGTGTGAGGTTCTGTGTTGTGGAGATTCTCAGGATGGACTGCAGGTGCTCATCAGTGAGGCGACTCCTGTGTGCTGTTTTGTTAGTCTTCATGACTGAGAAGAGCTTCTCACACAGATATGTGGTGCCAAACATACACAAGGTTCGAGCCGCTTGTAGACGGAGCTGGAGCATTTGTGCGGGAATGGAGTGAATAAACTGTGCGGGCCGTGCAGTATCGTACTTTGCCTTCAGTGTGCCATTACACTGCAGCTCAATCACCTCCATCTGAATCTGCACAGGTGCAGTTTCCACATCGACAGCAAATGGGTTGCAGTGCACTCAGTTTATCAGCAAAGTGCGTATTTGGGAACACCGTTGTGCCGACTTGGTTCAACATTACTTGGCAACAGGAAAAGTGGGGCAAGTTGCACTGGTGCATTTGTGTCTCCCATAAAAGTAGCTTCACTTGAAATCACTTTGTGATTTTGCACGGTAAAACGTCTGCTGAAGTGTCAGATTCTTCTTTAACTCTTCTGCTTTCTGTATCTTCTGCATTGCATTCAGGTCTTTCAGGTTATCTTGATGTTTTGTCTCATAGTGCCGTCTTAGATTAAATTCTGTAATTACAGCCACATTAGCTCTACAATGAGACACACGGGTTTACCGGCAATGTCAGTAAACATATACTCAGCCTCCCATCGGTTTTTAAAGGCTCTGTGTTCAGAATCACCTTTTCTCTTCGGCATCATGTGGGCTAGCTTCACAATAACTTGCAGCATTATAAGATAGACTTGATTAACGCGGTAAGTGTTCGGCAAGGCAGCTGAAGCGCTGCATTATGGGATCTGTAGTTTATTGTGTTACCAGTGCTTCATATCCCCGGGCCATTAATAACAATAATACAGTATATAAAATGATCTCGCGGGCTGGATATAATTACACGCTGGGCCGGATGTGGCCCGTGGGCCTTGAGTTTGACACATATGGACTAAATAGAACTTGAAAAGAAATATTTTTTCAAATGTGATCGCACAATTCAGATCCAGTTGACGCGCACTACAGTACATCGAGCCCGCGTGCTATTGTGGTTTTGCCTGTGTGCCTCAATAAGTTACCCTCCCCTCACTCTTACTTTTTTACCGTTCATCTAATGAATACACTGAGTATGGCTTTACCAAAACAATCATTGATTGCGAATAAAGTATCCATTATTCATAAAGCTTCAATTTGTGATCTGTCTTTCTGTGTTAACCGCATATTTTTTCATACGTCTCAAACCAAGGGGATGCGAGGCTAAAATGAATCAAGAAGCGCGCTTACATACTTAGTGCATCCGCTCTCAGGAATCGAACCTCGGACGTCGGAGCTAGAGGCAAAGCCTCTACTATTGCGCCACGGCATGCGGTTTGTCTATTTGAGCGTAGCAGTGTAATTTGGTTATTGTTCAGCACTCTTTGGAACTGTTGCTTTTTGTCTGCGCACTGCGTCAGTTCACGTGAGCCACTGAATATGGTTTTATATGTCACTCGCTCGCTTCTTATTGTTTCGCTGCCTTCTTAATTATATAATGTATGTTTTCTTCAGTGCTTTTTGTAGCTCTTCCTGGTTTTCTACGTAATGCGTGATTACGTGAGAGGCGTGATGATGTTACATGAAACTCCGCCCCCCACGGCTTTCGAGCTCAACTCCATTACAGTAAATGGAGAAAAATAGCTTCTAGTTATGACCATTATGCGTAGAATTTCGAAATGAAACCTGCCCAACTTTTGTAAGGAAGCTGTAAGGAATGAGCCTGCCAAATTTCAGCCTTCTACCTATACGGGAAGTTGGAGAATTAGTGATGAGTCAGTCAGTCAGTCAGTGAATCAGTTCAGTCAGTCAGTGAGGGCTTTGCCTTTTATTAGTATAGATGACTTAAAGATTTATTGAAATTAAATTTTAAGTTTTTAATTGTGAATGTCTGCATCTTAAAACTGGATGCTTACACCTTTTCTTCATGTAAATGAGGGTGTGAGTAGACCTGCATCTTGGCTATTGTGGTTGTTGGTATCATGGGGCTCCCCATCATGGTGTTATGAACAGTTATATTTCTTCGACAATGACACTGTGCTGCATTTCTGTAGTTTATACGTGAAGTCTGTGAACATCTTTATAGTTAATTACTTGCTGCTAGGTACATAACAGAATGTATCTGCATAATGTTATGTTCAGTAACAATAATAACAAGCCAATGAGACGTGGATACAATGCATGAACATTCTTTTATTCCACCAAATTAGGTTCATATCTTAAAAGGGTCTCTTCCCAACACAATCCAGCTCAATGGTAATTCTGTTTTATAGAACACATGATGCTTAAGTTCACCTGTGCTCAACATTTAAACTGGTGGTCCACATACCACCGCGTCCAAGTTTTTGGATAATTTAAAATATTCACCTAATGTTTGCCAAATCATTATGTGTTTAAAAAGAACATTTAGTCATTATTAGTACCTTTTGCTTCTGAATTTTGAGCTTTTTTGCTCAACATATTGCCTTTGTTTGCAAAATTATTTTCACCATTTTGGCTCTCTAGAATAATTTTTGGTTTTCATGTTGACTCTGACATGCTAAAAGTACGTCTGGGTGTAGATAGATATGAATAAAACATCTCCTGCTCAGTCAATAGAGTTGGATTTGGAAGTGAAGTAGAAACAAGAAATAGATAAAAGGGGACCAGGAAGCCCTACTGAAAGGTGATTGAAAGAAACAAAATGATTGTTTGAACCCAAGACTTGTGGTTAGAATATGTGTTCTGGGTTTGGGGTGTTAGATAGCCTCTGTCTCGCACCTTCACTGTATCTTTTTTATACAAATAAAAAAATAATTAAAAAATGGATGCAGTTATAATACTTTATGTATGGAATGGTAATACATGGGTTGAACAAAGTATTTCTTCCAAAACCTGACTTTAATTTTTATTAGCAGGCAGCTAAAGTCTGTATTTTTTAATTTTGGAAAGAAATGTTTTAAAGCATATGGCTTGCTACATAGTGGAGTCCTTGCATTTCTAATATAAAGTACTTTTTTGGAATTCAAGATTAATTTTGAGTAATTTGCAACTGGTTATTATGATTATTTTATTAATAATTATTAACAATATTTAATTTTCATTTTTGCAATATTATTTTATTTAACATGATTATCATTTATTCCACTATTTTGCATTGTTTGATCACAGGACATTATTTAAGATGGCGGGAAGCAGCACCTGGTGGGTATTCCATGAAGCACCATTATGAAACTGAGACCTTTACTGAGGATTTTTCACTTGAATAAGCTTTATTTTCCAATCAAGGCTCAGCCGGTTCTACAAATGCAAAGTATTTCTTCTTAACTCAAGGCGGTCTTCAGCAATCCACAATTATGCGTGTACTCGTGAGATTTAGGCAGCCTTGAGTACTGATCATTAATCACATCTATTAAAGGGTTGGAAAGCACAGAGGATAGTGCAATTTCCACAGATTGAGTACCTGTGACTTTAAACGTGAACCTGTTGCAATGTATGGTGTATTATGAAACAGCTTTGAAAAGGTAAGAGTTGTATTTAATTGCCGTAAAGTAGAAGAACTTGGAACCGAGACAGTGGTGCTCTTTTCAGCCATTGATTAAGAAATAATAGTTGATCTATAATAACACAAAAAAGAATGCATCTGCTATAAAGACAAATTCCTAAGTACATTACAGTTCTGAATTTGTGCATTGCATAAGTAAGTATTAATGGCATCTTTATGTATGATTTTATAAATGTCATACTCGAACAAGGCAAGTATTCAGTAGCAGTATGGAGTGCATTAGGAAGCAATTAAAAATTATATAGAAGAACATACTTCAGAATTCCTAGAATATACATTTATATGCAAACATATTGCACATTTAGTAATCAAAAAAAGCTGCAGGTTCTGTGACAGGTGCAGTGCTCCAGTGTCAGCCCTGCTGATTAGTCTTCCGTCATCAGAATGTCAAATTGCACAGTACGACTGAAAAGTCATGTCAACATCATTTAAAAGGGCTGACCTCTGCATTGAAGCCATGTATGATGTGTATTTGACATATTTGGTCTCTAATGAGCTTGGCACTGCCGTTTATTTGCACACAAGTCTATTGTGTCTATGACATTTACTGTAGAAAGTTTAAATAACATCATCTAGTTTTACTCATATAAGGAGAGAGAGAGAGGGGTTGGGAGCTTGTGCTGGTAGCACATTAATGCACCCTTCACATGCTGACCACCTGGAAGGGGACCTGAGAGCAACGGGTGACATCTGAGCACCACACTGAACAGTGGGAGGTTTTTAATGGGGCTGGACTGCCAGTCCTGCCACCATCCCCCAATGTTTCCCTGCAAGTTGGAGGACCTGCTTATAGGGCTGGATACAGATTAACGTCATACTCGGGACGAAGCAACTACTTGTTAAGAGCCTTACTCAAGGGCCCAACAGAGTAGAGTCACTTCTGGCGTTTACAGGCAACCTTCCAATTACTGGTGCAGATCCCTATTCTCAGAGCCACCACTCTGCCTTCATATGACTTTGGATAAATACATTTTACATAAACCCACCAAAAAAGAAAAAAAAAAAGTCAATTTGATGCAAGTGGTTTTCTCAGTGGTCAGACATTTGCTGTGGTGAGTTGATATCTCAGATTGTCAGGAAATGCCAGGGATTCTGTTCCTTCCTTGAACTATTTGTTAAAGATAATCCAAACTTCATAATTCATCCAGTTTTCAAGACATACCATGGATGATCCCATATAACATCTTTATGAAAATCATCAGTATGAATACCAGACCAGACTTGATAAGTTTTATAATGAGTGTTTATATATTACTGGCATATCTTCAATTACAGAATATTTTTAATTTTTAATATTTCACTAGTTGGTGGAATATAATTTCGATTATTATAACATAATAAAAAGGTCAAACACTTTTAATTATTGACATATGCTCTTTCTCTCTATACATATACACCTTACCTTCACGTAGCTAGTGAACGAGAGAACTACTTAATGGATTTAGATCTGACTTTTTTCTATAATTTGCTTGAACATTCCGGTTGATTTTTGTGACTTCTCTCATCACAGTAAGAATCATAGTTCGCTTGCAGGAGCAATATATTCGCGGTAAATTGAGTCAGAAGCTGCGGGCCGAGAGGAGAGGGAACAGTGATGTCAGGAGTAGGGAGCCAGGCAGGGCCTTCCTCACTCACGTGCCAGCCTGTGTTTGAGTCAGTCAACCTGTGGAGTGTACTTTGCTGCCACTTCGCTAGCGATACCTGTTTGTATATCGATTTTTAAAATTTGTCCTGCATCACTACTACATAGACAGAGCCACGGGGACGACAAATATATATATATATATATATATATATATTATATATTGTGGACAATGGCCGACTGTTCATCCCGGCCAATACCCCCACGCCACTAGATGGAGCCCTTCCGGCAGCATGGAGGTGCCCCGGATTCCAGCAGGGCATCATGGATATTGGAGTTTTCCTTCACAGCCCTGCTGGATACCATGGGGATCGCCAGGAGTTGCTGCAGGGAGTCACAAGTACATCTATTTTCCCTACACCCCGGAAGTACGTCCCAGTCACATGGACAGAAGGAATGACATGCTTCCGGGATGAAAAAGAAGAGTTTTTGATCTGACCCGGAGGTGCTAAGAAGTCACATGGACTGAGGGTCACGGACTATAAAGGACTCTGGGAAATCCCAGACAAACGAGCTGAGCTGGGTGGAAGGGTGGCAATGCGTCTGGGAGAGTGGAGGATTATTGATTATTGGAGAATTGATTTGTTTATTGAAGTATAGGGGAGGAGGAGATGCTTTGTGCACTTATTTATAATAATAAATCTTATTATTGAACTTTTACCTGGTGTCTGATGTATAGTCTGAGGGTTCAAGGGAACGACAAATCCCTAAACTGTCACAATATATATATATATATATATATATATATATATATACATATACACACATACATATACAGTATATACTAGCCATCCCCCGTGGCTTATTAGTGAAACAGGACATTGAGATGGGCCCCACCCAGCTCTCTACTCCTGATGTCACTGCTCCTACTCCCCTCGGCCCGCAGCCTCTGTCTCGGATTAGTGCGAATATATCGCTCCTACAAGTGAACTATGATTCTTAGTGCAATGAGAGAAGTTACAAAATCAACCAGACTGTTTAAGCAAATGATAGAAAAAATAAAATGTAAATCCATTAAGTAGTTCTCTTGTTCACTAACTAAGCAGAGTTAAGGTTATGCCCTGAGGAAGATGCGTGAGTGAGGAGGGCCCTGCCTACCTCCCCGCAGCCCAATGAGTTTCTCTTGGATTTGCGCCAATAAAATCGGTACCACAAGCGAACTATGATGAGAAAGTCACAAAATCAACGGAATGTTCAAGCAAATTATAGCAAAAAAACCAATCTAAATCTGTTAAGTAGTTCTCTCGTGAAAAGCGGACAGACATACAAATGGGTCTAAAAAACTATAAGAAATTTTGCGCTTGGACCACAAAATTTTTAAAACCATTTCTTAGCGAGCATCTATATATATATATATAATATATAATTTATGTGTGTGTGACTGTTTATTATACACAATATATACAAATACTGTCATGACTTGTACCAAAAATAGAACTTGTAACCGAGACAATGTACTGAGAGTCTGATATTACTGCTTATGATAGTAGTGGACAAAAATGTTTTTTATTGGCTGTATCATTACAGTCATGCATATCTTTATTTCTTAAAATACAGAGTATTCCATTTATGGCACGCTCAAGGCATCAAGGCCTTCAGAGACATTATGTTGATAATGTAGTTGCATCCTTTGAACAGCTTACAGTAGCTCTAAGTACCATCTCAAAAAACATTTATTTCATCACATGCAAGTCAGAAACTTTGACAAAAATAACAAATTCAATTACCCTACTATTCTTCAGTATCATCTATGGAGGGTTTAATATAAAATACCACTGTAGGTAAAGAAATTTTATTAAAACTGACACTTTTGATAAAGTAATGTCAAAACTATACCAGTTGATGAGACAACATTCTAGGTAGTGATATACACATGTATAAATGAAAAAGCTTAAACAATCTATTTAGTATAACCAAGTTACTATTAAAATATTTGCTTTTATTGCACCACTCCAGTGGGTTACCATACTAAAATATTTCTGTCCTGTCAGGCCGCATTGTTTGTGCTTACTATAAAGAAAAGAACAATCCATACCTCAAACATTTAGACCCCTCCTGTGTTTTCCTGTATTGATCTGTATTTTTATTAATCTCTTTACTTGCATTCATTTTAAATGTGTTTTCACACTGCTTCTGGTAATTATATGTGACTAAATTAGTGAGTTTGATAAAACATAGGCTCTGTTAGATTGCTAAATTATCCATTTTGTTTAGAACAAAGCCCCTAGAAGTTTTATTATTATACCCATGGGAAGTTAATATATAATGGCTTATATTGATTATGAGATAATTAGAAATAAAATTAATTTGACAACAGTCACATTCACAGTTACAACTGATGCTTTACTGTAAGTGTCATTTTGTGTTAAAAAATCCTTTGGAAAGATGTCTTGTGCCCAACAGAGAGCTTTTACTGAAGAGTATTTGAGAGAGAAATCTTTACAATTTGATTCTGATATATGAAGGAAAGACCACCATAGCCAGAATGCATTTTGCCTCAAGATGTACAAGACGTGGTGTAACATTTTACATCCCATGCACCTCTGTCACTTTAGACTGGATTAGTCACCACCTGTGACAGATGTCTTTAAGCTTCCACTTCTATCAGAAATACGTGATGGCTGTGTCAATGGCTTTTATGCCACTGGAGTACAATTTTCATCTACTTATTGAGCAGCATCAGGGTTACCAGGACACTTCAGGCTTTTTTGGAGTAATATCAGATGGCCACTGCTTAACACTTCGCCATGGCAGCTTTCATTTTTGAGAGTGCCTCTCCTTACTATAGTACAAATGGAAAAAATCAGTATTTTTTAAAATGAGAGTACATTTACTCAACAATAAACAACTCTGATTTTTTTTTAGTGTTTGGCAGCTTTGTAATTGTACTGTCTTCAAGAAGTACCCTTTCACATTATTAATGGCCATACTGTTGTAAGCCTTCTAGCCATTCTGGTATCTTTAGCAATACTGTATTTTCTCTTCCAGGTTTCTTCCTATCTTACTCATTTCTTTTTTAGTTAACTAAATTTTCTCTTTTCTCACAATCTCCTTTTCCTTTATTCTTCATTTGATGAAAATAATAAATTGTAATTTAACTTCTAGTTGACAGTTGCAATATTCTGTTTTATCTAATTTAGTGATTTGCAACATATTTTTGCACTGTTATTTTGGAATTACTGTAATAATAAATAGAAAATCTTACTTATACCATTGAAAATGTTACACAATTTTAAACTGACTAATCTTTTAGTACACAGTAAAATAAATAAGGCAAACACACTTTTCCACAATATGTGATTAAGTTATGTTATTTCATTGTTTTAAATAAAAATTAAAATAAAGGAAAATGAAACAATAAGATGTATTTTCTTCATAATATACAATTATGTTAAGTTCCATTGATTTAAATAATAAATGTCTGTCAAAGAAAATTTAAATGAATTCAATTGTAATACCATAATTTATAGTTCAAATCTTTAAAAATGTGCATACTGCTGAGATTACTTTGGAACATACACTTCATCGTGTTAATTTTAATCAGTGTAGGATAACAAAACTCATTCATTCTTTGACTCAATTTAATCTGATGTTTCAGCATACACTAACTGTATGTAATTTTTCCTTTATTTTCTTTATTTATACAATCAATTTTTTTCTTACGTTTAGCATTTAAGTGACTATATTTCACCTAATGACTACAGACACTTGTGTCTCACATCATGAAGACCTTTAAGATGGTGGTCCTGGACTATATGAGTTCTCTTGTGGTAGACCCTCCAGACAAACAGCAGTTTGCCCATTGGACAAATATTGAAGTGGAGGACGCAGTTATCTGTCTGCTCCACAATGCTTACTCTCACCTTGACAAAGCTGGCAGCACACTGAAGATTATGCTTTTTGATTTCTCTGGTGTCACCATCCAGCCGTCCCTGTTAAGGGGTAAACTCTAAGATATGCAGGTGGATGAGCCTGTGGTGTCCTAGATAATGGAATATCTGACAGGCAGACCGCAGTTTGTGAGACACGAAGATTGTGATATGGATGTGAGCAACACTGGACCACCTCAAGAAACAGCCCTGTCTCCTTTCCTTTTCACTCTGCGCACCTTTGACTTTAGGTCAGAGGTGTCCAACTCTGGTCCGAGTGGGCCGCACTGGCTGTAAGTTTTCATTGTAACCCTTTTCCAAATCAGTGAGCAGTTTTCACTGTTAAATAACTCCTTTTACTTTCATTTTAATAGCCCTGTTTTTAAGGATTCAGTCCTCTGAATTTGTTCTTTTCTTCATTAAATGACAGCCAAACAGAAATGAGATGTGAAATGAGCCAACATAGACCAGCTAAACTGGAACATCAAACTCCAGCCAATTTCACTCCAACCTGTTTCTTAACGAGAAGCCAATTCTTGCTGTTAATTAAAGCCATTATTGAATATCTTGGCTTGTTGCTGCTCTCATTCTACCCCAACAAACTGTTAATTTTCTATTTTTTCCAAGACCACCATCAAGATGTTTTGGTGACCTGAGCAGACCAACATGACCGAGACCTTTACCTTTCTTTATTTTGAGGCTAGCTGGTCATGTGGTGGCTTGTTTTGTGTCTCATTATTGTTTGCCTGCCCTAATCTCTCTCCTCTCTTTTTAGCTAAGGTTCCTGAGTCACGCCAATTTAAACTTAGGCAAAACTAGTTAATCAGCAGCAAAAATGGCTTGCTAATTAAGCAGAGGGTTAGAATAAAAACCTGCAGCCTCTGTGGCCCACCAGGATTGGAGTTGGAGACCCCTGCTTTAGGTCATGGAATTCTGATTCTGCACTTATGGGGTGAAGTGATAAAGAGGATAAGATAACATATAGAACAGGTGGAAAAGTTTGTTTCTTGGTGCAAAGAGAACTGTCTGCATCTCAACATCAGCAAAACCAAGAAACTGGTTATTTACTTTCACCGCACCAAACAGCCTCTATGTCCGGTCACTATTTAGGGAGGGATGTAGAGGTAGTGTACTCCTACAAGTACTTGGGGGTCCATATTAATGACAGGTTGGACTGGTCTCAGAACGCAGAGTAACTATGTAAGAATGGGAAGAGCAGGCTCTTCTTCCTTAGGAGGTAGCACCGCTTTAATTTAGGAAGTGACATTTACTTATTTGGCTGAAGTCTTTACCCAATATGACTTAACATTTATGATACAATTGGTTACATTTCTTTTGGTTTTCCAATTGGAGCACAGGCAGATCAAGTGGCTTGCTTGCTGCTCACACAGTGTCAGTAGCAGGGTTTGAACCCACAACCACAGGATTTGAAGCCCAAAGCCTTAACCACACTGTGATGTCCAGTGCAGTTGTCTACACTGTTGTGTGTTTGGCCAGTAATATCACTTCAAGAGGCGGCCACTAAATCAACAAGCTAATTAAAATGACAGGATCAGTTATGGAATACACTCTGGACACTATGGAGGTGTAGTAGCAAAGGAGAGAATTAAAACAAAACTGACTACCATTATGAACAATGTTGCACACCCTCTCTATGACACACTAACACTGCACTGAGGGCTTTCAGCCAATGAATTATTTAGCAGAGATGTGACACAAAATGCTGCTGGGACTTCTTTAACCAACAGCAATAAGTCTGCATAATGCCTAACTGTGACACTGACTGCCAAGCCAGACACTTTCTTCCTTTTTAATTTTCTTGCCTTTTAGTCATTCTGGTGTGTGTTCAAACCAGTGTGTGTGTATAGTTATGTATGTATGTATGTTAATATTTAAAGAGGTTCTGTAAAAAGCCAATTTTTCCCCTTGGGCACGAATAAAGTGCACAATAAACAGCAATACAGGGGCACCGCAGGGGACTGTACTTTCTCCGGTACTGTTCAATCTATATACATTAGACTTCCAATATGACTTGGAGTCCTGTCACGTGCAAAAGTGACACTGCTATTGTGGACTGCATCAGGAGTGGGCAGGAGGAGGAGTACAGGAAGCTAATCAAAGACTTTGTTAAATGGTGCGACTCAAACCACTTACATCTTAACACCAGCAAGACCAAGGAGCTGGTGGTGGATTTTAGGAGGCCTAGGCCCCTCATGGACCCTGTGATCATCAGAGGTGACTGTGTGGAGAGTGTGCAGACCTATAAGTATCTGGGAGTGCAGCTGGATGAGAAATTGGACTGGACTGCCAATACTGATGCTTTGTGTGAAAAAGGTCAGAGCCGACTATACTTTCTGAGAAGGTTGGCATCCTTCAACATCTGCAGTAAGATGCTGCAGATGTTCTACCAGACGGTTGTGGCGAGTGCCCTCTTCTACGCGGTGGTGTGCTGGGGTGGCAGCATAAAGATGAAAGATGCCTCACGCCTGGACAAACTTGTTAAGAAGGCAGGCTCTATTGTAGGAGTAAAGTTGGACAGTTTAACATCTGTGGCAGAGCGACGGGCACTAAGCAAACTCCTGTCAATCATGAAGAATCCACTGCATCCACTAAACAGAATCATCAGGCAGAGGAGTAGCTTCAGTGACAGACTGAGGAGATCGCTCCTCCCCCACACTATGCGACTCTTCAATTCCACCCGGGGGAGTAAATGTTAACATTACTCAAAGTTATTGTCTGCTTTTTTATTTTTATTTTTTTTTCATTTTTCATTATTATTACTATTTAATTTAATATAGTTTTTTGTATCAGTATACTGCTGCTGGATTATGTGAATTTCCCTTTCGGATTAATAAAGTATCTATCTATCTAAAGTTCTGGCTATCTATCTAGCTGCATTACATACCAACTAGTAGCTGTTTTAAATGGGCAGGTAGTGTCAAACACTAATGAAGAAATTTACTCAAAATAAGCAATGGTCACAAGCCTCTTTACATATACCAGTAAATGAGCAAAACTGATTAAGGTGGGTGTGAAGAAACTGTTCTGAAGGCTTTGCTAGGGATAAATACCAAATGGAAGGATGTAGCATGGAATGTATCAAAGAGTGATGTGTGACGAGCCAGTACCTTTTAAGCTTGTCTTTCAGGTACACCTAAGCAATCACCTAGGAAACAGCCATCTAGCTGAGTCCAACACTGTCTGCTATGTTAACCTTTTTTAATTATGGTTTTAGTGGTTTTCCTTTCCAGTATATTAATAGATGTGTGATGTATTGTGAAACATGTTTGTTTCCCTATTCTAAAAAAATTCTTTGCAAAGCTATATCTTTCCTCATAAATTTAAAATAATCTGTTTGGATTATTCTTTTTCATTCAAAATAGTCAAGGAATTCATCCAAGTAATAATTGTACTGAAATACCACATTTATGAGTTTTTGTGAGTGCCAGTTAACCAAAGAGTTATATTTTTTTGCATTTCAATATTTCTAGCATGTTGTGAATGTGTTTCAATAGATCTGGGACCTGATGTACATTATATAAATATGTGCACTGTGCACGTAATGTCAATAACAGAATCAAAATCTACCTTACTGGAAAGTGTCAAAATGGAGCAATGCAAGGGATGGAGGATGTTCTGCATAATGCACTGCATATACTGCTTAATGCTGAGGCTGTCCTGTCTTTCTCATATTTAAGCACATCTAATCAGTTGGCAGGAAGCCCAACCTACACAACAAGACATACAGATCATGTGGAAAGACTATGGCCACATATGTTATAGTCTGATTGATATCCCAATCAAGACAGGCTGTTTTTAAGTGAATGAAAATGCAGGATGTGGGCTGGGTGCTGTTATAAGTGGAATTTCCTCTAAAGCAAAATAGTATGAGGCATCTAAAAGATGCTACTCAAGCAAGCCAGGGTCTTTACCATCCAGCCTAGAAGAGCCTTGCCTTAACAAGTTATGCCCCACATACACCCTAATGGCTTGAGCCAGAGCAGGCCCAAAAAATGGGGCAATGGCAAAATAACCATAAATGTCTCAAAATAAATTGGTCACTGTCACCACCAGCTTGTGCACTCAAAGGGCAACAAAGAATCTTTAGAGATTAAAGGGTTATTAAAAAATATACAAAGAATATCTAAAACAAACAAAAAGTAGCACAATGGAGTTTGCTAATAGGCAACCCACAGTTAACAAATTCCTAATCACAGTCCAATAATAAGGATCCTTAATACAATGCAAAAATAATCAAAAAAAAAAATCCAACACCAGAGAAGGCAATACTTACAGTAACTTCATAAAACACGATGATGATTCACACCCATAGGCCTCTGCAGTCAGTTTAAATAGCCTGAGGGTGGGCCTAGGAGTGTTGATGTCAGGGTGGTCCTGCCTATTGGGGCTCCACCCAAAATAACATGGAACAGACATACATTTAACGGGACAGTACACAATTATACACCTAACGGAAATTATGTAAAAATAAAACGTAATAATGCAGAAATTACAAAAACAACAATGCATAAACACATGTAACCATAACAGGTGCCATATCCAGATCGTCTGTTAAATCAGGTATTTCACCCTTGTGTGTACATTCAGTCCTGGAATGAAATAAACCCTTTCCTTCATAAATTATGTTTATATATGTTTAATGTGATTTTACTTACTAGGCTGAGCTTACTTATATAACATTGTTGGTGTGTGCTGTGGAGCATTTGTAGGGTTAGCTTTACAATAACTGGTATAATATTTATAGCCAGATAGAAATGAAGACATGGATTAAGTGCTTTAACTCTGCAACATAACATTCTTAACTTGCTTAACAATCTGTCTACATGTTCATAGCTAAATATTTTGCAGCCTATGCCATAGAAGAAGAGGACACAATAATGGGCTGTGTTTTTTTCCACTTGTTATGCAAAATATGAGAAGCACAGCACCTCTGATGATTCTTTGTTTGGGAAATTCACAAGCAGATGAGAATTCCCAAAAGATGAAATATAAAATAACTGTTATTTTGCTTGTTGCTTCATTGTTCTGAAAAAAAAAATGCTGTTTTCAATTTGTTTATCATCATTTTGTGGAGCTTAGAACTTTGGGTTGAGTAGGAGTCTGACAAAACGCATTGTTTTTGTTCCCCTTTCTCATGTTGTGTGGACCATGCTGAGTGCTAGGAATCTTTTCCCGTAGTCAGCCGTTTTGCAGGTTTTTTTTTACTGACCACCCTGTTTCAAACTAGTTTGATGTTCAACTAAGTGCTTGGGAAAAATGCATACAGATATTGCACATGTTTGTCTTTCAACAATGTTCTTGTTTGTCCTGCTAGACACTGAAAACTTCATCCATTATGTTTTGTATTGTCAGGTGTGGACCCGGTCGGTCTTGTGCTAGCAATTCTAGCTTTACACCTGGTAGTACTAGGGTGTTGTACCATGTTAGCCATTATGGATGACATGTCAAAAACGTGCATATTGTAATCTTTTTAGTTAGCCAATAAGGTGTCATTTTGCTTGACTTCTCATTACACCTGGTATAAAGACACCTTGTGCTTTATGTGAACCTTCAGTTTTTATTGCAGGTTTTCCTGGATAAAGAATTTTTGATCAGATCCCATTTCATTATTGTTTGCTTCTAATTGTTATAAAAATTAACTTACTCCCTACATTGTAGCAATGTATTTATGGATTAAACAATACACCTGGTAGCAAAAATGACACTAAATTGAACATTGCACAATCAAATAACTTAATTTATATCACTAACAGAGCAAAATTGTACATAGTATGTTTGAAATTTGCAAAACACATTCATTTTTTGTTAATGTATTACTAAGTGGATATTTCTGAAATTATCAGCACACATTATAAACAGGAAAAAGCATTCCCATAATACTGTGCTTTTGAATTGAAATTCTTCCTCTGACCTTGACTGGATAACTGACTTGTGGATTATGCAACACAAATACCGAGAGATTTTTTTTTTTTGCCATGGATGTTTTTAACTTTATTTGCTGTTGTATAGCATTGGTCATTTAATTCTATTGTATTATATTTTTTTTTCTGTCCATTCCTCATGAAAATAGTCAATTTAATTTTTTTCAGTAATTTCTGAAAATTGTACAGGGTAAATAATCTTATTTTTGGATGGAGCCTCTACTCTACTCATGACCTCTACTCAGCAGAGTGTACTCTGTAACCTAACATCATAATAGCCTTTTTGATTAGTTATTTACATGAAATGAAGAGAGTAATAAGTCTATTAGTGCTCTCAGATCTTTGCCATTAGGTGTCTTTTTCTAGCTATGTTTTGAATATTTTTACTTTACATATATAAGTAATTTATTAATGCTAAACTTTGTTTTCTGCTAATATGAATTTCTAGGTGTTCCTTTAGTGATTTTGCTGGCTCAAGAGTATCTAACAATCAAGAACATGTAGTGCTTTTTAACACCACAACAACAGTTTTCACCCATTTCCTTAGATGATGACAAAATTTCTTTTTCTTTTAGTTTGCAGAGTTGTCTACAGTATAAAGTCAGCTATTAAGCATCAAGTAATCTAGCAGGCACAAAAAATTGCTTACTTTTTTCATAGGACTAGATTGTGACATAGGAAAACACGATAAGCAACATACTGGCTTTCTCATAGAAAATTACATCTCGTTGGTTGGGGGAAAGGATGGACCCTTCACATCTTGTAACTAAAGGGCTGCATCTTGACCTAAAGGAGCTCTAAAGGTAGGAATTTGGGACTAACAAAGGTGGTGAGGAGAGAGGGTTTGAAAAGACAGAATATCGCATATTATATGCCCACCCTTAGTAATTAATTTGGAATTATTTATACAATTTCACCCAGTAGGCATGTGCGCTGTGGTCACTTAATTACTATTAATTTACAACATTGTTTTCCTGTAGTTAATCTTTTGGGTACAGAAAGTGGAAAGATTGATGAATTTCAGTATCTACCTTCATATAACAGTTGCTACTCTAGATTTATTGCACTCATGTATGATCTTTTGTATGATGCTGACTGACAAAAGTGCCAAATTCAACATTTTTGTCTCCTAATAAACCTGAAAGGCATTTTTAAAATGCAATTTTGACTTTGCCAAATAAATATCTGAATCACCCAGAATGCACGTCTGTTTGTGGTTCAGAATACAAGTGGTACATACAGTATGTGCGGCACAATGCATGTACCCAAAGACTTTTTCATAAACCTTTGTCAAAGAGGCAGTGTTACTACTGATATCTAATTTCTCTTGCATCACATTTTTAATAACTTCAACCTTTTCTTAAAATAAACTGCTCAAAGGAACACTTTGAAAATACATCAGATCTCAATGGGAAAAAAATCATGCTGGATATCTATACTGATATGGACTGGGTAATGAGTTAGGAATGAAAAGACACCACATCGTGTGATGGAAATGAAAACGATCAACCTACAGAGAGCTGAATTCAAAGACACCCCGAAAATCAAAGTGAAAAAATGATGCGGCAAGCTAGTCCATTTTGCCAAAATTTCATTGCCGCAACTCCAAATCGTACTCAGTAGTTTGTATGGCCTCAACATACTTGTATGTATGCCTGACAACATCAGGGCATGCTCCTAATGAGATGATGGATGGTGCTCTGGGGGATCTCCTCCCAGATCTGGACCAGGGCATCACTGAGCTCCTGGACAGACTGAGGTGCAACCTGGAGGTGTTGGATGGTCCAAAACAAAATGTCCTAGAGGTGTTCTATTGGATTTAGTTCAGGTGAGTGTGGAGGCCAGTCTGTGGTATCAATTCCTTTATCCTCCACATGAGGCCGGGCATTGTATTGTACCAGGAGGAACCCAGGACCCACTGCACCAGAACAGGATCTGACAATGGGTCCAAGGACTTCATCCCAATACCTAATGGCAGTCAAGGTGCCGTTTTCTAACCTGTAGACGTCTGGATATGCCTTACCAAACCATCACTTACCCACCACCAACAGCATAACTTTATCCACAGCTTCTCCAAACCCTTTCACGTCTGTCACATGTGCTCAGGGTGAACCTGCTCTCATCTGTGAAAAGCACAGGGCAGCAGTGGTGGACCTGCCAATTCTATTATTATCCTGCAAATGTCAATCGAGCACAAGGTCCACTAGAGGAAATCGGGCCCTTAGGCCACCCTCATGAAGTCTGTTTCTGACTGTTTGGTCAGAGACATTCTCACAGGCCTGCTGGAGGTAATTTTGTAGGGCTCTAGCAGTGCTCATCCTTTTCCTTTTTGTCCAAAGGTACAGATACCAATCCTGCTGATGGGTTAAGGACCTTCTACTACCCTGTCCAGCTCCCCTAGAGTAACTGCCTGTCTCCTGAAATCTCCTCCATGCCATTGAGACTGTGCTGGCAGACACAGCAAACGTTCTGGCAATGGCACGTATTGATGTGCCATCCTGGAGAAGTTGGAGTACCTGTACAACCTCAGTAGGGTCCAGGTATCGCCTCATGCTACCAGTAGTGACACTGACTGTAGCCAAATGCAAAACTAGTGACAAAACATTCAGAAAAGATGAGGAGGGAAAAATGTCAGTGGCCTCCACCTGTTAAACCATTCCTGTTTTGAAGGTCATCTCATTGTTGCTCCTTTAGTACACCTGTTGTTAATTTCATTAACACCAAAGCAGCTGAAACTGATTAACAACCCCCTCTGCTACGTTTCACTGACTTGATGCTATACTCTGACTAAAAAGTATTCCTTTAATTTTTTTGAGCAGTGTATAAGGAGGAATCACTGTTGTTCACAAGCTTTAACACATGGAGACTAACCTTATTATTTTATTACATGTCTTATTTTAAGCTTTACTGCATGCAGACTAACCTTATTATTTTATTACTTATTTTATTTTAAAGTTCCACTGAAGAGAAAGTTGTTCATGATGATATATACTCATCTCTTGTATAGCAATGTCTTATTTGCCTCATTTTTATTATATATTCACACCCACACCTTGAACATAGCAGATTAATTTTTTACAAAAGCTACAGGAGGTTTCACAGAACACAGAATTTATGTCACTAATCTTTACTATTTTGTGAAAACAACAAATGTCTAAAGTAAGCAATAAATGTGAAATGGGGCACACAGGTAGGTTTTGTCCAATGTCTAGTGACAGAGTCAGGAAAAAGTCACATATTCATCTGGATGCTAATAATGAATGTCCTTCACAGTGATCTTAAATGTTTGGCATCTAGAACTTTGGTTATCTATCTATCACATTCAATAGGATGAATAAAGTATAATATCATCTACTTTGCAAAAAGAAATTTGCCAGGCTAATACTGTAGAACAATTTTAAAAACTGCTAAAAACCAATTCTTTTAAAATGGCTTTTTCATACCTACATTCCGGTTCTTCTGTGCACCACCACCTGATCAAGGTACCATGCTGCCCCCTGTGTTTATGAACTGAATGGCAGGTGTCCCAGATGTCCACATGACCACCATCATCATCAATTTCTTCCATGTGAAGCCTGAAAACCATAAAGACTGATTTAGAACATCTATGTTATAGAGAATGCCCAGTGGGGGCCTGGGTGGTCTTTTGGCCTTGAAACCCCTGCAAATTTGTTTTTTTCTCCAGCCTAACTGGAGGTTCCTGGCCATTTAACCTTAACTTTTTCTTTGGTTACATGCTGTATAATATTATTGCCTAAACTTGTTTGTTTATGCTTTATATTAACTTTGTGTTATTTCATTTTGTAAAGCACTTTGAGCTACATTGTATGAAAACATGCTATATAAATAAATGTTGTTTTTGTAATGTTGGAAATATACTTAATTGTGCTGTCTTTGTAGGCACAGCTAGAGAATCATGAATGTTGTTGGCCAGCAGAACTTGTACAAAAACAAAGCAAAACAACTTTTAAACCAACGTATTTCTTCCTAATTACTATTGTTTTTACTGTTAAGTCTCTCACAAACGATGCTTCATAATGCATGCTGCTATCCTTTATAGTGGAGTCATGCTGATGTAGCTTACCATGCACATGACTCCCTAGCAGAGTGCCACAGCCACAAAGGTTGCATCCATGATTTTAATCATATAAGATACCCACAAATTACTCCTAGTTGTATGATTTCTAAAAAAGAGAATAAATACTCATAAAAAAGATTAAAAAATAGGAAGCAAAAAAAGAACGATAAAGACAGCTATAAAAAAGGTAGTGGGGACCTGTGTTGATAGATGATATGATAGATGACGCTTCTGTTCCACACCATCAGCCACTAGCATCAAACATGAATTCTCTCTCATCTCCTCTTTACGTTACACTGCCAGCTTAAAAATCTTAACAAGTAGTCATCCTTTTATCCTGCCTCTTATTTGATTGGTGATGAAGGTTAAAGAAAAATGTTTCATGTAATTTTCTCAAACCTAACCTACTTCAAATTCCACAAGAACACACAAAACCAGGAACAGAAAAAAAAAATTCCATGGAATATTAAAAAAAAAAATCTGCAATGATCACCAACTTTCTTTTTTTATTAATTTTATTACAATTCATACAAAGCAATCAAGATTTCACAAAAAAGAAAAACTGAGTTAAGAACAGATCGATCCCCACCCCTGAGAGAGAGAGAGCAAGCCAAATAACGTTAAATTTAAGGCTTGTAAACATACCTAATTTAAAAAAAATTCTCTGTGCTTTATGAACTTATTTTAAAATATTACTGATTAGATCCTGCCATGTTTTGAAAAAAGTCTGTACGGATCCTCTAACTGAGTATTTGATTTTATTTTTAATCACCTGTCAGACAGCCTTGGACTCACAATCCCTCCTAACCCATTAACAGCTGTGTTTGGGGTTCTTCCAGAGGGGTTTAAAGTGGAGAAAGACAAACAAATTGTGATTGCATTCACTACACTGTTGGCACGCAGACTCATTCTGCTAAACTGGAAGAATCCAAACTCTCCTCTTTTAAGTCAGTGGGAAACGGATGTGTTATATTATTTGAAATTGGAAAAAAAAATGATCACCAACTTTCACAGTCTAATATTTTGCTGAAGCATTTATGTGTCCTACTGATTTTGATCTTTCCTCATGCTTCTTTTGATGCTACCTTTAGCCTTGTGTCTGGCTGTACTGAACTGTCAGCTTTATCCTGATATACTTTTCACTGAAAAACAATACATGTATTTACTAATCTTGACTTCTGTCTTCTAAAATAAATCAGCATATCCAAATTAACCTTTTAATATAGCTTGTACAACCCAATCAAGATTACAGGAATTGCAGCCCATTTAACCGCCTGCTGGAGAACATCAGCATAGCTCAACACAACTTATACAGCTTATTATGAATATTGATGACGTTACAATAACTAAAATCCATCCATTATCCAACCCGCCACATCCTAACTACAGGGTCACGGGGGTCTGCTGGAGCCAATCCCAGCCAACACAGGGTGCAGGGCAGGAAACAAACCCCGGGCCGGGCGCCAGCCCACCACAGGGCACACACCCACACACCAAACCCTAGGTAGACAATAACTAAAATACAAATATTAAATTCTAAAACTAAATTAACTTTTGACACTGAAAAACCATCCCCTACCCAGAACAGACTTTGCTTTCACAGTGGTGCAGGCAGGCCAGTATGAACAATACAGGAGCCTACTTCAGTTCAATGGCAGGGTTTCTTATCCTGATCTCTCTCTCTCTCTTTCTGATTCTATGGAAGCTTTTCATTAGGTTTTGGAATCTGAAATAGTTAATTATATCTGGGTGTAGTTATTGTGATTAAATGTGGCTGAAGACAAATAACTAGTTGTCAACATACTTTAATATCTAATTAGAATTAACAGTTTTATTCACCCAGGTACCTCTACAGAGTGTCTGTTTTTCACATGCATTTGAATTTTCATTTAATTGTGAGCACTGAAGCAAATTAATACAAGAATAGACACTTAAAAGGCAATTTGTCATCTTTATGCATTTTAATTTATGCTTATGGATTTGACTAGAGAGCACATAGACATCTTTATAAGGATTTGTAACTCATGTTGTTGCTTTAATACAAACCAGGTGGCTTTTTCCTTTAAATTGTGGTTCAAATAGTAAACTTTTACATTTCATTGTTATCGGATATTACACTGACTTATGCATTAAAATGATTAAAATGGTGCCAAAATGTGCAAAATCTCCTCAAAATTTAGTTTTATGATTCTGGGGTTTTATACATTTTTTTGGAGCTTGATAAACTTTCTTCTGGGAGATGATTTGTTCTGTGGTTTTGATTTACATGGAGAAAATGTAGCAGGGAATCCCTTTGAATCTTTATTTTCCTATTGTAATTTTATTTTAGCTTTGTTAATTGAATTATTTGTTATATTTAGATTTACAACACGGTACATTTTGTTCTTCAATGAATGCTGTATTTTTGGCAAACAGTTTCCATTCAATAACATCCCATTGCAAGGGTTGTGCCTTGGAAGTGGTATCACATGATGTTATTGGTGTGCCCATATACAGTATACGTTGGTGCCACAAGTGACTCATTGTCCAAGTTTGAGGACATTCTCTGGATGTTTTGTGCAAGGTATTGTACAGGCTTTCTTGCAAACTACCAATTAAATTTCTCACTACAACTTTGGTTGATGTTTTTATTTAAAGAAGGAAATGGTTGATTTATTGGTTTTGAGCTGGCATCTTCTGACCTATTCTTCTTGTGGACTGTCACTTTTCCATGTCTTGGCAGTACACTTAGATACAATACTTTCACATTCATATTTACCAAAGCCCCTTACTCTATTAATAATGACCACGCCATTCACAAACAATCCACATTTCCAGCAGATAAGCAGATACCACTGAACAGATCACTATACTGAAAAACACTAACGCTGTTTTCTTAATTGTCAAGTATTCTTGTCAAGAATAATACTGTACATTAATAATAAGGAGCAGCAGTTAGTAGAGGAAGACCCAAAAATAATGTAGGCGTAATAATAGGAAAATTAACTGATAAACATGTTGATCATTTTATAATGTTTCCAGGTCTAACTTTATAGTCAAAACAACCATCATGAGGCCACACCCACTAAATTATGATGAAATGGAAAACATTGATCACAGAAAATAACGGGAGACTTTCAGATGAAAAATGAATAAAAAAGTAAATAAAAGGAAATAAATCAGATCATAAATATCCCTAATTCTCTGTAAAACCTAATAACTATGCTTAAGTGGATTCTACTACATTTGCAAAATTAAATAGAACATTTTTGAAGTATGACACAGGAACAGTACTTCCTGACAGACCAACATTATTAAGAATTTAATGGATTCTGCCAAAGCCAGGATGGGCTTTACCAATATCAGTGTAACCAGAGTTGAAAAATAACTATTTTATAGTGAACGTTGTGAGTCTAATTACTTTTACTACACATACATACATTTTAATTATGCATAAGACTTGAAGATCCTGCCAACGTGAAGCCTGTGAAATGGAAAGGCTTTAAGTGATTAGAGCAGGTGCACTGTTCAGTGACAGCATGTTGTGGCAGATAATGAAAGAATGTGCTATCTTGAATGGCACTGATCAGTAAAACACACAAATAGCTCATTGAATAAGTTAAAGTGGTAGAACTGAACATATATAAGGCCTCTTAGGAAGTCTCAAAGCTAAAATCCCTATAGGCACAGATGTAACGTCAACTCTGTGCCAAGAAGAATGCTTTTGCGCTCCTCCTGAAGACTGTCCTGATAGTTTCCCTTTGTGTTTGTATGTATAAAAATAATTATAATGCAATGTATATTAGGAGTGAAAGATGCATTTTAAACAAGTTAAACATATCCTTTCTTATGAACCATATTTGACTTGTCTTAATATTTCAACTATATACTGTATATATATATATATATTTATATATATAATATATACATTGTCACAAAAAGCGTTTTCAGGAGCAGAACCAGAACAGTGTCTTTCCAAACCATGGGACTCACTCCCCACTCAGAAACTTGGCCACGGCAATCTCCCACCTGGATATTCTTTAGGTCTGGGTCCTGGTCCCTCAGAGGATCCTTCATCCTGCTGACTATGCCACTGTCACATAAAGCAGACACAAGAAGCATAAAAAGGTTTGGGGCAGCCACCTATATAATATTTCCTGGCTACAAATGGGTAAATTGCTAGCACTGATGTACTCAGAAAACAGTCCAAAAACAGAACTGATTAGGTTAGTGAAATATGGCGGCTTTAACCTCTTAACCGCCCACTGCCGGATATATCCGGCATCGTAGCGTTATTGCTGACGCCATACTGCCGGAATTATCCGGCACATTTGCCTATGGTTATGTGAATGCCTGGCGCGTAGTATAACTGACGTTTTGGCGTGGGTATTATTACTATAATGTATTTCGATAACTCTGTGGTTGTATTAGCCGGAAACTTTTTCTTTTCTGGTCAC